>NW_027526422.1:68464690-69064690 GCF_048455015.1 Haemaphysalis longicornis | reverse complement strand
TTTTTGTTCACTCCAAAATTTAAACCAAGCTGTTTTTGCCCAAAGCCATACACCTGAATTTATTTATATTTATTGAAAAATATAGCTGGCCAGACGAACATAAGAGGAAATAAGAATGTACAACCACATATGCTGCGTTGCTAGACGGAAACAGGTGTAGCAAACGAATACAATACACAGAAACTCGAGCAGTTTTATTAATACATCAGAACAGGGATATATATATTTCATGTAGCTTATACGATTTCACAAGCGCGGATGTGCAGTGACATGTGTCCATTTTATCGATAAATGCGTTCAAAACAGGATGTGGATCGCGGAGTAATAATACCCAGGTAATATCAAATGGCACATATGGCGATAAACTTCATCTATAAAGCATCCTTTTTTTTCACTTCGCTTAGTTTCAACGGGCGACTGTGGGACTTATGAGCAGAAAACACAGCTGTATCACTCGATATATGGTACCGGACAATAATAAAATCGTCTATGTTTGTCTTATTGAACAACATATAACTGTACTTGCCAACGATGAGCCTTTGCAAAATAATATAGCCTTTTCCTATATACGCTTGCTACGTACTTAAATATCCTGTATGTTTGGTCTCTTGATAGAAAAGATTGGTGCTTCAAAAAAAGATGTGTTCGTTTTCATGTCATTTCCTCAGTTTCGCCACACGGCCAGAGCACAAATATTTCATGTAAGCAACGCATGCTTCGGGTTTAATAAAAAGGTCCCAGCATTGTTGCATGTGTTCTGTATAAAAGCTCACTTAAAAAACTGCAACCTGTTGAAATTGAAGAGACTCAATTCGGAATTTTTCCCGCTTGATTTGTGCGGAAGTCACTCCATTAAAAACGGAAAGAGTACTGGTTTTTAGACTCGCTGGTGAGAAATTTTGGAAGCAGATACTTAACAGTTTCTAACGCACAGATCACCAACGTGTTTTTTTTTAAGTTAAAAACACTTGCGAAAGAGGCCCGTTGGTGATTTAACGTTTATTTTAATTTATGGAGAAATACTCCTTTTGAACAAACAAGGAAGTTAACAATTCCGACCCCTACGCAGACAAGGACTAGAGAAAAGTGCACGACAAGCAAGGGCTGAATTCACGTAGAAGTTGGCCCATTTCCCGCGGCAGATTTTAACGTGGAGTTGTACTTACCATACCACCGGGTTCCAGGTTTGAAAGCTTTAAGAAAAATCTGGGACCAGGTTTTGTAATATATACGGTAACCTCGAATGTCTCAAGGGAAAAAGAATTCAGACCAAATGCTTTGTTGTCTTGTCGCAAGGCTTATAGTGAATGATGGACACCATAAACATCTTTCTATGCGCACTTTTGTCGCTTGGTTCTCTTCCGTCGTCCAAAAATCTTGAATGCCTCAAATGTGAAATGAATATTATGCTAAAGTCAGCAGCGGCTAGTCGCAAGCTTGGAGCCCAGTCAACAACAAGTACCTGCAACAACAACAAGTACCTTGGAGTCAACAACAAGTGCCTGCATACACTACAACCGAAACAACCGAAGTCATTGGCACATTTGGGAGCCCATATTTCGCCCTAGCTATTCCCACAGTTACGCATTTGCCCCGTCTTTTTCCTCTATTACAGAGTCTGAAATGAAGGATGTGGCGGCAGAAATCATGGTGTTCTTCATCGCTGGCAGTGACGGCGTCGCGATATCGCTCACGTTCTCAGCTTACAACCTCGCAATGCATCCGGAGTACCAGGACAAGCTCGTCGAGGAGATTAATGAAGCCGTGAAAAAGGTGCGCATTCCTCGACACAAGTTTCAGCGCGTTAAAATAGTTCGTATGAATAGGCGAAGAGAATACAGGGTGGTCAAAATTAAGTCTACAGGTTTTTTTTTTAATTAGACGCCTAGATTTGCGTGAAGACCACCTCTACAGCGAGGTTATGCGCCCAGGGGGACACATAATTACTTGGTAATTATTGAATTCGGTAGCTAATTAACTAAAATTGAATAATTAACTTTTCAGTGGCTGCGTAAGCACGCATGTTTGTATTGAAAAATGAGACGCAATCGTGTTTCCACGCAGTTTCATCTGGCAGAATTCTTCTAGTGCATCCGTACTTCGAGATATCGAACAGCAAAGTTTAATTGCCGTTCGCATGATTACGCATGCTAGACAGGCGAGAACGGCGCAAAGCTCCTCTCTTTTTTTTCTGTGTTTCGATAGCGGTTCCGAGTACTGCAGATTGCGATAACGCCACCCAAGACTGAAAGGGTGCCAGTTACCACTTTTTCCAATGCCTCAACCTCGTTCACAGTAGGAACGTCACAAAAGGGAGGAGCTTTGCCCCGGTCTTCGCTGTCTAGCATGCGTAATCATGCGGACGGCAATTAAACTTCGCAGTTCGATATCTCTGAGTACGGATGCGCTAGAAGAATTGTGCCAAATGAAACGGCGTAGAAACACGGTTCCGTCAAACTTTTCAATACGAACATTACTGCTTACTGCAGCCACTAAAAAGTGAATTATTCAATTTTAGTTAATTAAGCCGCTGACATCAATAACCACCTAATTATGTGTCCCCTGGGCACATAACCTCATGGTAGAGGTGCTCTTCATGTAAATCTAAGTGCATCGTTTTTAAAAAACCTGTCGACTTAATTTTGATCACCCTGTATATTGTTAATGATCAAAAGGTAAAAGTGCGCCTACTGTGTTCATCCGCAATACGTTGCAGTGCATGGCTTTAACTTGCCATTAAGTTAAACTGGGAAATTTACAAAGTACCGGTTACAGAGAAAAGCTTTCCATTTGCGTCACGGAAAGGATGTTATGTACCCTGGGACACTGAAGTGGATTTGTCAAGAGAGTGGCTCAAATGAACACACTTTCCATCGTTTATCCGGTTGATAAGTCGGTAATTGTTTTATAAAGCCCGAAAGAAGAAAAACTACTATGCGCGGTCTGTGGCGGACGCACCAACTAAAGGCTGTGACGACGGGAGGAGGTACACCATGATTGGACGATGTCCAAGATTAGCATTCAAACAAGTTTCGGTTTCGGTTCTGCAAAACAACACCCTTGACATCCGCCGTTATTGTTGGATGGGCATTCTCGATATCTCAATAATTGTCATACCACGCTTCTGCCATGTTGTTGGCTGTAAAATGGCTAAGATAAGCCTCCCAGGACGGCTTGGAATCGTAGCATTCACTAGCCGAGGCCTACGCAGTGCATGAACGCTCTCCGCGTCGCCGCAGACGCTCAAATGCCATGCAATTTTCCCCCATATTTGGAGCTTGCCCCACTCATGCCTGTATCGTAAAAAGCGTGTTCGCACCAAGCCAAGGGTCTGCTGATTCTGGCCTGTGCCCACTGCCCGCAAGAAGTCGGTGTTTATGGCAACAGCACGCCAACGAGAATTCGCTAGCGAGTCAGTGTCACTCTGCGCGTGTTTGCGAACTCGCTCGTGGAGCAGTGAATGTTATGGCACAAAAATGGTGAACTCAGCATAGGAAACATCGGCCAAAAATGAAAAAAAAAATAAACTTATAACAAAGAAAAGGAGGTATCCTCGGGGTTTCGATTTTGCGACTTGCAACAGTAACATACCTAGCGGCCAAGACCAATTGGCCACGGGCCAGCGCTGCCGGCAGTGAAAATATAAGATATATACTGTATAACCAGTTTACACTTTTATTTAGTTTTAGCATTTCAAGCAGCTTCGATGACTATTTGTTGCATAGTGCTCGTGCAGTAATCGTGCCCCAAATTTCTACAATATCTCACGTCTAGCAATTGCATTTCTTACACGGAAAAGCATTCGCAGATGTGTGGTCGTGCTGCTGACCAGTGTGCTTGTTCACCCAGCGCAAAAAAGTGCTTTCCGCTACATAGTTTCACGCTGTACGGTAAAAGTTTCAGTGAATTTTATTTCCTTAGTACCTATATTGACTTCGCTGACTCTTCTGCCGCCTTCAAGTGGCCTATAGATTTTTCCCACCATACCAGTGTCGCATGTGCGCTTGTGCAGCGCTTGTGTGGAGCGACCTAGACTTGGAGCTTGATACAGTGTAAAAACTAACAAAGTAAAGAAAGGCACATTCTTCCATCCACAAACGTGTCGTGGCTTAGTTTCAACTGAGCGAACGAATTGCGACGACCCGTCGGCGGCCAGCGGACTAAACGCTGAGCCGACTGACTCTGTCGGCGAGCCGTGCAGTAGCGCCGTCAAGCCGTGTTATTTCCGTCTGGCGTCACACAAAAACGCCAAGGAAAATGAGCGAGGATGCAGAGAGGAGGACAGCATTTTCGAATTGATTTTTCTACTAAATAAATTCGCGTAACCGCACTCAGAGTGGCCGAAACATGGCCTATGGTCTCCGGACTATTATTTGCGGTGTTAATCGCGCGCAATGTTTACAAATCACTTCAGTGTTCCTTTAAAGGAGCCATGAAGAGAATATACAACTTCGTTTAGTTTGAAAGAACTAGGATTCAGTATCTCAGTCAGCTTCATTACAGCCACAAAAGATGTTTCTTAACGAAAAAAAAGCAAGAAGTATTTAAAAACTTTCAAATTTTGCGCCACAGTGACGTGTTATGAGCAAGAATGACGTCATACGGGCCAACAATAAAACAATTTTCAGTGCGTTAACTGCACGTTAGCATTCAATTGATGCGGTCAAATGGAACTAGATGCCCCATTACAGACGTACAGTCATTTGTTGTCGCGACAGGTCAGTTTGGCGGCCCCAAATCGCATAAACAAGGTTCCGTGACGTCATAGAAAAGTTGCGGGAAATTGGCTAGGGGGTCGCGACTGCTTCACACGTTTTCTTTAATATCTCCGTTATTTGTTCGAAGATTGCGATGATATTGGTATCATTGTTATCGGGACTAAGCAGTCTTTCTAATAAACCCAACTTGTATTTTGTCTTCATGGCTCCTTTAAGGCTGGGGTTCTTGGGAAAAGACTGATGGTTATGGCAACATTAAACACGTTACGGTCATTGGGCCTTTTTGATGATTCCAAGCGATTTTGGGACCGAAAGCTAAAATGAGAAAATCCGCCCGTCGCGGTAGCAGGCGGTTAAGTGGTCTCGTTGCTGAGCCCAGGGATGCGGGTTCGAATCCGGCTGTGCCATGTTGGCTGCTTTTCGGGTAGAAGCAAAAAAGCGAAATCGCCCGTGTGTTGTGATTCCGGAGCACGATAAAGATCCCCAGGGGGTCAAAATTAATCCGGAGCCATCCAGTGCAGCCCATGGCGTTTTCAACCCCGAAAATGAAAATTATAAAATGCAGGAATTGCAGCTTTCGGAGGGGCTATAGGTTTAGGGCATTATTACTTTCTGCTATCACATGAAGCTTGCGTTGATGAATTATAAATGCAATTTAAATTTTCTCTCGTTCATTTTCCAGAACGGTATGACATATGAAGCCATAAACAGCATGCCGCTGCTAGAGGCCGTCGTAAAAGAGTCTCTTCGTATGTACACACCAGACTCGTTGTAAGTACGTTTTGATGCTGGTAACGCCCACTGTTCTTCTATTAAATAAGAGGTTACATCGTTCATGCTCCCACTCCCAGCAAAAGCGATGTCATCGAGAACTCTCATTATGAGTTATTTGCCAACAACCGTGCTTTCTAATCATAGCGCATTTATAGTATCCTGTTGAGATCAGTACGTGTTTGCTGCGATGTGTTTTAACGCATGTCTGTGATTTTCAAAGAGAATAACGAGCACGCTATTCTGCATTTATTGCCTGTAGCTTGAGCTGCGCCGTCTTTAAAGGGACCCTGCAACACTTTTTTCAACTTTTTTTGACATCTTAAATGATCGCAGGACGTATAGTCAACCAACACATCACTACTTATGCAGGGGGGTCGCAAAGCACCTCAGCCACAAACTGCTTTGCCCATCGGCTAACTTTGAAACTTGCTGAAAAGATTTTTCTCTTCCTCGCTCTTGTCGTCCTTCGACCACTAGAATTGCGTCATTACAACGGTGCAGCGGCTATTAGCCGGCTTTCCTTCAGTTGCAGCAATGAAAGCATTCGATAGCCACTTTAAAAAAGTCACAAAAGCAAATTGGAAACGGAAAGCATATCTGCTGCGACGAGAAAATCACGCAGTGCTGCCCCGTGCTGGCGACAAGTATAGCTTTCGCAGTGCTACCAGACGCTAAGGAGAGAGTGGAAGCGTTTATCGAAAGTGTTGCCGAGTCCATTTAAAAAGGAACACTGCACTGCATGCTGGATTCCTGTACTCTAGAAAAAAAAAACGGACGTTCGAAACAGGCCGTCGGTGCTAGCTTTGCTTGATCATCAGGACAAGGACAGGTTATAAATACAAAAATCGTTCAAAAATCGTTGACCCCATTAAAATGCTCAGAAGTATCGATGAATAATGCGCTCTAAAAGTCAAGCAATGCAGTAGAGTCTGAAACCTTTATGATATTATCTTTCCAGATTTTACAGCTAAACATCCGATGCTTATTGATTTATGCACTTTTCCCAGCGTGGGAAAGGCGTTCTTGATATATTGTGGACACTCGCTGTCATCCACTGGCTTTGCACATCGCGGAATAACACCGACTTTTGTCACCTTTCATCAAAATTCGCAGTGATAAAATATGTTATCCTTCCACAGCCTGACGAGGCGTTGTAACAAGGAAACGACCTTGTATGGAATAGACTTCAAGCCCGGAATGTGCATCGAGTTGCCTCTAACCGGCGTACATTACAACCCAGACTTTTTTCCGGAACCCTACGCTTTCAAGCCGGAAAGGTACTGTGCGGCACATGGCGTTCATTATCAAAATTCCTATGAGCAGTATTACTGCCATGCAACCATGCATACGCACGTAGGTCACTAATGAAAAAATAATATATGAATTAATTTTCTAACTGCAGCGGAAAAAGTACATGATGACCTGTATAAGCTACTGAATGGCAGATGTGTGTAATCATGTACGCCTAAAGGCTAAAATTATGGCAATTTCACATGTGCTTATCTGTTTCTAGTGAGCTTACCCCTCATCGGAAGGCTATACGGGTTGAATAGCATTCAATTGCTAATTAGTGTGGGGTAGTAGAATACTGTGCATCCATCTGGCCGAATGGCCGCAGAAATGGACCGTTTCCCAATAGCGTAGCCCTCTTGCGGCGGACGCCCGAACCACGCTTGAGGGATCACGGCCGGACTGGAGCAGCGGCGAGCGCGCACGAAACTGCGCGCCCGCCGCTCCTCCAGCCCGGCCGTGGAGGGATCACGGCCTCCGCGATCGGCTGCCGGCGGCGCGATTATAGAAGAACACGCCCCTTTTTCTTTTTTTTTTTTCCCGCCTGCTCTGCGCATTTGAGGAAACGGTCCCGGGCGCCACGCATCGTTTTGGTGGCAGATAGATTTTTCAATGGCAGCCGTAGCGCGTGCCTGTCGGCCGCTTTCAGGGCTCAGAAAACGGAGCAGCACTTCGCTGGCTCGCCTTTCGCAACTGGCAATTCCAATATGGCGTAGTTTTGTTTACATTTTGACCCTCAATAATGACGGATCGGTCGCTGGGAGCGAGAGTAGCACATGCGCAGAGCGCTACTGGAAAGCAGTCCATCTCCAACTCGGACGCTCTAGTGTATATAGGAGCGGTAGTTGAAGTTGTCCCTCTGGGTATATTACCGCAAAACTTCAGTTGCTGCGGGCGACTTTTTATTGTTATGGTTTCTCCAACGTGAAAAATCCATTTAAAAACACAGAGGTATCTTAGGGAGACTGTCAGTCCTCGTAAAGCAAGGTCCCGTGTATCCCGAAGAACAGGACGCGGTCAGTCTGCCTATATACCTGTGAATGGCGCATTTCTTCCCGTGAACCCCGATACTCTTTCTTTTCAAACACAAAATTAGTCAGTCATGCCTTGTCGAGATGAGTTATTACTCGTCTCTTTTACCTCTCGCGTTGACTGGAAAATGTGCCTGTAAATTCTACAGTAATTTCTTTGTCTTCTCGCATCAGCACGCGGAAACAACACTTCTAGGTTGTTCAAACCAGGCCCAGCAAAGAGTTGCTCCTGCAGCCTCTTGTTTCGCGCCCCGCAGGTTTTTGCCCGAAATGAAAGACTTGCTCAAGCCTTACTCGTTCCTGGCATTCGGTGCTGGACCCCGAAACTGCATCGGTCTACGAGTGGCTCTTGTTCAGGCCAAGACGATGCTTGCCTGCATCCTCCGAGACGTGCGTTTCGAGATGTGTGACGAAACGGCGGTAAGTGACGACCATAACCGGCGAGGATGTGCGAGGCGCAAATTAAACTACCCGAAAAAAGTAATTTGCAAAGAACTAAAAACTAGATAGAATGGGCAGTAAGCACGGGTTATAAACACTGGTTTTGCACAGCGGTGATATTTGCTGCGTGCAGTACCTGCGGTACGGAGTTTAACAGTTTCGTGGTTCTCTTACATCGTCGATAATTCCTAATGCCCTCTAAAACCGGCCTCCACAATTGGCCGCTGCCTCGCCACAATTCAAAATTGTGAGATGGCTCAGGTATGAACAACGGTCGCGGGTTCTATTCCAGGCCACGGCGGTCGTTTTTCTGATGGAGGCGAAAAGAAATGCTCGCGTGTACGAGATTTCAGCGCACGTTAAAGATCGCCAGGTAGTCAAAATTAATCCGGAGCCCTCCACTACGGCGCGCCTCATCGCCTGCGTTGCGTCGGCGCGTTAAACCCTACAATCAATCAATGAAGCAATAAACAACCGAGAGAAACGGTGCTTCGAATACAGTTTTGGCCGCAGCTAATTTGACTACATCGTCCGAAACTTGCGTAGCAAAGTTATAATTATAATTACATTTTGCCTTGATTCATTGGTATTTCGTTGGAATAAAATTATTCGCGATTTTTGTGCTGGGTGGTGCGCCTGAAAGTGCACAAACTTTTTGGTCGTTTCGTTATTTTTCGCATTAAATCTAATCTTACCACCCTAGCAACCGACACCTTCGTGTACACGGAATCGTGTACGGAGTTGCCAGGGCGCAACCAAGCGCACCTCTCAACGGGAGCGCTGGCCCAGTGCAAGCTCTGGCCCTCCTCCCCAGCGCCGCTTTTGCCCTTTCCCTCACCTCTCAGACTGACCGCCCTTTGTCAGAACCCCCATCCGGTTATGGTGTGTCCGTTTCCCGCAACGCGCTCCGATTTTCTGCACCTCACAACGCGACCTTGAAACATAGATTTCCAAGGCTTTCGTCTTGCAATCCGCGTTGGGTAACCTTTTTTGCGAAAATGTATTCAGACCACTTTTGAACGTAAAATGTTCAAACGAAACCCTCACCACGTTTTACATCTTTGAGGCCCATTGGACCCTTGTATATTAGCCTGAGCAATCGCGTTGCACTTTTGAACCTAAAGTGTTCAAACGAACTCCTCACCAAGTTTTACATCTTTGAAGCCGATTGGACCCTTGTATATTAGCCTGAGCAATCGCGTTGCACTTTTGAACCTAAAATGTTCAAACGAACTCCTCACCAAGTTTTACATCTTTGAAGCCGATTGGACCCTTGTATATTAACCTGAGCAATCGCGTTGCACTTTTGAACCTAAAATGTTCAAACGAAATCCTCACCAAGTTTTACATCTTTGAAGCCGATTGGACCCTTGTATATTAATTAGCCTGAGCAATCGCGTTGAAGGTGGAAGCGTGACACCTCAAAGTATGGGAGGGAATTGTGAGGAAGGTGGTAAGGAGGGCGACAGTGAGTGAAACAGCATATTGTTAACCTAAGGAAATGTAAAACGTTTCCCCGGTAAGCATATCAATGTGCCCATCAACTGACATAACTTTTTTCTTGTCGTTTCTAGGTTCCTGTTAAGTTTGTTCCAAGGCGCCTGCTCCTTGAACCGACTACAGAAGTGAAGCTTCGCGTCGTTCCGCGCTGTTGACAACGAAGGAACATTGCTGCTCGTTCCCAGGGTGCTTCGTACAATTAATAAAAAGAACCTTGGCAAAGTTGTCGACATTGCGTGCATTTTCCTGTAAGAAGCCCCGAAAGGCATGTGAACAGCGTGACTAAAATATGTAAGG
Organism: Haemaphysalis longicornis; assembly: GCF_048455015.1. Classification (NCBI taxonomy): domain Eukaryota; kingdom Metazoa; phylum Arthropoda; class Arachnida; order Ixodida; family Ixodidae; genus Haemaphysalis; species Haemaphysalis longicornis. Next base: position 69,054,639 of record NW_027526422.1, on the reverse strand, counting down.
CGGAACCTTACACAAGTAGAAAACTTTCGAAGAGAAGCTGGTAATTAAGTGTAAAAAAATGGTGGCCATCTCACCTTACGAAAGTGGAGGTCCAGCGAAGCTGTCGTAAACCACTACGAATTGTAATGGAGGAGGGTATGAAATGTTCATCTTGTCTCGCCGGGCTTGTCGCTTGCGTTCGCCTGGTGTCACTAGACAAGGGTACAGAGTGTCGGCGCTCTTTCCTCCTATTTTTCCGTGCCGCCGCCATGATCATTGGCCGGTTCGCATTAAGTGACCTTTGTTTACACTACGACGGTTTATGGGTGACGCCATTTTGTTGTTTATGCATGTTGTTCGGTCAACTCTGGTGGGCTCAGCTTGTCCTCCCTGCTCTGCGGCTGCGCGCGACTGACGTTGTTCCGAATGCGAATCGAAGATAGCGCGTGTAAGAGCATTTCAGCAGCAGATCTGTGACCAAAGATGCCGTTTCGCTGCGTCTTCGGTAGTGTTGTTAACAAAATGAACCGGTCGAAGTTAACGGCGAGGCGCGGCAGTCTCGCAACACTGATAAACGCCAAAATGGCCGCCACTGCTGACTTGCGTTCCTCAGTGGCGGTACTCTAATACCTTATCTACTGACGCTACCCTCGGCATCTATGACGACAAATGCTGCAGACCCTGCCTAGCCTGACACATGCGCTCTGTGTCTTCGGCAAGAACTGTTTCATTTAGTGACACTAGTCCTGTATAGCCTTCAAAGATAATATGCTAACATTATTTTTACCAGGAACACATGGTAGGGGGTCCCATTATTCACAGGCGCCTTATAATCCATAATGCGGTTTCGGTGCTTGTTTTGTGCTTTTCTTGGCGAATTCTGAGTTCTATGCTGTTTGCCTGATGCATGCGCTCGGCGTCTTAGGCCTTGGCGCCTTGACGTTTTTGCCCACGGAGGTGAAACCTTTGAGGGATAGAGGTATACAGCTTTGATGTAAGAAACGTTATCGAAACTGAAACTTGTGGCGAGCGCACTGAGGTGTAAAAAATTTCAGGGCCTTGCAAACACTGGTCGCGTATATGCTCGCTTTGCAGCAAATTTCGCCGGACGGCGAGAGGCTTCTGCCGCCCCTTTCACATTAATGCCTCTCTTCTCCTTCCACCTCCCATCTCTCCCGCTGTGCCCCTCCTGTTCCCGGCCTACCGTAATAAATACAATGACGGTTTGCTGAATTCAATTCCCTTTTCCCGCGTCGCACTGCTGCCGCGCCACCGCCTTTGTCGTTTTGTTGTTGCGAGCCACTAAGGGCCCTGTGGCCTTAGTGAGCCACGAGCCCGAGGCGCCAGCGCGAGTGATTTTTCTATTATGGTGTTAAAATAATGTTTTACCGCGTTTTCTATTGTGTCCTAAAATTACGTCCGTGGCGGCTTTTAGTTAAAAAACGCCGCTGGTTAATCGCGGTCAATTTGGCTCAGGACCGGGTTAATTGGAGATTAATGGGATAGGCCTTTGCCCTGCAGTGGGAGTATATAGGCTGGTGATGATGATGATGATGATACCCAATGTTTTCTTTTTTTAGCTTTTTGAGGAATGTTAACAGTTTGAAACTGCTGCCAGATTTAGTAGTTTGGAAATTGCTTGCGTATATAAATTTAGTTCAACAGTTCTCTTACTTCTTTTAGTTGGGCGGCTGAATCGAGGGAAAGACAGGCAGACATACATACCAAATTTTCCGTTTAAGCAGAAGACTTTATAAACTTTGCTGTAGTGCATGCCGTGCATCCACCGTATCATCCCGCACCGTATGGACAAATTGCATGACAGCGGTTACAATGTTCACGGTTAGTGCAAGCAACAGAAAGCTGCTAACGCTACTGAGAAGGTGTCAGTCGGATGTTTTAGGATAGCTTTGCGTCTCGCATTGCTTCTTATTATCATGGTTATAACTCCTCTCGCTTTCTGGTTAACAGACTCCAGACTGTCTTCAGCGTCCTCTGGAGTAATGCAAGGGAGAGTTGAGTTCATGGCTTTTTGAAGAGCAGCTTTCTTGGTCTCACTGATGGCGGTGTCGTAAACAAAACCCACTGCAGGAAAGCCAACTTTACACAATGGGTTTCCACAAGGAGCACATGATGATGACGATGAACGCACTGCAGGAAAGCCAACAAGAGAAAAACGCTTCAAGCGGTCCGAATCGGACCTGAGTTTCCTCGCGTTATGAAGCCGACGTCTACGCGATTGAGCCCCAGGTCGCTTTTTTGTTTGTTTGTTGCCGGTCTTTGCAAAAGCCATTACAGCGAAAATACCACAAACTACTAATGGTCGAACACACATACATAATGTGGCCAGCCGTCACTATTGCTTGACTTAGTCCTTGCATCATTACTTCAGTACAGTCAGAGGCTCCACAAATTTAACTTTAACCAATCAGGGACAGGCTGTTGTGTTTTCTGCCTTTCAACAACCTGAGTAATATATGTAGGCGAACGATTCGTCCCCCTCCCATATTTTGCGTTTCCTTGTGTATTTTATTTTAGTGTCAGTGCTCTGTTTATATTTCGGACCTCTGTTTCCCCTTACGTCGAGCTGGCGAACGTGCTACATCGGTCGCCTCGTTGCTCGCCGTCCCGTGTGCTGTGTTTATGACCTACGGGGCGGCGCCAAGACATCCTACACCGGCAGCTTAAGTGGTCTGGCTCCGGGGCGCGAGACGGACGGTGCCCAGCCAGTGGAGCGTTTGGAGCGTCAGCGAGTGTGCGTGTGGTGAGAGACCTGAGCGGATCGCGAGAAAGCGCATGTGAGCGAAAAGAACGGCGCCGCCCAGGCGCATTTGTCAGTTTTGTACTAACCCAGGACAATAATAAAACAGTTTGTTTTTGCCTTCTCCTAAAATATCGTACGGAAGCTATTATTCGACCGTCCCTCTTCAAGCAAGAAAACGACCTGAGCGAAAGTTAATTCAAGAAAGTTAACATATATTTTCCCGAAATAATCCACATCTCCATGAAGCCAGACCACGCGTGCCCGCCAAACGCTGTGGAGGCCCAACAGCATAATTAGGCCGTAAGCGACCCTTCCTCATTATCAATAGGTAGGTACCGTATACCGTGAGAGTTCAGTAGAAAATCTTCCTGTGGTGTTTCTTGCATGATGTTCCAGAAATGTACATCCCTCCAGCCGTGTATGAAAACGTATTCAGTGTTGTCCGCTGTTTCAAATTGTACAGTCGGTGCACAACGATGTGTCGAACCCTCTTCTTTCAACCAAATTCGCACAGTTAGTGCCCAATTACAGGCATCCTTTTAATCCCTTTGAGTACGTTCTTCCCTGGTCCTCTACTGTACAAGGTTATGTATCCCGAAGCAGGGAACAAGGTGTCACATACATTCTTATACAGTTTTCTACGTGCCCCTTTACTTGGGCAGTCCGTCGAAAACCGTGCTGACCGGAAGCGATCCAACACGACCACCTCTTTAAAATAACGTATAAATCCTCCCTGCGTATGCAGGCTGGATACGACAAATTCCGGCAGCGCTTTAGACAATTCCATCTGACAAACTGTCCGCGAAAAATGGGTCATTTGTATGCGTCAGAAAAAGAAACCTGCTTACCAAATGGTGGACAAACAGGTGGGCCAGTCCAAGACCACCCTCTTCGACACGGCGAAAACGGTTACAAGTTGTCTATACTGCACCTTTCCCAGGTAGACAACCAAATAAACACAGCAAAAGCACAGTGCATCCTTCACGCACACGAGCAATGCATCACTTGCATTGCATACCACCCCTTGGTAACAAAAAATAAATTGCCCACTATCACTTTAGAAAACAGTTAAAGACTGACCTCTTTCCACTCCTCCTCCCTTTCATGTAGTTCTCTACATTTGTGCACGCCAGTATGGTTTGCTATATTTTTAGCGTTCTTAAGTGATTCCTAGATACTTGAAGGCCACTGCACTGAAATTGCACCTCGACCAAATTTACTTTGAACATTCCGCACATACCACCAAACACACTGGGGCATGCTAGTAGCCCCGTAAAATGCGTTGTTAATAAGTTATAATTGCGTTTAAAATAGTCTGAATAAAAATAGCCTAGTCTAAAATAGCGCAAAATACGGGATGAAGGAACACATTGCAAACAGACGGATGCTGTTTGCACTGTTTCTTTGCACTGTTTGTTTTTTCAGAATGTTTCACCAGCTCGCCCACATAAAGCTCCAGTTGCTGCAGGTTTAAAATATCTCCGTCGCAGGCAATTGTGCACCTGCCGGCGGATCGCGTAAACAGCCATGAAGCGGAAGTGACATTGCGACCGGCCTTGCGCTTTTTCCTACTGCTAGCCAGGCGAACCGGACGAGCTTCGCTGGGCGCGCTATCCGGCGTATCGCCAACAAACAGCACGGCCTCAATGAGCAGGATCGTCTACGGCTCGTGCACAGCTTTCTCATTAACCGTCTTATGTATCACCTCCCTTACCTTCGTCTCACACCCACCCAACTTAACACAATTGATGCCCTTTTGCGGAAAACCTATCGACATGCACTACTCCTTCCTCCCTACACATCCAATGGCAAACTCCTAGCCCTATGTGTCCACAATACCATCAGAGAGCACCTACACGCTCACCACACGTCTCAACTGACGTGGCTAGCCTTGTCTCCAATAGGGCCCTACATCCTACAAGCTATTAACACCACGCCCCCCACACTCCCTACCCCTCCCACCCCCATACCAGCTCACATCCGCGCACACATTAAAATCCGCCATCTCCCAAGACACATGCACCCCACATACCATGCAGCTCGCCGGCATGCCCGAGCAGTCGCGCACTCCCACAAATACCCCCCAGCGTCACACACCCTCTACACCGACGCCGCTCCGTACCCCGAACGCCCCGCGCACTGCGTTGCAGCCATCGGACATAACTCCCCTCACAGTACAGCCACTGCCACCATTCCAACCTCTAACATCACGACGGCGGAGGAGGCGGCTATTGCCCTCGCGCTTTCCCAGCGCCCCACCCCCCTGTACGTCCTCTCCGATTCGCAGACAGCCATCCGCCATTTTCTCCGGGGCAACATCTCCCCACAAGCCCTGAAAATTCGGACCATCCATCCCCCAACTGACACCGTGTGCCTGCTGTGGACTCCAGCCCACACAAGCGTAGGCGCTAATGAGGTGGCGAACGTACGTGCTCGTGAACTAGTAGACCGGGCCACCGCTTCAACTACGCCTACACGCGGTGCCCCTTCCGGTAGCCCCGCCGGGCTCCTGCATTACAGAGACATCACCCTTCACTACCGCCTCCTCCGCCGCCAGTACCCTCCACCACATCCCCAACTCACCCTAGACGCAGCTCACTGCCTGCGCGTCCTCCAGACCCACACCTTCCCACACCGCCCTCAGCTCGTTCACACCCACCCACACCTTTTTGACTCCCCAACATGCCTTGCCTATCATTCCTTGTGCGAGTGTCCAGCAGACCCCTTTCCCCCTCTTCCTTCCCCCTCCCTCAGGGAGCAGGCGCTGCGCGACCCGGAGGCATCGAGTCAAGGCTTCGTGACCACCCGGGCCCTGGCGGTCGCGGCGGCCCTGTGGACCGCCCCCACCCCCCTCACCTGATCCCTGAGCATAAACAAAGTTGTTTCTCTCTCTCTCTCCTAGGACTGCGGCGAGGGCGAAGCGTTGCGTGCAGGTTTGTCCAGGCCGGCTGGCCGGCCGCGAGCCGCCGCTCGCTCGCCGGCTGGGCTGGCTGGAACGTCCCTTCAGCCTGGCCGTAATGGCTGCGCTGTCCTCAATTTCGCTTTTAGAATCTCCGATATTTGATAGTTGTTCCCGCCGGGGATACGCGTATTTCAGCTGTCATATTTTGTATCTTGCAGCCTTTTTAGGCAGACTACACGGAAATAACGTTTTCAGGCCGTCGAAATTGTGAGTGGAGTTGGTCTTTAGTTAACAGGGCTTGTTTCGCAGCTCACGTTCGCGAGGAACCTGGTGCCGAAGGCCAGTTCCCATGCCAGAAACTCAGGCACCTCCTCCAGTTTACCCCATTCCCTGTTATGGCACCGAATAGCTTGACGTTGTCATCACCTAATGAACCCCTTTCTTTGGTTGTACAGAAAGCATCAATATCGTCTTCGTAGGCCAAAAGGTTTACTTCTGCGTTGCACAACTGAAACTCTTCAACGTGCTCGTTTTCAACGATCTGTAGGCACAGCGTCTCAAGATACAGAAAGAAAAGAAGAGGGGTTAGAGGATAACCCTGACATACCGACCCTTCCACGCTAATGGGGCGCCCAGTGTCAATTGTTTACGATTAACCTCGTAGTGCACTTCCGATACGCGAGAGCTACAACCTCCTTGACAATAGTGCCCAGATTCAAATAATCCAAAATATGTAACAATAATTCATGGGACACTATCAAAGGCTTTCTCCAGGTTGAGCTGAAGAACCCATACGCAATGCTTTAAGTGAGCTTCGGCAGCATCGCAACGATCCAACGCACACCGCGCCTTGTGCGTGTTTGCAAAAATCGTACGCCCTTTTATTCCACACGTTTGGCGTGGTACTAGGTGATAATGGTTTGTATTCTCTGTGCAAGCATCTTCATAAATATCTCCCCATTCACGTTTTACTCTTCCACAATTTACTCTTTGCCGATGATTGTGTTTTGCATAAAAGTACCTATTCTACCGACCGACCTTAAATATAGCATTTATAACATAGTGAAAAGGTGAGGTGAATGCGGAATGGTCCTTACTGCGAATGAAATATGCTTCCCCCTCTTACTCGGAAACGGAACGCCACATGTATGAATTGAAGTATATCTGTACAAACTAGTTATGTTGTCTTCGAACCTTCTAATCACAAAGAAATATTCCGTCTGCGTTGCGGGAACAATTTTGGCATTATACTTTGCATTAATAACAACAAAACTCGAGTATGCATGAATTGTTCTGGATCCACGAATTATAAATCCAACGTTCATAATGCCAGTGCAATCGAAAGAAAAGCTGCAGGATTTATTGTTAACAAATTTTCCACAACTGGCGAATGCAAAATTAAGTAACGGAATCCGTTTACTCGAAATATCAGGACAAGATTTCAGGTTAGAATTCCGTTCTTTCCTTCTCAACAAGTGTCGCCTGACCCATCGTATAATACTTCTCCGCACCGCCAACATAACGCGTTCATTCCTTAGTTTTCAAGAAACGGCATGCTCAGGTGCTTCAGTACGATAGCATTAAAATAACCCATTGAGCCAAAAGAAAAATTGGTTGGGAAATGGTGGTTGGGGAGCGCAAACGGTGTGGGAGAATAGAGAGTTTTCGCTCTACGTATGTTCCGTGTTGTACGTAGTTACCGTGTTGACCGGGACCCGTCTGGGCACTTGGGCATTCGTCGCGGTAGGGGAGATTAGTTCCGCGGGCCGGTCCTCGCCATGCCCGTGGATTCGTCACGGTGGGGTGCGCCTCCACGCCCTTCCGCGCGCGCAGGAGCAGGCGGGTCCCGGTAAACACGGTAACTACGCACACGACGGAACCGACGGACTGCTAAGCGGCATCGTAAACGGCCGGTAGTCACGGTATGCACTGGCACACCCAACCAGTGGTGATTGAATGCCCGTAACAATACCTTTCTTGACTGAAAAAAATTGCCCGCGTATCTGCTCCCTTCGGTGCAAATGCCGTCGAAAGACGATATTCTGCCGCCCCCTGCCAGGTAAACGGATTTTTTCTCTTCCCCCACCTCTACGCTCTTCCTCTCCCGTTTCGCTCCTCTCATGATAAACACTGTAGAGGTTTGCTCAAGTCAATTCAATTTTGTCGCATTCCACTTATCGCGCCATCCACTAAAACATTTTGCTATTGTTAACCTTGGAACACTGCCAATTGTTTTCAAGGCGTATTTATTTTTATTTGCTATCGCAAAAATCAAACCTATAATTAAAGGAACAATGCGAATGTAACGTCTCTATTCATTTCTTGTCTCAAATATGCCTACGTCACGCATCTGATCCTGTGCCCATTGCAGTGGAAGACTTCCTGTTTCTATTTAATCATTCATTTATATTACACTTTCGCGACCGTCTCCTCGCAAATGTTCGCGGCCGTTATAATCCTGCCGAGCATGCCTGCAGGATTGATTGGTGCGCCCAGTCCCAGGGCTCGATGGTGTCAGTATCTGCAGGACATAGGCTGTGCGCAAGAGCTGAAGCTGCCAGGTGAGAAATGGAGTGAAATTTCCCCAATTATAAATTTGTGTATTTTAAGGCAAAGAACATCATTGAATAAATCTAACACCTTTAACACGCGCGAACCTGGCTTACTGGCAGTTTCGTACACCAGCAAAACAGCAAAACGGCGCCAAAAAGCTTGTTCTGTGGGTTTCCTTAGCGGGCGGCCGCCGTGCTCCGATGATTTGCCCTGCCGCTGATTTGCTTAGTTGTAAAGCAAATGCACCATCTAGAGCTTGATAACGTAAGAACTTCAATAATAGCGGAAATTCAAGGCTTTGTACACCTGCACAAGGCGAAGTGACGATCGTTGGGATTACACTGCTTGGATTTTCTGACGATGCATGCATGCTAGCAGGTATGGTACCTTCGTTTTCGCCATAGAACTGTAGCACTTTTTCTGTGTTAACTATTTGGAATAAATGATGAGGTTAACGAGCTGCGCTTTGCTTGGCGCCGTATGAACAGAGATTATAAATGCAGCAAATTAATGTACGCAGTCCCTGTTGTGTTTTTTTTTGTTCTTGTATATACTACTGATTATACAAGTGCTTGGCTCTGCAAGTTTTTAGATTATTGCCAATACGTCATTAGAGTCCGACTCACTACTTTGCAGGTCGCTCCCGCAGCTCTGGCTCCAAGAATATTACATCGGGTATGTGAAAGCCGATCAGCTAACATTCAAGGTTTGGGGGTTTTTGAACACTAGCGGGTCAACGTTGTTTTCCGTAACTTGTTGAACCGTAGGAGTCTCCCTCTTTGCTTCCTGTTCCCAACGAGCTGCTTAGAAAGGCATGCATCTTCCAACTTCGTTTCAGTGCAGCCCGTGTCAGTGGTGGTAGGAACGTTGTGAATATATGCGAATCAAGTCTGCCCATTCCATCTCTCTTGGAAGCAAAACGATCATGCAAGTATGCAAAAGTAGTCTTTAGATAAGGCAGGTTGTGCTGAATTTGGAAACCGCAGATTTTGCGTAGAGTCATTTTGTGGAGTTACAGGGCATCGATTTTACTGAGCTAGGCATGCAAGGCAAGCACAGTTGTGGCTTCCGGTAGCTCTAAAAGCTCCTTTAGCCAGCACAGATCCCAAGCATTTATGTCCGCCTAAGCTACATTCCAAATAAGAATGGAATCGGACAGACCAGGATAGCAGAAGTCTACTGAAGAAACCTTCACCCTGCATTGGACATGAAAAAGGCTTTTGATGACGAAGCTGTATTCTTTATGCAATGTAGCTCTTTACATTACATTTGATGACGGAGCTGTATTCTTTATGCAATGTAGCTCTTTACATTACATTGAACACATGTTTCAGTTATATAAGGCGCGCCTCATCGCCTGCGTTGCGTCGGCGCGTTAAACCCTGCAATCAATCAATCAATGTTTCAGTTATTACGAAACACAATTTTGCTGCACTAAAGGTGGCCAAATTTGGGGGGCAATTAAATAAATGTTTGAATAAATAATAACTTCGGCGCGTTCTCATGGTTGCCCACACAACCTTTCTATTTCCCAGTGCTAGAGCATATGCGCTCAAATTTTATGCGGATGACACTCTCTTACCTGTAGTAACCACATGTCTATCCTTCGTTGCTGCTTGGTCTGCTGAGATGCTTTTTGTCTGCAGCGTACCCTGTTCGTATAATTTATAAAACCACGCACAAAGCTTGAACGTGAGGAATATAAGACATTTTAATGAACATCAATACCAAGTTTAAATGTTTCTGCACATTGTCAACGTTGAAATATTGTTGCGAAAATACAAGCAAGTGAGCACAGGTTCTCGTGATAAACGACACAATCAATTACTGTACATACTTAAGTTACAAAAGAAATCAAACAACTGGGTGATGCGCAGGCGGTTACATCAGGCGCTTATTTAGGCACAAAATACCATCATCAAACACTGTTAGCACCTCTCGTGAAAATAAATAAAAGAACATGATGCTATGCTTCAGTAACTTCGTCGTGATTGCTTCATTACCTCACTCTTTGGCTTCTAACTGCGAAAAGAATGTCCCGACACCCTTTGACACCGTCAAAAGGCAACACGCATTTATAGCATTGAGAGAAACATAGACCATATCGTCCCACCTTGGAACATAAAACGAGATCACAGCGTACTGGACGGCCGGCTGTTTTCACCGCATGAAACTTTTTTTTTTCTCACTGAGCGTACAATAAAAACACTGAAGAAATTATTGCAAGAGTCAGGGTTTAAATTTTTTCCCAGTGAAAATAACTTTTGTTCTCCATCCCACTCAGCTGTTTATGAAGCGTTCTTTTGCTGTTTTGATTTCACATGCACCACAAAAGTGACACAAGAACAGTTGCCTTGTCAAACTCTAGCATCCATCTTACAGCTGGCAAGAGAGCGCTTACGGAGAAATGTCGAGGTAATATTTGTGTCGGGAAATGCAATAATGATATTTGTGTCGGAAAATGCAATCAAGCCTACAGGACCCACAAACGCACCGTGCTGCTTACTCGGAAACAACAGAGCATTTTAAGTCTGTGTCTCAATTTTTTTCCTGTGTCAAGTGAGTCACTCACTGCAGCTTTGTTTAGTCATTGGAATGAAAATGGCACTGTAGTATCTAGTACCAATGGGAAATGTTAAGCCAACTGCTTTGAGTGATTAGCGGAGATCAGGTATTGGGTAAATCCACACGTGACTGCCACAGGCCTTGCCAGTCCTAAACATTATTCACTTGGCCCCAAGGGAGCATCAAAGACACACTATCATCAGGAACAACGAAAGGTTTAAAAGAACCAGTTTTAGCAAATCCGCTTCTTCAACTGCCCACCGCTTATGCTCATGCTGTTTATTGCATCCAATATCACTTCCAGACCAGCCAATGTCCTGCACACGATTTTCGGGGTTGAACTTGTAATGACGGGAGTGGTGTTGGCTGTTAAAAAAATAAACCGTACATTATGCAAGTCTTTGTTGCAGATGCAGCGGCAATAATATCTGCTATTGTGGCAGAAAAATGACTTGTTTTAATATATTTGCGGTGGTTTGGGCGTGTTGTTACTTCTACAGGATCGATGGAAAACGAAGACTAGGACGAAATAAGGACAAGAAGGTATGCAAGAGCACTGTTTCACGAGCCGCCATTTCGTGAAAGAACGCTGTGTAGGGAAAATAAAACGGTAGCACTGCATTTCCAAAACCCCCTAACCGTTTCTTTACCTCATTCTTTGAAGTGTAGAACAGTATTTTGTCAGTATGTGAAGCCCCTAAAAAGCACAGCACTAATTTTCATATAGGGCGTTTGTAGGCCACATGGTCCCCTCATTTTGTGCATTTTCAATGCCTCTACGTTATCCGCATCTTAGTTTTGCGATAACGCTTAGTACTTACGAAATTTATTTTTTAAACGGAACTCGTCTTAAACTCCAGCACCCCTCGCGGCCTTGTATCGTGCGTCCAGTTTCACAGCAGAGATATCCTGACTCACGTTAGGTGCTGCAAGAGGCCCTGTATTGCAGAAGTTATCTGTACTATATAATGGTCCGTTGTGAAAACGGTTTTATGCGCTAGTGCATTTACCAGTACTAATGCAAGGGCTGTACAACATTTTGATTTACAGCATTTTGCTAGTATGACATGAGTGGTTTCAAGTGAAACATCGGGAACAAAATAAAAACTTTCTTCGAACAAACGCGTCAAGTCTCTAGATAAATATAGTGACATCGTGCTTCCAACGCAAGACAAACACACCCACGAGTTCCCCATTCACACAGCGTTACCTCTTCGTACGAGGCACTCCTCCTGCCACCACTGTTCCACGAGTCGCATGCCTCTAGAACCAGTCCACACACAACTCAATTTTGTCCGGTCATGCAAAAGCTAATATTAAGTACAACCGGTCAAAGAAACAACAGGGTAGTTGCACACGCCCTTTTCCTGTCTCGTCGCTCCAGCACATAAATAAGTACAACAGGTTAAAAATGTCTCGAATAAGTGGCGGAATCTTCTAGAACCCAAAAACAATAAGAACTTCTGGTGTTCACTAATGCAATTACGTGCGAATTCCGAAATCCTGCACGAAGACTTCTTGGAGAAAACATCAATACCAACAGCTATTACACCTTCCACATCAACGCATCTCTAAATTGCCATTTCAGACCTGTTATGGAAGGCCTAATTTGATATGAGGCCAGTTTCCGACACCGCAGATGTATGCTGGTGTCGCACAACAGCAAGATCGAAGTTACCCTCGATCGGTGTCCCAAGTGGTTGAAGTTGGCGTCGGACAATTAATGACTGGCTCACGGAACAAAGCCAAGCTATCTTCCTCACGAAAGACTGTTAGTTGATTGCTTCAACGCATTTCGTCATTTTTTTCTAGCGAGTCTTAACAGATAGGCATTTTGTGTAAAGTGCGTTTTCGACAAAATTAAGCTATAAGACAGGACAGAAAAATATAAATGTTACAGTATTGCCACTTCTCCCTACGTGCGCCATGCATTACGATATGCTGTACTGTTGATTAACAGTTCCCTACCTTTGATTCACGCTACCTAATTCCTTTTGAAATTAATTTTTGTCTGTACTACAAGCTACGTACATTTTTAAAGTTCAAGCCACACCAAGAAAACACTGCATTGCCCCCTAAATCCCCTACGGCCGGTCAAAAATGCTACGTTGTTTAAAGTACACATGGCAGGATGTCTACTATGCAACGTAGTTGAGACTGGGAACACAGAGTTACATTTCCTTGAAGCACTGGTTAGATTTATTGGAGAGTTATTGCGTAGTCTTATTGTTTTTCCAGAAATATTGAGATGCAGAATTTGAAGGCCTCCTTGCAAACGAATTCGTGGCCACTGGCTGACGCATTTCATCACTCGTTCCAGGCATTATAAGGCACGTCCTATAGCAGAACTGCTTTGCTCGAAAATCTTTGTACCGAGCCTACGTGGCAGTGTGCACCGCTGTAGAGACTAGTTCTGGATGGCGATTTGTAAAAGTGCGCTGCTTCCTGACAAATTGAGTAAGCACGGTTTGGGGGCGCAGGTTATTACAAAAGAAAAAGCCATCTTGCACGTACAGTTTTATCAAATTTGGGTGTTGCAATGAAATTCTGCAGCCAACCAAAGCTATGTGCAATCACAATCGCTGATGTCACCACCTCAGCTTGCTTCAGTCATGCTCGCGATGCAGATGGTAACGATATCAGATCGCTGTGCACGCCACGACTTAAACGAAGCTCATGCAATGAATACGCCCACGACATCAATAAAAATAGGTATGCTTGACAATGAAGAAAAACGATGAAGTGAGGAAGTTTACAGCATCCAGTCAACAACTACAAGAGCTACGAGGTAATACCAAGTCACAACGGTAACAAAATATGGTCCAACAAGAGCAAACAAACAACTGAAGAACATGAACAAAGCTCACGTTCAAAATGAATGTGTGCAACACTCTGCAACAGGCCCTTATAAATAACGTGAAAAAATATGCACACCTGAAGCATAATAAAAACATGGATGAAATCGCAGAGTATAAAAAAGAAAGAAACGGTAACAAGAGTGCAAGAAAAAAAAACTTTGAATCCCGCACTACAACGAGTCCAGTCACACATGCGGAAACACCAACGCAAAGATAAGGTTCTCGCCAGTGACTTGTCCGGTAATGTTCGCCTACAAGAGATCGTTCCCAGGTGCGCTAACAAAACTAAAAAACTAAACGGCCAGTCTTCACCCCAGCACGTCGCATCCATTGCTGTAGCGAAGTAGAATCTGGCTAAAGTAAACAGTAACGACAGCCGGTGAAACACTGCGCACAGGAACATCACTTTTGACTAGAGCAGGGTGCCGTTCTCCGGTGTGCGTGCGTGTGTGTGTGCAGTCATTGGTGGCAGTTTCTTTGCGAGTCTGCAAATGAGCTGTCCTGTTAACTACACAGGGACACAATAACTATAGGGAAGAAAAACAGGAACACACGGCACGCGAGGACAACGATGGCGATGATGCTCATCATCATCATCACCATCAAGTATATGGCACGGCACGCAGATATCGCACTGGTCCTCATCGCGCGCACCACTCGACGGAGATTCCAGGCACGTGTTCTCCAATGGGGTGTTCTTCCCTCGTACGAGTTGTCTTGAGCAGTGTGAAGGACGGACCGGAGAAGGTGAATTACCCGGACGCAGCCTCAGTTAATCACATGTTCAGTTAAGCCTTACGAAGGATGATCCTGAGTTAGGCATCCCGGATGGCAGCAGAACAGGCAAAATTGTTGCTTTTTCTTCGCCGTCGGAGACTGAAGCACACGGTAATGCGGCGCTCTAACGCTTGGTCCCTTGGCATACGTGAGAGTGATTCACCCAGTTGTTCCGCTGCAAGCGAGAAAGAACAAAGAAAGTCGGACGTGTAAGGAGGCAGATCAATGGGAAATTGTTTATGCCATTTGCTCTAATAATGCAGTCAAAACCAGCGATAGTCCTGCCTCTTGTTTATGTCCTTTATGAATTTCTCTCACTCAATTTTAAAATAACCATGAACAAACTTGCCTAGCAGCAGCTATTATTAAAGTGTGAAGAGTGGATGCTCCAGTTTTTGCTGAATGAAATCCTTGGAAATGCCAGATAAGGCTCTAAAAAGCAACAACCAAGAATTTATGCTTTCCTCAGTTGTCGCTAATGAATCATGGCCGACCCAGTCATACTTAACGTGTTGCTCTCAGTGTCTTTTAAATGCTAGGAAAAAATGAAACCGCTTACGAAAGATGTGTAAAATGTTCCCCGACAAGGATGGACCTGAGTGATCCTCAACTAGTCAAACCTAGACATAACAGCGCAGAAAGTTGACGTACATCAACAAAAACCAGACAAGCAACAAGCGCTGCATTTTGTGATGGTTTAAGCCAGCTTCTGTAGCTGTTATGTCTGGTTTAGTGGAGTGTACATCTCGCCAAAATAACATATTTTTTGCAACCTCAATAGGTCGCCAAGCAGCATTTCCATCATGAGAAAATCATCTCCATATTGGCGGATTTGGTGTCAAAATAACTGCAGCCATAAATCTTTTTCTACACAGTATGACACCTTTATGGTGCAAGAGCACGAGGGCATGTATTTTTGCACAATATTGACAGGCTCACAAGGATCAATTCGGGGTCATGGCGGGTATGTCCTGCTTAGTGTAAGGAAAAAAAAACCACAGCTGTACAGGCCAGTCTCAAGCCCTCGTAACTCCTGAGCTGGCGGCGCATTAACCTTAAAAGTTCATTTTGACGACTGCACCATATCGTATTAACAAGAGTATAGAAATAGAATCTCCCACAAGCCGTAAGTACTCCATTGCCACATCACTCTTATATAAGACTGCGATGCTTGCAGTTCTAAAGAATTGCAATAAGAATGTAATCCTTTTTTACGATGGCCAGTTGCTGAGAAAACGCAGTGACTAATGAATTTATTGCTTTCGAGTTCGAACAGCGACGACGTAACCCAGAACAAAAATAAAAACAATACAATCTGCCAGGTGAATATACTAGTCTAAAAGTGTGTTGATATTCGAATGAACATAAAGAGTCGGCTACTGCACATTATGCCACTTAATACGATAACTATTCAAAATGATGAAAAACTAGAAAAGTGGGCAGGAAAAAAAACGCAACCAACCAATTAAAAACAGAACCCAGAAATTTTCTGAGAATGAAGCGATAACATACCTCCACAGCCTGAACGAAGGTGGTATGTAAAGGAAGAAAACAAAAACAGTTCAATGCCGGGTGCTACAAAGACATGTGGTTATGTGTATGGCCTTGCCACAAGAGCAACTATAAACTTGTTTTGGTGCAGTTAGTAAAGAGAACTGACTTGACACAGGTAGTGTAATCCTGACAGCAGGGCAGAAAACTTCAGCAGCTACAGCCTTGAGATAGTTACTGCCAAAAGATTAGAATCGCACAAAAAAAAAGGGAAGGCAAAAATTAGTTGTGCACTTGCTCTCTTTTTTACTCTCCACCGAAAAAATGATGGAAACTAGATAAAAGCCACTTTGCAATCTTACATTTCTGTGCAGTGTTTTTATGCGGCATGCTGTAAGTCAAGCTTTACACAAGTGTATTAGGTTTTGCCAAGTAAATAGGAAGTAGTAAGCATTCGATAGCAGCAGAAAAACTTCCTTCCACAATGGAAAAAAAAAAGCAACGCATCGTTTCGTGTCACAACGAAGTTCCAGGATTAACGAAAAATTTGTAGAAACACCTCAGTGGGAATTGTCTGGCTGCGCGAGAGCATTCTTTCCAGGGACCCACCTATCTAGGAGCTAGGACTTTTAAACATATTTGCCTTGAAAGCACAAGGATCAAGGTCATTTTATTAGATGAACAGTAAGATATTATTCAAAAGCCATTGGTATTTTCATCAATTCTCTTGTGACATATTACGGACGAACAGATCTCTGGGGGTGTCGCAAAAGAATGCTCGCACATTAGGAATGTGCACTGCATAACAAGTACAGTGTATTTCAACAGACAAGGAAAACTTGGACGTCACGCTACTTTCATTCCACATTTTCTGTGCACATCTTTCATTGCCTCTAACCTTTTTCCTACCTTGAACTAGCCTAAATAACCACTTTTAATTTGTTTGTTTCACGACCAAGTGCGTGGCCAGTATTTCTGGGCGTAAAACATCGCTAGATGAATAGATGGCGCCAGGAGCTGCACTAACAAAGCAGTTTTCTTATGCCTTATGATATGTTGGGCATGCTGGTCGGTTTCCTAGATGCCACGTACCAAAATGTTTTCTGAGTCCAATTCAAAAATACCTCATCAGTGTGACTAAATCTGCTTACAGGTTTTCAATGCAGCTTCCCTTTTCAACAGAACAAAAATTTCTGTACTGCTACACACCATTTGCATCTCTTTCCTTACTTTCCCTTTGCCTTCTGGCTCTCCTTGCTGTATTCTTTGACTTCTGTGCTTTACTTTCTTACTTGACTTCTGTGCTTTACCCTCCCTGGCACATTTGCATGGTTGAAAGCACTTAGCCAGTACAGATACTGGCAGTATATCCAACGTAAAAGCACACTTCATCCTGAGACACTGCACATATCCCTTCGACAGACAGGCTGGTCACACTTCACTGTTCTTCGTTGCTGGGGTGCATATGTTCTCATGTGCCACACCATGAACCTCTTCCCATTGGCTGCCCGGCGCCTGCACTAGGCACCTTTTTAGTCGGCCGGACCAGTAGAGAAGCCCTGGTGCCGGGATAGTGTGTTGATCTTGCATCCCGCATGCACGGATTTGATTCCCATCCAGACCAAAAGTGCCACATTTTCGTTTGCAAGCCATTATGTATTTACTTTGTTTACACAAACCCCCCAGAGATTGTTGACATCAACCCAAGCCTTTGCGACATGTTTTTACTCTGTGCCGTCAGACAGTTTTAGTGCCGTTCAATGACACTAGATTTTGAGACTCACGAATTATGGAATGCGTTCGCATTATTACAGCTGTTTTCGCCTGCATTGTCACCTGCATTTGTTCCACAACCTTCTTTAATAACAACATCTGCCATTTGCGTTCACGTTCTTCAGGAATTTGCTATGCATTTTTGCTGCAAGGGACTGTAAAACAAAATTTACAACATCCCTAGCTGAAACATTTTCTGATTAAAGTGCCAGTGTAAAATCAGGGAGTAAACCAATATGTACGGCAGATTTATTCCAGGTGTTCGTTTTAATTTTAGAGCACTAAAGTACTTAAAGAACTTCAAGCTCTTGCCAGTCTTTTTTAGCAACTCACTAGTATGAATGATTTTCATGATAGAACTAGTACTTCATTTATAGATTTGATCTCTTGCCTAAAAATATGATAATTTAATCACTGCTGTGTTTTCTAATGAATAAGTTGTAGCTTTCGGCAAATATTTTCCCCACAGTGGAACTGTATAGGCACTAATCATCATAGCATCAGTTAAGGGATTTGAATTAGACACGTTTCCCTGCCTTCACTGTCACACAAAAAACACAAAATGTACAGCTCTTATTTCCCCATAATGCTGTTCCAAAACGACCGCCCCTTGAAGCCGGTATTAAACGAATAACTCTCCTCAACAGAGTACTGAAACCAAATTCTCGCATGACGTTTTTTTTTTTTCGCCGTTATGGGTGCCAACCAGCCCACTCATCATAGACTGCCACATTAGATGGCCAGTCACTGAGTAAATAATTATTTGCAGCCTCGTTTATTCAGGTCAGTTTCGATTTCGACAGAATGAAGGCAGAGGCGGCCATGCATGACAGAAGAGCGCTCAGGACGTCAGCGTTCTCGGCACACCACTGCCGGTGTGTACGTGCGTGGGTGCTGTACGTGTGTACGTGCGTGAGCCCAGAGCGTCCATGGTCTCCACCATCCCCACACAACCAGGCAGCATGACGTCAGTCCCCAAACTCGTGACGTGATACAAACGTCAAAGCAGCGTGCGCCAACCACAGCCACTGCGTTGGCCATGTCATGGGGGCCCTCACGTCGGCAGTTTGAGGCCAGGAAGAGCAGATGGCGTCATGGTGATGGCGATTGCAAAAGGTATCCATTCTGAGCTTTTTTGTGTGAGCAAAGATTGAGATGGATTTAGAATATGCCATACCGAGCAGTTACTATTGAAACTTGCTGGGAGATAGTATCTCTATATTCAAAGGATGCCTTTTACATAGTTATCTCAGTTTGGAAATTTCGTGTCAGTACTCCTTTAATTCGGCGTTTCCAACTCCATTATCTCTGCGCAGCGCTTACGCAGTATGTCTGAACTGTGACCAAAGCACCCAAAGCAAAAGCAGGTAATTAGTTCAGAAGTGCCAGTGCCTCCAGAAAAACAAACCAGAGGTACTGCCCATGATCGCACCTCATTGCCGCAATCACTAGTTCCGTGCATTTATGGAAATGGCAGCACTAGCTACCAATGACCATAAAAGTAGTGTGCAGGGGCAGAAATGTGATTTCTGACCTGTTGGAGGGAAAATCTGAAGGTAACAAACACCGGTGTTTGCAGACAAAAGCGAGATCTTGCAATGCACCTCAGCTCATTTGCCCACATTGTAAACAATGGTTAGGGAAGTTTTTGTTGCATTTGTCGGTAAAAACTTTTGACCTCTGCCCTTACAACGATACTGAACCATAATGCAACTAAGTAATGTGACTCCTTGTATCAGCGGTAAAAAAATATTTCACATTATGAAAAAGTTGGAATAAAAGGTTACGCCTTGATATAACAGTGCTAGAGCTCAGTGTAAAAAAGGCTGCATTTAAGGGCATGATACTGGAAGTGTATAGCTCCATGGAATGTCTCGGCATGCTACCTTGAAAGGATCTAAGCTAATGTGCAATAAAAAAAAAACTAAACCAAACATCGAATAATCAATGCAACCTTTTGCACTAACTCGCGGACCCTGAACACCTGTCTTCAGAGTAGTATGTTCATTCCATCACATAAAGTTCAATGTACCGAAATCCATTAAACACAAAGCACATTCACACACTTAGCCTCCCCTAAGATCAAAACACAAGCGCTTGAAGAAAACACGAAATTAGTTCCACGCATTCAAAAGCAAAGCCCACTGCTGTACGCACATACACTTTCACCCAACGGGCTTCACGTGGCCAAATAGTTATACAACTCTCAAGCAATTGCGGGTGTCTCTTGCCTACCCTAAATTGCACTCCTCCTCCCTTCAGCTCAACCTGGTCTACTGATGTCAAAGTTCATTGCATTTTTTATTGCGAGTACGAACTGCTGTAACTAGACTTGAATACTGCGCCTTAGTAACAGGAACCTCAGAGCTCTGAGAGATCGGTCTCCCCTCCTTGTATGCTTCTTTCACCATTATCGAGAGCGACTGGTCGGGTGCGCTCATGTCGCATTTTCCTTCCCAAAACTCTAATCTCTTTGCTGTGCTGGTGACAGGGTCCCGACAGCAGTAGTGTTCAAAGGTAAGATGGGGATGCTCGGTCTTCACCTGGCATTGGGGCCCACAGTACCAGACGTTCTGGCAGCCGGAACACATATATTGGGCGTACTGGCCGCAGAGGACGCACGTGTTATTCTTGGCCTGCATGCCGCTTTGCGGGACCTGAGGTGGCTGTGAAGGCAAACGAAAAATAATTGAGAGACATTTAACATCCCTGGACTGCTAGGGAAAGCATCGGGTGTGACACATCCGATGTAGTGCTTATTGCTCTGCCGTTGTGTTTACGCTCTATGGCACCATGCACACTGGCTGCAATTACAAAGCGGCACTATAGCTTTTAAAGCGGTTTTAAATATGGCACTGAAAGCGGGTGTTAAGCCTTTTTCAGTACTAGTTCTATGTACAGTTGCGTTGAACCGACGAATTTATGTCACTATTTTGTAAAAAATGTTATGGAATGTTTCTACTCAACAACCTTGTCATCATATGGGAACTTAGTTACTAGAGGGTTACTATGTAAAATGTGCTGGTAAAAAAAAACAAGTGACATGTTTTTTGTGAGGTGCAATGCATTTAATAAATACCGGGTAATGACTCGGCTGAAAGCTACCAAGTCACGATGCCAACATGAAGTTAGAAGATGTCGTGAGACAACGATATCGTGTGGGTGGAACTCACCTGATGAGGCATTGCCAGATCGTGGGTGGGGACTTGTCTCGCCATCGACTGCGCGTGGGCAACCAACTTATCGTCAGGGCGCATTGCGAGCCTCTCCTTGGCCACTTGGTGATGTGAAAGGAACTCTTCCCGGGACAGTCGCTTGGCTGGATGCTCCCTGCTGGGTGGGGTAATGCCTTGAACTTCTGCGCTTCGCTGCTGCTGCTGTTGCTGCTGCTGCTGCTGTTGCTGTTGCTGCTGTTGCTGCTGTTGCTGCTGCAGCTGTTGCTGCTGTTGGTGGTGTTGCTGCTTTTCCAGACCACTCCATCCCGGTTGAGCACCATACAGACCATGCTTTGACATCTGAAAGGCGTAACGTTCGTGCAGTCCCTCCGCATAATTGCTCCACGTGGCGTTGGTCATTGCCGGATTCAAAGGCACATCTTCCGCAAGCAAGCGCCGTTGAGGAAATGGATTGTATGTCTGGAAAGCACTTTGCGCGTTGGCTGGATAAGCTGGTGGGCCGCCTTGCATTTCGCGTGCCTTCATGGCTTGCAACCACTGGGCATGCTCTTGGCTCAACGGTGCGGTGACCTTCTCTGGCTCTCTCTGTCGGTGCGCCGTCTGCGCCACAGATGGCTGTTGAGGGGTGACACGCACGTCTCCATTTGGCTGTGGAACACTGGTACTGGCTGGAGAGTATTTGCGCTTTGCCGGAGGTCTCTGCATTTCCGCTGGCGGCAGTGCCAGATGCTTGCTTCTTTCGAGCGAGTAATAGGGCCGCCCGAATCCTGCCATCATAGCTGGGTTCTGTGATTGGGCCATCATGGCTGCGAAATCCCGCTGCAGTTCCATGTTCCGCATGTTAAACATGCCGGCACCAATCAGTGGCATGTTCATAGGAATGTTTGGTTGAGGTGGCAACGGCAGCGGGTGCCTGCTCTGCTGGGGATGCGGCACGGAGTAGGGAATGAGCCCAGGCACAGGCTGATGCCCCGGTGACGTTTTGGACAACGGAGAGGGCAAAGAGGGAGGTGATTGCTTTTGCTGGGTGCTTCCCCCAGACGATGCTGACCTCTGCCTCGGAGCAGCTTTTGGCTCTTCCACTGATGGAGATGCCTTGTCTGGTTGAGAACCAGGGCTCTGTCCCTGTGCAACTTCAAACGAGCTCGGATATCTGGCTTCGTCTTTTGAGAACGTTTGTGGCTGTTCAAGGGACCGCTTGTATTTTGCTTCTAGTTGGTTTAATGTCCTGAGCTTCTCTGCTCTTGCACATACCACTTTTTCGTACTCGGCCTCCTTCTGAGAGGCCAATGCATCCAGGTATTTTAGCTCTCCCTTAAGCATCTCCATTTCTGTTTTTAGATTGCTCGTCTGCGATGACTGCCCAGCTGAGTCTCCCTGCGGTGTGTGGGGTGAAGTTGATGGAGGCTTTGCGTTGGCAGGCACTGGTTGGAGTGCTGGAGGGCCTGGTCTTTCTATTCGGCAGATTGTGGTTTCCTTATAGGCGGGATCCCCCTTCCCATCTTTGGCATAGGGGTTGAAGCCCTGGGGAGGAACATTTTTAGTTGTCGGCTCAGGACTTTTCTTAGGCCCTTGCAGCCCTGCATAGGCACCAATTTGCTGAGCTTGTGGATTCACTCCGTATGCCTGGTCCATTGCTTTGTAACGCTGCTGAACTTGACAAAACTCTGGCCTCACATTACGGGGTGAATCGTCCCGAGTGAGTGCTGGGAGCGGCTGAGGTGGCTGGTTCGCTGGTTGGGCTTGGTGTGCACGAGGCATCGGGTAAAATGGCTGGTGTGACTGCTGGGCTGGGTGGGACATTTGTACTTGGCGCATTAGCTGCGCTTGGTGCGACGGCGGTACCTGATGCGGGAGAGGGTGATGCGGAGGAGCCTGCTGTGAGGGTGGTGCCTGGTGTGGCTGCAATGCCTGGTGCGACGGTGGTGATGGCTGCAACATCTGTGCTTGGTGGGGTTGTGGTGGCTGATGAGATTGGGGTGACTGGTGCGACAGCTGCGGGTGGTGCGGCGGCGCTGCTTGGTGAGATGGTGGCGTTAGGCGAGGAGGTGGCCCGCCGCCTTGGTGGGCAGGCTGCGAGTGTTGTAGTGCTGCCGAGCGGTCTGAAAGTGCGGCCCTGTACTGCTGCTGTGCCTCAAAATGGCTCGGCATAATTTGCGGTCCTCCAGACACCCTTCTGAGTGGTACACCAGGAGGCATCTGCCCGGGTGGCAGATGCCTTGGCTGTAGGAGCTGTCCGCGAGTGTTCATCATTTCGTGGTAACGACGTTCTTCTAGCCACCTCTGATGGTCCGCCATTACAAATGCGTGAGGTTGGAAGAACGCAAGCTGCTGACGGGGAGCCACAAGACTTTCGCCGCGCCTGGCAGAGTCGCTGAGGTTTATCGGCTCCGGTGCGCCCGTCTGGGGCTTTTCAGGGCCCTCAGCTCGTGCAACGCTAGCTTCTGCAGACATGGGCGACTCTAACGGCTTGGCCGCTGCGGACAACAGCAGAGCCCTAGAATCTCCGCTTCCTTGTTCAGCATTGGGCGACGAGCCTTTTCTGGACACTCCAAGGTAGAGGACGTCGGAATCACTGGACTGGTCCTCCACTGCCGCTCGTCCCTGCGACATTCCCTCTGCCTGAGACTCGGGCGACTCCTGCTGTGCGGCTTCCCGGTCGGGAGTGTGGGGAACACAGGCTAACATTGGAGCAGACGTGAGGCTCTGTGTGGTCATGGGCATTTCGAGGGTGGCATTCCCAGCTGCCATGCCAGCCTCCAGAGAGTAGTGCGGCCGGAGAACGGACGTAGACGTGATAACTTGGGACAGACGAGGGTCGCTTTGATAGGCTTGCGGCATTGCTGCAACGAGCATCTGGCGCTGCATCTCCTCCTGGGCCATTTCATCTTGCTGCGGCACCTCATCTGAAACGGCAGAAAAAAAAATGCTATTTTCAACTGTTTCTACAATTGCTTATGAGGCATCTACAACTTCTGCTCTCTACAACTGCATGCCCAGACATCTGGGATTAAAATCGTTTTGGCCTGCCCACGATTATTCAGCTTTCATGGAGCGTTCTCTTCAAGTTATGACAACAAAATATTCATAATAACTCTTGTTTTCATTTTTCCGCCACTAAATGAGCAGAGCATACTGAATTTTCTGCGTTTCACTAATTTATTTTTATTAATTTACTTAAACACGCACACAGCTCAAAAGCCCTTCGTCAAATCTGCAAAAATGCCTCCAGTGCGTGCTACTTGCTTAAAATACATAAGCTTGCCACTCTGTTTTACTTTGTGAAGGTCAATCTTAACGAGACGTGCAATCGTTCTTTTCGAACTTGTTGAACGAAACTCTATATTTAATACAACAAAGCGTCACAAGTCAGCGTATGCATGAATGTTCGTTGAAATTTCTCCAAGGAGGGTGAACGACACCAGAGGAACCTGCACTATTTTTTTTACGCAAAGAAACCGAGCATGAAAAAACTGCATAATTATAAGCAAACAACACAAAAGTTATTTAGCTTCTGCACTGATCTGAGAAGTGAAATTTAGGTTCGCAGTGTGAGACCATCACTGCCTAGCAAACGGGATTTCGCCTTCTTTGTATGAAGCCACTTATGAGTTAGCAAAACGAAAAAAAAAATGTAACGGCAGACAATTTGGCTTCTCCAGTCTCTAGATATATAAGGAAAGCTCATTTCCTTGGATCAGTTTAGCCAACTTCTCGCCTAAAGTTAGGCACTTCTAGGCCGCTGCTTGGCTGGTGGCAATTAAATGCTGTGCAGCCGCGGTGTCAGTCGACAGTCGATCATGAGCATGTGACTGTGTGGCTAGGTCTGGGTCTAAGTGCAGATGTCCTCACAGACATTGGGTATCACCATTTTCAGTCAACCTCCCATGTGGATGCGTGCTGTGTGTGGTCATAGGGCTGGTGCAGCAAATCTCTTCCTACAATGTTTTTGATGAGAGCCCCGATGATCAATATTTATTTAGTAGACATGCAACCGGCGGCATCTTTAGTAACTTATGGTGCACAGATATTACATAAATGCTATGTTCACGGAGCACAAGTAGGCAGTGGGGCTTAATCCATAAGGCATCGTTTTCACAACCTGGGGGACTCGGATTCAACACCAGGTTTGGCAGAAAATTTTTTCACTATCTCAAAGAGGCTTCATGCAAACAGATGTGAAATCCAGTTTAAGCCCTCGGGCACTCGCTTAGTTCAGGTTGCATGGCTCTGTGATAGACACATTTTCATTAGATGCTGGGCTCGTAATACCAAGGAAAAAATGTTTCTAGCAAATGGTTGATTGAAACTGCATACCTTCAACTTTGACTTCATCTGTTGGGGTCCTGGAAGAAAGAAAACAAAGTATTTGTTGAGATTACGTGGTAGAATTTTGCGTTTCGCAAAGATACTAAACAATGCCTTTATAGAATTTCCGCATGTTATTCATGCATGCCGTCACTGCAGGTTCCAAAGTGAAATGAGTCCGAATTAAAATATATATGTTTAGTAAATATGATCACTAATTTTGGTTTAAACAGGTGATGACCCTGTGGCAGTCAATAAACAATCATTACATGCTGTCTGCACACATCCTGCTATCTAGTAGAATATAGATGAACAAGTGCTGTATACGTGAAGAACTCCCAGATACAAATTTCATAAGAATGTTCTGCTGGGAATGCAAGAGGACAAGAGTGACAATTCAACAGGTGGTCCCATGTACTATTATGAAATCAACAGCATATGCCAGGCATGCGTGTCTAGCAGCAATGCACTGATGCGCCAGTTGCTAGATGCTGTCAAAAACATTATAATATGTATTCTTAAATGTATTCATGACAGTTAACTGTGAAGAGCACAATTAAAAATAATAGCATGTGCTGAGAGTCGGGATGGGGTGACAGAGTGAACAGTGCTATCTTCCTCTTCACATTAGGTTATTCAAAATCTTCCTGTCACAACCACTTCTGCTAAAATACCAGTTTGCAGGCCCCTATTAAGTGAACTCCAGTGCTTTCACTACTATCTATAGAGATTGTGAGTATGTGAGTTGAACTTCGTCCAGTTTTGTTGAAGGCCAGGCGGGAGCAAGGCCTACTCAAATGTGCTAAATGGACAGCAAACGCAGCCTAAGAAACTGGTCACACACCTGGTCGCTTTGCTGCAAATTACGTCGAAAGACGATACTGTCTCAGCTGGTCCTGCCTAGCCCTCCCCCGATCTTTCCCTCCACTAATTCATACCTGCTTTGTTCTTCTCTACTACTGCCTTTGCTACCACTGACTGCATCAATCCTGCCTTTCCCGTCCTTCTCTCTTCCCTTCGAATCCGATCCTCTTCCTTCCCCTTTCCTACTTCCCCACAACACCCTGCCCTGTTTGGCTCCAACACTCTCCCTCGTTCTTCGCATTCTCCTCCTCTATGCTTTTTACAGACCCTTTCTCGCAATCACTTACTCCACTTCCCAATCTCTCCCTCCTCTCCGCGCATCTCTCCTCCGCCCATGCTCATTGTCATGTGTTTCCCCTTCTCTTTAATTTCCCCTTGTGCTTCTGTCCTATCACCCTCCCCTTATATCCCGCTCGCCATTTTCTATGCTTTCCTCCTATCTCCCCTGCCTTCCTTTACCCCCTCCTGTCTCCCCTTATCCTCTCCCTCTAATTCCCGTCGCCGCTCCCCATTCTTCTTTCTCCCCCTTTCACTATCCCTCCACTTCATATCTTAAGACATTCCCCCTTGTCTGCTACAACCTCACCACTTACCGCCCCGGCCGTTCCCGGCATCTTTTTTACCAGGGTGTCTAGCAAATTGCCGAATTCGATTACCCTGAGGTTTCCATGTTTTCCATGACCATTTTAAACGAAATTCCCTGACCTATACAACAGGCGCCATTCTGTGGAAATGGTCCGTGAAGCACATAAAAAGCGCAGATAAAACACATTCTATCACAGGGAAAAACACAGTTGTTGCAAGTGCCCTAATTCTCAAAATGCACTTTGATTAACTTCAGTTTGTTCAGTTTGAGTTTTGCTTGCCTTCAGTTACGGCTTCAGAGAGTTCATTTCATCTTGAGGGACAGAAGCTTGAAGTTGCGCTTCAGCGAGCACCTTTTGCTTTTTTTCTTGATTGTCCTGGCTCAACATGCAACGTGAACCGCATGGCGCGTTTCTGCACGCGATTGGGGCGTGCAGGCGTTGCGCGTGCTATTTTTTGACGCCCGCGTCGACGATTCACGCGCGCGCTCAGAAAATAACGCGCGTCGCGCGCGGCAGTGGGCGGAGCCTGACGACTTGCGCCAATAGGGAGCCGCGCGCCTCATGGCGGCAGTTTCGAACCTGTCGAGACAGCCGGCTGGCTCCGCCAGAGAGGTTTAGGCTTACTACCCCGGCAGGTATCCGCTCTTTCCAGCCCCTACAGGTGGCGCTGCGAAAAACGGCAATGGCGGTCGAGACGGTGATCGGGACCCGGTAGCAACATGCGTGCCAGCATCAGTACCGGCCTGAGAGCCCATTGCTCCGCTCGAAACGAGTACTTTCTTGAAAAGTAAACGCATGCATAGGTAGCTGATCCCGAGACAACATTCGATTTGTTTCAGGGTGTCTGCTGCGGTGGGAAAAGCGCTGTGTGCGAGGCAATCCGCTGCGCATGGCTCGGCCGCACGGAAGTTGTTTGAGCGCAACCCTACCTCATTGGGCAAAGAAACTCGTACAGAATGTGCAACGCTAAGTTTTTGGACATTATTGCAGTGTACGTCATCGTAGTGTACGTTTTACTTTAGGCGTGTTCGTTTCCGTGTGTACAAACTAGGCAGAAGCCCGTGCGCACGCGGCCGATATGTGCGTATTGCGGTGTTTTGTTTGGGTGTAGTAAAACATAGTTATGACATTGAGCAGTAAAACGGCGAAGACGAGGCATCCATTACGTTATATCAAGTTGTATACCAATGAACGAGTTAGCATTATATGAAAAAAAAAATTATTGTCCGCCCATGTATTTGCCCGTGCAGGTAGCATACACTGGCGTGTGACATTGAAGTGTACACTGTTAAAATACATGCAGTGCTTTACAGTTGCGCTTCTCCTTGTGATAATTAATTTAAGAGGAATCACCTGGCTGAAATTACGTTATGTTGACTTGACGGCGGGTAAGATTTTAAGTGCGTCGATATCAAAACGAAAACGGGAGCTACCAAATGCACTCAAGAGGTCGCATCTGACCTATCAGACCCATTTACAATATTCTTGCTCCGACACAATTATTTATATATTCAGTCATTAATCAA
This sequence comes from Haemaphysalis longicornis, assembly GCF_048455015.1. Taxonomy (NCBI): domain Eukaryota; kingdom Metazoa; phylum Arthropoda; class Arachnida; order Ixodida; family Ixodidae; genus Haemaphysalis; species Haemaphysalis longicornis. The sequence continues at coordinate 69,026,516 of NW_027526422.1, read as the reverse complement.
TAAACGCACCCCCACATTCGCTTCTCGCGTTCGTGTACGTGCAAAAAGTTTTAATTTGTTTAATTTGTTTGCGTGCAAAAGCAAGTGGATTGGACAGCCTTTGCTACTTATATGTTTGAAAGCAGTGGAATTGAGCCAATTTCACAAAAGACAAGCGAAGATCGGCTGACACATTATGCGGCAGTAAATGTAAATAGTACAGGACGATCACAAGGTTATACAAAAAGCCTACAAAGTAGGAGTCCTCACAGCTAATAATTATAACTATTAAATGTGGCAGCCGTAATTAAGTAAAGAATAATGAAGGCCACGCGTACGCACGCGTGGGTCCGAAAGACTTCCGTTTTTCTCAGTAGCAGACGCGATGAGTCCCAAAACTCTGTTCGTTTACCTGCAGGCAGCTTCTATAGCTACAAGAACGTTTAGAGAATACGAACACTCGTTCAGCTTATATTTTCCGATTATTTATACAGCATTGTCGATTACTATATTTGCGATTTCTATTTTCCTTTCGCTTCTGCGAGCCCGCTCGGATGCCGCCGGCCGCCTGCGCCGGAGCGACCAGTCCGCCGATCACCATCTCCCGGCTTCGCACAAATTCCGCGCGGCGTCACTAGCGTCGCTGGAAAGAGCGAATTGCGTGGGCACTTTCACTAGCGGCGCGGATGATGTTTTATAGTACCGTGTTCGCCCTCATTATGATCGAGCTCCTTTACCTCACAAGCAACCTTCCCCATCTTCCCTCTGCGACAATTTCTCTCTCTTTCGGTTGCTTGGACATTCAATCTGGTTGTTTTTAGATATTCTCAATTAGTAGGAGTGTGCTTTGCTACTGATGTAATTCGTGCGTGCCTTCTGCGGCATTTTAGATAGCGCTTAGAAGCGGTCGCACGAGCTCCCGTCACCACTTTGCGACTTCGCGGTCCAAGCCGCTGCCGGCAGCCCCGCGCGCAGCGTGCGGGTGGTTCCGCGGCAGCGTCAGCGCGCCCATGCGCGCCTGTGACATGCCCGGCGCGTTTTCGCGAGCAAGAAACGCCCCATGCGGTTGACGCTAAACCATTTCATGTTCCTTTTTGATTATGTAATTCTGGCTCCTGATGTCATAAGAAAGAAGTTCTTTCAAGAGTCGCTCCTAAAAAGCGCTGCCATTTAAATTCGCTGAAAAAAAAAAAACGCGTTGTGCGTGCGATTTGGGTACCCCCCTACATCGTCCCTCTGCGCACGTGCACCCAGCAGCCTAAGCCAGCTGCGAGCTGCAGTAGACAAGTATTAACTCTATGGCGAGCTGCGTGAACCGCACGGCGAGTTTCTGCACGCGATTCGTGCGCGGTATTTTCACGGCCGCGTCGACGATTTCGGGCCTGCGGTGGCTCCTTTCTTGCACAAGCAAGTGCGTTTGTGCCTTGAATAGCATTTTCAAGAGCGGTTAGAAACGGCCGTTCGAGCTACCGCACTACTCCGCGGCCGGTGCTGCCGCTCGGCACGCACCCTGCGGGTGGTTTCCGCGACGGCGTCAGCGCGCCTCAGGCGTGCGGCGCGTTTTCACTTGCAGAAAAACCAGAAAATGGTTCATGCGGTTCACGCTTTCGTCGCGCGCGAGCATGTTGCGTTCGGTAACTTCTTGGGGGCCTCCAACACTGGTGTCCCCTATTCTAAAACTGTGTGGGCAGGCCCCGAAGTAATTTTGCCTGACTGGTACTGCTTTATTGAAAAATTCCGTGACAATTTCCTGACTTTTCCCGGTGGCTCAAAATTCCCAGACTTTTCCCTGTTTTCCCGGTCGCTAGACACCCTGTTTACCTCTTCTCTCCCTTTCCCACCTCCTCTTTTAAGTGCTATTCCTACCTCTCTACTATTTCCCCACTCCAAGCACACTCTCCCTCTACACTACGTTCTGTAACGAGTCCTCCCGTCTCCTTCCCGCTACTTTTTTCCATCCTTCTCTCCCTCACCAATCCCATTTTCTGTCCTCTCTTCCATTCTCTCTCTGTCCGGCTTTCATCCCTCCCCATTCCCTCTTCCTATTCTCCTTTCGTCAAAAGCACCGATTCTCCTGCCCCTTGCCTGTTATTCCCCAACTGCAAATGCGAACCACTTCCTTCACTTGATTCTTCCCTTCCGGGGCATCTCCGTCCCCTCCTGCTTCTTTTTCCGCACTTATCCCGCCTCTCCCTCCTCTATTCCACTCATCCTGTGTATCCCACTTTTCCTGTTCCCATTCCGTTTTATTTCTCTCACCTAGCATTTCCCCTCTGATTTCCAGTGGCTCAGTAACCGGGCTAACCAGTAACATGTCTGGCTGATTGCCCCCAAGAGCAGAGTGGGCCGGGGACCGGACACCGCAAGAAGAGTCGGAGCGAACCTGGCAACCGATCCTCACACACGCCTACATCACCCAACGTTACCGACTAACGAGACAACTCTATCCACCAGCTACTGTTCAAGAAACGAAAGAACAGGAAGTCATCCTGAGACAACTGCAAACTAACACGTACCCACAGCCAACATGACTACACGCCATCCATCCTACTCTTTATGCTCCTGTATGTAGTCATTGCCAAGCACCATGCACACTGTACCATATTGTCTGGTAACGCCAACTAAAACCAGATCTTCCCCCATCCCCAACCCCTCAGGCGAGCAGTGGGAGAGTACGCTGGCCATCTCCTCTCCTGAAACGCAGCTTTTGCCAGCGGAAAGGGCGAAGACAGCCGGCCGTGACCACAAATATGCGTACTTACTTCAACTGTAATTAAAGTCTCTCTCTCTCTCTCTCTCTCTCTCTCTCTCTCTCTCTCTCTCTCTCTCTCTCTCTCTCTCTGGCTCTCTGGCTCTCTGGCTGGTTCCAGTGACTGACAGATAGACCCACAGAGATTAAAATTTTCGCCTTTGGGTAGCCTAACAATCGTCTTTAAAGCATGGCTGCTGTGAGTACGTAGGCACGTTAATTTCCCGACCAACATTGGCGAAGTGGCTTACACAGCAACGTTCTCTATAACAGGGTTCTCGTCCACGGCGTCTTCCTCGCAGCAATCGTCCTGGATCTCGGACATGGACCGGCTGAGGATGTCCGTTCCCGGAGGGTAAATACGCTGAACCTCGGGGGCAGGAGCTGCTGCTTTTGGCTCCGCTTTCTGCGAACACATTGAAGAGAGGGATAAAGCACATGCTATGTTTTGGTGCCAACTAACTCACAGGCGGTCTTTTGCAGACATAGCGGGGAAAACCTCCATACAGACAAAAAAAGGAAAACTACTGCGGCGAAAAAAAATCGTACAAATAATGGACAGCAAGAATTTACGAGACAATCGTCGAATTCCTGGGCACAGTATTCATCATTGGTACACCCTCTCCTTTGTACGTCACTACGAACACATTGTTCTGTGCGACTGCCTTAAAATTTAAGGTCATCCACATTTGTCCTTTTAGAAGTATGTAGCGTACTAAGCATGAAGTATTGGGCAAAGGCACCCTGCGTCGATATGATACCGCCATACATTTAATTACGAATAAAGTGAAGCCACGCATTGCCTTATAGCTCAAGAGGAAAGCAGTCTGCTGATCGCACAACGCAATGTTGCATCGAAACAGACTTTTGGCTACTGCAGACCTTACTGCATTCTACTCCCTTGCTAACGCAGAATACTGCAAAGTGCACGCGCGAAAGAGGAGTTTGGGGCTACCTAAAATGGAGTTGTTATAAGGGACATTTTGGCTACACAGTTATTCAAAAACTCTTCACAACTGAAGAAAAATTCGTCCTGGGTCGGAGCTTGAGCTCGGGACGAAAATAATTCTAAGACAGCCGCTCTACCAACTCAGGAATGCAGCAGGCTAGCCATTTAGAGCATGAAAGCGGAGTAACCAACAACTGTAATTCCGGAAACGGTTAAGCTCGTTCTACAATGGTGCGAATTTCGCCGACGAACTTCGCCCAGCGGCTGCAGACGCCCCGACGCGGCGGCGTGGCGACGACGAACAAGCAACGCTGGGCGAAGTTCGTCGGCGAAATTCGCACCACGCAAAATGAGCTTCAGTCGACCGATGCTATTGGAATCCCCCAAGCGAAGCTAGTTTCTGAGACGAAAGAGTTTACGTATACTAGGAAATGCAGACATTGGTCCGCATAACGTTTACCTGGAGTGCGGTTTTTCTAACACACGCGGTTCAAATCAAATTTCACCCGCAGAAGATAAAAAAAATAATTTGGACAAAATGTTCATACCTAGAGGAACTAGAGAGAACCTGTGCGGAAAAACTAAGCTAATAAGCGCGCTGAGTTCCGAAAAACGCAAGGCAGGTCGCTCCATCTTTAAGCGAGCCAAAGGATTTCCCAAGTACCGCTCTTGCTTTAGTGCAGGCTGCTTCATTTATACGCATGCATATATATATATATATATATATATATATATATATATATATATATATATATATATATATATATATATATATATATATATATATAGTTGAGAAAATGGTAGACGCACGATTAAAAACAAAAACAGTGGTTTACTGACTACTGACGTTTCGACTGGAGGACCAGTCTTCATCTCGAGTCTCAAGATGAAGACTGGTCCTCCAGTCGAAACGTCAGTAAACCTCTGTTTTTGTTTTTAATTGTGCGTCTACCATTTTCTCAACTATTTCTTCTGGCTCCTCGAGAAGTTTCTTTTACTGCTTTTATATATATATATATATATATATATTGTGGGAACGCGACCTTAGCGCGTTCCCTTTGGTTCGGCTTCGCCACACCGCTTGCTCCTCGCGGGAACTTGCTCGGCAAGACGTCGGCGAGGGGGATCTACCTCCTCGCCGTAGGAGTGTCTTTAAGCCGGCGAGCACGCGCGGGATGCGAGCTGCGCGGGGGGAGTCGGAGCTCGGGAAGCGAGGCGTCAGGACGCGCCTGGCGACCTTCTTCCTACGAGGATCGGGCAAAAAGGAGGGCGACAATGGCTGCCATCGGTGTCCCAGCGAGGCAAACGCGAGCGCGCTGAGGCGTCAACGGAGATGACTGTTGTCGCGGTGAGTCGAACCTCTCGATTCCCTTAAATTGCCCGGGCGAGGAACTAGATCCTCGCCGTCAACCAGCTAGCCTGCATGCTCTTTGAATGTTTATTATCCTGTAATAAATGTCAATGAGCGAAAACACTTGTCGCTTCCTTTGTTCCGGTGAGCCACGGCCCGCCGCGGCTGGCGCGGCACAGTGCGCCGCCGCGGGGTGGGGGCAGATAGCTTGCTAGCTTGGCGAAACGAGAAGACGAAGACTGATTAGTCTCTCTCGTCGCCGGTTTTGCTATTGCAGGGAAAAGTAAACCAATCTACTTTAACCCCTATAATCCCACATCTGGCGCATCAACGTGGGGCTGGCTCTCGGAACATGGAACATGTCTTTGTTCGGTGTGAGAAACGTTCTTTGTCCGAACCTGACAAGTGTTACTGCTAGCGTGAATCAGATCGCTAGCGGAGGCAGGCGTACTTTCTTGAGAGCGGAGTGAACGTTGCTACATAGTGCTAGAACATGTGAGCGCCGAGTTTTCTCAGTGCGCCGTTTAGGCGGGACATTTCTGCCGCGGCAAATTGAGGCACTGAAATTCTAAAGTCCAGCACCCATGACGCGCTAGGGCATAAGGCCCGCGCTCTAATAGCAAGCCCGAAGTGAGCGAGTACGGAAGCTGAGTTGTTTGGCCCGATTTTCTTTTCTCTGCTGTCTCTTTTATCGACTCCGGGAGTCGGGCTCTGGGAGCCGTGTGGCCAGGGGCCACGGGTGCCGTAAGGGCTGTCTGGTATTGCGGCTCGGCACCGGGCGTTCCGACATCGCAAGACGCGATGGGCGCCGCCGCTCATTAAGCTGTTTGTATTGCAGCGAGCGGGTAGGGCCGACGACAAAGCCGATGTCTCCTTCACGGCTGTGCGAATGGGGCAGTAGAGCAAGCCTCTGGGTTGCCGGTCGTTGTCAAAGATGCGTGTTGCCCGAAGGCTTTTCGGAGCCGGCACCGCGTGGGAGAGGGCACGACCGAGGGGGACGTAGCTCGGGAGCAGACGGACGGGAAACGGCCCCTCTTCTCCAGTGAATGGCGGGGTGCGTGTCGTCGGAATGCTTGTTTTAAGTGGTTCTGCACGTAGCGAGAAAAAGATCTCCTTCGCCTCAAGAAAGTGAGTTTTTTTTGTGCGCTGTCGGAAACCGTCTTTTGACAGCCGCAATTGTTTAGCGTTGTGCCACGCGGCCGATGCTGAGGAATAGCATTTCTTCCTTGCCTGACTTCATGGCTTGCGGGAATGCCGATGTGATACGCAATGCGAGTTGAGTCACCCAGGCTTGCTTGCTACGCGATGTCTGTGATGCCACCTGCTGCTACGAGTCTATGAGCGTTCCAGAGCTGGGGACCACTCGCGGCTGTCCTGGCGTGGCGGCTACTTGGAGGAGGCCTGGCAGCGGCTCCGTGGGAGCTCCCTACGGCTGCTGTTTACCTCCATGATGGAGGGCGTGTTTGGTGCGGGCGGCGCCGTCGTGTGCTTCATCGCATGGCGTCACTTCGGTGCTGGGCCGCACTTTGCGGTCGGGAGGCTCCTGGGCCTGCTGATACGTCCTCGGCGCATCCTGGCTGAGAGCAGCGGCTGTTCGGCGGTCATCTGTCAGCGCAGTCGCTACACTTGCTTGGGCTGGCTTCAGCCCTACCCTTCGAAACCCTGGCCTGCTGTCTTCGGCCAGGGCCGGACGGGACCTGCTGATCATCACCACCGACTGACAAGAGCGCCAGTGCGAGCAACGATGCTTGCGTTGGCCTGAGCTTTGCTGCGCTACGTCGAACCTATGGCTGAGGACTCTGCGGCCCCCGTTGCATTGGGCCAGCCTTCTCAGCGGGTCTTGACGAACGCAGCCCCGGACACAGCTGTCTACGACGAGACTGCATCTGTGCATGACATGCGTGTTCGAACAACCTCGGTGTTACCTGCGACACCTGAGCGTTAGATTATGCATTTGGCTGACGATGCCTGTTTGATGACGGCGAGTGCGAGGACAGCTACTACGCGGGGGCGAACCTTCATGTTCTGTATAGTGTAACGAACATTGCGTTTAGATGTCCCCGTGTACTATCCTTTCCACCGTACGGAAACGTTTAAGGTTGGAGGGATGTGGGAACGCGACCTTAGCGCGTTCCCTTTGGTTCGGCTTCGCCACACCGCTTGCTCCTCGCGGGAACTTGCTCGGCAAGACGTCGGCGAGGGGGATCTACCTCCTCGCCGTAGGAGTGTCTTTAAGCCGGCGAGCACGCGCGGGATGCGAGCTGCGCGGGGGGAGTCGGAGCTCGGGAAGCGAGGCGTCAGGACGCGCCTGGCGACCTTCTTCCTACGAGGATCGGGCAAAAAGGAGGGCGACAATGGCTGCCATCGGTGTCCCAGCGAGGCAAACGCGAGCGCGCTGAGGCGTCAACGGAGATGACTGTTGTCGCGGTGAGTCGAACCTCTCGATTCCCTTAAATTGCCCGGGCGAGGAACTAGATCCTCGCCGTCAACCAGCTAGCCTGCATGCTCTTTGAATGTTTATTATCCTGTAATAAATGTCAATGAGCGAAAACACTTGTCGCTTCCTTTGTTCCGGTGAGCCACGGCCCGCCGCGGCTGGCGCGGCACAGTGCGCAGCCGCGGGGTGGGGGCAGATAGCTTGCTAGCTTGGCGAAACGAGAAGACGAAGACTGATTAGTCTCTCTCGTCGCCGGTTTTGCTATTGCAGGGAAAAGTAAACCAATCTACTTTAACCCCTATAATCCCACAATATATATATATATATATATATATATATATATATATATATATATATATATATATATATATATATATATATATATATATATAAATACGCCATAGATACTCGGGACATGACCCTGTCTGCTACGACTGTTGATTTCATTAAAATTTTTGCATTGTTACGCACTTCCTGGTGTTCACGCACAAAATATTTACAGTGGTTCAATGCATCTCTAAAAGCGGCACGTGCGTTCCCTATGTGCGCGCGCGTGTGTGGATGACCTTCCCGCAAATACTAAACAAGCAGCCTATATACGATGCCTTTACGAGGGGCTTTCTCCTTACCTACCTCATTTCTTTGCGTGCCGTATCAGCCCGCGTCTCTGCAACTGATATCTACCCTGGTCGCCTTTACGGCGCTTATCAGTATCGCCCGCGTCCTCGCTGCGTTCACAGAGCCCCCCAAAACAAAGCGGAGTTGCGCGCCGGCTTACGGGTCGAGAAGCCGTACTCAAACGCGCTTTGATCTTTCCCGCACTAAGAAATTGCTTTTCCCGGCAGCCAGCGGCTCATGGCAGAAGCGAGAACGGACGGGAACGATCGAGACGAATGTTGCTACCCTCGCCTTCGTCAGAATGGGTTGATGAAGATGGGCTACTAGATGAACAAGAGAGCAGCATCATCGTCTTCATATTCGTTTCTGTTCTCTAGTGTGAACCACTAACATACAATCAACCAGCCACCCCAAGTTCATATTTCCCGCGCTTTTCCGGTCTTACCTCGTGTGCGGTCGGAGCAGTAATGGCGAGCGGCTCCCTCATCGTGGCGTGCTTGGGCATAGGCGGCGCATCGGCGAAGTTGCCACCCCCGTGTCCCATGATCTTCTGCTCTAGCCAGTTGAAGCCCGGCAGTTCTTGAGCCAGCCGCTTGTAGCGGGACTCGTCGCCATGTTGAGGTTCGCCTCCTACAGTTCCGCTGCTGCGTCTGTGGTCCTCGGAGTTCTTTCGCTGCTTCTTGCCACTCGCTCCTGCAGTGAGCACCGACCGAAACAAAATGTGAGAACACACAGAGTGTTGCATTTCAGCCGAGCTTACATTTGCCTCGCCTTTTCGGGGCGCCAACGCAGGCATCCACAGGAGGCAAGTTGCCATTGCAAGACGTGGCATGGCGTCTTCCAGCCGAATCAACGTGCCAACAAGCCAGGAAAAGCACAGCACAAAAATAAGCATTGAAGAACAATACAAAAATGTAAAAAAGAAACATTGCTGCGTGTGGCAAACGTATGGTTATGGACGAACATGGCTACGAGAGCAGTTCATGGGTGTAAATCTGGTTCTCGCGCCTCTTCTCAGTTGGGGCGAAATCTATACAAGCAATGAAAAGTTTTAATTTTTTCTCCAAGACTTAAATACCGGACCCAAAGATCAACAGACAGCAGGCCGTTATAACTCAGCGAAAACTTGCTGGCCACGATTCCCGCCTCAGACACAGAGGTTCCTGGGACCGATACCCATACATTTTGAGCCGGCAAAAGCCTTTTCTTTTCCGGACACGTGAGCAGCTGCGCATGCGCTATAATGTAGCAACGAATACACGGCGACAGACACACGCTGAGAAAAAATATTCCCCGCAAGAAAATTTCGTGCTGTACTTCAATTGCGTAAAAAAAAGGAACGAAGACTGAAGACAGACGACACGAAACAAAGAGACAACACGAAACAGAGCGCTCTGTCTCGTGTCGTCTCTCGTCAGTCTTCGTTCCTTTTTTACGCAATTAAAGTTCAGCATGAATTACCAACTCGCCCAAACCTACAGCATACTAAGCCACAGAAAATTGCAACAAATGTCGCTGAGAAACGGCAGCTAAGAGCACCGTCTTTAGGACCACCGCTAAAGTAACGATGAAAAGCAACGTACAAACAATTGCCAGCCATACAAACCCACTACATGTCATCAAAGACAAACAAATATACAGAAGCTGCTTTCGAAAACATAAACAAATACACGTACGGAAGCTGTTTTCGAACCACAGTAATTAAACGTATCATGCCATTACTGAACTGAGGGTGCAATCGAACGAAGAATTTCACTAGTCGAAGCCATACTTTTCGCAGAAGGGTTTTTGGACTATTTTGATCATCAACGCCATCGGTATAATTATCCACAACGACAGCCTGTTATTTACTGCGGGACAACGCTATCTCCCTTAGCCCTCCGTCTCTTCCTACCTGCCTCCTCCGGATTCATTTTTTGCCGAATTTTTAAACTACTTTATCCAACCAGTCTGCCTTTCATCGTTTCTAGTTCAATTCCTCGCAACTGTTACTGATGTAGCCCACCCAATGTTCCCCCACATCGCATCCACAACATAATCCATTTTTTTTTAATCTAAGTTAAGACGTCTTCTACAAGTGTTTGCATTGCCTAAGCGTTACACCTATCGTATCTATTTTCATAAGACAATTGGGTGCGGTAAGAGCAGAAGTTATTGTCTTATAAGGTAGGATCCAAATATCAACAGCTATATCAAATACCCAATGATACAATGAGTTACCAGAACAGGCCGACGAAGACCGTAATAGTGATCTACCTGTTCTGCGACTTACCATGTTAAACGACGGCCACACTGCTAGGCGCTTTATAATTACATCACATTAGTTCCGCATTTACCTTAAAATCTACCAATGATCTTTCCACATGCTCGTTCTGGACAGTTTTTGCACGTACCCTCCGCACTCGCCAAGCAATGCCACAAAGAGTTCAAAAATACCTGCTCGACGACGACGAAGTCGCCTCTTGGCCATAAAAATTACGTCGTCGCTACCTAAAAAACAAGAGCGTCTGGTACCGTACTAATAGGGCGGCCTACATTGGAGGTATGAACGTCTTTGCACCGAACCGTCGCTGCCGACGTTTTCGTTACTTGTTCCAGACGGCAACACAGGTGAAGTGTTACTCAGGCGCTATGATGCAGGGAATGTAATTAAATGTGCTTGAGATTCGGGCAGAAGTAAAGAAAAAGAATCGTGATTGCACAACAATTCTGCAACTTACCTGGGAGCTTTTGAACACGGAAAATTATAGTTCTTTCTCCCAGACGCACAAATGTGCTCTTCTTGTTAATAGCCTTAGGAGTGGGAGAAAAGGTATAATAACCGCGCGAAAAGTGATTTTTCACTTACCCTGTCGTTTTGAACTAGAAAACTGCGTTTGAACGAAATGAGAACGATACTTAACAGGTTATAAAGCGAAAAAAGCTTCTTCATAATGCAACCAATGCTACTGAATATTTTGTAAGTATACTTTTCTTTCAACAGCCTCTTTTGTCGTCAGATGTTTCTAAAACTTGTCTTAAAAGAATAACAGACAACACCGCACATTGGATGGATGTGGAGCCCCGCACATAAGCCACGCGGTCGAAAGAGCGGATTGTTTACGAATTCCGAAAGGTTGCAAAAAATCTTGCAGCTGCTTTTTATCGCGCCTCTAACGCAAACATACAACGTATTCTTGCCACTTCTTGTTGCCCGAAAGCAAACGGACGCCACTGAACCTGTCTTTTCTCTCTTCCACGAGCATTCAAACTTCCCGCCACATATTGCCCAGTGGGCTTAATCGCGCTTGACCACTCAAGTTGGGGACTGTCCATCCTGTTGCAATGTCGGCAAACACGGACACATAACGCGCGGCCTTCTAACCTAAATGTTACACAGCGCGATTAAGCCTATTCGACTGCTTGGAACATACACGTTACCACGGAAAACTCGGCCGTTGAGGACACCTGAAAGTCGCTGGCATGCACAAGTACTGAAGAATTGTTTGTTTGCATCCCGGACTAAAGGAGGCCTCCCACCGGGCGCGCGCCCAACCATCAGCGCCTGAAGCTCGTCCAAATAAAGTTTATTCACGTACTCACTCACTCTCTCATTCACTCACTCAGGAAGAACAGGGAAATTTAAAATAACTATTGTAAGCATGACGTAAGTAGTGGTGGCGGAGTAGGTGAGAGGGTGCAGGGGGGGGGGGGGGGTTGTAGAAAGCGGAACAATCGTGTTTTTTTTTTCTCCTAGAGAAACAATACATAATCACTCCAGTCTCTCGTTCCCTTTATCCCATTTCAGGACACGAAACGGGCTCCTGTATCCGTCAACTGGGAAGTTAGTCAAACGACCTTGTTAAAATGCCGCAAATGAGACCGGACATCTAACTAAACCGCGGACATTTAAATGAAACGGGACGTCCAAATCAAGTAAATCAAGAGAGAGAGAGAGAGAGAGAAAGACTTTATTTATGGCCAGCAGGGAGTGGGAGGTCGGAATGCGCAGAGCCTCCACATCCCACCCACGTTCACGACGTCTTCGGGACTAGGCCCCGCCGGCGTCGGCGTGAGCGGTGCGCGAAAGGTACTCGGGAGTTCGTCCCTTTCCCCCCCGTCTGCGACTCGCTCCGCTTCTGCCTGGCGAGAGCAGCCTCGAGCTGCTGGACGGCTAGAGTTTGTGCGGCCAGGTACGTCGAATATACGGCACTCGTTATGGTGTCCGGCAGCCGGCCGTAGAGGTCGGCAGCTTCCACGGATCAATTGTCGACTGGTCTTCGTCCCGTTCCAATGTATCAAGTTTCGAAGGTTCAATGCGCCGAATCTGCACCCGGGCTATGAGCGCACCGTGGTGAAGGGCCCCGGATCCGTTTCAAATGAATCAAGGTGTTAAGCCGTACCCTTGTTTCCCGGAAAACCCGGCGTTAAGCTGCATGTCCACAGCCCGGTGCGGGCCCAGGTCGAACCTCCTTGCTTCACGGAGCATATCCATGGGAAGACTTCAGGCAGAGTCAGCTCCGTCCTCAATGTTTTCTGTCGATCGTCTTCGATCTAACCGTGAACCAAGTTCGTTCACCGAGCGTAGAAAGCGTAGCATGCTGCCTTCATTCAGTAGTTCATGCGGTCACGTGACAGTCGCGGCAGTATGGCGGCACCGGGCGCTCATCTCCTCATCTCGCAGACCGAATGACATAGCAGAAAAAGGCGGGAGAAACCGATTGATCGTTTCCCGGTGCTATAGCCGGTGTCCAATTAGACTCTCGGCAGCAAACAACAGAAGCGTCTGGCTGCTTCGAGTTAAGACGAGCCGGAAGAATCGGCTTCCAAAGTGCGCCGCCACCGCCATGTCCACGACGAGTGGCGCGCCGCTACCTAATAAGCCTGGGAACTGTCGGTTCCAAGGCTTATGCAACTCGAAGGCGAGTCCCAGACGTCTCACCTCGGCACTCGAGGCCGGAAGACGGGAATTTCCGATCTCATGATCGTCGCGTCGCGAGCATTCCCGCTTAGCGTTGGGGAACAGCTTTACCGTTTGGTACGATGATCTCCCGCTGAAGCAATGTGTGTTTTCCCCGCGGCAGTGGTTTAAATCTGATTCGCAGTTAACGGCATAGGTGGTATTCATTGAAAAGTTTAGCTGTCAATTTCTTCGCTTGGCAACACTGGAAACGGCCATGGCATGGCCGCTGCGCCACGGACATGGCGCGGCTTGTGCCACTGCGCCCACACGCTGAATAAAAATGAAACACCGGCGTGCGTCGTCTGCTCCCTTTCAACCCAATTCTCAACGGTGGTGTCAACAGAGATGTTATTAATCGCACTCACATTGGAGTCGAGGCATCACTTCGCGTTCTCGGGGGCAGAGTTTGGAACGTCGAACACATGTGCTTAGCAAGGACAAGTGCCGCCATCCCGCGGAGCCCGATGTGACCAGTGACCGCGCACTCACATCGTTGCCTGCATGCGTGCCTCGGCAGTGAATACAAGCTACATCTGAAGAGGACTTTGTTCTTGACGCCTCTTTGCGAAAGCTGCTCTCCGCTTATACGCTTATAATAACCCAGCCACCACGAGCACTTTGACGTAAAACGGTGCAGCAATGCTGCATTGTATGCACTGCCCTTGTGTCGTTCACCCTTATTAAACCCAGTGATCACAGTGTGTATTAACTAAATAAATAAATTACTCAGCACTTCTGAAGCATTCTGCACACAACGTATTTTAGAACAGTTGTTATTGTAGGCAAGCTCTCGCCTTGTGCGCTATGTCGACGTTGTTAGCTAAACGGCCCACATAGATATCGAAGCCAAGCCTCGGCTCTGTTGTGTACAGTGAAGTGAGGCGACGAATCACACCAAAGCGTTCCTCCTCCAAGTAGCTCCTGATTGTTCTCACGTAAGGTGCTGTACGAGAAATGCCGCGTTGCTGAAATGGTTCGGAGTGGTCTACCCTCAGGGCGACACTGCTAGGGGAACCGGCGGAGTGCGGGCGGGGATGGCAGCTGAAACCGAGGGAATGCATGCTATCGAAAGGGCTTCGTGCATTTAAAACCAAAAAAGCTTTAAAACAATACCTCGGCTGATGTGAGATGAGGCGTGTACTTGCGTGCAAAGGCCTGAAGAGCCGACGTTGCTCCGGAATAGGCTCAGATACAATAGAAATCTGCAGCTTTAGACTCAACGTCAACTGTTCGTGTACGCTAGAATGCGATATTGGCAACAAAAGTAAATACTCAATGCGACTGCATTGCTGAGCAGCTATTTCGGCGTGCTGTTCTTGACAGTTATTGCCAGGGGAGAAAAGCCGGAAACATCTGGACTACAAACAACGTATCAAAGTATACGTAAGCTCCGCTAGGCGAATTTCTCTCTCTGTCTCGTTGTATTTTTCGAGATAGAGAGAAGGACCTTTTCTTCTCTGGTGTAGGGACAAGAAACAGCTGTTCTTTCGCATTGTGGTACGCGTGTCTTTCTGGACAATAGCGACTTGATAGCTTCAGCGGTCTGCATGTGGCCACATTGTCCTAAGATTTTTTTTTCTTTTGCCGTCTCGGCAGCCGCGAGTTTGGCGTTGGGCATTGCGGAGGAAATATGTCCGCGCACGATACCGAAGGAATATTTGTTCCGTCGGCGGTGGATTCTGTAAGTCCCGTTATTCCCGAAAACATCGGGTAAGCATTCAACTCATAGCTTTTCTTTTTGGAAATGTCCCTTCTCGCGAGCTTAAAGAGTTCGCTATAGGGATGGAATATTGTTCACTTAGAAAAGCCACGTTCCAGCCAAAAAATCATCAAATCATGAAAAGCCAAAAAATCATCAGCAACATGGCTGCTGATGATTTTTTATCTTTAGATCGGTGAAGTTTATTTCGTCCACTGTTTCATAACGTATTCAGAGCACAGACGCTAGCTTGCCGTTCCATATTTTTCATTTGCTACAAAAGTACCACTGAACCATCTGTTTCATCGAAACCTCGCACACAATTAACAATTGCCCTGACACGTATCATTACACCACACTTCGTTGTTTCGATACCAATTTAAAAAGAAACTGATACCACCGAAAACCGCCCAACTGCCACACTGAAATACGGGCAATAAACGTTTTCGCGCTGTCATATCCTGTGCTTCACGCAAATTTTGACAGGTTTTCCTTGAAGTTGCCGCGTGTCGTACATTTTCACCTAAGGCCGCAGAAAAACGATGTTCAGGTATTAGCAGAAAATACCTCACCCACACCACTAGGGCACGCGTACTATATAGTACATAACATGAAACCCGCAGATTACCTCTGGAAGTCTATTTTCTACTGCGCTCAAATTCAAATTCAAACGAAAATATGAGAACATATGGGTACATATGGGTTCATATGGGCAACAAATAGGAAATTACTATTCACTGAAATTATTGCTTGCTAAAACTCAATAACTGAATGATTGCCTGAAATCGCTGAGTGTAACTGGCTAATTGATAGTCCTTGATTAGATGAATTATCAAAACAGCGTATGTAGGAATGTTTTGCTGCACGTATGCATGCACGTGCGCTGGCCGATGCATACCCAACTTGGCGAACGCCAGTGACGTACGTCACAGTAGCAGCAACTTCGTTGTAAAATACCTACTGTGCCAGCCTCAACCCGCCTCGTCAGCCACACGTAGTCCGCGGGAAAATCACTCAGCATTGTACAAAAAGATAAAAAGAATTGTCCAAACAGGGGTGAAAGATCCACTGATAAAGCGATTTATGGGGAAACAAATTCCCGGCGACCGCATTTCCTCAAGTGCATGCATGGAATGCTCGCCAGGTGTGCGCCAGTAGTTCATAACGCCCCACGCCACGAACGAGCCTTCACTTTTTCTGTGGGCTATTTTTACGCCACTGACTCACCGACGTAAACAGAGCAAAATCCAGACGAAGCAACAACAGCGCTTGAATTTCCCGGGTCCGAGTGAAACAACAACAGGTGGCGGGAGAGACTTACGTTCGTTGGGTTTTGCAGCCGAAAGATAGCCGACCGGGTCTGCCGGTGCCGTTCCGCGTATAAGATCTATCTGTACACGATGTTCGCGCTGGCAGGAACACAGCGCCGTTCACATCTCGTTTCGAAAGAGCAGAAACCTTCTTCCAGGAATCGGAAGAACGTTCTCCCTGAACGCGAGGAACAAAAGACTATAGACGGCAACAGTGTCGCAACACGGATAAATTTAGCAGCTTTTTTTGACACAGACTCGTCCCTTTCAACATTGCGTTGCTCAAGACGCTTTCCTAGGCACGTGCGAGAAGGTTACATGTGAGCCCGTTCGCAATTTTCCGCGGATGGGATCGCATTTCCGTCACCAGCTCCGAAATGCCGCACTCCGAATGCATAAGTCGCAGTTTGGTGGAAGTTGTATCATTCAAATTTTCTTTTCATTGCCTATACTAAACACGCAAAAGCTCGCCCTTTCGGAGTGTTAAAGGGACACTGAAGTGAATTTGTCAAGCTCCCGTTTTTGCTTGCACTGTGTAGTCTGGCTCAAATTAGCACACTTTTCATCGATTATCCGGTTGACAAATCGGTAATTATTTTACAAAGCGCGAAAGAAGAAAAACTACCATGCGCGGTTTGCGGCGGCCGCACAAACTAAGCTGTGACGTTGGGAGGAGGGGGCGCCGTGATTGGACGATGCCCAAGGTTAGCAATCAAACAAGTTTCGGTTTCGGTCTGTAAAACAACATGTTTGACATTCGATGGCGTCGTTGGATGGACATTCTCAATATCCCAGTTATCGTAGTACCGCGCTTCTGCCATGTTGTCGGCTGTAAAATGCATAAGATAAGCCTCCCAGGACGGCTTGGAATCGTAGCATTCACTAAGGCCTACGCAGTGCATGAACGCCCTCCGCGTCCCCGCAGACGCTCAAATGCATGCGCTTTTCCCCCATATTTGGAGCTTGCCTCGCTCATGCATATATCGTAAAAAGCGTGTTCGCACCAGGCCAAGGGTCTGTTGATTCTGGCCTGTGCCCACTGCCCGCAAACAGTCGGTGCTTATGGCAACAGCACGTCAACGAGAACTCGCTAGCGCGGCAGTGCCAGCCTGTGCGAGTTCTGTGGACTAGTTCGTGGAGCAATGAACGTTGCGGCCCAAAAAAAGGTGAACTCAGTCTAGAAAACATCGGCGAAAAACGAAAAAGTTAACTCATAAGAAGAAAAAAAAAACGCATGTACCCGCGGCAATTCGAACTTGTGACTGGCAAAACACTTGCGGAGACTTACCTAGCGCACCAGACGACTAGGCCACAGGGGGCCGCCGGCGGCAATGGAAAATATCAGGTATATAATGTATAACCAGTTTACACTTTTATTTAGTTTTAGTATTTCAAGCAGCTTAGGTGACTATTTGTTGTATTGCGCTCGTGCAGTAAGCGTCCCCCGAGTTTCCACAATAGCTCACGTCTAGCAATTGCATTTCGTAGACGGGAAAGCGTTCGCAGATGCGTAGTCGTGCTCCTGACCGCTCTGATTGTTCGCCCAGCGCAAAAAAGTGCTTCCCGCACCCTAGTTTTACGCTGTACGGTAAAAATATCAGTTGATTTTATTTCCTTAGTACCTATCTTGACTTCGCACACTCTTCTCCCCCTTCAAGAGGCCTTATATTTTCCTACTGGCGTACCAGTCAGCGAAGCGTCGCATGTGCGCTTGTGCAGCGCTTGTGTGAAGCGACCTTGACTTGGAGCTAGATACAGTGTACAAACTAACGAAGTAAAGAAAGGCGCATTCTTCCATTCCCAAACGTGCTGTGGTTTAGTTTCAACTGATCGAACGAATTGCGACGACCCGTCGGCGGCCGGCGGACTAAACGGTGGGCCGACTGACTCGGTCGCGGAAGGTCGGCGAGCCGTGCAGTAGCGCAGCCAATTGTCAGCTCCTCTCCTGCTGACGTCACACCAAAACGCCACAGAAAATGGGCGAGCGTAAAGAGAGGAGGACAGCATTTTCGAATTGATTTTTCTACTAAATAAATTCGCGTAAACGCGCACAGAGTGGTCGAAACAGGGCCCAGGGACTCCGGACTACAGTTTGCGCTCGTAATCCCGCATTGTTTACAAATCACTTCAGTGTCCCTTTAAGGGCACTACATGAGTAAACGCCGACCACATTTTTTTTCAACGGGCTCAACGAGGAAGGAAAGCATTATTTGATCGGGGGGCAACGTTTTCTTTTCTAAGTTTCATCCGAATAGGCCTCGCCTGAGATGTACCAACTGCATTCACCGAAAAGTAAGCACAGGGAAGCAACACTGCTTCGCCGAACCGCGGTGGAGAGCGGGTAATATCCACTGTGTCAACCATCCATAAGAATAAAAAAAAAAACGCCTTATTTTGCCAGATATCGACGGAGAGCGCAAATGAACGAGGCTTCGCATACTGTGAACCTAGGCCTAGTTTTTTATGACAAACTTCATCCGAGCGAAGTATCAACGTCTCCGTCACCACCATCGAGGTCTGTAAGCGCCTGTCCGATACGAGGTATCAAGCCCGCAACCTCGCACGCATACCCAACGCTCAAGCTGAATTAAGGTGGCTTTAGCCAACACGTTGTTGTCTTCGTTGTGCCTGCCTGACGTCAACCCTAACGTTACGCTTTGAGCTCTAACGGCGTAAGCCGATACCCTAAGTTTCGTATGCAATGGGTTTTCCGTTGCTTGGCACGCGCCCAGGCTCAACGCTACGCCTACCAAACGCGAAGCCGACAAGCCGGACAAGGCGCTCCCAGACAGACTGAGAAAAACAAAAAACACGCGAAGGGGAAGGGTAACGATGTTATGAAGGCAAAACCATCTGTTGATTGATTGTAGGGTTTAACGCGCCGACGCAACGCAGGCGATGAGGCGCGCCGTAGTGGAGGGCTCCGGATTAATTTTGACCACCTGGGGATCTTTATCGTGCGCCGAAATCTCGCACACACGGGCGTTTTTGCTTTTCGCTTCCATCAGAAAAGCGGCCGCCGCGGCCGGGAAACGAACCCGCGACCTCGTGCTCAGCAGCGCAACGCCTTAGCCACTGAGCCACCGCGGCGGGTCAAAACCATCTGTTGATTTCGACAGAAGGTAAAATCAACAGAATCGAATGAAGGCAAAATCATCTGGTGATTTCAACAGAAGGTAAAATCAACAGCGTTGATTTTATATTTTAGTTGTTTGTTATGTTGGAGTTAAATCCCGCTGTCCCTTTTGTATTGTCTCCGCTTATACCTTTATTTATTCACCCAATTATCCGTCCCTGTTACATTGTACTAAATTATGCACATCTCCTTGACCTCTTCTATTTTGCTCACAAGCGGTGTTATTTGCTAATATGCTTAATTCAGTATCCTTCTTGTTACAACTCACGCTTTGTGATATCTCCTGCAATTTAATTTGTTGTTCTTGTTGTTTACACGCTACACATCTTCGGAAACACTGTATTTGTTCACAATATTTTTTTTTTTACTTTACGCGATGCCATGCAAACCGCGCCACGAATCGCCTATGCCCCATTCAAGTTGTTTATAACAACTTTCAGCCCAGGAATCCATGTATATGTATCTAGATATTTTTAGTAAATAAACTCAACTGAACTGAATTACCAGAGGTAACAGCACCTGTTGATTTCAACAGAAGTTAAAAATCAACACAAGGCAAAACCATCTGTTGATTTCGACATCAGTTAAAATCGACACTGTCAACATAAGGTAAAAATCAACACAAGGCAAAACCATCTGCTGATTTCAACATAAGTTAAAATCAACACTATCAACAGAAAGTAAAACCACCTGCCGATTTCAGCACGCGCCGACCCCGAGCTTTCAACTCACGCCGCCGCCAATCCCAGCGCTTCAGCAGTCCCCAGAGATCTAGGGCGATAAGGTGGCGTCCACAATACCGGCACATCCGCTCCGCAATTGCACATCAGTGCCGTTGCAGTCACTACATCATAAGGTTTGCTTAGGTATCCTCGCAATTTTTTGTAGCCCTTAAATCCAATGGTGCCGTATTTTGCATCGTTCCACGCCACGTGGTGGAAGAGCCACGCTTCGCCCCTATGGCTACGAGTGTCCGACTAGGGGGCTAGTACTTTGGTATTTTGGCATTATTCAAACACAGCGCACAGGAACAGAACACAGGGCAGGGACACGGACTCAGCGCTGTGCCCGCGTTCATCCGCTGTGTCCTGTTTCTGAATAATTTCATACGATGTCGTCACTTTTTTCTTCAAGAAACCTGAAAATGAGAAGCCCGCAAATGATTTGATTCTGCCCTGCCCTATCATTAAAGCAGTAGATTCAACGGCATCACGCTCACATTTAACACAAGCGCCGTAAGGACCTTAAGACAAGAAAGACTCAACGAACAGGATGCCAAGCGGCATACTTGTCTCTCAAATAAGCTGCCGCGCGATTAAGAAATGAACTGAACAAGTTTTGCCGAAGCAGAGAAGCGTTCAATGCCCGCAAAGACGCGAAACGGTAACGCAATAATGCCTTGCGGTAAGGCAAACAAACGCATAAGTGATCACTAAGCGAAATTTATGAATTAGTACCATCTGTCTGGGCAGAGGCTTCTACAGCTTTGACATATTTCACACCACAGGAAGAAGAAAAAAACCTGGGGTAACACATGACGAGAGAGACTGGGTGAAATAAATGAAAAATTGCTTAACGTTGCAATACCACCCGGCGTGCGTGAGTGAACACCGGGTTGCATAGCTGAAGTGCGAGAGCGCTGAAACAAAAAAAAAAAAAGAACGTGGGGAGAAGAACAACGCAAGACGACCGTTCGTTCTTTTAAATGCAGAGCAGTTCTTTAACTCACGATGTCACCCGTTCTAGTTGTCTGTAGTAGTCCGCACCCCTCCCCCTACACTATATAAAAAAATAATACTTCCCGGCGCCTGGTTTCGATCCCACGACCCTGCGGGCGGAACGCAAGGTACATGGTGCTCTACCCACTGCGCCACAAAGCCGACACAGAATGGAGGGCTACGAACGCGCCTTATATCCTTGACTCATTCAAACTACGTCAAGAAGCTGATACAACGCATTCACTACCTGTGGGCGGAACGCGAGGTACATGGTGCTCTTCCCACTGCGCCACAATAATCATACCCACCTGCTAATAAATGATGTCACGTGACCACGTAATTACGTCTCCTCATTTAATTACAATACAACAACCAACAGCAACAAGTGCAACAACATTAACGTAACGCAAACTACTTAACGTCGTGCGCCCCCGGAAATGCTCTGCATTTGATCGTGCCCCTCGCGAGGGGGATGTTTAGTTTCCTGCCGCAGCAAGAACCAGGCGGCCTCCTGCGCAGTTTCTGCACGGTTTCTGCGGCACAAACACACGAAAACAATGACAAATTTCCTTTTTTTTTTTCTTTAAAATTTAAGCGCTTACTCATCTGGCGCCCACTGACACCATGCTAACAGAGTTGGGCTGAGTGGCATTATGCCAAGACGTCAGGGCAATATATCTGTGGTACGCCCGTCGTGCCGCGATCCATCGAAGACAATGGAATTCCTCTGCCTCACCTATTTGTGCAGGCGGAGGCGGCGGAGGAGTCGGTGTCGGCTGGTCTGAGGAGCCGCCAGTTCCCTTGGACGTTTCCTCGTCAGAGCTGAACTGGTAGTCGACGGTGTTGTTGCTATCTGAGCCGCCGGCGCCAGCGTTACCGCCACCGGCACCACCACCGGCAACGTCCTCTTCTTCTTGGGAGCCAGCGGTCTTCCACCGAGACCGCTTCCGCTGGCCGTTCCGGAGCGACGAAGACGCAGTTCCTTCCCCGTGGTCGTCACTCGGGCGGGCTCCTCCTCTAGTACCCCTGTCCTCTGGTTCGGAGGCGGTAGACCTCGAAGGAGTCTGTGCTCCTGCAGGTCGCGGGTTCGGCTTTCGGCCGCGCTTCTTTGCCGGCAGAGGGTCGGCTTGGAGAGGTGTCGTCGCGACGTCGTCCAAGTGGGCGGAGTCGGCGGACGCCGCTTTTCTAAGTAGGCCCTGCGAAGAGAGTACAAGTTCCAGGAGTGTATACGTGCGTGCTTACAAAAAACTGATCAGTTGTCATTTTATCTGTTCACATTACAGAGTCGCTGACCAAGCAACCGGTCAGAACAGCTGCGGGATTTCACAGTGGCATTAGATTCATAATGGGTAAAGCGCTACAAAGATGAGGACACGCGACGAAGACCTTCGTACCGCTTACTTGTAAGTCTTCGTCTTTGCAGCCCTTTACAACCATGGATTTCCCATTCGCACTTCCGGTTTTCTATGCACAGGTAACATCGGCATCGAAGGTTGATGGAAGATGAAAATAGTTATGTACCAAGATTATTTGGTCACCGTATGTGGTGGAGAACCTTCTTTTCGAATGCTGTACATTGACTAACTGATGTGGGGATCATTAAATACCCTACCCCCCGTCCGCACAGAAACATGAAAGAGCAAAAGCACGTGCCTGATGGAGACATAGGGAAGAAATTGGAATTGTTTTTTAGGAGTACAGTGAATTGAGCGAGTTGGTATTGATTCATAATGTAACTGCGCGGCAACGCGAGGACACAGAAAGAGGCACAAACAATACAGGACGCGGCCCAGACTAACAACTGATTTTTATTCAGAGAACAGGTAATTTATGGAAATTCTTGAATGTATTCCTGAATGAAAATCTGAGTAATTCCTGAGTAAAAATCAGTTGTTAGTCTGCGCCGCATCGTGTACTATTTGTGCCGCTTTCGGTGTCCTCGTGTTACGGAGCAGTTATATTATGAATTGTCCTTATTTGACTTCTGGCGTGTACAACCGTTTAAGATACACGAGGCACCCACCATTTATTCCTGCTGGCGTCAACAGAAATGATTTCAGCATTGTCTATGCTCTCGTTTGTTAAGTGCAAAGGAAAAGTTGAATAATTCTAATTTTAGACATTTAATTTATTAATTAGACATTTAGACAGTTAATTAATTTATATCGAAATTCAAACGTTCACCGAATCCTTCGTCATGTTCGGCGACCACAAGTATCACATTCACAGTACTCCTGAATACGAAATCGAGGCTTCGACGGAAGCCCGTCTGGTCGGGAATACTCCTGAATACTTCCAAATCAACGAATGCTTAGAGTCTGGATCGACAACTTACTCAAGGCGCGGAAACAAAGCCACACACATGCGGTAAACATGAGGTACACGGGTGCAGAGTGTTCACAACGACTGGTGCACGTGTCGGCACTTCTGGCGAGCTTGCGCGAGAAAGTCTGTACACAGCCACAGTCTGTACACAGCCACAGTCTGTAATCAGCCACAAGTATCGGATCCCCGTAGCGACGTGCAGCACGTCCTTCATTCCATACTCAGTATTCATTTATAACGTATCCAGGATAGTGCTGATAAATTCTACAGAGGAATGCAAAGACCTGGAATTTCTCCCTCTACACGCGTTTCACTCTAGCTAACTAATAGAAAGCGGAACTTATTGAAGTTGTTCTGGTGTGGTATCACCAGCACAACTTGAGCGCAACAGACCTAAAGAGACCAAAAGCTAGATTCTCTGGGGTCTATTAGTTCGCTAACCTAAGAGAATCACCTAGAACACCTAAAGGATAAGTGGTCTTGCTTGCAACATCAGAGTCAATTCTAAAAACTTATTCCGACGAAGTTCTCAAGGTACGTGCAACCGGTTCGCAAATATGATGCTACAGCCCGACGTTATCACATATCCGTAAATCCTGCGAAATGTAACGGTAACACGAGAAAACCGATGGGGAGAACACTGAAAATTCGGTAGTGCTCCAATGAAGGCCCATTGATTCACCGGTCAAGCACAGTTCGCTGCAAGCGACGGCGGCCATAAGCTAACGCAACTTCAAGCGAGATACACTTGACTAATACCCGCATGTCATTCGATCAAATGAGTGGCTTCGAATGCCATTCATAATCTGCCGGGCTCCACTACAATTTCGATGGCATTTGAAAGCTTTAACAACCGCTCGCCCATTTGCATGGCGCTGCTCATGACGAGTTCAGTTTTTACACAAGAATGCAACAATGAAATTTAGCTGCAGTCTTTGGAAGTAAAATGATATATTATAAATAACGTAAGCTCTGGCACAGTATTTGCTCAATTCTGAATCGCAATCGAGTTTTTTTTTTTGTGTGCTGTTTTGTGCTGTCTGACCACACTGGTTTGTCGCTTGCTGGCAATGGCGTTGAGAGTATGAAATTATGACATCTTGATATCATAATTCAAGTGAATAAGAACTAACAAAGTCCCACAATTAACAATATTTTGTTTGGTTATAAGTACGCCAGTAATGTATTTGTTTATGATGACTCGGAACGCTGTGCGCAAGAGTGCTACAAATGGCATTCGAGAGCCTCAAATGTCTCTCTAAGTGCTCATATGGCTTGAATGTCATTGAAGCCGAATGCCACTTCAAAACCCAGCGGAGCAGCACAACTTCGCATTTAAGTCAAATGACATTTGGTTCAAATGACATTCGGAAGCTAGTGTAGCAGGGGTATAACTAAAACGTGCGAGATACATATATGAGCCAGCTTTCTAACTGCTCATAACCACTCTTCCCCGCAAAGGGAGTCTTGAAATCACCGACATCTTCATGCTCCCCACCCTACACGGTGGCTACCCACAGCAATCGCAGGACTAAAACAAGATTCTCTGGAATAAAGTTTTATCTTTGTCTCTCGCCCACCGTGGCCTCAGTGCCTTAGATCGTTTTCCTCCCCTCTCCCCACTGGACAAGTAACAGGCGCGGAAGTATGCGTTTCAACTCTACGGTTCAGTTGGAGAGATGTTCGGACTAAATTAGACTCCGGTGGTCAGCTATTCTGGTATTTGTTCCTGAGTCGGTCAAGAAAGCTACGAACGATTTTATTAGCTCTCCGCTACCACAACAGGTGACGACAAGTCCGTAACAGTTCGCAGACGTCCGCATAGACCTGCATGCATGCCGAAGGGGCGGGAACTTACTGTTACCCAAGCACGTGGAAGCGCTGGCGGCTGAGGAAGTGGCGTCGCACTTAGTGAAGCCGCCAATTGTGAACTTCTCTTAAGTGAGTGAGTGAGTGAACAACTTTAACGGAGCTTCAACGTTCACCCGCGCACGGTTTCTGCGTAGGTTTGTCCACAGTCTGTTGTTGTTGCCTATTACCCCGCCTATCGAATGAGTCCTCCTGTTTTGGATTGTTTGAAGAGTGATTAGCACGAACTTGGCTTCCTAGAAGCCGAGTATGTTCGCTGACTTCGCATTCTCAACAGCGGTTGCCACTATGATTGCTATTATGTTGCCATTAGGAAATCTTAAGAATTGTGTGCTCACCATTTTGGACTTTTTGGTCCTTTGATCCTTGAGCAAGAGCCGTCTGGCGCCAGTGTCGGAGCACTCGTCGACACAGCGGCTTCGGGAGCCCGCGTGAGGTTCTGCGGCGGCTGTCGGAGACGCCGTGTCCCGCGGAGAGTCCACAGATGAGGATGAGCTGAGCGGCCACTTGCGCCTAGTTGCAGGTCCAGCCTCACTGGCACTGACATTACTCGCCGCGGCAACAGCGTTCGTCTCGGACGCGTCACACCCTACACACTCATCGTCAATGACGAGGCTGCCTTCTTCGGGCAGGTCGTCGTAGTCATCGGCGTCGACACCTTCGGACAAGGACTGCACCGCAGCGGCAGACTCGTCATCCTTCTCCTCGCGCTTCTCCATGGCATCTAGCAAGGGGAGGAACAGCTCGATGGCCTTCTGGTCCACCTCAGAAGCGTCCAGGGACCGCGACACGGGGCTCTCATCGCCCGACAAGTTCTCGTAGTTGTCGCTGAGAACGTAGTTGCAATTCCCTGTCTTGGAACGTTCTGGTACCTCTTCCTTCTTGCTCACCAAGTTACGGTCACCACGACGCGGTTCGTCCTCTGCTCCGTCTGTTCTTGGGCGCTGCTCGTGCTTCACGGGCTGCAGTTTGCTCTGCACCGGAGGCGGCGACGGTGAGAGCTCTGGTGATTCGGGCCGCTCGGAATACTCCTGGGGGGGAGACTTAGGGCGGAAAGACGGCGGCTCTGAGTCAGCCCTGTTGCGGGACCGGTTCTCGCGCTTCAAGATTAGCGACGGAACCTTGGCTTGGTGCCGTTCTTCCTGATGACGATGATTGGGATGACGTTGGCTGTGGTGCGACGACCGCGATGGAGACCTGGCGAGGGTAGGTCTCTCGGCCTTCGTACTCGCGTTCGACATTATGACGCGCGACTCTTCTACCCTGAAGATGGGCGGTTCCAGCTTGATAGTCTTGCGCACCTTGTCGATCACGCTCGGCAGCCGTGGCACACAGGTGAGGGCGCTACGCTCGAGGCATTCGCGCCGCAGCGCCTCCAGCTGCTCACCAGAGAAGCCGCCGTCCGCACCTTCTGCGTCGTCGCTGTCGTCGTCAGGCGGCGGTCTCGGCGGAGGTGCGACGCCATCTTGCCTGGCAGAGCCGTTGGGTCCGTTCGCACACGGGGGCGTTTGAGCCGTGCGAACGTCCTGCTCCCGGGTCATGGGCGGCTGCTGGCCCGTCTGCTGCATGGCCGCCTCACGTTGCCGCGGCATGCGGGCGCGGCACGACCGGTGCACTCATTGGAACAGCACGCAGCGACGCCGCCTGTCCGCGCCACCCCGCGACCCACGACGGACCTGCGAAACGCACACCACGCAAGAAGACCGTCAGTGCGCGAGTAGGGGAACAGCGTGCTTTCGAGTGAGAACTGAGCCAAACAGTTGCGAGCAGATAGCAACTGAGCAACTACTCTCAGAACAATCATAGTCACTTGCTCACCCACACCGAACATGGCCGGCAGCCTCAACCACCCAATTTTTTTATAGCGTAAATGGACGTTTGCACGCCCCCTGCCTGAAACGCCAATGATTATGACACTGTCATGACTGCCAAAATGGACCATTTACAGCAGAGATTTCTAAATGAACGTTCCGACTGGGCGAATGAACACGTGGAAAGACAGTTTTTTCCAGAATGTAGCCTATTTAAAGTGGCTAAGTATGTATTGTCTGCATATTACACAGAACTGTCCTAACTGAACGAAACTGTACCTAGCGAAGCTTGGAAATTTCCTCACACAACACAGCGGAGAACTGGCATCTCTGTAAGATACAAGCGTTTAACTCAGTGGTAAACGCAGCTAGCGCCTCGCGGATCTGGTTTGGGCACCATGCCTTGTTCACTAAGTCATGATACATCCGCTTCGAGGACCTAAAGAGGATGATAAAACCCCAGAACAATTCACCCTGGCTGAGTTGGCACGAACGACCCTTTCTCAGCCTGCCGGAGTGAGAGAGAGAGCACGAGGTCCAATTTTTAACACGACCACAAGTGCAGAGCACTTCGCACAAGAAAGAAACTCGATCCGATCGTTCAACCTGAGCCCAATGTCAACCACGGATATTCCCCAATTAACAATGGGCCCGATTCAGACATCATTTATACGGTCCAGGTTTACCCTCTCTCTATATATATCTCTCGCTCGCCCCTCGTTCCTCTGAGCCGTGTGGGACGCGCTGTTAAGCTCCCCCTTCTGCGACTAGCTCCTGCTGGTTGAGAGAGCGGTGGAAGTCCGGATTACGCACCGCTACCCGTGAGTACTCCAAAAAGACTGCCGTCAATGAATTAGTTTTAATCTCTCTCAACCACGGAGCTCGCTGCGTATTCGAACAAATGCACTGGTCTCGTATAGGCATCTGCATCAGGTCGACCCATTCCACATTCGTCGACCAATTGGACCCCTCCGAAGACCACAGAACACGCTGTTCACCGTTATGCCCTGCAGCGCATTCTGAATTAGCATGTGTATGGGTCCTTTTCGCGGAATAACAGGCGGCGCATCAAGGCCTGCCTTTATTTCTGCGCGAGCGACTACAGCCCCGGAAATGCACCCCCTTCACGCTCATGGATAGCAACACGGTCGATGCCTTTGACTTGCGGTGCCGCCCTGGTCACTGCGGTGGAATTGTGGTGATGAGCGGACAGACTCTGCCGCCCATAGCCAGTCCAGTGTCGTCCCATCTACATAAGCCAACTACCCGACGGGATGCCACGCCCTTCGCACCGTCAGTGGTACACGGATCGGGACTTTCTACCAGAACTGATTTGGGGAAGACGTAGAAAGGCATTGATTCTACATGGTGGCGCGGGGTCCGCACAAGACCGATGATGATACTACACATGATACAACGGCCTGTTGTAGGGGCCGTTGCGATTTCCCGCTGTGTCAGCGCTTGTCCCGTGTATTTTTCTCACAGCCTCTGTATGCCTTCGCGCTGTAATGAGTCACTACAAAAGGCTCCTTTAACACACAGCAACGGGCTCAACCTTTGCGTCCGACCTGCGACGTTCGCGAGGACATTGAGCATGTACCATGCCTGCGTCCTCGTTTCACGGCAATTAGGCTTTTGGTGATGGGCTTACTGGCCTACATAGGATGCATGTGTGGCTTAAACTCGATCAACTGTTGGCTCGTGGAGTATGCGAGTCTGGGAGCACTGCGAGAAGGTTTACTTTGGCCTCGGCATCTATACAAATTGCTTGTACCACACTCTGTAAATATAGTGTGCAAAGCCATACGACCCTGGCAGTGCATGCGCACGCACCTTAGATTGGTAAATGTTCGCACGTTTGCCGCATGATTTTACTGCAGAGCTGTATTGGGGTAGGTATCCGGACATTTTGCGATTTCCTCACATCATAACTTCTTAGGCTCCACGTGTATGAAGCGCGAGACTTTCCACAGCAAGAGGCGTTCCACGGCACGCGCTTTACCTCAACAACAGTAGAGAAGAAAAAAAGAGCAGCGGCGCAGCGCGTAGGAGACAGATCAAAGCCATTTGAAAACGTAAGGCGGAAGCGGATCGTGAAGTAAATGGTGTGAACCGGCAAGAGGACGACAGCCTACAATTATACAAAACCGCTTTCCCATTCAGAACCCTCAAGAAGTGCTTAGATGTCCTCGGACCGTGGGTTATTTGTGATGACCTCACCCCCCTGGTCGTAAGTCGATGGTTTCAGCGCGGATGCGTCGGGACAAAAAAGAAGTGGTTGACTCGTTTCGTGCTGGAAACATTTCGCTTGCTATGCCACAGCGATCCGGCACAACTGGCCACCCGGCTCCGTTCTTGCGTCGATTTGACATTATCCGAGAATGCGTCTGCAGGTGCGAGTACGGCGACCAATGCATATCGTAGCGGCAACAAAGCCATTGTGACTACCGCTACTAAGTGACATTGACTTTACAGCAATGCTGGTCAACTAAATTCGCACGGCGGAATGGACTCAAATGTTTCCATTCATTCACTCACGCACGCACATACACACGCACGCACACAACTGATGATGACAGTTGCGAATGTTTATGGCGCAAGGCCAACTAGGGCAAAGGGCGCCAAAACAGTGGTTATGTATGAAGGATGAAGATGTAAGCTGTAAAATCGCTCAACAAAAACAAAATTAAAATCAGTGAAAGACAATGAGGATGGCTGGTGTAAAAGGCCAGGGTGTGATAGTGAGTGGTATGAAATTAGGCGCAAAGCTACGCGTGATAGGAAATGAGGTGGAAAAGTTTGATTTCGCTAAGAAACTTAAAAGCGCGCTGTAGAGGAATCATGGGATCATCCGCTAAAAACAGTGCTGGGTGTAGTGGGATGTGTTGTCTGTATAATTGTGGGAAGTATGTGTTGTTGTTGTGTAGAGTGCTTTACACGTAATTAGAATGTGAATTACGAATACACACGCACAACTAGCATGCGGACGGAGCTCAAGCCATGTAAGCTGAAATGAGGCGCGAAGTGAGAGTGCTAAACTCCTACACAGACGCTTCGCCCGGTGGTAACCGTTATTTATACGTTTTTTTATTCCAAATAGCCAACAATACAAAATTTAACAAACGCAGACTGTTTTGGTGACAGATTAAAACTCTGCGAGGGGAGATTTTCCACACAAACGCTTCCGCAAGCAAAGCAAGCCATGCGTCTTTATTTTGTTCAATGCTCGAGCCAGCACTCCCATAGATTTAAAATATTCACCTCTCCCTTTTAGTCTGCTGCTGAATACGCTTTTTCCGACGGAAAAACAAAACAAAACCTTCTATTCGTACCCTAACTGCGGACACGAATACCCAGCCTTTATCAGACGTGTAGACGTTAGATGTTTCAATGACGCTATTCGTGAACTTAAAGAAAATTTTCACTTGGCATAATCGATGAGAAACTTCGCTAAATTTCTTGGTTTCATTGATTGTAGGGTTTAACACGCCGACGCAACGCAGGCAATGAGGCGCGCCGTAGTGGAGGGCTCCGGATTAATTTTGACCACCTGGGGATCTTTAACGTGCGCCAAAATCTCGAACACGCGGGCGTTTTTGCTTTTCGCCTTAAAGCGCTCTAATTTCTTAAAGCGCTCTACGATATACACACCGAAGCTTCGATACAATTCAAGACGAACGTCGCATCTGGATTTAAATATTGAAATTACGTGCCGCTTTCTCTTTGTGACTCAATATTCGCGGAATTTGTTCCTTTGTGCAATTCGCACAACAGAAACTACGCGAGAAACAAATGGTCATTTCACTTAAAGCCCTGTAAGGACAAAGCATTCAAGTAAACAAGTCTATTTAATTGATAGGTAGATTACAATGGAATAAAAATAGACTGACCCATTCATCTTCACTCCGCCACAAGTTCCGATGAACATTATCCCGCGATTTTCAATTTCCACGTAGCCACCCATCCGCGCAGCCAATGGCACGCCATTTTCACGCTTGCTGCCGGCACTTGGTAAACAAAAACAGCCAGACAAGAGAAGTCCACGAAGAACGGCCGACAT
The DNA here is from genome assembly GCF_048455015.1 of Haemaphysalis longicornis. Classification (NCBI taxonomy): domain Eukaryota; kingdom Metazoa; phylum Arthropoda; class Arachnida; order Ixodida; family Ixodidae; genus Haemaphysalis; species Haemaphysalis longicornis. Next base: position 68,995,563 of record NW_027526422.1, on the reverse strand, counting down.
GTGGCGAAAGATAAGTGCCGAATTTAGCTCGCTTTGTCTTGATACCGAGAAGTTGCAAGGAATATAGAAGTGCGTCGAGGTGTTTACGCGGCCCTTAATGTAACCTAATATTAGCCGCCTGCCGCCTATTCCACAACGACTGCGTGCAACCGCAGCTGCCGTTCGGCTTCCCAGAATCCTCCTCACCAGCAGTTGTGAAATGCGCAACACAAGTGAAATTTAGCGACATCACCATCCATTTCGGCCTCTCACACATTTGGAGAACGGATGGTGAAATGAGTGACGACGCATTGTTCGAAAATCAGCAGAATGTCTTGTTTATCGCGCTAAGGATTTCGCAGCCGGCCGGCCGAGCACTACTGGCACGCAACAATCGTTCGCAGACGATGGAAATAGGTAAACAGACATAGTTTGCGGAATAATAGGCGCTGTTGCTATCATGCGAAACAGAAATGTCAGGAATTTCCAAAAAACTATATTAACCGGAGCTTGAATTACTTAAGGTTCGGCTCATTGTGGCGTTAGCCCCCTAGCTGAGCACTAGTGACGATAACCAAATGACGACTACAACGCGGGTTAAGCATAGGATGAATGAGAACGGGGGGAGGGGGGGAGATTCTGCAAAACGACGGTTTCGTTTCACTCCCCCCCCCCTCCCTCACGTAATGCAAAAGTACTACGAAAACTTCCGAGGACACCTAAGCATTTTTCACGAGTTTTGAGTGCGAAAGCATTCATGTCTAATCACACGTCGGTGAGTGTTCTTTCGGGTTTCGCGATGCGCGTAATGTTTTCGGGTTTTTGGTGCTGCGTATATTTTTACGAGAATCGCGATTAAATGGGGCGGGTTTCTACGTTAGCATGTTGGCTGTAGACCGAAATGATTTGAACAAATATTGCACAGAAACCTACTGCCGCACACAGTGGTCTGGCTCGCGGGTGCCTACTGCGCCGCTGGGGGAGGCCCGAGATGAGCGTTGCCAAATGACGTGTCGCTGAACGGTGGCCGAAGGCACCGCGGCACTCCCCGGTTTCCACATGGTTCTGCGCATGCCCAGTTGGTGCCTAACAGTGCGGTCTTTTTCTTGTGTTTTATTAATGCAACGTTGCGCAGTCACGTGGGTTAAAAAGCCATTTTGCTGCGACAGATACCGCTGATCACCGGCGAACCGGTAACCCCAGTTATAAGTCGTCATCGCCTTCACCGACACGAGTTGACCAGCAAACAAAACCATCATTGCCACGAGGTCGGATAAGGTGCAGATCAGCGCGAAGACACGAGGGAACGGTATAGGTGAGAGCTTGCGCCATCTTTGGCAGATGATGCGTAAATACCATTGAAGTGTAAGCGCCTTGCCAGTGAGAGTTGGCCAACAGCGATCAATCACAGCACGCCGGAAGTAGAAGCAGCAATGAAACAGCGGCGGCGTGCCCGTGTACGAGAGTATGTGAGAGAGCACAGAAAAACTGCCAGTTACAGAAATATAGCCCGAACAAGACACCTCCGTAGGTACAGCGACCACTGGCACTGAATATCGAAGCAGGAGTAACCATGCTCGGAATTCACAGCAGTAAAAGCATCGCAGCAGTAATGCTCAAACGCCGAAGATACCAACAGAGTCTCGTGTACATATTAGGATAATCTGGCGCTGCCCGCTGTTACGATTCAACACGCCGCTACCATGTGCGCGCGTGCTACAAGTTTGGTGCAGTGCGGGAAGCTCCGTGTGCTTGGCGGCAAGGCCCATCTTCCTCGAACATGTTTCGACAAGCCGGAGTGCGTCCGCCCCGCGGGCTTACGCTGGCGGTGAAACACGCCCGCGGCAATTGCAAAACAAACTGTTCTACCGGAGATAGCGTTGAGACTTGAATCTGCAAGCGGACGCCGCCTGCGGAGACCTTTCGTTTCCCACCCTTCTCAGAGTGTTCTTGTGTGTCGGTCCCTTGTTCGGGCCGTGTGCAAAGCACTGGGGAGGCCGAGGAGCCGTTAACACTTCTGCGTGTAAATTCAGCGCTTTCAGTGACCCAGCCGAGACCACATCGGGCTTCCGTAAGGAGCGCTGCTCGGTCCGAGTCAAGCTGTAGACACGCCCGTAACGGTGCCGTTCCTGTACAGCCACTGATCATCTCTCGTCATGCAGTAAAACCAGTTATGTTTCGCCCTCTACTCTTTGTCGCAAACACCAAAGCAGCTCTTCTGCTCACCGCTCATCCACCACGCCACAACTAGATGATTGAGCCGACGGAGCTCGGTACGGGGACGCTTTAGCCAATGTAGCGCCCCGTACACAAAGAAAAAAAAAACTGGCGAAGCTTGCACCAAGTCGCGCAAGGCTTCAACCAAAGCGAAGCTGCAGGATCTATCTCTACGTGAGCACTGAAGGACACATAAACACGCATTTGTACACGTTTTAAATTGTTTATTTACAGGCTCCGTCGTCGTTTCGCACTGTGGAAGTCGTAGTCATCGTCATATGCACCCATGTCGTCGTGTTCGTCATGCCAAGTATTACATGCGCGGTAGCGCTTGACGGCAGATGGGGCGCAGCGGCGGCGCGTACGTGCAGGACGCATGCGCGGCGTTCCTGGAGTCGCGTCAAGGTTCCGTGGAGCAGCTGTTGCGCCAGCTGTGGCGTTGGTGGTTGCTAGGCAGCGCGAGGCGTCCCTCGGGGTTGTCGCCAGTTTTTTTTTTTTTTTCTTTGGGTAACGTCATTGCGCGAGCCGGGGACGCTCGGCGTGCTCGCCACGAGGCGCGCGCTCACGAGCGAGCGGCATTTTCTTGGAATTTTTAACGCATTACACGCCCCACATTACGGTCAGCTACAACAGCTCCGCTGTTAAAAACGACAAAAAACTTTTAAAAAGACAACAGTAACGAATATAACAACTCTCGAAGCATTTCATAGTTTCCACGACAAGACGTCTACCTTCGCTTCAGAGAGCGCTTCTTTGCTGGCAGGAAATGTGAGAGCATAATTGATAACACAACTGATTGCCCAGGCTGAGTCAGAAGCTGTTACGGTCAGGTGCCAGTGTTGGCCAACGACGGAAGGGTAAAAAAAAGATGCACAAAAGGTAGCAAATTTTTGTTTTAGTGGAAATATCGCATCTCTTGTATAACCTGGCTTTTCTCGGGCAGCTCACGATACCTTGCTTGCCTATAAACCAATATTTGACACTCGCTGATTTTCTCTGGCGTTTCCCTTCAATTTCTTGCGATGTTAAACAGCCCACCACAAAGTTTTCAGAATGAGACCGGCTACCCTTTTCAACTTCGCCTGTACACCAGCATTCGAAGACGGCGCCAAGGAGACCTTTTTTTTTATTGGCTTTACCCTATCCCGACAATATATGGCCAGTCAGAACAGGCTATAGGAAAGAACGCGATGCACAGGGAAAGCTGGGAAGAGAGCCTCCGGACCGGATGGCCATCAAGCCCCGCCCCTTGTTAAGCGCTCTCGTGCGGTGCTGCCGCCTAGGGGAAGATGGAAGCGCGCGCGCAGTTTGGCCGTCACAGCTTTTACGGTGGTTCCGGGGGCGTAGTGTATTGCGCAAATAATATCGGAGTTTTGACGCTGCCTATCCATACACACTGTAGGATTATGAAACAAAGAGTGCTTCAAACAATGGTTTTTAAAAGCCGCTCGCTTCGTCGCTGAATATCGGGTCTATTTGTTTAAGAATAACAAAGGCGACAGCAGTGCCCTGTTTTTTACCAGTCGTTGGAACACTATAGTTCTCGCCTACGAGAGAAAACAATCATTTTCTTCCAGTGCTGATGCATGTAGCAAGCCCAAAACGCTTAGTCTGTGCTGACAGGTGTAAACAATATTTTCTTACAATAAAAAAAACCGGGCATTTGCGACGCCTGCATTACTTGAAAAAAAAAACAGACCAAAAAATGCGACCTTGCTGCAAAGTTTGAACGTAGTCAAGCCAGCCTTGTATCTGAATAAATGTTTTTGAAGCGGCCTTTTTATTGTTGCACTATTAGGTATGGTCGCCAGTAGCAGGCTGGTACGATACGCCTTCGCGTTTACCCTGTAGACAACTTTTGATTGCGTTGTACCCTATGGCAACCATTTAAGCGAAATGGGAACCATGGTAGAAAGACAGCATATTTGTATAATGTTTACCAGCAGAGGTTTTTGTCTGTTAAAAACCTGCACCGAGAAGAATTTGCCAGATACATATGTATGCTCCCACCTAATGCTTTGGCGAGCTCCTTCTACCCCCTTTAGCCATTCACGATTTGTGACGCCACAAATCATACTGCGCGGAAGTGAATGAGGCGGATACCCGCTCTAACGTGGCATTTCATACTGTAACTCTTGCGATTGCTGTAGGTAATTCCACGACACTGCGACCCATCGGTATAAGGCAAGTCGCTTTTTACATTTTATAGTGAACCCCTAACGGGACAGACATCCGATTTTTGTGGAGTGCATACCCTCTAACTCGTATGAAAGCCAGCGTTTTATATAGTGGGGTAACCAGAATAAATTCGTAAACAAATTGCCGGAAACAATTTTAATTTGGCATTAAACTTCCTTAAGTATGAAAGGTGGTGTCATGAATACTGTCTAAACGTTACACTGCAGTACGTGCCCCGGTCACGTTACGTGCAAACCTTGCAGCTACTTAGACGTCTATTCACTTACTGAAAGCCTTTTAGCACAAGTATTTGTACAAGTTCAGATTTTTATCTTCTGTTTGCTGCATCGAAGAGCGTCGTAAAACCTTAATTATTCGCGTGCAACCAACAGCTCAGTTTCGATTTCGGAAACCTCGATTGGCTGTTGGCGTCGCGGCTGTTTATAACGCAAAAAAAAAAGAACTTTCAATGCGTAATTGAAAAAAAAAAGATGCACAGAAGAATAAGAACGCCTGAAATTAAACATTTTTTGCTGGAGAAAAGTTTTTAAATACAGCTTTTCATCTCACATACATACGAAAGTATGTTGCGCTTGTCTATGTCATGGTTGCCTGTATTAGTTTTGGGCAGGACACGTACGGTAGGTAGATATAAAAATTCCGATTTAAAAAGTTCTAGGGCGCTATCAGCAAAACCGTTTCCGGTTAAGGTGTTGCAAATTATGCCCCTTCATTTGGACTAGAGAACATACACTCGAGAAAAATCGGTTGTCTGCCCCATTAAAAAGAGCTCGGCCAAACAAGCTAGAGACATACTGGACATCAAAAGAAACAAGGAAATGGAATTTGGCGCACACGATGAGGCATGTGGCAGCTCATACACATGATCATCCAGGCTAATAAGTCACCCATAATTATTTGCTGTCAAATGTCCCAGTAAAACAACGGCTGCGCCAACTAACGAAAGAAATTGCGCCTGGCAATGAGCTATCTAGCCGGCCATATTGGGGTGACATTACTATTTTCACAGAGCGCTGGAACTGTCCGTAAATGAGTGAAAATCTGGCGGCAACACTATCACTTTTCCTTGCTAGAAAAATGCTTACCATATGGTAGCCTACCACAGTGTAAGCGCAGCCAATTAGTACCATCTTTTCGACACTTGACACCGCTCTGCAAAAGCGGACTTATCGCTTTTAGTTTCAAGAAAGGGAAGCAGCGTCTAACCATGCTTGTGTCGTTTTACCAAAAAAAAAAAAAGTCACAAGGAGGAAAGCTTTCTGTTCCCGAATTTTTGCCGCAATAACATGCAATAACTGCTACAAATAAGTGCACATCGATGCTGTGTTAGAATGACAGCTCCAACCTTATCAGAACGACGAATAAGCACGATTCTAAAACTGGCGCTCCTTGCCAGTCTTAATCCTCCGAGCTGTTTTGAACAAACGTCGTAGAGTGCACACGGAAGAACTACGCATGGTACGTTAAAAACACGAATTACGATCACTGAAACAAGTTCACCCAGACTGCGAAGATTGATAACTTCACCCGAAGGTTTTTACCAGTAGCCTCGTAGTGGGGTGCCCCCATTAGCATCCACGTATTGTCGGGCACTGCAGGAACTCCTAAATTCTACTGCGGCTGGGACTAAACGCGGGTGACGCAGATATCTAACAATATATTTCATCGCAGCAGACTAACTGCAGAACCTTCACGAATGGTGGGAAAATAGTTTCTCCAAATGTGCATCTGTGCAGTTGTAATTGACGCATATGACTGCACCTCGCTTGAGGCGAAAGCGCCGCGCGCGATCCGCCAAAACAAACACTACGGAGTACATGTATCTAAACAACGTGCGTTTCCCTGAGTTACCCGTGCGCATCACTGCGGATTCACTCAGATACCACGGTTATTTACTCGGTTTATAGACCCGCCGCGGTGGCTCAGTGGCTAAGGCGTTGCGCTGCTGAGCACGAGGTCGCGGGTTCGATTCCCGGCCGCGGCGGCCGCTTTTCTGATGGAGGCGAAAAGCAAAAACGCCCGTGTGTACGAGATTTCGGCGCACGTTAAAGATCCCCAGGTGGTCAAAATTAATCCGGAGCCCTCCACTACGGCGCGCCTCATCGCCTGCGTTGCGTCGGCGCGTTAAACCCTACAATCAATCAACTCGGTTTATAGGCGCGAACCAATGCGATATAGTACTTTTACGGAGGGAATGCGCAGAAATGTGCCGATACATGTGGCGTTGTCTAGCTGCCAGGTTAGAAAGCTGTGCGCATTCGCTAATCTCCTACACGTTTGAGAGTATGGCCTCCCAGTAGATCAAAGGCCTGCTCAGTGGAGCAACGCCGCAAATTTGTTTATTTGCGCAGCCAAACAAGAAGCGACTTACGGGCCAAGCTTTCACGTCTTACATGGTCCAACCTGCTTGCAGTGCTGGCTTGGGAACTTGGCTTCATACTATAGATAAGAGCCGCGCCTGCATGCTGCCATGCTGGCGCACGGGAACACAAAAGTTCAGTGTCAAGTTAAAGGGACCCTGCAATGTTTTCGATAAAGGCTCTCACTCATCCCTTCGTGCCTGTAAGAACTGGAAAAGCTATAGTTGTCGTCAGCACAGAGCGACGCAGCGTGATTTGCTCGTCACAGCAGGTGCACCTTTCAATTTCTGCTTTGCTTTTGCTGCGGTTTTCGTTGAGGTGGCCATCGAATGCGTTTATTAGCGCAACTGAAAGGACGTCGGCAAGGGCCACAATATAGCACGAGTGGCGTCACTTCAGCGCACTAACAAGGTCCATACCGAAAAAGACAGACAAATCTTTTGGGCAATTCAGCTTCGAAGGCAGTGCTATTTGACTGAGGTGCTTTGTGACATCCTATACTATGTACTGGATGCGCTTGTTCTGAAAGCATTGCAGGTTTTCAGAAAAGTTGAGAAATATGTCGCTGGGTACCTGTAAGCGCAAGACTATGGTTAGTTCTTTAAATGCCACTGCCATTTTATAGCTACTTCACTCAGTTTTGGTCTGTCGGTTACTGTAACCAGGATGGACTGTCGGTATCTGTCCAAGCGTTTTTCCACGGTAAGGCATAAAATTTGACCTCCAAACAGAGGATGGTGGAGAGGGTGGAGGGACGGTGGGAGAGATCGCATGCAGGAGAGGGCTTTGCAGAAAAAGCACGTTGACCTACAAACCGAGGAGAGTGGGTGAAATGAATTCAGCTCACCAACGTAAGTCTGTCACACATCCGGAAGATTGATAACAGCGTCTCCCTCACCGTCATTGGAGTTCAGTTCTGTTTATTTTCTCTCCCCTCAAAATACAGATGACACCGGCAAGACGAAAGAAGTATTTTTTTACCTGATACACGGTGAGGACATACAATAGCTTATCCCCTTTTGTTTATGCAGTGGTGGCGAAAGGCGCAGCTAAATATTTATACTGACAGTGCACTCGTTTACGCGGCATCCGATCTACGAGCCACGCCGTATTCTCAAACACTCGGAGAAGGTTGCGCATGCGCGAAGCTTCTAGATCGGGGAGCTTTAGAAAGAGCAGCGTGTATAGAAGAGTGTGCGCTTCGTTGTTCCCATCTCTCTGCTTTACCCCTGCATGATTTCATGCGCAACTTGTCCCACCTTGTGCACTAATGTAAAACTTTCATTGACGATTCTGCCACCGGCAACAATGCTTGATCTGTTCCTACACATCGGCAAGTAAATGTTATCGCCGTTTTACAGCCAAAAACAAACGTTACGAGGACAGTTAGCATGCGCAAAGCGTCGCCATCGTAGTTCGATACGAAATGTTCAAACGTTGTCCCGAAAATCGTTAGTTGGCACGGAAGCTGCATTTACGACGGCGACAAAATCTGGCTTCATCGCGAATAAGTGTTCTAAGCGGCCTAAAAAAATCCGAAGCCGTCATCCGACGTGCCTTCCATGTGCAGTCACGGCGCGTTAAATTTTAAAATTGAATATCGAATACGCGTTGCGGCAATATGGCTTCTGGGACACTGCCTCGTGTGAGCTGATGCTGTTTCGTCCCCCGACAAACACACATGAGCGGCTCAAGCAGCGCAGGAAATACACAAAGCAGGCAATTCTGACACCACAGATCAAAACACCAAAGCTTGCACATACCACAAAAGATGACTCAGCGTCGGTTCCAGACACACGTGGTCCAGGCACCATGAAACGCGCATTGCCTCTCGGCTCTTTCCTGGGCACGCTCGCACAGGCTTGGTAGCGAAACTGGCACGAAACCACAGCGCAGAACCCGGACGGCATGCAGACCACAAGCTGCTTCCCTTCCCTCGCGAACAGGGTTAGTCCTGGGAGCGCGCGGTTCGGGGCGATCAGGAATTGGCGGCAATGGCGACGGGGGCTCGACACGGCGCATGCACGTACGCGGGCGCTCCAGTTGTTCTCGCGCAGCCCCTTTTGCCCACGGAGGCCAGCGCAGTTGTTTTCGCCGCTGAAGCAAGTGCCCCGGCGAACATCACCGCATGATAGGAGCCATATTCGCAGCTGCTCCGTCGATCAGGTCATAGGAAGCATGCATGCCGCCGCAGCTGTGCCAACATACCGCGCCGCACTCATGTGCAGGTGCGACGATGATGTGCGGCGGACACAAGCGTCGCAGGTTCATGCTCACTCACACAAGGCGACATGGCCGCACACGCAACCCGCTGCTTGTCGCGAGGCCTTCGACGGCCCATTCAGCGCCTTCGCTGTTGTGAAGATGTTGCTAAGTAAACGCACAGATTTAGTATATTGACTCTAGAAGGAAACGGCGCCACTGGGCCCATATGCACTGGAACCGCGCATCACATTATGGTTGCCATGGTACGAAGGAGTTCGAAGGAGATAGAATAGATGATAGGTGGCACTTGATGAGCGACATAATAGCGGCCAAGATCCCTCCATCTTCACCTCACGTTTTGGCAGCCTGCTGTGATACCCGTCGCGGTGTCAGCGCGTTTCTTTTTGCGCCGCCAGATGCCGCCAGTTTGACGTGGACCAATTGCTAGTGACGTTATCTAGCAGCCCCAGAAAGCGAAGCTTCCCCCAATGCCTTGCTGCTTGCTGCTTGCTCCGTGGTCTCGGCAGCCACGGCATGTATTTCTAAAGCTCCTATTAGCAGTTGCGCCCAAATAGTCAAGCTCCGATTAATATGAAACCAAATCCCGCAGCTATGACATTTCATACGCGAGGACACGTAGTTAAGATCTCTGCTTCAGAAGTGCAGTGACATGGGCTGATACCCAACGCTTTGGGGACGTCAAAAGCGCTTTGATCTTCAGCTATTGTTTATTCAACTATTGTGTTTCATGTGTATTATTGAACTATTGACACCTGTCACAGCAAAAGAGCGGACCATTATCCGCTTCGTTTGTTGCACAACAAGCAAGCGTGGAACGATGATTGAACGGTGCGTTTCGGAAGCATACGACGGCTGTTTGCGCACTGCTGCTTGCACGTGCTGCGCCAGTGCGGGGTATGAAGCAATCTTATTTCTTCTAAAACAATTACCCTTAGGTTATCTTAACTTACCCGTTGTCTACGCCCACCTGCAACCTAGACCGAACTTCGTTGGCTGTGGCCGCCAGTAAACGCTTGAGTAGTTCAGCCTCCAGAGCTCGATATTGCGTGCAGTTTTCCCGAACAAGAAGTTGAATTATGAGGCAGCACGTGAAAAAAAAATTACCCCATTGCATTGAAATTGCTGTTACAGCTTCTCCGGAAAGAATAGAGGACAACGGAAATTGATAGCACTGCGCTTGCTAAACAAGGAAATTACAGCTGAGCTCAAAGCTCCAGAAGTGTGGCAACAAAGGGTACGACGGTTTTGTTGCAATGGTAACAAAGTTTGCAATGGTAACAAAGTTGTCCTCGAAATAAGCATCTGTTAGGAAGTGGTTTGTGTTGGCAAGCAGACTGCAGTAGCTACGGCAACAATGGGTTAGCGAAAGACATCTAGGTCAAGGAGACAAAATTTGGACACTTTTTGCTCTTTCTGTCCACAATTTTGCTTCTCCGCGACACATCAGCCTTCTTTTGTTCAAGCCGGTTGCTTCCCACAGCATAGAAACACGAACTCTTTTTCAACAAGGTTGCGACCAAAAAACGCAGTTGAGCTGGATGCGGAAATACGTATAGGCGTATTGGCACGAAACAAACCAAATGTTTAACAGTGAGTCCCACATGACATTAACGTTATATTAAATATATGAACAAAAAGTCGATGGGTCGGACCACTCACGATGCCGGATTACCCAAAATATATTTGGGTTTCGCTGGGTTGCACCCATTCACAAAACAAAACACGACTGACCAGGCCGCAGTCCAAAGGAGTTCACGGAACTGCTGCGCCTTGCCGGCCGCCAATGTCAATGAGATCGCCGGCGCCGGGAGCGACCGTGTCGCGTTCGACGCCGCGCTCTCTTTCCCCCTTTCGCGTTTTTGCTGCTGCTGCTGCGCCGCTCCCTCTCCGCTGCTCTAGTGCAGCGTCGAGCGCCGACGCCACACTCTCTCCAGCACTCGGCTGCTCATTCCGTACACAGGTTTCTGCTCGCGGACGCGTTCTCTTCCCGAACATTTCCCGGCTCGGGTAAAGCCTCTGGGAACGCATTTAGGGAGCAGCACACAGCGGCTACAAGTAAACAGCTTAGCTGTAAAAACACTTGAGCGTTCCGCCCTTGCGTGTTGTTTTCCCATTTTTGCTTCGTTGTCTTTGTCTTTTATTATGCGATGAAGCTTGCGAGATGAAAACGTAGAAACGAGCCCTTCTTCTGGATCTCTTGTTTGCACTAGAGTACCCAGACTGTTAAATGTACACGCAGGCCCAACCTTGGGGCGGGAGAAACGGCAAGGACATTCCAGGTCGTACGACGCAACAGGGAATGCGAAAAACCAAACGAGCTCAGCGGCCTTGGCAGGAGTTGAATAAACTGCTCGTCCAAGCAGCGACTGACCTTTCGCTTGAGCCAAAGAAATGCGATAAGCAATCATAACTAACGCGTCAAATGGAAGCGGTATGGCAGCCGCAAAATAGTGGGCAGACTCGGCCGAGATCATCCGAATTCGCCCCTCACGCCCATTCATCATGCTACTCCAAATTCCACCCCAGCCACAAACACCCCACCATCTATTCCCACGTCCCCCACTTGACCTGGCGTCTTCCTACTGCAATAAAGGCTCTCTCTCTCTCTCTCTCTCTCTCTCTCTCTCTCTCTCTCTCTCTCTCTCTCTCTCTCTCTCTCTCTCTCTCTCTCTCTCTCTCTCTCTCTCTGTTATGCAGTCGAGGCTTAAACAGTTACGCTTTCGGGGCCGCGGTATAGGCGGTATTTGTTGAAAATTTTAGCAGTCAATTTCTTCTATTGGCAACGCTGGAAACGGCCACAGACATGGCCGATGCGCCACGGACGCGGCGCGGCTTGGGCCACTGCGGCCGCACGCCGAAGAAAAAAAAAACACCGGCGTGCGTCATCTGCTCCGTTCCAATCCGATTCTAAACGGTGGCGTCAACAGAGATGTTATTAATCGCACTCACATTGAACTCGAGGTAATACTTTGCGTTCGGTAGAATTTGTAACGTGAAGCGACGTCATGTGTTTCACAGCCGTGCTTAGCCTGGACAAGTACCGCCATCCCGCGGAGCCTGACGTAACGAGTGACGGCGCACTCGCACGGTTGCATGGAGGAAAAGAGGGGTGCTTCAGCTGCGGGCCGTGCGCACAACGTCGCCTAGCAACAGACGCTTGGCCACAGATATGGCGGCGCACTCGCATGGTTGTCTGCATGTATTCCACGCCATTGAATACCGGCTATACGTCAGCCGTAACGCGGCCTGCGCGGTACAAAACAAAAACAAATTAGTGTCATAAGCCATGGAGTTGCACTTTAGCTATGAGGGGTGTGGGGTGTTGGCAGTACCACATTTGGGTCTTCTTTCTTGGGAAATCTTTCTTCGCATTGTGCTAAGTGCAGCCAATGCAAACCTAGTTTTCCTGCCACTAACATTTTATTTAGGCACCGTGATCAAACAACCCGCGAAATCATGGAGGCATTCCACATAGCAGAACGAGGTGGTAAGCGTGTAAGCCAAACAAGCGTATGTCTCCATCCTAAAGAGATTGCATATCTGCGTGTGTCTTGACTGTAGCATGTGTATATCTAGTTGCGGTATCACCGTGACCTTTGTAAATTTGTTTCGGCCATGCGCACTGTCTTTTTATTACTTTATTGTTTGTGTTGAGTATTTATATTCACCCTTCCTGATATTAAAATTTGGTTGTTAGACCAGCGGCTGTCGTTGTGTTTCACTTCCTTCGTCTTTGTCTGAGTTCGCGCTGGTTTTATCCAAGAATGTCTTTCCAACTAGCCCAGCTTGCAACCCTCCTTGCTCGGTCAGTCTGGTGGTCGGGTCCGGTCCTATCCGGGGCCCATCACCCGCAGCGCTTCGGTGGCGCACGCCACTGGGCCAACAGCTGCCGATTACCGGCCTTGTGGCTTGAAGCGTACGCTCGGCAGGTACTCCCCCCTCTGCCCCATGGCTAAGAGTGTCATACCAGGGCGGGTTGCTGTACCCGCCGCGGTGGCTCAGTGGCTAAGGCGTTGCGCTGCTGAGCACGAGGTCGCGGGTTCGATTCCCGGCCGCGGCGGCCGCTTTTCTGATGGAGGCGAAAAGCAAAAACGCCCGTGTGTACGAGATTTCGGCGCACGTTAAAGATCCCCAGGTGGTCAAAATTAATCCGGAGCCCTCCACTACGGCGCGCCTCATCGCCTGCGTTGCGTCGGCGCGTTAAACCCCACCATCATCATCGGGTTGCTGCACCGTGCAACACCCGGAATTAAATCCTGTCCTGGGGAGCTACTTCGTCTTGTCGTAGTGACTGCACACACGTGGCGAGGGCCGCCGCTGCTGTATACGGCTTGGCTCCCTCGGGCCCCACGTTGGGCGCCAGATACGTGGGCCTCAACTGGGCAATGCATTCACTAAAATGCGAAAACATGTTTCTAGCGCGGCCTTTTTGTCATTCACAGCTCGCGCCTGAGACAACGCTCCAAACGAAGCATAAGAAGACGCCTTAGTTCTTAAGCGCTACCAAGGCCACCTTTCTTGTGAAATCAGAATACACAGGTAGTTCCTCAATGCAACCAACGACAAGCTGTTGTAGCGCAAAATATCAGGCGGATAAAGAAGCGCCTGCACCTAAAAGTGGGAACCTAAAAAACTTGAGATTTGCCCAATCGAAGATACGATGCGCTTAACTAATTTCAACTCTGCCATATTGGGAATAAAATGCGCAGCTGCGGTCGGCTGTTCTGAAGCTATTTACGCCATATCGCTGCAGGAAGATTGTCAAAGCAGGGTTCTTATAATTGGATTTTTTTAGAACACACAATTCAATGTCGCATGAGCCGGTCGTAAATCCTTCAAATGGGCCAGCAGAAACTGCTGCAGTAGAACGATGGTATGCCTGTCTTGTACAGCTGCCAGTTCCGGACAAACATCGGCGGCTTCATGCTGCGTCACTGAAATACGTCCCTCAAACAGCCCCATTTTCTAGATAGCGTTCACCATTCGTTAACAATGTCAAAAAATAGAACGAGCTCGCGGAGAGAAAACAGGAAAGTTTCTGCAGCGCGATACGCGGCAAAACAGTAAACGTCACAAATGGCGGACATCCGTCTGGCGCATTGCGTATAACGCGCTGTTTCTTAATTGCAACTAAGCTTACAAGCAACCTCACATTCTTTTGAGTTAGGTCACAATAACACTGCATATTACGAGAACTTCTAATCTGAAAACTCGACTAGTTGCACAACGAACGAAAAGCCATTAATTAAGGCTAACGTGACATTAACCGGCATACTAGGAGAGACCAAGAATTGTGTTCCGTTGCACACACAGGGCGCTGACAGCGCATCGCAGTGCGAAACGGCGCTTGAGCAAGGCAGCTAACAAACTGTCAGGGAAATGAGGATACAAATGCTTTCGCGCAAAATAGTAGCGCCCCCTGACGTCAGCTTGTGGGCTTGCGCCGCTGTCGCTCGCTGCACTTCGATTAAGTGTGACAGCAGCTTCTGCGCTCGCCAGTTAATTTTGACGCTCGCATTATGAACTTGTAAAGCCCCTCCATAACCTCGAGCGGTGTCTCGCAACAGAAAAATTAGTCGTTCCATTAAATGTGAAAGCTGTCGGAAGTGTCGAGCAGTGATTCACAATAACAGGCTGAATCGCCGTTATCTGCTCACTGCTGCCAACCAATGCAATTGAAATTTCCCGCCTTCGCAGTGGTCGCGCGCCCCCTGCCTGAAACTGCGCCAGCAGGAGTTATATATTTTTTTTTTGTGCTTGCTTTTCCTCGCGCATGTGCCGGCGTTGCACTGCCACTTTTGTTGGCTTACTATCGTAAAAACCAACCCAACGAGCGTTCCTAACTAAATGAAAGCGGGCGCTGCCGGTTAATTATGTATATTTTGCCTCAAATGTAGCCTACAGTTTTCCTTGCGCTAAACGACGGGGAGATGTATGACAAGCGCCAGCGGTTCCCAGAGTTTCGAACGCTTATGACTATAGAAACCACTTGGCTTTCGAAGCCTCTGGGTTACGCCGCGACCACAGAACGCCGTGTGGGTCTACTTGGGCCCAGCGAGCGAGCTACGACGACAAGGCGAGCCCCTAAAGAGCTCTGCACTCAAAATCATGAGCCAGTCCACTGTGTGAAGGTGGACGACAAGCAGACCTTCCTGCACACCGAAGTTAAACCGAATTTAGGTATACATTAGCCATGGTTGAGCGCGGTTAAACCAAGTTTGTCGACCGAGGACTGCATTCGCGCCGAGCGCGCGCAGTGAACGCATCGCAAGGCGAAACACACGCGACTCGATGCAGTCGGCGCAGTAAGCGCGAACACGCGGTGAACTTGGATAGAGCCAGCGCCTCGTATTGTTTTTCTAGTGTAACGCCCCGTTTGCTCGTTTCACCTATCCCAGTCTCCGCATCCCTCCCATTGGATTAAACGAGCGACTAAACGCTTTCACTACACAAACCCATAAGGCACTGGCGTGACCTTGGCTGTGCTTGAAGGTTAGATAGACGCTACCAGGAACTAGCCGTTTTATGTGCTTAACCTAGCGTAATAAGCTTAGCTGAATAATTTATAGGTAAATCATGGTAACTAGTTCTTGCTAGCTCGTCAGATAAGTCCAATTCTCAGCCATTGCCTTGTTTCCTAAAGGAATTAAAGTACGCAATGGGTGGGCCCTGGTGTTAGTTTCTCCGGCCGATTAACGCGCTTTTTTCACGAGACAAGCACGTTCGAATGCAATGTTGCCTACGAATGCAAATTCTTCTGCAACGTCGAACACCCTGCCATATGTTAGAGTACAAGGGTATCAAGAAGATATTGGGGACACTGGCACCGTCATTTGATCAGTGGGAGGCCTGCTGACCTGTGCGGACCTGCTGAACCAGCGGGGTCTCGTGACCTCGGCCGTTCATGCTGCGGCAGGCCAAGGCATACTTGGGAAGCCAACCACAGAGTGTAATCCTTTTAAGGCCTTCGCAGAAGATCATCCCTTAGTTCCCTCACCCGTTTGGTTCAATAACACTACTAGTACATATACCTGCCTGACGGTTTCATAGAAACCCTGAGCCAACCACAACAAAGCCCGCTTTACCATTCATTATGCGTGGTGTTCCAAATCGTGGTGCGGGGAAGAACGGTGGCGATAACATTTTCAATGATTTTGGCATGTTCTGCACTAATAAGCAACTTCCACTGCTACCGCCACAGTAGATGTCCAGCGAAGCTGCTCCTTGCCCCTGGTGATGGGATATGCAGTACTTCATTGTTTTCCGGTAATGGTACAGGCGGCGGTGGTGGTCGTGGTTGTGTACTTTGTTATCGTAGTGCTAGCTTTGGATGATATGCCGGCATTTGCGTCACCCGAGTGGTACCCGATGAGCAAAATATATGCCTCCTTCACTATCAGTCCACGAGTTTTGTGTGTCTCGAATGAAGCTGATAACGAAGCGCGATATCTCCCCGCGAAGTGTCCAATACACCACTGGAAAGAGGACGTGGTCTAGAGTAGTGCGTGGAGCTGTTAACTTGCGGATCGCCGAGAACAATGCTGTTTACTCTACAGAATGCTGTGGGTAGCACATTACATAGTGTTCCACATCTTCTCCTCCTCCTCCTCCTCCTCCTCCTCCTCCTCCTCCTCCCCCCCCCCCCCCCATGGCATGCACAAGGTGGTCGCACTGGGCCCAGCTTGAATCGCCGAGCTCTGGTCTTTGCTGACCATATTCGGATGCGATATAAAAGAGTGGCATCCGCTGTTGTTAGACCCTTCGTGACACAAAGTTGGTGTTAGTGGGCACGTGGACAGTTAGAATGGTCGCTAACTGCCTTTCTTGAGACGGTCCGGAAGTCACCGGAAGCTTTCACAGTAGGTGTTAATGACAGTGCATGTCGTGCCATCTGATCAGAGGCCTCGTTGCCCTTGATACCAGCATAACATGGTAGCCATAGGGTTCCATACTAAAATAGACTAGAGGGAAATCCGGCGCTGCAGTCGCGGGCCGTCGTAGGCGCCGCCATTGCAGCTAGCAACGTTCCTCGCCTACTTGGCCTGGTTAGTCACAAGGCTTAGTTTTTGCCTCAAAGCAAAATCAGCAAAGGAGGGTAATATATTCTTGTTCATCTTGCATAACGCTTATAAATAATCCCTGAGAACTAAATCTTTCTGGAGCTTCAATTTCATGATAACAATACAAATTCGATTAATCTTCTACACTAATATTGTTGCTTTTTTGCAGCCAGAGGCAACTTTTCAGCCTGTTCATGAGCCATGCCAATAACAAGTGCAGCGTGCCTGCCCGATACATGACAGAACGCTCGCTGAAGCGCAGATCCCCTTGAGAGTGGCGCCAGATTTCCCTCTAGTATATATTAGTATGAAACTCTCTGATGGTAGCCACTGGAATCGAAGAACAAAGCCCTTGCTGGTGAGATCCTTTACAAGCTGTAATGAGCACTGCAAGTCTTTCCGGTATGGTTCCCACGCTGCAAGAACAGCACTGCTGCTTTAAACCAGAACTTGTCGCGGTCTGAAGCTTTCGCCAAGCACGCGCGTTCGTAACATTCTCTCACGGTGGATTAAACCAGGTGGTCTAGTACAGCCGCCTAGGAAAGCAGAGCAGATGGAATGACGTGCGCTGCTGCCCTAGCCCCACGATGCTGATCAAGTGAGCCATGAGTAAAAATTTGCGAGTGGTCTAGGTACTTTTTTTTTTCGAGATGATCAGGTACCAAGGACCTGTCTGCTTCCACGAGGGTGTTGCGCTTGATTCTGAGATGGGGGGCGTGGAGCTTACAGAGAAGATTCTCACGCAACTATGGTGGCACTGAAGTCTGTTTTTTTTTCTCCAGCCACTGAGGGCACAACATTCTAAGGGTAATGAGTGCAGTGTGCGGATGAAATGCTGTTCTTGTGCGCACCCGCCTGAGTGTTGTTCTTCCCGCATCATTGTAACCGTGACGCATTATCGGCGTAGATAAGCTCTGTGAGGCCAGCAGGCGGGGTGTAGAAAACTGACTTTCCTGCAGGCCCTTATCGTTTGCTGCTGCTTGAGGAACCCCCATTGCTTCCCTGTATAATACCTCGAAGCGCTCAAACTGTGCATCTGAATGGGAAATCAACGGCATCGGGTAAAGAATCCTTCCTACTCAAGATAAGAGCAGAGTGGCAATGGTACAGGCAATCGCTTTGTTGCCAAGGTCAAATTGAAACACAATACGATTGACTGAAGTAATTGTGCAGCACGCGAGTCCTAAGTACCCCATGCAAAAGCTTGGAACAAGTCCTTCTTCTCGTCTTACAACCGTAACCACTTTTGTGTCTCGCTCTGTCTCAGCCATGCAGAGTCCTTATGCCTGAAGGTGTCGACGTGTGTTTGGGATTTTCCTAAGGTGATATAGATAGTGACGGTTAGCTTACCGTAGCTCGGGTTTGCACCAAAAACATCTGCAGTCAGTGGCATGGGTATCTGGTTCCAGCATCAACGATTCTATAAGCACTCAGAGCTATGTTGCTCATATTGTGTGGGTTGTAGGACCAGCACGACACAGAATATTCTCGGGAAAGCGTCGACCAATACACCTCCGCTGGTTAGTGCTCTCTGTGAGTTGCAAAGGCAAGTTTTGGTACTCGCACGAAATGAAGAAAACCCCGGTGGTAAGTTTTGACCAAGACACCTCGCCGGGTATGTGCTTCTATGTGTTGTTGCGACCGGGCGGGGGCACCCGATCCGATCTCCGTGGCCTCCGACATACGAGTGGTAGCGTGTATGATGCGAGCGGCCAGCCGCTGTTGCAGCCGTGAAGAAGTCCAGAAGCCGTAGGCTAACGTAACTGTTTACTTCATAACGAGAGGTGAGCCGAAGCCAAAGAACAATGCCCCGACGGGCGAGGTTACAAAACAGGACTCGAGCAGAGCGACAACATCGATTCGCTGCTCTAACAGGAATTGAGTTACAACGCTTGGGCAGCTCTATTTATACCCAAAAGCGATAACGGTCAAACGCAACAAGTGGGAACACGCACAACACTATTTCCAGAGTTCGTAAGCCGTTCATAGCCTCGGGCACATTGAGTCCGAGAGAGGGGAGAGAGGAGGACTCCGTTGCGATCGACGTGGCCTCTGTGTCCTTGAAGAGCGTGGAGACGAGCCACGCCTCCAGCCGCCGAAGTTTTGATGAGCTGAGAGCGAAACGTCTGACGCGGCTTGTCGCAACTTGCCACCGACATGGTTGCGCCTATTTTCGAAGGAGCACGCAGGGGATTCGCCACGCAGCCGAGGAGTGATGCGGGACAGTACGGCGGCGCTGGCCGATTCGTAACAGTGTGTATAACGCCGTTTGAGTACTGGGACTCGCACGAAACAAAGATCCCCATGGTAAGCGTTGGCGAATATACCTCTTTGGGTGTGTGATATCGGCTCTTTCAGGCTTAACGTGAGGCTGCAGGTACGTGTCAACGTTGTTAGACCTCGAAGTGTAACGTTGTGCCTATACGTCACAGTGTTGGCCAATGCATCACTACGAATGTGCTCCGGTGCAAGCCCGTAACACTAAACTTCTTTTTCTCGCACACGGACAGCAAGAAAAAAGCCCATGAACTAGAGGCCAACAGCTTCGCTGCAAAAATAGTGCTGCCAGATTACTTTCCCTCGTCTCACGCCAGAACAAACTATAAAGAACCATCACGGTGCTACATATGCTACAGAAGCTGTGCTCCCGGCGTCTTCTACCAACGCAACAATGAACGAGACTAGCATTACGATGATTTTATCAGTGCATGCAATCTAACTGTACTGCTTTCTTTTGCTCTTCCACTATATAGATTCCTTACTCAATGCTGAACAGGTCGGCACTGGCAACTACAGGCTAAGCTCTTCCGATGACTGCGAGCAATGTAAGCGGATGCGAAATCAATTTTAAAGAGCAAACAAGTTTTTTGTAGCCGTCACTGCTTTTGTGCATGACGATTGGCACGCTCAGCTAACAAAACACCGAAGGGTTTCAGCTCCCGCGCATACTGTTCTTGAAGCTGGTGTAGTACCCAAGAGACAACGGGAAGTATACGAAGTAGCCCCATGGGCGCCCTGCTGCTTACATTTCAACTGCATCAGGCAGTGATATATGCCCTCGCAACAAGATCGGTGTCAGCTTTACTGATAGGGAATGAACGTCCAACACAAAACAGATTTCTCTGAGAACTTATTTTTAAAGAAGCTCAGTCCTCATGTCTTCAGACAGCATAGAGAAAGGTTTTTTTTTAAGCGACGGCTTATAGCGATGAAAGTGTCATAAAGAAGTAGTTGTGTAGGGCGAGAAAGAAACGTGTCATTCCAGACAGCTTAAGTATGGACGGTTGAACCTTGAGTGGCCAGCTCAGTGGGCCCGGGCCCTGTCGACCTGGGCGCATTGGGACTGGGCGTACGAGCAAAACTCCCTGCTGTACGCAGCCATATCAACAAAACAGTAAATGATACTTCAAAAAGTTTGAAGGGAAACTTAGCCAAAGAATCGTAGCAACAAACAAACCTGCGTCAAGGTGTGCGCTAGCACAAAACCTTATCTCACATAGAAAAAACGGAAGCCAAAACACAATTTGCTCCAGATCAATAGATTAGCTCACCGAGAACACGAATATACCACCCGTACGCGTAGCCTTTTTTAAAAAAATAAGGTAGAAATAGCGAAAATGTGACGAAAGGTGCCACCGCAACTGGCTAAATCGCGAAACTTGCACCGGAAGTCCTTAAAAACGTCTGGCGTGCGCAATGTCTTCCCTGACTACCACTGGATGGCGCTACTCGTCCATACTTGTGGTGGCGGTAGCGCTTTACGAGGGAGCGTGCGAGCTACGCACGAGCGGTTGGTTCAACGCCAACATTCGCGGGGCCTCAAACGAACAATATGTTTTTCTTCAACAAAGCGTCAATACTGACCACAAGTCTCACAAGGAATATTTGGCTTAGTGGTCCGGAGCTCCAAATGATGTGGAAGTTCGAGAAAGAACGACTGATTTGACCGAAACTGACGAAACTTCACCGTACGTGGCAGCGCTGTATTCGGTTGCTTCTATACCATTATGCCTCCCCGCTGCTTCGCTTGCTTTCAGTTTATCGTGACGCAAACAGCGGCTGAAGTCGCTGTTTGCGTCACGTTTTATCAGCGCTTGATTAGTGACTTCTCAGCAATTAACGGGGCCATGCAGACAAAACACAACTTTGGTTCATTCGAAATATTGCCTCCTTAGAATCGTACTGACACCACTTTTAACGTAAACTTCGCTCAAATAAGCTACACAATTAGGAATAAAGGTAATGACAATGCGACCCACTAGCTCATTTTCCACAACAGAACCTATGATGTCACATGTGACAGCTCAGCGATTGGCTGAGGCCAGCAAAAGCAAACGCAAATTAGGAAGGCTATAAGCTTACCGAACGAGCTATTTGAGCTAACATTTAGGGCACATCCTTTTTATAGCAGCAAGAATGGTGGGGTGAACAGTGGCAGTTACGAAGTACACGTAAACATAGAAGTACCGACGCGTACAGCTGTTGGTACTGCGCGCACTATGCTGTTTCAGTTGCACAGCACTGCGGCGCTTTGGGGTTGTCCGGCACTGGCCGGTTGGCGTAAGCGACGGTGTCTTACGTGACCACATTTGTCAAGCGAACACCACGTTACACGAAACGATCATTTTCTACCTTAACAAAAACAAGCCAGGTGCAAATACGGTCAAAAACAAAGGCATAAAACGGCCCGCCACGGTATGATGGCGCCATCTAGGTTGACTAACGGAAAGAAGGCTCCCCAGCACATATTACATCATTGCAGACGTCACGAAAACGCGATTTGGTGGGACAATCAAAAGTTTAATTTAAGTTGATTAATTTGTCAGTGAATAAAGTATCCCTTGAATGAAGTATCCCTTGGACAAGCGCTGAGAGCACCACAAAACACGAAATCTTCCGATTAAAACAAACTTGTATTTTGTCTCCATAACCCCTTTAAGGAATTTTTCGGCCCATAAACGCTAAAATGGGTACGGAAAGGTTAGACTTTTGTTTGAAACCAGCGTGCCTGCTGCCTTCAGTGTACCTTTAAGAACTAAGGTAGGCAAGGGCCCTATGCCAGCAGCACCTCACCCTGCAAGCGAATTAAAAACATGCGCATCATGCTGTTACGCTACGTTCCAAGTTTAGTGACGTACTAAGGTATACCACTTTTCGATATTTCTGTTTTCACACGCTGTCTCCGCAGCAAAATAATTCGCTGTTATCACTCAGATGATAAACAGTGATAAATTAGGGCTATAAACTTCGCGACGTTTCGCACAACCCCGGAACCTACACCTGCGAAAACGAAAGCTCGCACTCTCAGGTTGGCCAAAACGTTGGAAGTGCAAGGTGAAGATACCAGCGGCAGCGAGTGTAGAATCATCCCTTACTTAATTTTACGTTAAACGTCACAGTACAATGACGTACCAGTACGTACGCCGTACGAATATACAGAGCCAGCTACGCTTCAGATTACCCTACAAGTTTCATCAATTGCTATTTCATATCAGTAATCGACCAAAAAGGATCTAATTTTGGTGCAGTCGCACGAAAAGCCAGCACGGGTAATCCGCATAGGGCGCTGTACGTAAGCCCGAACAAGTGAGTCTGAACCTCGCCAGCGAATAAAATACACGACTGAAGATAATAAACCAGTTACACCCACGCAGACATTTTGGGCGGAACTTGGCAATTACCCAGCACATTTCGACGCGTTAGCTTTCTAAACCCCTTTTTGGAGTTGTTGCTATATATTCGGTGTTGCACGGGTGCCTACGAAAGCTGGCTGACGGGCTCCACAGCAAGCGCCTCACTGCTTACTTTTCCCTCTCTCTCTCTGCCAACTTTCCCTATCCAGTTCGTCCATCCACGTCCAAACAGAGAGCAGCAGAAGGGACGCTTAATTACCGCTACTTCCGATGCAAGCCGTCTGTGCTCAAACGCAGCTGGTACGCCTATCTTCGCAAACCAGTGCTCTAGAAAACAACGTTATACCTGTACATTTCTGACTGCGCGCACATGCGGCGGACTGAACATGTGCGCTTGTCGGAATCGACGCAAGCTAAGCGTATATACGACCGAGCTTATTTTGCTCTCATACCTGCCTTTCTGAAAGTGCCGTCTATCAAATCTCTCTCTCTCCCTCTCTCTCTCTCTCTCTTCCCTGCTTTGATTATCAGAGAGTGTTTCGTAAGTCTACCACGCGAGAAATTGCCGCATTTACAATCTCGCCGCAAATGAAGACGAACTTCCCTGCGTATGCGACAACGACGGGAATTGTGACATGCACTCGGAAAGCGCGCATTTGGTGTCTCGCGATGACGCTACGGCAGCCAGGTGCAGCATTGAGGCGCTGCGCTTACACCGGCATGGTGCATTAAAATGGTTAGGGCGTTTGTTAACTTTCGCCTGCCGCGAAGAACGCAGAAAACATCAATTGCAAAACGGCAGTTATAAAAGAAACAATAGTGCATTGCACCAAACGTGGTAAATGCGACCGAAAGAACGCCAACTCCAGCCGTTAAGCTAAGGCGCGTTTACAAGCCCATGTCAGCTTACGGCGTTTATAATGCATCCGGCAGGTTCGTTGTTACCGACTTACCCAGGCAATCACGTCAGAGTGTAGCGCGGTTTTTTTGAAGAGGCCTCCGGGGCAAGGATACTAATTTTGGACGACGAAGTCACATTTACAACGGTAGGCGAGGCGGCGATTCCCCGGGGAAAAGGAAATTTTAGCGAGACGAATTGCAGAGAGGGTTGCGCCATCTAGGCGCCGAAGTGGAAGTTACAGAAGCCGACCCAGACAAGTAAACCTGCCGCTTGTCGGCAGTCTGTAGCAGCTTGGATTCTTCCGGTGGTGAGTTGGGATGATATAATTTACGGCGAGCACCGTTTGCACGTGGAGGAAAGTCTGCGTTTCAAGCCAGCATAACCTAAAGCAACTGCTTTAGTGAAGTGCGTTTGCTCGTTTTTTAGGTCATCAACCTGGACAACGAGGGTTGTAAAACAAAGTCATTCTTTCTTTTCACTTACTGCTATAGCATTGCACCCGGCGCATATCGCAGGTGTATTTTCAATTTTACCGTTGCAGGCTAATAAAAAGAACGGATAGATTGACAAACCGCCTCCACCGTTAGCTTGTACGTTCTGATAGTGGCACTGCTCCGATGTAGCTTCGTATGCGTTCGCTTCCATCATTTTCCAAAGCTCGGCCTGCTGATTACAAGAGAGGGATAAAACTCTGGCCCTCATTGTTTCTGCAACTGTGTCCTGAGCCCTTCGCGCATAAACCGCATACACATTTTTCCCTCACGGAACTTCGCGCTTAAAAACACGCAATACCCGCTAGACTTTCGCCGTATCGTCCGACTTTTGAAGGGCCTGTTATGAGGTATAACCCAATGTACACTGAAAAAGAGCCCAGCCAGTGGCACCCGCAATCTTCCAGATCTTGCAAACACTGTGGTTGATTCCTCGGTCATAGGAATCAGTAAAAAACGAAAGTGAAATTTGCAGCGAAACCCGGAGCTGAGCATGATTTGCGGGTCGGCGGCCGTCTTCTGGGTGTGCTTGGCGAGCGACGTTCTGCTGGCGGGTCATTTCCGTGACGGATACGACGTCAGTGAAATCTTGGGGTATCGCGGATTAAAACACCGTCGTGTTAAAATATAAAACCTGAAAACAAACAACCCTAAGTATAACCAGAGTCCTTCAATGCTTTTCTGGTCACGAAACTCCGCCGTAACGCTATGGGAGCAGTTTGCTATGTCGCCGAAGCCGCCGCGGGGCGGCGCTGAGTGCACAGTGGGGGACAGACGAAATGTGCGCGCCGCGTCGGCGAGGCTGCACTCCCACGGAATCCTGTAGCATCGGCGCGTTGTTTTCTGAGTTTTAAGTTACCAGTTGATGTGACGCCTTTGGTGATATTGTGCGAGGACACTGGGCGGAAATGCCCAAGACTTGTTGCGTACCGGGATGCCGCTCCGGCTACAGAGGTACGAGCGAAAAGGTCTCGTTTTGCTTTCCAAGTGACGCCGATAAGCGCGAAGGAAGCCGGCGGCTTTTCTTTTCAGTCGCAGCATGTCCGTGTCTGCGAAAAACATTTTGACACTGCGGACGCTGTTTGGAACGACACTTTTTTGGTGAAAGGAGACGTCGTCTCTTTGCGACGTCTCCTTACTTCGTTTACATTAGGTTTGTTGTGCAATAGTGCCATGTTCGCGAACATTTGCCGTGATGCGTGCCTTGGATTTGTTTGTTTTGTTACTTGTGCATGAATGCACCCTGCTGTCTGATCTTGTGTTACGAGCTGAGCGCTAATTTACTTTTTCTGTCGTAAGCAACGCTCGGCAGTTTTGTTTAATAAGTAAAAGATGTAACTTTGTCGTCACTAATCCAGACTTCCTAACTCATTAGCAATGTTCTCGGTCTGTACAAATGTTTCTCGAAAGAAAAGCATTTCCACACAAAAGAATGCATAGCAAACTTTGAGGCATTCAATTCGCTAACACTCGGCTGCGCAAGTCACTTTGCTGACTGTTTCTTCGACGCTTATGCTTTCTAGCTTATTGCGGAACACAAGTTCGCTCCTTCCTTTCAGAACTTTAAGTTGCCCTTGAGTACGTGACATCGCTGCGCTGTCTGTTGTTTATGCTTTTATAGTTTATTGTGTGAAAATGTTTTCTGCTATAAACCGTATTGTTTTAGGAACGCTCCATCATCATTGAGGACATGACGATATGTATTGAAATATTCCCTTCGTGGCATTATTGAGTCGTTAGCTTGACAACATGTAGTGTATTTTGACCAATGCGAAGTAGTCAGTTGAATAAATCAGTGGTGGAGCAGCAGCATCATGCTCATAAACAGGTGTGCTTTTTTTTAGAGACTTTGAAACACTGCTTCATTTCAGTAGGTCAAGCATCCCCGGTCAAGTATCTTCATAGATATGCCTCGCGAGTATAGTCGATCATAGCAAAACGGCCTGTTAAAATAAAGCATGCAACATCGAAGTGGTAGTTGGATTTGGCTCGGAGGGTGGGACATTTCTGGGAACGCAACTCATTCGGAAATTGGAGCTTCCCGAATGACCTTGAGTGGCTGCACAATATTGCGCGAGACGCACTTTTCCTCGTTCTGTGCCTATGTAACGTTACTCTGTTGAATGAACCAACTAGCCCAACAGCAAGTTTTATTACCCTGTTGAAGTGCCATGAAAACGAACACACGGTAGCTGCGAACTCGAACTTAAACTTGGTTAGAATCCTAGAGATGGGCACCCAGCCGAAAAAAACCATTGGCCGACCAATTGGTCCAATTGGCCACCCAATGGGTCCATATGGAATCCCAATGGGGCCAAATGGAAACCCAATGGGGCCAATTGGACCTATTGGAGCGATCCGAATTGGTCCCATTGGCTCGATTAGGATGGCCAGTTGGCCCAATTAGACCCATTGGCTCCAACCATAAAGTTAATACTACTGACTGCTCCAACATGATGTACCGATTGGGGAGCCATTTTGGATAGTATTTGGATAGTATTCAATTACGACAACCATTTGCTGAAATTTAATTCTCTCTCTCACCCTTAATTTGAAACCTTCAGAAATGTTCAAAACTTCAACCTTTACAAATGTATATTTATGAGGCAATTAATTTTGATATTACAATCAGCGATTCAAGATAAAGTTCTCAAAAAAACAACAAGCAAACACTAAACAAAACTTTCCGACACGAGTAGCCAAATTGTTTTGAAATAAAACCATGATCCAATCCAATCGAATCCAATCCATAGACGTACAGTGGATAAGTGGTATTCAACGTGGTGCTGGTGGTGTATACGTAGTGTAGGCGTGTTGGTCGGTTGCACACGCAGTCTTCTCTGACTGTGCATTGCATTGGAAATGTAAAGTGGTCTGCAAGAGTGGGAGAAGTGGCGACGATGATGTCGCACACCCAAAGCAGTGTGTTTCAAGATGCATCTTTACGCTGAACGCCGCTAAGCCTCGCACCGAAGGAAGAGTGCCTCTGTTTATGTGAGTAACATAGCTGGTTTAATTTTCCTTGCCAATTTCACTCCTCATAGCGTGAGCGGTATTATTAAGAATTAATTTGTCTGCCTAAATGTATTTCAGGGCTGTTCATGTTACGATTGA
Source organism: Haemaphysalis longicornis (assembly GCF_048455015.1). Taxonomy (NCBI): domain Eukaryota; kingdom Metazoa; phylum Arthropoda; class Arachnida; order Ixodida; family Ixodidae; genus Haemaphysalis; species Haemaphysalis longicornis. Next base: position 68,968,383 of record NW_027526422.1, on the reverse strand, counting down.
CGGGTTCACGACATCGCCACGCAACGGAGTTCGCCATGCATGGGACGTTGTTGAAGAGGTGAGCTCACGCCACTCAACATTTCAGTGCCTTGTTGTTTGAATGCGCGAAACTGCGGTTCGCGCATTAAACCCATTGTTCGCTTTTGCCACTCACTTTGTGAAGGTCCAGCCAGCCTGCGGCGAGCGGAGCACGGCATGGACAATGGCCTGTGGAAAATTGCTTAAAAGACGAACTAGTCTGCATGCTGTGTATACAAACAGAGAAATAAAGATATTCATCCATTCCAAGAGTTGTATTTGTGATACAGGTAACCAACGCACTGCAGCGGCAGCTCAGATGGAGTGGCTGCAGCAATGGGATAGAACCAACTAAAAGTGCAACAAGTTGGCGGCCAATGGGAAGACCTATTGGCGGTCCAAATGGCCGGCCAATAGGTCACCCAAATGGCCGGCCAATAGGTCATCCAATTGGCCGGCCAATAGGTCGCCCAATTGGCCGGCCAATGGGTGCCTAATACATCATTGGCCGACCAATTGGCTGACCAATTGGCCGACCCATTGGAATTCCAATTGGTCGGCCAATGGTTTTTTTCAGCTGGGCATGTATCAATGCGACGAAAGCTTCATCGCTCGCACTTTGAAGCTTTGCTGAAGCTCTATGTAATGAGCGCACAGGAATGAGGTCAACTGTAACAAACTAAACACACGAAATTTATAGCTTTAGTTTCGGTACCGCAGCCGCGGCGATCATCGGCGGCGTAGACGGTCGGATTGCATAGCGCGATCGGCGTCGCCGCGGGGGCTCGCTGCGCGTATCATATTTGCGAATTTCTAAATCTGAGGCTTCGCCAGAGTCGCAAGCCCAACTAGATAACCTTCGCTTAAACAAAGCACAATTTTACGCTGCCTTGCACGAGATGAAAGAACTGCTGCAACAACACGTAAATTCATAACTGCTGCGGCACGACTGGCTCTATCGAAGCGTTGATATCGTGCAAAGGTAAGCGAAGAAAACTTTCACACGCGAGTGCAGCAGCCACATTGTACGTCAGGCCAAATATGAGTAATATCAGAATATTCTATGCGCTATCATAAACTGAATGATTCTGCTTGAGCTTTAGTTTCGGTACCGCAGCCGCGGCGAACACCGGCGGACACCGGCGGCGTAGACGGTCGTATTGCATATAACTCGCCCGATCAGCGTCGCCGCGGGTGCTCACTGCGCGTATAATATTTGCGAATTTCTAAATCTGAGGCTTCGCCAGAGTCGCAAAACCAACGAGATAACCTTCGCTTAAACAAAGCACAATTTTACGCTGCCCTGCACGAGATGAAAGAACTGTCGCAACAACAGGTACATTCATAACTGCTGCGGCACGACTGGCTCCATCAAAGCGTTGATATCATGCAAAGGTAAGCGAAAAAAACCTTTTCACACGCGTGTGCAGCAACCACATTGTACGTCAAGCTAAATATGAATGATAGCAGAATATTTTATGAGCTATCAACAACTGCCTCGAACGGGTACCAGGTTCGGCAGAATCTTGCGCGCGGGTGGCGCGGGCATGAAATGCCCCCGCGCTGACAGCGGCGACCCTAGCGGCAACTTTTGTCCCTGTATGAAACGGGAGCCGGAGTTTCGTGACCAGAAAAGCATTGAAGGACTCTGGTATAACGTATTCTTTGGTATTAAAGGTTGCTTCCCCGCAAGAAGACGGCATGTACAGGGGTGCACCCTTTACAGGCCGCTTTCTTTGTAATGGATATGACGTCAGAGAAATCGTGTATCCGGGAATAAAACACTTTCGGGTTAAAAATTGGGGCAGCTTCGCACTAGTGGCGCCAAGATTGGGCAAACAGCGAAACTGGCGGCCCCATCTAGCCAATTCCTGGTTAGACTACGTTTATGCGTGGTTATGCTAGGAGTCTCGGCCAAGTTTTCTGCGTTGTTATGCTTCGAGACTCGGTCACGTTTTCTGCGCAATGAACGCTCTGAGCAATGACAAAGCAATGAACGCTCTGTCATTAAAGTATATAAACGTACGCGTGCCCATATGCTTTACGGTGAAGCTCTAGGAGTAGCGGAGGGCGCAGCGGTACGAGCGTTTGCTCAAAATTTTTGAACTCGTTCGGTGACCACCGTTCGGCCTGTGTGGTCTGGCGTGTGGGACGCTAATGATACGAAAATTCCAGCAAATCCCGAAACAGGAATCTCGTCACCCCTTGCAGCCACGTAGTGAAAAGAAACCGCACTAAAAAAATCGGCCGCGTATCTGCTCCTTTAGTCGCAAATGTCGACGCAAGACGATAGTCGAATGGCACCTCTGGCAAGTAAATGCATCCCTTCTCTTTCCCGCTCACCTCTCATGCTGTTTCCAGTCTCGTTCCTTCCACGATAACAGGCTACAGGTTTTCTCAAGTAAATTTAAATTTACCGCGTTCCACTGCTCCAAGTCGGGTGCCTCGATGTCAGCGCTGCCGTGCGGCGGAGACACGCGTGAATCGAGGCACCCGACTACAACGTTTATAGAAGCACTTTGCCCTACTCCACGAGCGTTCCAAGCGGAAGTGGAACCGATCTGGTGGAACCTTTCGTTGCTGTTGCCATTTGTTGTTTTTGAATTCCTCCAGGTAGCGCGGGCAACAGCAGGCGATGGTTTTGCAGTTGAAGTAGTATATTTTATCTGCAATCGCAAAGAACAGGTATCCGTAAATTCTTCACTAAAGGAACACTGCAAATATCACTCATGTATTGATTTTCTGCCTTACATTTGCGTAATGTCTCGTTCTTGTTCAACAATGTTGACAAAAATGAGCATTAGGCCGGCTTAGACGGTTAGATTTCGCTGTGAGCATATAAGACTATTGCACAGAATCTGTGTTGCTTTGGCCGGCCGGCTGGATCTAGTGACCGGGCAGCCTTCGGGCTGTGTTAGTATAGTAGCAACAGGCGCTGCACTTGTTTGTTTCTGGTTTGTACGCTGTATCACTGATACCAGGATTTTGTGATAAATTTATCCTTTCACGACAGGCAGACAGACCAAAATTTTCCCGTTCAAGTAACCCAAGAAAGACTACCGTCTTTAAAAGAGCCGCATAAATTTCCAGGTTCGTATACCGTAGCAGATGGTTTAGCGAGCAAGCAGCAGCAGCCGTAGCTAGCGCAAGCTAGATGTCCGTGGATCTTCGATTGCGAAAACGCGAAACGTTGTGCAGAAGTAGAGACAACCAGCGTGATCCTCTCGCTATCTCTGTAGCTGGTCTGTTATCTGGGCCTTTGTTTGGCGCATATAATGAAGAACAAAAGGGGGGTGTACCTGAACAGATAAAACGCCGATAGCGCATTAGAGTGCAGGCGTCGCATGTTTACAACTCTGTCCATATTGCTGTATTCGTTGTGTCAGTGCATCGTGGAAGCGATGGCGGGCGAAGCAGTATTAAGTGCAAACGCGTCCCACACCTGGCATTCAAATCCAAGAGATTTCCCCGTCGAAAATGACGACAAATTTCTGTAGTTTGTCGCATTTTCGCCTGTCGTACTGTCGTTTTGCCGTATTCTGGTCGTGTCGTGATTTTGATGTGTCGTGTGTCGTATTCCCGTCCTGATTTTGATGTTCAGTCGTGCGGAACTCCTGTCTTGTCGTGATCCTTATGTTCCATCAGTAGTTGCAGATGGTTTGAATGTTATTGCCCATTGTGAAGAGTAGCGTAAATGGCAGTCCTGTTGTGACTACAGGAATGTTTGTCGTTGAGAAAATTGACTTTGTCGTTACGACAGTAATGTGTGTCGCAACAACAGATGGCTTTGTCGTAACAACAGGACTTCGGTTGTGACAAAAAAAAAGTTTTTTTGTCTTACGACAGGAATTCTTGTTAGGTTTTTGCGATATTCCTGTTGTGATTTTAGACTGGGTTGTCCCCACAACACAAGTTTTGGCGGTAAAAAAAAAAACGTTTCTTTCAAATGTCAAATGAAAGAATGCAGTGTGGAAGCGCAAGGACGTGGTATAAATTATATAACCGCTTACCGTGCAGGTTGCTTCATTAAGCTATTTTGTGAATTAATCACACAAGAGCGCTTGATAGATGTTTAACTGCACTCACACTTGAACGATCGCCTTTAAAAATCGCGTAAACAGTGGCTTGCACTGTATTGGGCCAGTGCATTTCAACAGCTCTTTGCATCATGCAAGAAAACAGCGGTACTTCATTTCAATGCGTGGTTTCTAGTGCCTTCGAAAGAACAGAAAATGTAAGAACAGGAGACTGCCGTTATTTAACGCCACTGCCTAATGTTTGTAGTTTTTACAAGCATGCTTTCAAAAAGAAAATTGGCGCAGCTTGCACAAGTTGTGCAAGGCTGGAGAAACAGCAGATCTGGGGGTCAACCTTGCTTCTCTGACAGTGGATTCCAGTAGAGGGGGAGCAGAAAGAGCAAGTCCGTGTACGTTCCTCGTATGGAGAGCGGCAACCCAAGACTGCCATCCTCGACATTAACGGCCGCCAAAACGTCGTTGCCGCCGACCGAGCGAAGCCCGCTTACGTCGTCTCCCTTCCACCCACCCAGGGCTTTCTTGTTTCAACGACCCCGACCCGGAATTCCCAAGCAGCACCGACCAGAAACGTCACGTGGGCAACGCAACGGCCTCCGGTTCTACGGCCTCCGACTCTACGGCGGGGTAGTCCTGTAGCTACCGGCGCAGCACGGTCCGCCGCACCGAAGACGACGACGACGAAGGTGGGAGCTCCTCACGTGCGCTTGATATTTTTTTGCGCTAAAGCCACTGCGCGAAGGTCATGCCGGGCGCCTCGAGCCGGGGGAGCTGTTTCAGCTTGAGCTTGGTCCGTTGGCGTTAAAAAAAAAAAGATACCAAGAAAATAACTTCCCCTGCGCAAGGGGCCCCACACGACCTTCGCGGAGTGGCTTTAGCAAACAGAAAAAAATACCGGGCGTATGTGAGTGTGCGCCTCGGCGAGTCCGGCGTCGTCCAGTCTTACCTGTTAACAGGATATTACCCGGTATTCATCGGTATACCCTTCTGCTTTTTAAAGTATCACAGCCACTTATAACGGCGCGAACAAAATTACCAGTAAACGAGGGAAGCACATATCGTTGCATGCGCTCGTGGCGGCTATGTTGTAAGCGCACTAAAGGCGGAATTGAACTTTTTTTTCTTTGAACTGAAAGATCACACCTTTCGCAGCTGTTTTTACTCTCGTTCACGGCAAGCGATGCTTCATTTGTTTACAAATAATTATTCAAAGCTGGAAGTACTCTTTCTTTGTCCCTTCCTTTTTTTTTTTTTTTTTTTCGTGACCGCAAACAGCCCGTCATGCTTCGCGAAGCGGCACCGCCAACGGAATCATTCAAGCAAGAGAAGTGCTGCCACCTGTGAGAAGGAGCAGAAAATATTCGCGCGGTCTCCCGGGATATATGCGTTTCCTGGTCAGTACAGCCAGCTGTCACCTGGGGCGGTATTCTCGAGTTTTGTCCCTTTTGCGTCCCTTTCAAAAGTGTCCCTTTTGGTGAGCCCTGATTGGCTAACAGCAAACAACCGGAAGTGACGTACCGCAAGCGCGGCAAACCTACTGCCAACCTTCTTCCGTGCTGCCAACGTCCACTTCTTAACCGGAAGTACGTCACAATGAAAGGGACGCAAAAGGGACGTTTTCAAAAGGGACAGTTACGAGAATACCGCCCCTGAGCTATATCACCGCATAAACGTACCTAACGCATAAAAAACCACCAGAACTGAAATAAATAACAGCCATAACGGACCTGCAATGGTTGAAAACCACGGCGTAGAAAAATATTCAGCAGGAATAGCCGAAACCGACCTAAAAGGGGAAAGCCCGGAAAAAAAGTGCAAGAAGCGGTAGCTGAAACTGACCAAAAGGCAACGAAAATACCAGAAATCACATTTATAATGCATAAAGATGGCATAAATAGAGTATATGCGTAATAACGAATGTTAATATTCAAATATGACAAACCATTCAAAATTTAAAAAAAAGCGGGAACAGGATTTGAACCCGGATTAGGATGTTTGCTTCGCAGGAGCAGAACTACTACACTACGAGACCAAGCGGTTCTGTGCGATTAAATTGACGGACACATGCACGTGGACATAGCTTCAAACATTCCCCTAGATGGCACCACGCGTCACTTGGCTATGCTGACTAGGAAACGCCTATACGCTCCCGGCGTAGGGCACAGGCTCCGGCTTTCTGGGCTAGTTCCTTACCATATACACTGGCGCTAGCGTCTGTGCGGCTCACATCAAGGTTGTCTGTGCCGCCATGGGCCTCCATGCGGGTCGCCATTATACCGTGCGTTCGCCTTAGTTCCACCATTGCCTTCGATTGAAACGTTTTATTTTTGTAAATTTAAATACAATGCGCCAAAACGCAAAGAAGAGTGTGTAATTATATATTTATAAAATAAAACACGCTGTCTTAAAGCTAAAAAAATAAAACTGAGGCGTGTTCTTTTTTACTGAAAGTCAGCCAGAACGGTTATGTCTAATATTCTGCAGCAGACCATGCTGCTTGTTAGCAATAACGTAAAATTTTAGTAGAAATTCATTAAGGACTGTTATTTTGCAAACATTTCAAATAATAAATTGTTTGAAAAGCTCAGAAAGTTTTCAAGCGCGTATCTGTGAAAACATCGCCTTCGCGGAGTTGTCGTTCGTGTTTTCGTAACAAACCGTCTGCTACAACTTTCGCGGCGGCAAATTACCCGCTGATTCGAGATGCCCGGGCGCTGTTAACATGTGTACTGCTACTGCAAAAAATAGCCGGGAAGCGCACTCTCCTTGCCACAAACTAGCGTGTTTGCATTGTGGGTTTGTCCTTGCGTGTATGTGCTTGTACGTGTACTGGTGGTCACTCGTCCGCAGTATAGTCCTCCGCACTCGCTTGCAGCGAAGCATAGTAGCAAGAACTAATGGCGGGAATTTCGAGTTTTCAAGCCAAGTGAGAAAAGCGAAGCCAGTTTCGGCTATTTCGGTCGGAGCGGCTACCTCGTAGACATAGCAAAGCATAGCAAGGAAAGCAAGCAAGCCCATGAAGACGCTTAAGAATCCGATAGACATGCCAAGCCAGCAGCTGTGACCTTCCCATAAGGCCACAGACGCCCCACGCCGACGTGGATTCCCAGGCGCAATTGCCCGGTTTCTTTTGGAACAGGCTTGGAAAAGATCACCGCGTCCCTCGGTCGGGATCGAACCTGAGTCGCCTTACGAAGTCGATGTCAGTCCTATTGTGCCACACAGGCACACGTTACCCATACGCAAAGTGTTGGCGTGATCTTAGCGCTGCGCCGTTGCCACGGGTGCTGCCGTTGCTAGGCCGCAAATACGCATATAATGATAAAAATAAAGGAGGAAGTCATGAATTAACGCATTTTGCCCCCCAAATTATTGAAAACTCAATCCAGTGTCTTTTATAGGCCTTTTTAAGGGATGCAGAGCCCTCTTGACTACTTTCGGTATCAACGCCAGACTGATTCTGAAACAAGTCAAGAGAGGGCGCCACAGCCCCTCTGGCGAATCACTGCTCCGCAGTTGAACGCTTTCACGTTGAGTGTAACTGTTTTTTTTTTATTCTTGGAGCCACCGGCCCTTGTGTGTGCCGCCTGTGTGCCACAAACACCGGATTTTCGACATTCCAAGTTAACTTTAATTGGGAATGTCGAACTTAACTGGACACTTTAAGCTTTTTACAATAAGTTGTGTGTTTGTAAGCTACAAACTATTTTTTGTTGTATTTAAGTATTATACAGCTGTACGGGAGGGCCTGTGAATCTATGTATTCATCCCCACTCCCCGTACGCTTCGAGTGTATTTCTTGTGTGTATGACATTGAATGTTGTTGTGTTGATTGCTGTACCGCTCGACTGCCCCGTGAAGCAAGAGCCTCTGCCAGGCTATAGCCTTTAGCTCTTGCTTCCCTTTTCATAAATTGGAAAGAAGTGAATAAACTTGAAATTTGAAACTAACGCTTTCGAATTATTGCCAGTGGCATGCGCTCGCTAGATACGAGAACACGTGTGCCCTGGCAGTAGATTGACCGAAAAGAGGAATCAACTCACGACAAGTACGGCGGAAGGATGAATTTGATTCGAAGAATAGGCCAGATAGATTGCCTTGGTTCACGGCAGCCATCGGTACCAGTCGTTTAACTGAAGCTCTCAGGTTTAGCTGAAGGAGTGCGCGTTTCTACGCAGAAAGCTGGCCAAGAAGGTCCTTCACTGAAGGAAGTTAAAGATGCAGAGAAGTTAGCAATGGTTAATTTATATCAACAGTATTAGTGTTCGCTGCGAAATAACGCGTGCCCTCGCAAGAGATTGGGCACAATTGTAGGCATGGATGCCAAAACATCCGAAACTCCAGGCCGTCACATCCTCAGAAGAAGAATAGGCTCACGGAGATAAGGTAGTGGCAATGTCATTATGCAGTATCCTTGAAAAATTCTGTGCTTATCAGTGTTCCAATCTTCTGGGGTTGCAGGAAAGTGCCACTTCCGCAAACACAACCACGGGGCAAACCCCCGCCACCGTGGAATCCCCAAACGCGAGCTCGCGTGGTTTCTAATAAAGAACGCAAGCTGACTGCGACACCGCATGTCTTGAAAATTGTGCCTAAAGGTACGAACACCTCGCCCCCGTCACCCCTTTATCGCAGAAGCGCCCAGGTATTTCGCGAGCACTCGCGAAAACACATTACTACAACAGCTGCAGTAACACCAGTAAAGCGACAGTCTGAACACGCGTTCAATCGAAGGGACGCTTGCTAATTAATCTGCCACCATTGCCGCGTAAGAACACGCAATGCAGCGGTCCGTCTGCCACGTCAGCGTAAACTGGCGTGGACGCCAGGCAGTGGCGGCACGTGGGAAGCCCGTATTGACCGGTATACCCGGGACAACACGCCAAGGCTCCACAGGTTGGCAAGACGAGGGGGCGGGGCATGGCGGAGCCGGCGACGATACCTCACGATGTCTCTCGAGCAACCAAGCACAAACCAGAGGCGACGCCGCCCGAAACAATTCCCCGACGTACGTGGGAACAAAAGAGGGCGCGAGTTACGCCCCCGGAGATCGATATTTTTAAATGACCCCTTTCTCGGAGCCAGGCACGAGGATGTCCCCGCACTCAGGCCCGATCAATGCGCCCGGCAGCGCCGAGTACAGCCCGGTACAAATTGAAAACACTGCTGCCAGGTGTCCTTCCGACGCGCACGGGGGACGCGGAGAAAAGGGCGCCATTAAAAGCGACGGCCTGCTAGTTTTGCAAGGTTCTCGTTAGATCGACCCACCGTTGACGTCCTACGTGGACCACGACAGATCCCTCCCCAGCGCGCTCTTTAATACCATAACTCTTGCCAGAGTCTTTAATGGCTCTCTTGTGAGAAAATGGACGGCGAGACGAAAACGAGCAAGTTACCAAATTAAGTACCAACAACATGCTAGCGCGCGCCATTCGTTAGAACGCCTGTTTTTTTCCCCTGTCGCTCTGTATTCACTAATTATCTGCCGCGAGAGAACTTATAAAAAACAAAAATCAGCCGTGGAGAACGGCATCTGCTAAAATCTGTTCCCATTATCCTGAAAGCTTCGTTTCACATCGATGGTGTAAACATGTAAAGTCTGAAAGACTGAGTTTTTCCACAAGTGAACGCGGGGGCAGTGCAAAAGCGACCGGGCGCACGCAAGAAAAACAGGAACAGGAAGGCGCGCCCCCATCGGCACCTGGCGAGTCTTTTTGCGGACACCCCAGCACGTGGACGTCACCCAGCGACGGGTACGAGTCCTCTTTTTTGCTGTCTCGGTATTCCTTCCTCGGCCATTCTTTCTCTTCTATCCATTTTAAAGCGAAGCTTTACTACTCTCGTCCACCAATTTCGCAACAGACGCGCAAGTTCACCTTTTGACCGCAGACACCCCCTGGGACACACCCCTTCAGGCGCATCGCGTGACTCGACGGGACCGCTTTCGGCGCTGCGCAAAAGGCCCCGTTTTCAGCCGTTCTGCTCAACTAGCGGCGACTGCCGCGGCCGATCAGCTGATTGCCAGCCGACCACACCCGCGGCCTCCCACGCATGCGCCGCTGGGTCGTCTCGGGCTACGTGACTCGTCTTGCGCCCGGCGAAGAGGAACGGCGCGTTCGCCGTGAATGAAAGCGAGCCCGGGCCTCCTTCTGTGAGCGTTGCACGAGACCGAATGGCTTTGAGCCGTGGCCGGAAATACAGCTACATCAAATGTTAACCAAGCGAAACAAAGTCTGAACCAGACTAAGCCAAGCTCTTGCTTTGCATATCCAAGGTTAGCTGAGTTAAGCCACAGCCATTTTTTTCTTCTATCCATGTGGCTCAACTTGCCCATGCTGCGACTCCTCCATGCAGAATGTGAATGTGTAGCATCTGATGTGGATCTGCCTGGGACAGCATCAAGTCCACCTCCGGCACCTCCGTGCAACCGCTCTCCATCCTAGCCGCCCTCCTGAGCTATAGTGCTGGGCGCGTGGACCGTTTAACCGAGAACTCCTCAACTTCGTACACGAAGCTAACCTATCCGTGTATCGTGAACGCGTTCACTTGTTATGCCAAAGGGCCAGCTTTGTAAGAAAGAAAACATTCTAAACGTCGCATCACGGCTCCTAAACCACACCTGGGCTGCTTCCGCCAACGCGTCGTTTATAAACCATGCTACAGCATCCGATCGTTTGTATTTGCTCACCCGTTGATGGTGGCTGAGGCACTTTTCCACACCGTGCCCGACTAGTACCCCACAGGTACGTGGCTTTTTGCGTTGCGGCCATAGGGTCGGTAGGATGGCTTGCCCCCGCGGTGGCGTTCATCTTCGCTCGAAGTGGCCAAATATCGACGAGTCGGTAGCTAGAGCGAGGATTCCGCGCATCTCTTGTCTGTGACCGAATGGTGCTCACAAAACTACGTCACCAAGAGTGCGGCGCGAGCATCGAGGACAGCGGCGCGAGGACAACGGCGATGGTACACCGGAAGTAAAAGAGGAGACGTGATGTGAAGCCCACATCATGTGGCTAGTGCGCCACAGGGTGAAGCCCCTGCTTCACCCTGCGGCACACCAGTCACCAGCAGGCCATGGCGCTCTGCGAGGTGGACCGCCGCACTCCCTCCCAGCGCTGATATGGTGGCTAGAACGCGCTGCGGTCGCTTCCGCTGCTCTCAAAGGCTTAAAAGATGGCGGCGCACATAGTGCTGGCAGAAACGACTTTACTACTGTAACCTTCGCCCGTAGGACAATAATGTTTTAGCATTCCTACACGTAAGCAATCTGAAGTGACCCTTTGCTATTCCTTTTATGAGTCTCTTGAATTATGGAGAAAATAAGCAAACTTATTGAACGCTACTCCTGCGGACGCGAACGGTGTTTCTATTATTGAAAGGAAATAAACAAATCTGCATATCGTTCGGACGTTGACTCCCATACCTGAGCACGTAAAGAAAAGAAAAGAAAAACCCCAGACGAAACAATATTACCGACCAGCGCGTGATGATTGCTGACGAACGAGTGCCCCAAAACCATTTCAGATGGTGGAATTATTTATGCAAATGACATACGCTCACCGGTTTCGGGCGCATACAGTACCACTAAATCCTTAATTCCCCTCCAGCGCGAACTTTTTTTTCCGCAAGCGACAGCGTAAGTAATTCGCATACATATTGCAGTTGGTAGTGGAAGGTCACTCTGACAATTGACCGCCGGCGGTCGATGCCCAGAACGGACGCGAAGGAATCGCAGTTGTTGCGGGAAAACCAGAAATGATTCCCGCTTCGCTTTCGCAAAGCAACGAACGACTGAAACACTCACGGCCCGTACGCAGTTGACGTCGCCGTTGCGCGCGCACACCTCCGCAAGCCGCCAGCGGCTAAGCCTCACGCATCGGCGGCCATCATCGGCACAAAAGCAGCAGCAGCAACAACGAGAGAAATGGAAGGAATTCCATGCAAATATGATTGATGAATCGACAAACGCGCTCAGAGATGAAGCGGCTGCGCAAACACCCGTTGGCAAACGAAGCGCGCGGCACTCCGAGACCGAAACACAGGGACGGTATTCGCACACGGGGTTCGCCTACGAGCATTGCTGGCCCCAAGCGAGCGTCGCCGTGACAAATAGCATGTGTGCTCCTCATCTCCGTGACGGACGACCCACGATTTTGGCCATATCACTTGTTACTCCGTTTGATCATCTGCCCGGGCAGCGTTTGCTCAACAGCGCAGCTGCACATGCTCCCGCACCATCAATCGATGGCGACGCACGTATACGATACGCAGGAAGGATGGCTTCGGAGCTGGTCGGTCTTGTAGTGCCCGCAGAGCCAGTCAGCAGTCTGCCCAAAGGCGCAAAGCGAAGAAAACGCTGAGCGCCACGACAGGAATACGCTGAGCAAGAGACGCTGCCTTCTTTCGTTATTAACGTGAAAGCTTTAGTTGACTCGGTATTTCAGGAATCCGTACTTCCAACTGCTACAGTATACATCGGAAATCTGTCGTCTTGCGCTGGCGAGAAATGGCCCACAAGATAGCCACGCAAAGAATACAGTTCCTCGGCACTTACGTGTTCTTACGGGATTTTAAGGCGAAGGCCTGGCGATTATCGAAGACATATTTGCTGCTACACATTGCTGGCATTTTCAAACAGCAGAGCTGTTGAAGTCTATAGTTCCGCCGTCGAGCATTACCAGAAAAACATACCAAGAAAAAATACCGAGCGCACGTCAGCGTGCGCCTCGTGAGGAGCGCCCGGCGTCGTCCAGCTCGGCCTTCGAGAACACACTGCCCAGCGTTCGTGGCGTGAACACTCGCGTGCTGTTACCCACGCCAGTTCACGCGCGTTTGCGTCTAAAGAGGGGAGCACAGACGCCGAGTTCGCGAAGCCGATTGCCGCGGGTTCTGGCACGTGCTAACGCCGTCCACTTTGGGAGAGATGTGAAAGCCTGTGTAAAAAAAAACAATCCGGGCCTGCCAGTCAGAGAACTTTCAGCGGCAAGTTCGGAAATACATGTGAGGTGCAACAGCCGAGTCTCCGACGAAGGGCCGCCAGCTCTGCTGTTTCTCCAGCCTTGCACCAACTCTATGCAAGGTCTCCAAACGACGTCGAAGGAGCGGCTGCTTCATGTTCTTTGTATGCTCGTTGTTTTCGCCTGAACAAGTATTATCCAGTTGATTGAGCGCATCCACTGATCTCTGTCGACGCTGCGACATCTCTGGCCCCTCCACGGTTTGTCGCCAAGCAACAGGATGACCCCTCGGGGCCGTCCACTGCTTTGGATCGCAGCTCACCAGTCGCTAGGCCTAACAACCCAGTCGGTGTACCACTGCCGCGTTCGGCGCCGCGCGGCAATGTCTCACATGTCGGAGAAGTTCGGAATAGCTCGATCCACGCATCTGATGGCGACGCTCACTGCTACAGACGCTGCTACTGACATGGCACTAGACGACTCACCACCAATGAAGGTAACGCCACCGCTCCTCCCGCTACCTCCGGCTGACACGTCTAGTCTACCGAAGCGCCTGTCGGACCTAACAGCACCAGCAGTCCCGACCGTTGACACAACTGCGCCAGCAGCCAAGCGGGTGTACAGTAGCCACAAACCCGTCGCTCCCACGGTTGGGTGAACAAGCTACATCACCAGCTGCCCCACCACCCAATGGAGCGACCGGAGGTTTCCAGTGCGCCACGGGTAAGCCTACGAACCCCAAGACGTACAAGGTTGCGATCAAGCCTCGGGGGCGCTTCAACATTTTCTCGCTTCCAACGAAGACATTGCCGCGGACGCTCTTCAGTTCCTAGGAACGTCTGGATTTACCGGCTACGCTAGCCACAATCGCACCAACTCAATATCAGTATGGGTGTCGTCTCTGGAGGCTGCCGAGCGATTGTGCTCCCTGGATTGTATTCCTATTACGCCTGAAAAGAAGCGCCTATACAAGCGTACCTGCTATCAGGAACTGACATCAGGCGCTATGTCGTTTATGGTGTGGACCCCGGAGAAAGTTCAGTCTGGAATTCGGTGCGCCACCCACCAGGTGCTCCTTGTTCGGTACATGGGCTGCCACCGTACGCGCCTTGTTACTCTACGAAGCCCACTGGAGCCACCCGACCGTTTCCTGTACAACGGCTGCGTATCCCGCCCTCGTCCATACAAAGCCAGAGTGGTCCACTGTTATCAATACTTTCGTCAGGGACACCTGAGCAAGTCGTGCCCATTCCCTGCACCAGAACCACCGGCTACCGACGCATCGGAACCAACAGCTACGCCGTCGGCTGCATTGCCACAGACCCGAGTTTCGGTGTGGTCTGTGCCGTACAGATGACCATGCGATCACGGACAAAAATGTCCCACTAAATGCAAAGCCATTCGCGCTAAGCGACACGCGTGGCGACGCCAGTCTGGTCCCAGCGGAATCCCTACGTCTAACCGGTTTGGTTGCTTGGAGCAGGTGAGGAGCAGGACGCAATGGAGGAAGACCATATGGAGCCTCCGGAGAGCTCCTAGTCCGTCACTGGTCGACGTACTGCTACGTGCTTCGCCACTCCCGTCGCAAGTGGAATAAGCAAAGCCAAAGTGAAAATGAACCTCCTGATATGCACGAGCTGGTTGAGGTAGGCCATCAGTTGGCCCTCCTGCAAGCTGAGGTCACGGAGCTCACCCAGCGCCGTGCTCGGCTAATTCATCACCCGCAACGCCAGCAGCCTCCACAACAAGGTCATTCCAATCAGACCCGTTTCTCGCCCTCCAGCCTGACCACGGCAAAGCCAGTCTCCTCTGCCCTTAACCACCAAGAACTCCTACACTTTGTGGTGCAGCAGCAACAGCACTTGGTGTCGGTGTTAGCAGCCCAACTCCATTATGCCTGAACCACAATACTTGGTGCAATGGAACTGTCCCGGGCTCACACAGAAAACTGGAGAGATTCGAGAACGTCTTCGCCTGGGAAAACTTCGTGCTTGGGCTTTCCTCTTACAAGAAACTAGAGCACTGCACGGGCCCGGGCCGGGCCGCCCGAAGTCGATTTTCGGCGGGCCCGGGCCCGGCTCGGGCTCAACGCCGTGGGCCCGGGCCGGGCTCGGGCCGGGCTCGGGTTCGATCCCGTGGGCTTGGGCCGGGCTCGGGCTTGAATTCATAGGCACGTCCGTTAATAGGTCCGACGTGAAGTGTAGAAAAGAGCATCAAAATGAATATTCTTGGTTTATTTTTACGCGCTTCTTGCTGTTAGTTGTACGCATTGTTTCAAAAACGTGTTTTGCTAGGTCTGATGGCCACTGCGATTTTAATGACATTTCTTGTACTGCATCAAGATTTTATATTTTGGTGTATAACATACCAAAGATACGATTACAAGGAATGCCCAAGAGGGGAAGGAAATAATTAAGATATCCTGGAGCTGTACACCTATGTCTATGTATGTACACGTGTGTTTTAGATGTCGCCCCAATCAAAATGCGGCTGCCGTGGCCGGGAATCAAACACGCGTGCCAGAGAAACACCACCGCTTAACAACCACTGCAGATGAAGTATTTCAACGCGCGTACATACTCGTTGATTCAAATGCGGATCAAAAAATTTCAGCAATACCAACTTGTGGCCGTGACAACCACGTGAAGTTGTCAAGAGTCTGTCAAAGGTGATAGTGTCTCTCGTCTAAGAATACGAGCTATTATTACGCCGATGTGGCGTGAACTGCGGACAGTGCACTTTTAAACCCTTATTTTTTGCTTTCAGTTCATGATGTGCTTGTACAGACTAAATGCTCCGTCTGATCGCCCGGAATATAATAAACACACTTTCTTCAGCGTCAAAAACCGGGCCTGGTCACACGCGCGGGCCCTCCCTAGGTCAAAAAAAATTCCCCCGCACCTCCCCGAGGGGGATTGTGAGGATGCAGAAATGCGAACGTCGAACGCAACGTCCTCGGGTACCATGCGAGGAAAGCACCGCACAACCTTCGATACGTCGATGGGCACGTTCACCGCCTGTCCCTTGATTCCAAACTGCCCGTTGCCTCGAGTCAGCCGCCTGATGCTCATGAAGGGGAGTCCAGGCGCGATGAGCCGCTCTTCGACCGGGTTCAGATCGGGAAGATGCGCCGGCCGAGGAGGATAACGGTAGCCAAAACTCACGCAGCCCTCCTCTTCGCAGCTTTGTCTTCTTCTCCTTCTTCTTCAGCGGTTCCCCTACGGAAAGATGACGATGGTGGTTGAACGCGAAGCTATCTCGTGATGGATTGTTTGGTTGGCCAATCCCTAGGGGCATCATGCCACAATCATCATCAGACGCGCTGCGCCGCTCTTCGACCGGGTTCAGATCGGGAAGATTCGCCGGCCGAGGAGGATAACCGTAGCCAAACCTCGCGCAGCCCTCCTCTTCGCAGCTTTGTCTTCTTCTCCTTCTTCTTCTTCAGCGGTACCCCTACGGGAAGATGACGATGGTGGTTGAGCGCGAAGCTATCTCGTGATGGATTGTTTGGTTGGCCAATCCCTAGGGGCATCATGCCACAATCATCATCAGACGCGCTGCGCACGCCGGCCAAGGGACGCACGACAACCCCCGACTATAATGCATTTCTGCATAAAATAAATCACCGGGCCTGGGCTTGAGATGGCGGGCCCGGGCCGGGCTCGGGCCAGGCTCACTTATGAATGCCCGGGCCCGGACCGGGCTCGGGCTAGGTGTTACGGGCACGGGTCGGGCTCGGGCTTCGCGATGCGGGCTCGGGCCGGGCTCGGGCCTTAAAATCAGGCCCGTGCAGTGCTCTACAGGAGACTAATTGCCTGCCTCACCTTCCCAATTTCACCGCTTACACTAATGCATCCATACCTGATCGGCGCTGTGGCCCCACCAGCTCTCTGCCAGGCAAAGCCGCCATTTATGTACTGACGTCTTTAACACAAACTCCGATCCCCTTACACACGTGGTGCACGGCATGGCAAGAAGCGGTTGCGGTTAAGGTGCAACTACCCCGATGAGCTGTAATTCTTGTGTCATGCTATGTGCACCCACACAGCGGACGTGCACCTCGGCTACGATTGGGCTGGCCATCCTCTCTGCGCCATTCGAACGCAGCCTCTCCCATACCTGCAGCTGGGGACTTTAATGCTCCTCATTGTGACTGCGGGTACCCCACCTCAAGTGAACGCGGGCGTGTGTTACTGGAGCACTTACTGGACCACCTACGCGCCGATGTATTCATCCTCGGATGCCACCGTACTCACCGGACTTAACATGGTGGCCTGGGGGTGATCGGTATCATGGCAGCGAGAAGTAGACTGCTGGGGCAGTGACCATCACCCCATTAGGATTGGCATTACCCCAAGCTCGACCCGTCGCCTTCGGCGTAGCTGCACGGTGGTCAATTGGGATGCCTTTCGGGGTAAAACTAACACAAACCTCACGGTGCTCAGCCCAGATCCAATCGCTGTTATTAGGCATGCTCTGAATGATGCCTTTCAGAAAACTTGGGTAGAGGAGTCCCGGCCAAAACCTGACCTCCAACTTTTGCAGCAATGGTCCCAGCGCAAGCAAGCTGAAGTGGCTGCCTCCCGAGATAACTCGTCTGTGGAGGATCGAATACGCTTATAACGTCTGACTGCGGCTGCCAGGCGTCATAAAAAGCGTCTGTCAAGGCAGCGATGGCTGAGCTGGTGTAAATCGCTCGGCCCATCGGCGACTACATCATCCATCTGTCGAACCTTTCGTGCGATGGAAAGTGGAGGCCGCATTCCGGATGCGGCAGCCAGTGCATGTCTGGCATTGGCCAAGACTCCCGACCAATTCGCCACCGATGTTTCCCGCGCCTTGTACCCTGCCTATGACATCCTTCCAGCCAGTAGCCCGTGCCCGTTTCCTCTGTCACATCAGGTTGGTTCACCGCTCTTTGACGACGCGGCTCGTGGAATTCAATCTGCTTTTACCATGGCTGAGTTCCTAGCTGCGATTGAGCACGCAAAACTTCGGACGACTCCGGGACTGGACGGCATTACATATGAGGTGTACAATAACCTCGATGAACCAGCGCTTAGCCATCTCCTCGACTACATCAACGAGGTTTGGCTCTCAGCCGAAATACCAGGGTCGTGGCTTCACGCCGACATTGTGCTTATACCAAAGCCAGGAAAGCCACCAGACCATCTTCCCAATTTGCGTCCAATCGCCTTGACATCCACGATTTGCAAGCTTTTGGAGCGCATGCTGGCGGCCCGCCTTTGATGGTGGTTGGACACCTTAGAATGGTACTACCCATCCCAGATCGGGTTTAGACCTCGACTGGGTACAGAGGATGGGCTAGGCCATTTGTCATCAAAGGTGCTACTAGGCGGTCGTTCACACAAAGTGCGGACAGTCCTTGCCATGGACATCCACAGGGCCTACGATAACGTCAGCCACAGGAAAATCCTGGAAACTCTCCGACGCCTTTGTCTACCATATACAAGGTGTGCGCTTTCATCGAGACCTTTCTTACTGAAATATATTTTTCTATACGAATCGGCGGGGCAAGCTATGGCCACTTCACACCAGTTCGCGGAGTACCTCAGGGGTCGGGTATTTCGCCCCTCCTTTTTGATATTATGATGTTGCCGCTTGCCTGGCATCTGGGCTCCATACCAGACCTTCATTTCCTCGTCTACGCGGACGACATAAGGGTATGGACCGTCCACCCAGACCTGAATCGCCAAAGCGTAAGCCTTCAACAAGCCCTGACAGACACGCAGACATGGTGCCAATACGCTGGACTGGCACTTTCAGTGGATAAAACAGCCGTTATGCCTGTGGCCAATGCTTGGGGCCGCCGCAAACTGGCGATTTCTCCCCTCAGACTCCAACTTTTCGGCCAACCCGTACGCACTGCCACATCTCTTTGCGTGCTGGGGTCGAAAATTTCTGCGTCTGGGTCGGCTGTCATGTGGCTTCGATCTGCCCGACAAAAAGCAGGCCAGATGCTTCACCTGATTCGACGCATCTCGCAGAAGTCTGGTGGGTCCTGCTCCAAGATGGCTCGGCTCCTGGTGAGGTCAGTACTGCAGCCTCGACTGGCTTATCAGGCCCAATTCCAGTACATGACCCAGACGGAGTGGGCCCGACTTGAGGATACTAACAGAGCCGCAATGCGCACCATCACCTGCCTCCCTAGAATGACCCCGATAGCATCGCTCCAAGCTGAGGCTCAGCTGAACACGCTTGGCGAACTGGTCGAACAACGTAGCTCAGCCCGTATGCACAGGCGTACTTTTATTGCGGAAGCAGCGGACTTAGCTAATTATATGGGTTGTTCCCTACCTGCTTCACCAGACTGCACTGTAACCAGACCGCCATGGCTCTATCGCCAGGTTACCGACAATCGACCACTGACTCGACTTCACACTCGATCTACCAGAAACGCATGTGCGAGAGGATCGCTACTGACGGCGGAGTCCCAGCACGAGGCGGTAGAGGCTTTCGTGGACGCTGGGGCCCAGGATGGTGTTTTATCCACTGGGATGCAGTGTATCGTCTCTCCTGACGCCTCTCAAACTTGCTTCTACCAAACCATCCGCACCATGCCATCTCTACTGGCAGAGTTCACAGCCATCCGGGATAGCCTCTAGGCATTAACGCCGGCCTTACAGCGCGCCCCAGTGGGTTCCATCCTGCATCTTTATACGGACTCCACGGCGGCGATACTGGATTTACGCCGAGTATCCAACAATTGCGCTATTTCAAGGGACATCCCCACACTACTAGACACGTACCCCTGCCCTATACGGCTGTTATGGGTTCGGCGGAATACGCTCCCCGTTCACATTACAGCGGATAGGGCTTGTCATCCTACGTCTATTCCTCGGCCGCTGCCAATGTTAACAACCGGTCTAATAGAAAACTTTCTTCAACGGAAGGACGATCTGCGTCGCGCCACATGTGCCCTCATCCCACCGTGTGGAACGGACCTCCCCTGTAGATTTGCTCGATGGGAAGAGGTTTTGCTGCGCAGGCTTCGCGTTGGAGTGGCGCTTTCACCTGCTGTGACACGCACGTGGCCACCATGCTACCATGCCCCGTTCGATGACACCTGCCCCTTTTGCACAGCTCCAGCCGCACACGCTGATGCGGACCATCTAATATGGGCGTGTCCTTCACTGGACTCAGCAAGAAAGCGACACCTGAGAGGCACATGCCTCCATCCTGGAAGACCCCCCCGACCTTCAGCGGTGTCTCTGGGGACCCGCCCACCGCTCCCTTCTTGGCTTCCTTCGAGAGACGGGTGCCCATCTCTACTTGAAAATAAGTTATTTTATGCCAACGGGCATTCTATCACAAATAAAAAACTCCATGCAAGCTGCGCCAATTTTTTTTACGCTTACGTCTCGTCTTTTTGCACGAATTGCACCGGCAGGCAGTGTGGCTGCCCTTCATTCCTCTGTGTGCACTTGTTCTAATCACGTGCCGTCAGACTCATCTGACACGGCGCACTCATAAGGCTAATTCTAGTTCCGATTTTGCAGGATGCTGGGCTAGTGCAGTGCCTATAACACTTGACTACTGCGCCAGCGACCAGGGTTCAAATCCCGCACAGACCCAAAAGTGTATTTATTCTCTTTACTGCGGCGGCCATTTTGTCACCATTCATGTAGGCGCCGACGACGACTACGATCACTACGTTTGATGAGGCACCTCACAAAACGTTCAGACTCACTTTTATCATTTGAAGAGTATCAACATTTAAAGTTCGGGTGGAATGTTCATTTTTGTGGTTCTCGGCGATGCGAAGTGACCTTCACGGAGCTGCGCTGCAGGATTGCAAGGCTTAAATTCTATCTGTTCAGGTCAGGACTTTCACCTACGGAACTATGTGTGCGGTGCCAGGTCCCTGAAACAATCGAACATGTTTCTCTCCACTGTCGCCGTTTCTCAACAGCTAGACAACTGCTTTTGAAGGACCCAATTGAGCGTTTGGGGTTGACTTTTTCGATTCCTCTTATATTATCTATTGGCGCATCAGATTTGGGGTTTGCAAAAAGGGATATACAGTGGAACCCCGCTGATACGTCCCCCAGACTTACGACGACCCGCTTCTTACGACGGATCACTGCGGTCCCGGCAAACTCCCCATAGAAACAATGCATTAAAAACCCCTATGATATGACGCTCGGGTGCACGCAGTCCGCTTCATACAACAGACCCTGGCGCGGATAAACCGGCGCTTTTCCCATATTTTAAACCGCTTCGCCGCCTCGTCCTGACCTTCTCAATTCTTAAGCCCCGTTTGGCGCTGCTGGATGTGCAAAAGTCCGCAGGTGGGCCCGACCACTTAACGAACAAACGCAAGCAAGCAGGCCGGTTCTCGTGAGCAGGGGTTAATCTGCGACGGCCCCACGCGGCAGCAGTACGCCAACGCGCCAGCCACGAGAAGTCGAAGTTCAGGGGGCAGGTGGACCGTGAATTTGAAGCTCCCGTTGAGCCGCAGACGAACGCGAAAACACATACGACGCAACCGCACGGCGATGACCAGCTCGATCCAAGTTTCTTCCTTTCACGACGCTCTTCCTCCCTATATATCTGCTCTCTGCTTATCACTGTCTTTCAAAGGCGCGTTGTGACTCCGCGATTTTCTTTGCTAGCGTGGTTCAATTCACGTGCGTCAGCGGGAAGGGTGGAGTAAAACACAGGAGGCGATAGGTGGAGACACGTACTCACCGGTACCTCCATTTTGGGTCACTCGCTGGCCGCAGCAGGAAGTCACTGCAGCAAGACCGCGCTACAATTCTCGCTGCAACGCGGTTTACTCGCGAAGGTTGAGTTATCTTATCTATTTCGCGTGGCGGGTCTTGTGGGAAACGAAAACAGCCATGTGTTGAGCACTATGACCCAATACCGACGGCACGGCACCTGTTCAAAGGGTGTCTCCATCATGTACGGCAACACCGGTTTTTTTTTTTTTTTTGTTCATAACCGCCTTGTACTATAGTGCGTTTCCCTTGGCCTTGGCAGTTCTACATTCGCCTTTTCCCCTCTCAATTTGCTCGACCACGTCGGCCATATATCGCGCAGCGTGCGGCGCTTGGCTGGCGGGCTAGCTGGACGCACACAAAGGGGAGGGCAGCACAACATAAGCGTTGCTTTTTTAAATGCAGAGCATTTCAGTAACTCACGATGTCACCCGCGTTGTCCTGTCGTAGTCCGCACCGTCGTTGTCCGCACCCCTCCCCCTACACTATATAAAATAAAATACTATCCGGCGCCAGGTTTCGATCCCTCGACCCTGCGGGCGGAACGCAATGTACATGGTGCTCTACCCACTGCGCCACAACGCCGACACAGAATGGGAGGCTACGGACGCGCCTTATATCCTTGACTCATTCAAACTACTGCTGACGAGCGCTCTCTCGTAAGCAGTTGCCACAAGTGCAACAACATTAACGTAACGCAAACTACTTAACGTCGTGCGCCCCCGGAAATGCTCTGCATTTGATCGTGCCCCTCGCGAGGGGGATGTTGACGCTACCTCTTGCAGAGACCTCGAGTGCAACCGCCGAGAACAAGGTCCCACGAGCGGCGCGCACGCCGTGGACTGGTGGCGCCATCTGTCAGATGCGACGCGAACTACTATCAAGGCAGTGCGAAAAACGAACGCGCGAAATACAAACCGGGCTTTTACTTGGGATTTCAGATAAAGGTTCGCAAATCGCGTGAGAACGCGTTATATATAGCAGTTTAAATAAGTCATTACCCCACCTGTCCCGTGAGACCGTCTACTAGGCCAGCATTTACCTGCACCCCGGTCGTGCGATGCTTTCTCGCGGTCCCTCGAGAGTCGTATTATCGGGGTTCCACTGCATATAATTGCATTCAAAATTTTCTTTATGCTTCAGGTCATTTGAAATGCTGAAGGGTGCTAATTAATGGGTAATTCGAGTTGTATTCATAACTAAGTTTCCTTTTACGGCCTCTTTCCGGAAATGATTAAGTATTTTGAGGTCCTCACGTATTTCAACAACCGATTTAGCCCTGGCCAATCCCCCCTTGTGGGTACGTGCCAAAATCTTTGAGGAGGACATCATCAGCATCATCATCAAAAAGGTAAAATAGTTGAACTGTAAATAATGTTGGGTCAATTTGGGCCTGGCTGAGAATCGAACCCTGAACCTCTGGAATGCGGGCCGAGCTCGCACCTTCAATGACACTACGGCTGCATTGCTCTATAGCTGACCAAGCGCGGAACTACGGAATACACTGCGGCCTTGTACTTCGAGAGACGAGTATTAGGGGCATGCACCGAGTGCCTGTAGGCTAATTTGAGCACGCTAATTACAGAAGCAGCGAATAGGTAAACAGTCGCGCTTAACGTCCTCTTTGCTAGGTGATACGAACGCGGGTGCCTGTCGGCCTCCAGGCTGCCTCGATGCACGCCAGGCCTCCGCCGTCGCTGGCAGCGAGGCACCCTACATGCTCCACTAACCGGCATCCACTGAAACCTGGAATCGTGCGGCACTGCCTCAACAGATGGCGCGCAAGAAGTGCCAACGCGTGAAGTGCCGCCTGACGTTGAGCCGAACGCTACAGTTTGAGCTCAAACGTCGACACACGGTACCTCCAGCTTGACGGGCGATGGCTTTGCAGTTGCTTGGCACGTCGTTAAGCGTAACGACGGCGCATAGACTCTTAATCTTAAGGCCCAACCACATGCACGCGTAAAACCGGCGTACTCGCGCAACGACGTAAACCGGCGTAAGCGCGTAAGGAACCGGCGTACTCCGGCGTACGCCGAATGCATTGGTACGCGCTTGTTACGCCCAAGTCAGAGCGCGCCAGATATCGACGCAAACTTTCGGGCGTACGGTGTTGACGTACACCTCTGGCGGTGATGTTATCGGCAGTCAGGTCGCATAACAAGACAGTGAATTGATAAATAAGCTAACTTCACTATTTATTATGCGATAAAACGAAGTAATTTGTAAAATACGGTGACCAAACAACCGGACAAAACACGCGAAGCAACGAGCAACTATGGGAGCAAGGCAGTTTTACGCCAAATGTAGCGGAAGGGATTCGTTGGTTTTGTGCCTGCCAAGTATGCATACTAATCCTTAACGTTTTTTAATGTCCCGAGAACTGTTTTAGTTGTTTCTGTATTAAATATACGTATATTTTCTGAGACTAGGCATTATTTGCTTTATTTGAGTTAAAATGTAGTTGAACTGGTCGCCACAAAGCTGAGTCCGAAGTAGTCGAGCCACACTGCGCGGCGCATTGGTTTACGCGCGCGTTGCGGCGATATGTGGTTACTCGCCCTCTCCGACGTCGTCGGCCGGCGTAAAGGCAGCGGCGTATGCCGCCGCAGGCGTACGTCGTTGCGCGAGTACGTCGGTTTTACGCGTGCATGTGGTTGGGCCTTTAAGCACGGAATAAGCATGGGGACAAAGCGTCAACTCGACGGCAACGAATTAAACTGCTGTGCCCTCACGCCATTACATTATGTTTTAAGTTTAGCAGCAAACAATAATGCCGATTCGTGAAAAGGACGCAGCTGACCAAACGCGAAAATAGGTGCTAATTCCTGCGCATTCAGTGTAGTGAGATAGCAGAGCGGTGAACAAGGTGCACAGTAGTGAACCAAATCTTGCGCGTTTCCCATTCGTGGTGTCTTTGGTGTTGCTATTACCGTAGCTGTATTCCCTTTCGTTGTGGGTACAAGCTCAGCATTTCCTGCGCGCATAGAGCGCCATCTACTGCTTCGCTTGCAACACTGTTTTTCTGTGTTTATTCAACCACTAAAGGAGCTCCGCCCTTCAATCTCAGAAGCCTACGGGTAGTATCATTCGCTTCGGAACGAACGCCAGTGGTTGGAACACCGGAAATGCAATTGTTTTCCCCGAGACCCGCGATTTCTTTACATTTTAAACGTTCTCATAGCTCAATTCTCCACACTTTTTTACCTCGGAAGTAAACGTAGTTTGCTATCTTTTAGGTCGGTTTAGAGGTGGTGCGGGGCGTATCGGCACGTTTAATTAACGTTGTTCATTGCGCCGTAAGTACCAGCATTGTACAGGTACCTTGAAAGGGAAATTCAAGTTTCGATAGGGCATAACAGCATCATGAAAAGTGCAGCTCCGGGCAGTCGATCCAGACTCGTTGCGGGGACGTGTACAATTCACGCCAGCATTCGATCCCAGAACGCGCCGTCTACGATACCGTTATGCGACCTGTTGGCCAGATATTTGAAGCCGACTTCTCGGTTTTACAAATACGCTCACGTTCTCACGGCTTGGAAGCGCTCACTTGCTTTTATTCGCTTCGCGCAAAGGGCGACGACAACTGCAGTTTGTCGCAGCTGCAACGTTGGAAATGACGACGAACAAAGGGAACGGCAGGCGGTGTTGACTGGGCCCTCACGATGTTTCAAAATATGACCCCATTTCACAGATGTCACGCCTATCAACGCCACCTGCGCTGCGTTCTGGTAATGGCACGTTAAATGTCTCGGCAGAGAACTTAAGCTAAGCGTTCAAGGAGCGGAACTCCATCACCTAGAAGTAGGAAAATGTTTCGTCGCCACTATGTTGAACCGGGTGCAAAGACCCGCATCGACGACCGCCATCCACGCCGCTTACCATTTTAACTTTAAAATAAAACGGGTGTTCGTTGTTATTTTAACGTTCAGCGTATCTCTTCGTTTGTTTTTGTCTATGGCGAAGAATAAAGGTCGCTTGAGAATCGATGACTCAAGCTAAACAGAAAAAATTCACGCATCTCCACGAAGTGAATCATGACGAGTGGGCGAAGCACTGGGGATTGTTCTTACCATAAATCACGCGAGGCATTGCCCACTCGCGCATGTAAATGAGTGACAACGCGTGTGTACAGTATATACAATTTCAATCCAATCCAATCCAATCCGATACAGTAAAGCCCGCTTATATCGAACAGCGGAGGATTGTAAAATAGTTCGATGTAGCAAAAATGTGATATCAAAAGTTAATAAAAAAACATGAGAAAAATCCTGCCGACGGCGTCACGAGCTAACGCTGAGCTCTTACCACCCTGCAGTTCACTATTGATACGACACTTTCTCGGTAAGAAAACATTAATTTATTGGGGAGGAAGAACTGCGCGAGTGTAGCCTGCTTTTTGGAGCACAACGCGCTGCTGGTGACTGCTTGCTCCACGGTATCTAAACAGTTGACAAGCACAAGACCGCTGCCCTCAATGGCACTGCAGTATCACCGTAGCAGGGCCACGGCAGCGACGGCTTGACTCGTGCTCGGAAGCGGTACGGAGTCCTCGGCGTCTTCGACAGAGCCGAGACAAGTATGGATACAAGCGAATAACGGCGAACCCAGCGAACCGAGCAAGTGCGGGCAGCGAGTGGCGCGGACTTGAAGTTCGGTGACACCGCAGGCCGCAGCGCCAAACGTGGCACTTTCGGCTCCAACGGCATGCACGCGTGGAGCTGGTCCACTCTGTCACGGCCGGTTTGGACGCGCCCGAGCTCGCGCGAAAGTGGCAAGCGACACCCGCGCCGCCGCTGAGCGCCGATGTATTGCGGGAAAGCCTGCCACATGCCTAAGGAGAGCGAAAAATCCCGCGCGCGAGAATTCGATATATCCATTGAGCGAAATCGCGTTCGATATAAAAAGTTTTAAATGCATGTAATTTTTACCAGAATTATACAAGAGTTCGATATAGGCAATAATTCGATATATCCGTGTTCGATATAAGCGGGCTCGATATAGGGTTCAATATAGGCAATAATTCGAATTCAATTGAATACAATCCAATTTAATCCATTTCAATCCAATCCAATTCAATCCAATCCAATGCTCTTCGCACATGCGTGACGCTGTGTAGACGGACGCCAAGGCACGGACAAAGCGAGGTCCTACGGTGCTTCGCACCTAATAATATCATTGGTAAATCCTTAACAATGCGTGAGCATCTCACTCCGTTCCTTGGCGACCATCAGGGTCGTGCGCGTTCAACCATCGTCGTCGTTAGACGGGAAGGTGCATGATGTTTTGTTTTTTTTTTTCATTTCCTCTTACTTCTTTACAGAAATAGCCCACCTATCTGATATGTCCGCCTAGAAAGGGTCTTTCTCCTATATACTGAAAAGTTTAACTGTCAATTTCTTCCTTTGGCAACACTGGAAACGGCCACAGACATGGCCGAAGCACCACGGACATGGCGGGGCTTCTGCCACTGCGCCCTCGTGGCCCACACACACACACAAAAAACGGCGTGCCTCGTCTGTTGCGTTTGAACCCGGTTCTCAACGGTAGTGTCAACAGAGATGTTATTAATCGTCCTCACATTGGGGCGCATGCTTTACTTTGCGTTCGGTGGGCTAGTTTGGAACGTGCAAAACACATCATGTGCCTAGCACGGACAAGTAGCGCCATACCGCGGAGCCCTACGTTACCAGTGACGGCGCACTCACATGGTTGCCTGCATGCGTGCCTCGCCAGTGAATACAACCTATAACCTGCCCCCAACGCCCCCAAAAGCCGATCTCCTGCACTGCGCCTGATCGAAAAAGCTGCGCTGTCGACGCGGCCCGAGCTCAAGGCATTCTGGAATGACGACGCCTCTCCGACGATTTCCTTGATTAAATTGAAGTTTGTTCTCTCTCTCTCCCGCTCTTCAGTAATTCCTCCCCTTGCCCTCAATGTGCAGGCTGTCCGAACGGGATTCATGCTCTGTGTGAATGCCCAGCCATGAAACCACATCTCCAACTCCAACCACTGAGCATTTTGCGTATTCCGCTCGCCCACGCCGGGCTGAACGAGGCGTCTGCCTTGCCGGATCAACTAATTCCTGTTGCTCGTACTCAGCGCTGGCTGGAACTGGCTCACAACCACCAAAGCGTTCTCGACTAAAGACGCTCTATCCTTGGTGGTAATGAAGCTATTTTTTAATTAGTCAGTCTCGCGAACAAAACAGTCTTTAAAAGACCCCATAGAAAGGCTACACAATGAAACAGAACCCATGCGATATTTAATCTCCGCACGACAAGCTCACCCCATTACTCAGCTTCCCTACAGTTCCTCTGCTATTTCCTTGTGTCTGCGCTGATACGAACATTGCTTCCTCTTTAACTGCTCGGATCATGGCTGCAGCCAACGATAATGTTCGGCGACGAGTCTTTCCGTCGCGTTGCCTCGCTCAAACCGTAGAGTTTGCTGCTCTGCCGCTATAGGAGCATGAAAAGGAGGCCAGCGAGCCTTGTTGGCTCAGAGGTGTGTATGCAATTTCAAAAAGCAAAACTAGAAAGTCACTACTCCTCGGCAAGGAATAGTAGTTGAGTCGTCTCGGGAATGTGAAGAGGGCCCCCTCCAATCATTAACAAAACCCAAAAAGTCGTTAGGGAGGGCAGGAGGGGACAGGGGGGTTGCCGCCGCAGGCGTCAGTATATGCATGCTGAACTCGTCGAGCGGAGAGTGAGCGTTCTAACGCGAGCTGTATCATTCGTATAGTCACAATTCAACGCGTTTTCTTTTTCGTTCTGATAAACCACATTACGCGTTTACTCAAAAAACATTGGCTTCTTGAGCGTCAAGGGAGGCGCATCACAATCTTTTATGACCTGCAGAACCCTTCAGCGCCGCGGCGAACCAATGAGCGAGATGCATTTCCTCTAGATCTCCAGTACAACGTTCGTCATCCACCCCACAACTTTTTTTTTAGATTTTGGCACCGCCTCTTTGTTGCGCGCACATTGTCTAGAAGTGAGCATGGCATGCATGCACAGCTCGCCTGACAATGGCGAGGCCAATAATCGAGAATAAACTCACCCGTCACACAAAACACGACACAGATACCCGCCAGCCATGTATACCCGCCCATGAATCAAAACGATGTTTTGTTTTTGAAAAGGCCTAATCTCCTACTCCGGCGATTCTCAAATGGATCCTTACGGCGCTTGAAATCTCTCTCTCTCTCTCTCTCTCTCTCTCTCTCTCTCTCTCTCTCTCTCTCTCTCTCTCTCTCTCTCTCATTCATTTCGCTTTTTTGCAAACTTTCGCTGCAATGCAAACATTTCTTTTTGCATTGCAGCATTTTGGCATTTCAACTACGCTTGCATTGCAACGACGCTTATTTTTTTCTCCGCCTTGCACATCTCTAACGTTAACTTTTTGCATAACACGCGAGCTACGGCAAAACGCGAGACACACAGGAGGCAGCATATAAGTGTTTGGGTGACTGTTGGCTGCAAGAGCAAATCTTTCGGCAATATGGCAGGTGTGAGCGCAAAATACAGCTCGAAAGGCGGACATTGAATATGTGCGTGCGACTTTAGCTGCATGTGCACACTGCTTTTTAAGTTACGCAGATCAATACAGGACATCGTGCGGATCATCACTTTTGCGAGGCTATATGGGGTGGGTCTCCAGCACACTCAAGGTTGAGAGCTACTGTTTTATGCCAGATCGTATAAGGAAGGATGGCCCTCCTGAAAGCACCGCGAGTCTGGCTCGCGACAGGCACGCAAAAGCAGGCGAAAGAGTTTCTTCGGCGCCCACGAGACTCGCGGCGTATCTGAGTGGCTCGCTCGTCTCACCAGCAGGTGGCGTGCAGTGGAAAATAGGTTTGGAACCGGTCCTTGCGCTGCAGAAAATCTCGCCGCGCGGTAGCATTAGCATTTGCAGAACGTATTTCTGTAACGTTTACGGCAAGTGAGGTCGTATAGCCGCCCGACTCCATGCTAAATTCCAGTGGCAAGCCCCGCGCTTGTTGCGTAAACTTTGAACGACTGAACCAATGCCAAGTTTCATTGGCGGTTACGTATAATGTAAAAGAGACTTTTCTGTCCAAAGATTAGCTGCTTTGGTTCACTCTTAACCACAGTTGGTTTTCCATAAGTGTTGAGTTTCAATAAGAAAGCCTTTGTTTTTTAGTTATGATATTCATTACTAAATGCGGCGAAGGAACGACCCAGCGGAGCTCGGAACAATAAAATTAAAACGAAAGCTTCACATGTCTCCTTACGGAAAAGATGGCGGCGTGCTTGTTGGCATGACGAAAACATGTCCGTAAAAATTTATTCCTGTCAGCCGCGCGATCCCCATGAGGCAGAATGAACGATATATGGTACCACGGAGAAGGAACAGTTCCGCGCCTGCGCAGTGCGCCCCCCCCCCCTTCCCTTCCCTTATAGCTCCTTCAGCCTATAGCTTCGCGCCCTTGCCCATGCCTCGCCCAGGGGCGCATCAGTCATCTGCGAGCCAGAACACACGGCACGGCCCATCGCTGCACTCTCTGCCGGCGCTGCGGTTACGCCCACGGTTACGCCCACAACAATGCCGGCAGAAACAGCTGTAATACACGTGGAAACATTACTCGAAAACATTTCAACCACCGGACTATAATGATTTTGCCTTCCCACACGTAAGCCGGCTTATGAGTATGAGCCGAATACGTTGGGTTGTCGGTTAAAATATGAAGAAGAAAAAAACGAAACTATATCATATGTCGTACTTTACTTTTTTGGAGAACGTCGTCTTAAAACTTTCAGCCGACGAGTCTGTCGAGGAATTCAATCTGACCTCGTATGTGTTACCGATGTAGTGAAAAAAAAAGTTCGAGCAGGGTACTCTTGCAAAAAGCCAGATTCAATAGAAAGCAACTAGATACGTGACCGCGACCAACAAGCTCCTACGTTTTTTTTTGTTTTTTTTTTGTTTTTTTGCACAACTTAACAAAATGCGATACCAACGTTGCAACTAAAAGGCAAACACGGAAAGCTGATACTATTCCACGAGGAAACCTTCGTATACGTTCACAGCACACCTTCGAAGAAGGCAATTTTCTGCCTCTGTCCATATATCTCCACACAGCCCCTTATACTGTCCCACCGCACGAACCGCAAAAAATTGAATTGGTAATCTGATATTCAAACAGGCTTGGAACATGAATGGCAAAAACGAGTAAAAGAAAATGAAACGATAATTTACTTACGCAACGACGAGATCGCGGAACACATTTCTAAAGGAAAGATCGCATTCTAGGCTATAATCTCGCAAGGCAATCGGACACTGTTTACAACTCTCTTCAGCGCCTACTCTTTTTGACAAATTGGCGCAGCCACGTGCGCATCAAGCAAAATATAAACTTTAGGCAAGAACCTAAACTTCAAGCAGGGTTTTGTAACGTAATGAATACTGCGTGCACGGCGTGGGCAGAACGACTTGATATGAACGAGTGCGAGTAGGCTTTTGTAACGCAATGAATACAGCGTGCAGAATGCGAAATTTGACACCGGGAGACACGAACCCCCGTTCTACGAGGGCTGAAGAAAACCTTGTATGTACACATTAAATGCAACGTGGGGTTAGGAATAAATTGCGAGATTCATTTCGGCCACCGTGATATGCCATTTTTCAAGAAGGTCCTTGCATAACAAACGATACAGCATTCGTAATTCCACTCCAGGTGTGCTTTGTATAATACAAGTAGGAATATACGCCCACTGTATATGTCAAGACGATTGAAAACACGCCTCCAGCCCGATAACTCAGTTTGAGCCGCAACATTTTCACGGCCCTTTCCAACTGTTATTGTCTCACGGTGATCACTCTACAGGTCGAGAATAATTTGTCCCAGAGCACGCTTAGTAGTATATCCCGTTCTTTCAGCTATAAGCTACTGTGTCCTGAATGCATGTCACCGTGAAAGCCGCTTCTATGGCAAGTAGAGCTACTTTTTTACGCTTCCCAGTGAACCCGATCGTTTTAAAGGGACGGTGCAAGGCTTCTTTTCAACTTTCTTCAGTCACTTAAATGCTTGCAGAAGGTAGTCAACCAACACATCCAGCACTTAGATTAGGGGGCCGCAAAGTACCTCAGCCAAAAATTACTGCTGTATGCCCAACAGATAACTTACAAACTTTCTCAAAAGATTTTTTTTTCTCTTTGCCGGAATTGGCGTTCTTCGACCGCTGGAACTGCGTCATTACAGAGGTGTAGCGGCTATTGGGCGGCTTTTTGTCAGTTGGAGAAATGAACGCATTCGATAGCCACTTCAAAAGAAATTAGCAGTGGCTTAGCTCGGCTATGCCAGAATATACGTAGCGTGAGCTAAGGTTCGGCTGGTTATTCTTAGCTTTCCTGCTTGTCTAGGATGGGCTTGATTATCATGCTTACTGCTGCTTCGATGACACACACACAGTATACGCATTATGTGACACATGTATATTTATTGAGCGGCTCCGGCGCAGCGTCACCAATCGCGCTAGAGCTAAGCTGGTTCCACCGACGCACGCCGGTGTTGCTGCGACGCACGAGCCATCGGTTCCACACCCAGCCACCCCTCGCATGATCATAAAGTGGACCGGGCCACCACGTGCGGCACGGAGGTCGGCGAAGACGCTGGGCGCGTGGGGTGTGCGAGAGACGCCGGGCAGCGAGCAACGTTCTGTGCGCCGTGTGACGTCCCTGCTCCTCGCGCATGCGGAGCACGGCTCTCCGAAAGCTACGCAACACTGGTCAACCTCGGTCCGTGTAGCTGAAGCTACAAAAGAAAGCCACAAAAGAAACGGAGGGCGTATATATATCCTGCGACGAGCAAGTCACACAGTGACGCTCCGTGCTGCCGATAATTATAGCTTTCACGGTGCTTCCAGACGCGAAGGAAAGAAGGAAAGCGTATATCAGAAGTGTTGTAGAATGATTTAAATGCGAAATTATTACTTAGTTCAGTAGGTGGAAAATCTGGAGTCAGGACCAAGCGATGACACACGAACTGGCCGAAGATGCAAGAACAATAAGAGTGATGTGAATGAGTCGAAATAACATTCCGTAAATCTTCATTTTGCTGGGAATCGAATCCAGAGCCACCGCAACGCGATACGGGCAAACACCCTCAACGCCAAAACAATTCGAAGGTACTAGCTCAGTAAATGCGGGCCAAGTGAATTCGTCGTAGCTTTATACATAAAACGTGTGTTTTGAGACACGTACTGAGGCCTACATGAGTAATTTGGCGATGCTAATACAGATGGCCCAATTAGGCGAGCAGCGAGGTACCATTCCACTTAGTGTTTCTTTGCTTAGAGTGCAACAGTGGCGCGATTTCGCGGCACCCACTGAAACCTGCGGTACTACGGCGCCCTGCCAACAGATGGCACACGACCAGTGAGCCGGCCTGATATTAGGCCTAACGTTATGCTTTGAGCTCCAACGTCCGCAACGGGTACCCGTACCTTGACATACAATGGTTTGACGTTATCTGGCACGTCTTAAGTCTCAGCGTTATAGCTAGGTAAAGTTGAGCCTGGATATAGGCTTAACAAGGGCGACTAGCGAAGTCTCAAGGTCATAGAAGAGAAGAAAATAACTGTGGTTGGTTCCTCTGTCATAGGAATCGGTAAAACACGAAAGTGAAATGCAGCGAAATCTGCAGCTGGGCATTATTTGCGGGTCGGCAGCTGTCTTGTGGGTGTGCCTGGCGAGCGACATCCTGCGGGCGGGTCGCTTCGGCAAAGGTGTACCGGTGTCATTACCGTGACGGATATGACGTCAGTGAAATCTGGGTGTATCGCGGCATAAACACTTCCGTGTTAAAATGTAAAATCCGAAAACGAACAACCATAAGTATAACGTACTGATAATGATGATGATTTCTATTGGTTTCCCCTTTGTATCGGGGTGATGACATGTCATCTTACCAAAAAGGACTAATATACATATGTTTTACACTTTTGGTTTAATACTATCGCTGCTTAGGGCAGGCACAAAAAGCTTATTAGGCACAAAATACTTTTTTTTTCCTGTTACAGGTGGTAACTGTCCCAGGCAATATTCCCCTCTCTGCTTTTCGTCCACCAGCATTCTAATCTTCTTTTCGTCCCCTCGACAGCCTTGAAGGTAACTTCCTCTGTGATACCCTTAAATCCTAGGGCTTCTGAAAGCCCAATATTCCCTTCATGTAGATTTGGATGGATACCCTCACATTCTAACACGATGTGCCGCATAGTTTCTGTTTCTTTTCCGCAGACCACGCATACCCCATCATTTTGTGAATACTTCCCCACAAAACTCTTAGTTCGCAGGCAACCTGCTCTAGCCTCAAAAAGCAAAGCACTGCCCTGGGAATTATCGTAGAAATTTTCCTTTCTGATGTTCATCTTCTCAGCCCTGTACATCTCTAACGACGTTTTAGCTTCCATTTTTTCCCTCCATTTATTCGTTTCAATCTGCCTTGCCTCTTTTTTGGTTACCTTGGCTGTTTTGGATTCCCCACTGTTCTTTCCGTATTTCATCGTTAGCCTTCTAGTCTTTCTTAACCACTGCGTGTCCACGCTTTTCAAGTACAGGTACCTAAAAACCTTAGTTGCCCACCTTCGTTGATCCATTGCCCTCAACCTCATCTCAAAGCATATTTTACTCTGAGCTTCTCTAACTTCAAACGACGCCCAGCCCATATCTCCCTGAACTGCTTCGTTAGTTGTTTTTCCATGCGCGCCTAAGGCCAAACGTCCTACCGTTCTCTGGTTTACTTCAAGGCCTGATAGAACGCTTTAGAACTCTTAGTACTAGAACTCTTAGAACTCTTAGATAGAACTCTTTAGTACTAAAGGTTGCTTCCCCGCAAGACGACGCTGTTTGCAGGGGTGCACCCTTTACAGGCTGCTTGCTTCGTTTTACTGGCGCCACATTCTTGACGGATATGACGTCAGGGAAATCTTCGTGTATCCAGGAATAAAACGCTTTCGTGTGGAAAAATGCAATGAGAACGGACGATGAACGCGATCAGGTCCCGTTCGGCAATTGTACACCAATCAGTTCGCGTACACTGTGTAATAGGGAGCGCTTAGGTGCCTCCGCAATCTTTTCGTCCATGATGACAAGACCCTAATATATTTTTCGTAGGAGCGAGCGCTTATAGCAGTAGGCTTGCTTTTTTATGTATTGAAGAGAGCTATGCAACTCATTGTATAACAAACAGATGAGAGCAGGGGAGGACCCAGGTTTTTTCTGAGGAGGGGTGGGGTCAGCTTTTATAGGTGACGATGATGATGTTTATGACGATGAGGTGGAGGATAGTAGCCCTTTTTGATCACCGAAACTTCGGAAAAGCAAAAGCACAAGAAACAGAAAAACACCACCAACAAGACTCTTGCTACGACCGAAGGGGTCACCTTCTTGGGGGCATAAATTCAAAAATCAAGAGGGAGGTCAGGACATCCGCAACCCCCCCCCCCTCCCCCCCCCCCCCCGTCTCTTCGCACATACACACTTTGGATCCGCCAATGGATGAGAGGTTATTTTGACTTCGAATGCCTTCCCCGAACTTCGCTATCATCTGAAGCATCGCGTTCTTGAAACCCGCTACCTTTTGTATTTATGCTATAGCTGGAAGTGCATTGCAAGACTTCGATGAGAAAACCAGGTCACGATACAAAAAAATGGCTCTTGAGAAATTTTGCGATACTATCGTCTGTGGACACTTCCCTGGCTTGAAAAAAAAAAAAAAAAGGTGCAGTGAGCCAGAGGAAACTTGACACCGAAACAAACGAGAAAGCGCTTTCTTTTTCCAGGTATTTTCCATTGGTTTTTGCCTTTAGAACAGGACGAATGATTCTGGCTTCATGATTCATCGTTCAGGAGGCCTTGTGATAGCGGTGGGGTTGTGAAATGTCTTGTGGAGTGTCTGTTGCTTCAGAAATAATAGGAATTCGTAAGAGAGCTTCTCCCTGTCCCCAGCCCCGTCGGCCTATCCTGTGTCAACGTTCTTAAAAGGACAATCGGCTTCGGAGCAGATATGAATATCGTCTCTTCTTTCTCGACCACTTCACGACACGAAGGCGACAGTGGGTGTCCGGACCAAGCATTTCACTCGCGACTCACCCCAGCAGAGACAGCTCGACACACTGTGTCGCGGGACATTGGTTTTCCAGACTGCGCACTTATCACGGAAGTTGCGGGCTTGCATTGTTCGATACGGCACGCAGTGAAGAGATAAGGCGCAAATAAAGAGAACGGCCGATAAGCGGCGGGTAACTGCAAGCCGTTCATTCTTGGTTCGACTACGTTGCACCGAAAACGCGCGCGTAGTCGCACACCTGCAACCGGGCCATGCAAGACGGCAGAAAGTGCTCGTGCCCTAGAACGGCGTCCTGCGGCTCAGTGTCACGACAGTTCGGGGTTCAGCACCCCTGATTTTCCCGCTCCCCTCCTTACGTTAGAAGGTACAGTCCTTGTGAAAGATTTCTAGGCCACAAAGAATTCGAAGAATAAGCTTAACGTCTGACTATGACCAAAAAAATTTACGGCGGTAAGAAAGCAAGGTATTTTCTCTAACTTTGCGGCATAAAACATTTAAGCCTCACTCGAGAGGCTTATGCACATATGCATGTGCATATGCTTAGGCATATGCACATTCGGCATGGCCTAGAAAAGTTTGAGAAACACTATACAAACAGCAACGGCAGCAAACGCTTCGAATAGAACTTAACTTGCGCTTAGAGTTGCAGCAATGAACGCTTTCGATAGCCACTTTAGAAAAAAAAAAGCCACAAAAGCAAAGCAGAAATGGAAGGCGGGTCGGCTGGGACGAGCAAGTTACACAGTGTTGCTCTGTGCTGGCGACAACTGTAGCTTTCACAATGCTTCCACACGCGAAAGAAAGAGTGAAAGCGTTTATCGGAAGTGTTGCAAGGTCCCTTTAACGCCTAAGTGGTTCATAAAAAACGGCCAGCATACGCTCGGCAAACAAATGGCCGAAGGCTTCACCTGAAAACGGAGTAACGGGAGTCAAACGTCGAACTGACCTCGTGGTATCGCCAGGGTAGAGATGCAAGGACCTGCAGGAAAAAGGAAAAAAAGAAAAGAAAATATGAATTGCAAAAATAGAAGGCGATAACATGAACCGATAATGCAAAATACCGGAACGGTTCATGCAACTTCGTGACGTCGTTGCTACCGCATTGCTACACCCTGGCTGCGGCATAGCTGCAACATTGCTACGGCATTGCAACGAGGTATGAAATAGCCGCGATACGACTTTGCTATACTGTGCCAGTTTGACCACGCTGAACTATATGCTTTGCAGCGCGCTTTTCGAGAAGCTAATAGAAGTAATTTTACGCCGATCGCACACTGAAATCGTATTACCGCGCCCTCTCCTACCGCACTCCAACGCGTAATTACTGTGAGTTGTGTCGGCACGGCTACTTGCACCTGCACGTTCCAGCTTTGTTGCCACAACAACGGCACCCTCATCAGTGCACAAGCCCAGCTGAGCGCTCTCGTCGTTACCATAGCAACGCCAATCAGTAGAGGAGAACCAGACACGATGTCGATCGGTGCAGTAACACCACCTTGCCGCAGAACATTTTAACACCAGTGTGCCAGGTTACGTTGGCTCAGCATGAACTATCTCAGAAAAGGAGGTTAAAATGTGCTGATAAATATCTGGGCTCGGTACGATGGCCCGACTCTAACTGATGCTGCTAGAACCTTGTCATAAATGCTTTCACCCGTCACGGAAATGACATCACCAGAAAAACTTCGATTGACGCGGTGGCGCCGGGATTCGAGACACGAACTCTTTCGCCGCAACGGGAGGTACGAAACGCGCTTCCGACTGCGCTATGAACAGACGCATGAATACGACGACAAACGCTCCTCATAGCCTTCCTTTCAGATGGTGCTGCCATCTAGGAGAGGCGAAGCAAGTAGTGCATCATGACGCTAATCAGCGCCGACAGTTGGCACCTAGATGACAGCGCCTACGTGAACGCGCGACGCGCACGTAAGCTGCGGAGAAGGCGACTTGCTGATGTCGCGCTAGTGACGGGACACGGTCCGCAGCTCCTTTCGCTGCAGCGGACCGTGTGTTCCCCAAACTATTCGGTGACAACCCGTTTGTTTTCGTTCGTACGGGCGGTTTGCGAGCGCCTGTGGTTTCAGTCGGATTTACGCAGTGCTCTGACGCGTGCAATCCAGTGTCTAACGTTGATGCGTCTAACGTTGCCATGCCGACGAAATATAAATAGCAACGTGGAAATTTATATCGATGCACAATAAACATTCAACTGCTCCTGTGAAGGCACATTTCACTTTCGTGTTTTCCCGGTTCCTATTGAAAAGGGAACAACCACATTTTTCTTTTTTTCTACATCGATTTATTTTGCACAATAAAAGCATGCCTGGAAGCATGCTGAAAAGGGTATTAAAGTTGTGTTGAACGTCTTGGCTTGAGTTGAAAGCACAACCAAAACAAAAACAGACATTTTTAACAGCGGAGCTGTTTTAGTGCTGGGCTTGACGACGGACTGCACTGGCATCGTGTCACGCTACCTCTGGAACGGGTTTCTGCGCCTCGCAGGAGCCGGTTTCCAGAACAGAAAAAAAAAAATAAGAAAGTTCAGAAAGGTCCTAGGGCCGTCACATTTTCATATAAGACGGCTTACATTGCCCCTGAAAAGATGCCTTTCAAGCAATGCATTTGTATTTACAGGTGAAGCCAACCTTAAAGAGATCTGTGTAAGCTTTGTCTCTGAAAGCTGGTTTCCCCACATCCATGCTGCACAGTGAAGCATAAGCATTTACAGAGGAAGTGTGATTACAGAAAACGGCTCTAACTTGTGTTATCAAAAGGTATCCCGACAGAAATTATAGGACGATTAGCCGCTAAGGCGACTATACCATTATTATGAGTTTCACTTGCTTCTCACAATTAGTTGAGCGCACAGTGAAGTTGCAAACGCTACCGAATTTCCGCTTGCTCTCAATACCTGGCCGTCTGCGGAGGGAGAATGGTTACAGAAAACGGCTGTAACCGCTGTTTAACCCGGACAATCCGGAAACAAATTATATGACAATTACCGTCTAAGACTATCACGCACAAGAAAGACGTGGAAGTTAAACGGCATCCTCGTAAACACAAACCCCAGGTCTGCTGTTTCAGCAGATTTCACAGTAGTTGGAACTGGGTTTAATTTTCGCGCTGTTTCTTTTCCTGTGGTTGTCTCCCTAACCGTTCAATAAAAATATGACAATGTCTGTTCAATCAGCTACACAACTTAAGTCTTGAAAAGTATCCACGCAGCACACGGACAACTGAATTGGCACAGGGCTCCATCCTGGGAGACCCCCCGATCTTATGCGTTGGATATGGGGACCCCAGTACCGGTCTCTTCTTGGCTTTCTGCGTGCAACTGGTGCAATGTTGTACCTATAAACCACCCTGTTATGCCGTAGGGCAATCTATCGCATTAAAAAAAAATGCGCAATTTGTTATTCAACTCAAATCAGACGTGAATATTAATAGAAAGTACCAAAGTCACAAATGTCTTGTTTTCCGCAAGATACGTATCAAATCTAAACCCACCCGCCGCGGCGGTTCAGTGGCTAAGGCGTTGCGCTGCTGAGCACGAGGTCGCGGGTTCGATTCCCGGCCGCGGCGGCCGCTTTTCTGATGGAGGCGAAAAGCAAAAACGCCCGTGTGTACGAGATTTCGGCGCACGATAAAGATCCCCAGGTGGTCAAAATTAATCCGGAGCCCTCCACTCCGGCGCGCCTCATCGCCTGCGTTGCGTCGGCGCGTTAAACCCTACAATCAATCAATCAAATCTAAACCCGGAAATCAAGTATCGAAGTTAAGAAACTTTCCTGTTTCTTTTTTAACTTTTGGTTCTCTTTACAACACTGATTTGAAAAGAAAAATAACAACACTCCTCCTGTGCATAAACGGTCCCACTGTCACCTCGTTTTCTTCAGTTTCATTAAGGTACGCCTCATTGCGTTTTCATAGGGATATTATGCAGAGTTCGCATCAACAATAATGTTTAGGAGCACACATTCGCGATCACCGGTTCAAACACCGCAAGTTACCTTACCTTACTTCAGTCTGCAAACATCGGGAGATTTTTATTTTTATCCGGTAGTCAGTAGACATCTTCCAAAATCGGTACATCTAAACAAATGTCGACCGAAATGGCAGCACTAAACTGCAGCACGCTCCGAGCTCGCATCTCAGTTGGAAAGAAAAGTACCGGGCCTATTTTCAGAAAACGCATTGCGACTGTACGTACTGAGTGCGCCGACTGGGTTTTCCCAACAGAAGTGTCTCGAGGTAAACACGTCTAAGAACTTGGTAAAAAGTAAAAAGAGTTTCGCTAGCTCCAGAACGTTCGCAAGTGAGCGTATAGTTTGCAGGCTTCTGGTCTCTTTTATTGCACTGAAAAAAAAGGCGGGCATTGCTACCCATGCGGTTAGTTTGAAACATGTGATCGCGATGGCGGTACAGCGCAGTGGTGCAGCAGAGAAATCCCAGGCAAACGCATCCCTGCACCCTGCGGAGCGCCACGCAACTCGCCGGAGAAGCGCGAGCGAGCTCCACGGGTCAGGTTCCCCAACCTCCGTCACAGGCCGCTCGGAACTTGTTTCGGCGACTCTCCGCCAGGTGCAAACGTCGTCTGCAAACGTCGTCGTCGGCATGGCGCGGGGCTATTTTGAACGACGGTACCTAGTGTGCTCTGTGCTTACAAAGCTGAAG
Organism: Haemaphysalis longicornis; assembly: GCF_048455015.1. Lineage (NCBI taxonomy): Eukaryota > Metazoa > Arthropoda > Arachnida > Ixodida > Ixodidae > Haemaphysalis > Haemaphysalis longicornis. The sequence continues at coordinate 68,927,864 of NW_027526422.1, read as the reverse complement.
ATTTCGCCAGGGTGATTTTAAGAGCTTAGACTGCTTATTTGGATCAAATGTGGGCAAAGAAAAACTTGAGTGCAGTTGGCCTTTAAGTACCCAAACTAGCAACTGTTGTTGCGTTAAGTGATTATAGGGGGCATTTCTGGGTGCACGCAGGGGATCAAAAGGGCTGGTGGATAACTATCTCATTGGCATGGTTTGGATAGCAGCCATCACTGCGCACTAAGAATGCCAGCAAGCGTAAACATCGTCGTTCAGCCCGTTAAACAGCAGAGGAGCCAATGCACGAGCTGACGCCGGCAAAGGAGCAGAGCGGCACTCCTGAAGCCTTCTGGCAGCTAAGCGATGTGCGCATGCGCAGTTTCCTTCACTCACAAATGGGATGCATGTACACTCGGAGAAAACACCGTAACTGAGGTGGCATGCCTGGGGTACTTGAGGTGGCTGTGGTGGCAACCCTGCGTTCAGCGGTGTTCACCGCTGCCGATGCGGCGCTCGGCTCGGATGAAATAAGGCGTCGTTGAAACTGGCAAACAAACCGACTGCCATGCTGAACGTAGTGAAAGTATAACTGCTGACCGCTTTGCACTAACCACAAAACACCGCAAACTATGGACCGGACAGAGAAGTGGACCCGCAAGTCACCGCTGCCTCTGCGCTGTTGTCTGCATCGATGTAGGCGAACTGTCCCCACTTTCGTCTCGAAGCCCTCGTCGTCCATCGCACATTGTTTTACAGCGCTTCAATGAATGCCACCACTGACCCCAGAACCTAAAAAAAAAAAGCTAATCCGAAAGCTATTGTCGTCGCTACGGGGCTCTACCACGTCTATGTTGCTGCAAATTGTCCCGTGACATATTAAAATGAACCTGCACAGCAGGTTTTATAGAAATCATTTCAGTTGCGAGAAAAAAGTTTTCCGACGACAGCGAGCGTTGATTCGAGGTTTGCTTAGAGATGTGCGCTGTGGTATAAGTTATTTTAAAGAGTGAAGCTGCAAGCCACCACATCAATCGCTCGCTCAGCAACAACTCGCATGGGACAATCGAAGCAGCGGTTCACGATGCGTCAAACTGGAGAGACGTAACGCAATAACAACAATACAAAGAAGGCCCTCCCTTACGTCGTCTTTAGTTTTCCTAAGACATGCAGGTTTTGTTTTTGTTGCGGTGTTATCTGGGTGCTGGAAAGAGCTACTTGTCGCAGCCATCGCAGAGTCAGCGTTCTGATTTGCTCCTCTCAAGAGCCCTTCAGAAATGGTGTAGAGTTCTTTTCTTGCAAGATCGCCACTTCCTCCTTTTTTTTGCGCCATCAGAGTTGCACTCGGCACTCCAGAATGTCGAAGGGCTAACCGCGGTGCAACGTGACATCCCTGGCCGCACACGCTGTCGGCCATCCTTGTGGCGGGTCGTGCCATAAGTACAGTGCTTAGATTAAAGGCACACCTTTGGGTACGACCACTGCTCCTTCTGTACAATAAAAACATGCAAGATTCATTTTTAAAGACGATAGTCTTTTTTTGGGCTAGTTATACCCAAAAATATTGGTCTGTCTGTCCCTATGTCTGTCTGTCTGTCGGTCCGTCGATTCAATCACCCGACGAAAGGATAAAAGAAACCTGAAACAAGAAGTTCGTACAAGGAAAACCTTTCCAAACCACTAAATCTGGTGCCATACTTCATGCTTGTTAACACTGTGTGAAGAAAACATTACACATGTTTGAGGCACAACATCAATGCACAACCGGCACTAAGCAGTGTTCTTTAGTTGAAAATACACGGGCGTTTGATATTTGGGATAGCAAATAAAAAAAACGCGAGCTCGTGCCCCACCCTAGACCTCGTGGCGGCATTCCAAGTCCACTAGTAAAAAAAGGTTGCAATAGATGGCGCGCGAGCAGTGGAGCGCGGTAAATTTAAATTGACTTGAGCAAACCGCTTGCGTGTTCATCTTGGGAGGAGCGAGACTGGAGGGGAAGAGCGTGAGGGGGGGGGGGGGGCGCTTACGTAGCAGGGGCTGCAGAAGGCTATTGCCTTCGACGACGTTTGCAGCGATTGCAACGCTGACATTTTTTTTTTCTTTAAGTAACGCGCCATTTAAATTATTTGAACGAACTTGCAATAGGCCAGGGCAGCTCTCCGTTGAACAGTGGGCTACCGCACCATTTGCGAGACAATAACAAGCCACGGTACGGCTCCGTTGGGACGCCTATCTCGTGCGGAATACCAGGCTCACCAAGCAGGGTTGCCCACCTGAGTCCGTGGCAGCTACGATGTGTGAAGCCCCATGGCGGCCAGTTTTGCCCGATGTGCAAGGTATTCCACCGTGTTGGATACAATGGTTGCCGCGTGTGGCTGTGATTTTCTATGAGTGCACTGCAGAGACACGCCTTCACTGGCCAACAACACAGAAAAATACCTTGTGAAATTTGCCACATCCGTGATGTTCCTGAGCTTTGGACGTCTGACCCGATCGGCTGCGGGCGCTTCGTGGTGCCGCATACAGACGTTGTAATGTGCAGTTACTGCAAGCCCACCTCACTTTTGAATTTTCCGAAGCCCACAACCAACTCTTTCGTGTCCGGTTAGCGTGTAAGGTTCACCGTGTAGCTTCAATGAAGGCAATACACGAAAAGTTGATAGAGAAACAAAGAAGTAAATTATTGGGGAAGTTCGTTACAACCGAAAAGGAAGCTGGCTACACCAAGCTTCGAGGGTAACACCCCTGAGTAATAAAAAGGTACAAGTGCCGTTTTACGGAACCACGAGGTAACAATACAGGTAACAATTACATAATACAGGAAAACTACTGAAGGATTCCGCGTGCACTCAGTGAAGACTATACCGCGCACAGTACATACACCTCTACAGACCAACAATGATTGTATTCTTCAGGTTTGTGCCCGAAGACTAGCACATCATGCATCTGGAAAATCACACCTGCTAACCATGCCACCACTCCGGCCACTGCGTGTTGAAAGTGCTCTGGAGCTGAGGCTATCCCGAAGGAATCAGGAAATGCCAAAACCCTTCGTTAAAGTCGGTCTTAGAAAACACTTTTTCCTCTTCAAACTGCGCAAGCGAGTGTTTGGATGCGGAAATCGGATGCGCTTCTTGGCACGTGTACCGGTTTAGTTCCGGGAGGTCACCACAGATGCGGACGTCACCGGATTCTTCCTGAACAACGATCATAGGCGCACACTATTCAGTTTGCTCCGCTACAAGAGTAACGACGTTGAACTGTTGCATGCAGTTCAACGCATCTTTGGTTTTGCCGTAGAACGGTGAGGGAACCCGAAAAAATTAGGTAAAAGAGCAAGACATAACGTTTTGTTGTCGCCAAAGTTTGTAGTCCGTCTCGCGAAAAGTCGTGGGTGTTGCTGGAATGGCGACGTTGGCTTCGCTTCTAAGTGTCAGAGCTTCGGGAATGTATCCAATTCTCCCAACCTAACAGTCTCTTTTTGAGGGCCCTTAGTGAGAAGACTTCATGCACTGTAGGCTTGCCAAAAGCTGTGGTATATAGTGGAAGGGTGCCTCCAAGGAGGTTGTATACAACCTCCTTGGGTGCCTCTCACTTTAAAGCCTCGCCTTCTGGTCTACACAGCTTCTTTCGGGGTCTACCAAGTTATTGCCGAAACAAATTGCCCATATGAATGATTGGGCATGGCTGCTTCATTTGCTCATGTGCCTATTTTGAAGCGCAGTAACGTCTCGCCAACTCTTTTGTCTGCAGCACGGAATCCTGCTCCGTGGTCTGCAGTCTACCTGTTGAGAGATTTTGCCGCTGTTGTACCCAGCAAGGCGACGCTCTTGCTTGCAGTCGGCTGTTTACGGATGACAAGCATACCGAAGCGTAGCGGCCCCTTATGTGCCCGTTAGAGCTTTTTCAGGACAAGCTCGTGCGGCTGGTTGTCTGTACCGCACCATCGGCAACATTTGTTTTGAGGGCTTGTCTACAGCATTGTGCCGGGATGCCTGGGGTTGCGACGATGTCTCTGGTTTGGAATTTTTACTGTGGACACAATATATGTTGTGATATTTAGCCGCCTGGCAGTGAAGCCCCGATTGCTGGCTTTTGGCGCCTTCACTGCGACGTTCTTGAATAAAGGCGTTCTCGAGCGTGAGGACTGTGTCGAGATTCACTTTTTCGAACAACTGCGTGTCTCTAAGACCTACAAGGCAATCCCGCTACAGCTGGTCTCGCAGACTCCCGTAGTCGCACGTCTGGAGGGGTTGCAAAGCGCTATCGAGGACTTCTCGACTGATTCTCTCGGTTTCTGGATGCGCTCGTCAAATTTCACTCTCGAAAATCACGTTTCACCAAGGTGCAAATATTGGCCACACCTTTCGAAAACTCTGGTGTTTTCCTCAGAGTTGGCTTGCGAAAAGTTGAAGGTGCGCAGGATGGCCTCGTCTCGTCTCATCTTGTCTCGTCTTGCCTTGTCTTGTCTCGTCTACCAACATAAGGTAGATGATCGTGCTGACTTGCTGCTGCCCTGGCAGGTTTTGAAGCCCTGATGCCGAGTGGAAGTGGAGGAAACGCTGTTTCCACGATGGCCATTTGTTCACAAAAAACGTGAATGATTCGGGCGGAGGTATCGTGAACGACGACGCCATGACAACGTAGCTGTCACTCGATGACTAACAGCATTATGCTATTCGCGGCGTACAGTGTAAACCAGCGGCCAGACGGGTCCGTCAGGCGTATACAGACACATCCAGACGCGGCGAAGTGGAGCCGTAAAATGCGTTCATTTCTGAGGCATTCAGGCTCGTCTCCGGGCGGCGCGGCATCTCTCTGTTGGCTGGCTGAGAACTACACATTGATTTTCTCCCCCTGGTCGCATAAAGGGAGCATTCAAGTAGTACGTGAGTCACGTCTTCAGTGTGATGTTCATACTTGCAGCAGGTGTCGTTAGAATCGACTACGGCAGAGGAATTTCAAGGTATAGCGACGTCATGACGAATACAAGTAATAACGTGTCGACCGAACGACCCAGACGAAACATTCATGTGTATGTAAGGAGTGGGTACTCTGGGTATAAAAGTGATGCGCGATGTTTATGTCAGCCGTGCTTTCAGAGTATAGCGCGTCCTCAGTTATCTTAACAATCAATCCACATCACCTCTCGTAAAAGGAACGATGCTGCATACGGAGTTTGAATGAGCTGTAGTAGGAAGCTGGTAGGGTATAGATTTTCCACGTATTGCAGTGTGCCCGGCAATCCACAGAAATGCTGCAACGACAGACCATAAATTTTGCCATCAAAGCGCAATCGTAAACAAAACCGATCTCAAGGCGAATGAATGCCTACCATGTTGTCTACGACGGTGATAAAGATGTTTACGACATAAATAAGAGGATGCCAGCGCTCTTTCGTTGAAATGACTGGGCTGAGAGGTTTAGTAAAAGGAGTGGTAACACGCTCGTTGTTGCGGTAGCGAGGGCGAACGACCCAGTCGTCTCGTCACTACGATGCGAAAGTAACTGCCTACGCCACGATACGCAAGAGGCGACATAGTGCCCCCTACTCCTGGCAAGCCGCTGTTTTATTTTAAGGCGAAAGCTTTATATGTCTCAGCGTTCGGTCGACCTCCAACGACCTTGAGCCGAAACAGGTTGTCCAGGCCTATCTTTTAAAAACGCTAGCGCCAGCGAAGAGAATTACGGTAAATCAAAGTGATTTTAAGTGGTGGATTAGCGACTAAAGTGGACGACTCGGCAAAATAAGATCGATGACTAAGCAAAATAGTGGACCACCCAATGAATAAAGGGGGTGACTGAGCGTAATATAAGGTGCGACTAAGCTAACCGAGCCAAAAAATTATGACCAATAAATAAATAGGTCGTTTGCATGACTAATTGGGCTGACAAATTAAATTGGAAGATGTGGATGACAAAGGTAATACGTGCACATGGACGTCAATATAACGGTTGTCGGTAAGATAGTCACACCGCAAATGGATGAAATATGTCGAGACGGCGGCAGTGAATGCAGAAAAGGAGAACGTGAAACAGGGTAAATCATGTGTCCGTCTTTAATGCAAAGTCGTATTCAGGATAAAACCAAAAGAGGCCTTGGGAATCTAGATATCAACACGCTTTTCCCGCCACCAGCTGCGCTACCAGCCATGGCGGGTGAGCTTCCGAAAAATAAGGCCCCCTAAACACAGCCTAATTGTTGGCCTGAGAAATGAAGAAACGAAAACATAGGTCCTAGTCATTATAGCTTTTGCGGCCGAGTGGCCGTCCTAGATAAGTTCCACGTCACCGACCTGCATCTTGGGAGGAGATGTCAGTTTGCGGGCGGAACGAGGCAACCTCTATCAACGCCAACGAACCACAAGTGCGTCGCGACTACCGCTGTATGCAGTGCTTGGCATTGCAGAATGCCGATTTTCGTTCTGAACGAGGCTCTCATGTCATTATGGGGCGCGCTCGCAACCAAGTCCTCCCACCTCTTTTCTCCCCTTTTCCCCTCCGCGAGCTGCGGCTGCACCTGACGACAAGCGCAACCACCTCAGGAAGCAAACAAACTTTTGCTCTATTGCAATTAACGTTATTCCTCCTCCTCCGCGCTATCTTTACTACCACTGAAGCTCATCAATGAAGCTCCCACAAATTCATAGAAATGTTCGTAACGGCCTAGATTGCTTCTTTTAGAAACATATCGCTTCTTTACTGAGATACAAAATAAACAAGAAACTCATTTTGGTTTATCTAGTTTTCACTAGATGGCGCTAGCAGTCTAGAAAGCAAGAGATTTGTTTTATTATTTCAGTACAGAAGTGACATATCTCTAAAACAAGCAAACTAGGCCGTTCTGAACGTTGATATGTATTTGTAAAGCTTTTCGTATTGGCGCACGATGATTTTTAAGTGGGTCATGAGGTAGTAACTCTGGTAGGAATGTTAACAGGTGAGTTCCCTTAAAGGCCTACTGCTTCACTCAAAATTTCGGCCTCTTTAAAACCTTAATTCCGTACAGTCTGCTTAAAAAGACCGCCAGATACAAAATATGCCAGCTGGAATACCCGTATGCACGGCGGAAACGACCACCACAAATCGGCGATGTTGAAATCGAAGTTGAGAGCAGCGCGGTCATTACCGCAGGCTGAAGAGGCATTGCAGGCTGGAGTGACTTTTCAGAGATACTAAAATGATAGTAGGCGCTGCGTGCTGGCCTGCAGTATTCCTCAAGCCCGAAATGCGGGGAATATATGTTCATCTTCCAGGAGCCATGTAAAATACCATTGACATACGCATCAACAGAACTAGACTGGACATTAGAAAGAGGCCATTAGAGTTTTGGTCAGAAAAATATATGGAAGATACGGTGGCAAGCACGTTAGAACACAAGTTGGTTTGCATTCAGAAAACGAAAACAAATTATTTTTTCCTAATTTAACAATGATGAACTTACTAGGGTACACGGACAGGAAGACCTTCGCCATCCATTCGATCGATCGATCGATCGATCGATCGATTGATTGATTGATTGATTGATTGATTGATTGATTGATTGATTGTAGGGTTTAACGCGCCGACGCAACGCAGGCGATGAGGCGCGCCGTAGTGGAGGGCTCCGCATTAATTTTGACCAACTGGAGATCTTTAACGTGCGCCGAAATCTCGTACACACGGGCGTTTTTGCTTTTCGCCTCCATCAGAAAAGTGGCCGCCGCGGCCGGGAATCGAACCCGCGACCTGATTGATTGATTGATTGATTAGTTAATTAATTGATTGATTGATTATCTAAATGGACAATAAAAGATCAATAACTTTATTTGTTTTTACTGAGAGATCACGTGTTTGCTAGCTCTCCCGTCTTTTGTTGGACGGCCAACGCTGCCTTGTTTCCAAAGAAAGAAATAAGTAAAGATCGCAATTCTCTCTGTCATTTCCTTTCCTTTTTTTTCGTGACGTTTCGAGCAATGCACAAAGAGCCCGGAGCGCGCGCCCAGCCGGATTTCGCTCGATCACATTATGGGTTTGTACTTATGTAAATATGTACCGATGGTCGCTCGCCGGCACTAATCCTCGCACTTGCTTATAATGAAACACAGCTGTCTTCGCAAGAATGAGTGAATTTTGAGTTTCCAAGCGAAGCGACGTTCAGCCGTTCCAGCTACCTCGTAGACGTAGCAACGCATAGTAAAGAAAGCTAACCCAAGAAGACCCTTAAGAATACCATAGACATTCCAAGCCAGCAGAACTTATCTTCCAATAACCTTCCCCCATCCCCGCCGACGTTAATTCCCAGGTGCAGTTTCCTCTCTAGTATATTTACTAAGAAACAGTATGGGCTCGATGAAGTCGGCGAAGCTTTTCCCAGAACCCAGGACGTGACTGCGCTTGTACGCACGGGAAAACATTTCAACAAAAGCGAAACTGAAACGAGGCCGGGCTGAGGCACATTTTATAATGCTGGCAAGCTAAGGTTCGCGTATTTTAAAAAAAAGCGCTTGACTAGCAGTAGTTCCCGCATACATTTATTTTACATTAACAAGACCCCACTGCCTCAGTGTTTTTTTTTTTTTTTTTTTCAGAAAAACGCTTAGGCAAGCTCCACCAATCCCGTTTTCCAAGCGTTCGCAATTTGTGACGTCCCAAATGGTAGTGCGGAAAAGTGCGTGGGGCGTCGACACCTGTTTTCGCGAATTCTACATTTTCGGTGTTGATAATCAGCTACTGCTGCTTCGAGTGGCTTATTTGTGTTCACGACACCCGCATGTACCGATATCAGCCAAGTTGTATTTGCCCTTTAGTGACCTTTTAATGAGGAAGAGGCAAGAACTTCGCGCGATGGGAAAAGGGAATACGGGAGGAGGAAAAAGAGCATAAGGATTATTGAACAGTCATTTTTGTTGTGTCTCAGGCGGTAGTCGACGACAAGGGACCGGCGACTGATCGAGACGCGACGAGCCGGAAGCACGAGCCGTAAGTACGAGTCTTGACCTCCTGAAGCCCAAACAACGACTGAGACGACGAACGGCCATTTATTCACGATGACACACGGAGACACTACTACTACTAAGTGGTTCGAGTGAAAAGGAAAAGAAGATGCACTGGGGATATTATTGAGCCCAGCTGGGGGCTCACCTGCATACAACCCAGTGCGGGGGGGGGGGAGGGGGAGGAGGGGTATATAAAGATTAGAGGAGAAAGGGAGTGATAAAAGGATAGGTGGGAGAAAGGGAGAGATAAAAGGATAGGTAGGCGAGCACAAGACGCGTACACACGGGATTGGCTAGCTCCAATCACGTGTGTTACTCAACAACGACATCTATGAGACACACTCAACACAGAGGCACACCCAGTGCGAGTGCGCTCCGAATGATGGCGCCACTGATACACCACAATATTCAGTTCTTGTGTAGTGCACTTGAGTTGAAAAAAAAAAAAAACACCCTGGTGGGCACTTCAGCTGTTGTCCGGTTTGTGCTCATTCATTTCTAATACTACCAGAGGACGCACTGAAAAAGGGGTAAAAAAAACGGAAGCCTTTAAATATCATAATCTCTAAGTGTTGGTACCTCATAAAGTATTCGGGCCGCTACACGCTGCCTTTAAGTGCACGTGCGATATCGAAATCTCGGCCACATAAACTCTTCCGCAACTAATCAGGGTGTTTCCAGAACAATGTAACCGTTTCACATAACTCTGTTCAAAGGTCGATGATAACATTCAGGTCGGCGTAAACAAAGCCAAGTGGGGGAGATAAAGCGACTCCAAACCATCATGTCCTGAATCCAGGAGTTCTAAAACAACTGTCCATCGTGATAAACTGATATCGAAAACGATGGCTCCCAGCGATCCGGTCAACGACGATTTGTGCGAATAGTTCCATGTTCTCGGGCAGCTACGCCGAGTGTGCATTGTATACCTCGATGATCTGCCGCTTGCAGAGGCACGCTGTCCGACCAATGCCATTCACGCTTCGCAAGGTAGGCAGACATCCGGCCGCTTGTGACATGCACGTACATAGCATACGCGATGTTTTTTGCAGCGCAACGCGAGGTCGTTGGAAACCCTCACTCCAACTACCAGGCAGAAAACACGCAACCTTCCTGTCATGGGCTTCCCTTACACTACTGACATGCACAGCCACCACCGTGTTTGAGCTCAACCCAACTAGAGATATATTTATTCCCTAACACATTAAGCATTAACGCAAACCTACAGTGAACAATAAATTAAACCCTGTTCCGCTCAGTGTGAAATCTGATGAAACAGCGGACCTGTAGTTAGCTTGTGTCGGCTCGAATGCCAACGTGCGCTCACCGTAGAACGACAGCGCCGTTTCTGCGCAAATTCTACGGTTCGCGCAAAGGAATCAGCAGCTGAACGTCAGCGGCAAGGCGCTCCCTCCCCTAGCGGGAGGGGGAGGAACCCGTCGGTTCGATACCACAGCGCCCACTATCGGCGGGTCCGGGAAGCTGTATCTGTAAAGCCACCGGCGTGACGCACGACCGACAGCAGACTTACGAAGAGGCTCCCGCCTGCAACAGCCCCAATTATACTCCAATGCCTGGAGTAGCCAGCTCCTGTTTGGCTTGGAGCTAAACTCTCCAATAAACAATTATTTCTCACTCTCAAATCTCGAGCACACCGCGGGATAGAATGCAAAAAGATAAAATAGCACGGAAGAATATCCTCCAGAGTTCCCACGGTTCCTCGAAGGAAGCAAAACATATACTGGCTCGGTCCATGTGGCTCGATTGCTGCAATGTGGCAGCCCGCTTGCAACGACATGGCCGCCGGTTGTCGCCCACACGTGTCGAATGCTCAGAGCCCGAGACCCTGGAGCACCTGCTCTCCTCCTCCCGCCAGCACAATGCCCCGAGAGCAGAGCTTCGGGCCGCACTCCAGCGACTCGGGCTGCCCAGCCACACCCTGATGGACCTGCTTTTTACGACGTGGCCCAACTCCATCCGTCGGGAAGCCTTCGGACTTTGCCTGGCCTTCCTCGAGGACACCGACCTCATAAAACGGCTGTAGCCCAATGCCTGCCGGCCAGCCTTACGCACTCCTCTCTTTCTTTCTCTCCCTCTCCCTCTGTCCCCATTTGTTCTCGCCTATCCCCTTTCATTCCCCCTCTCCCCTCTCCGGGCTGGGTTTTATGCTGGCGAACTCCCAAATAAGTTCAACATATCCCCAGTCCACTTCTTTTCTACTTTCTGTTTCAATAAATCACTTACTCATTCACTCACTCACCGTGCCTCCTAGCATGGAATATCGTTAATGTGTCCATTCCAAATCAAATGAGCCCGTACGGTAGGACCAGCAAGACCTTATTATTTTTTATTGACGCTTCCGGGTCCCACGTGGAAATCACGTCGCTGTTCCCAACAATACCAAACGACGCTTCGAAACTGTCATAAAGGCGTCTGACGCATTATTCATTCCTACTGAATAATTATGGATTCAAGTAGAAATGCAATATGTTTAGGAGCAGCCACATTAGAACGATAATTGTGACCGTTTTCCGCATCAATATTTTCTGCATCAATACATCCATTAGGATGTTTGTACGGCCGCCGACTTTATTGCAGCGCCATTACTAAGCAGGCGGCTGCACTCTTCCGGTTTGCGCAGGTTTCTATGGAGACGTTTAAAAACACGTACAGGTGCAACAAAAAGTAAACAGAGCACGGCCTCGTGAAATTAGAATAATTTTCTATCTTATGAGGCTACCAGCATAAATAGAGCATATGCGGCCGGATTTAATTTATAATTACTTCCTTGAAAAGACACTTCGAGGTTGCTGGCTAGGCACGTGGCAGAGAAGTCCCCTCAAAATCTTCAACCCATGCTCCATTTACTTCTTGTTTCACCTGTACATATTGCGTGCATGTGTACACCGTGTACATATGTGTAGCTCCGACCCACAGGTCGCCTGCCAGAGCTACGCAAGAAGCAAGGTCCCTTCTATGCCACCCCGCATTCTCACCAGCAAGGCTCCAGAGCACCTTCCCGAAGTCACAATAATATGGATCCCGGACACAATTATTTTTTTTGCACTCGGTCAGATACCATGCTTCCCGGGCGCCACGGGGGGATTATTATACCCAGGAGCCCATATTGCTGCAGTATAACGGCATCTTCAGTACCCGCGACTCACACGACAAGCTTTGCCCCTCTGCTCCAGTCCTCAACACGAAAACAGGCAGCCTTCTGACGTCAGCTTTAAACTAACACTTTCAGGAATATAAAAATGCTCCGCACCATGCACCCTAGCATTCATCCTCCCAACAAATGTTCTTCCTGCACAACAGAGTATGCCTCCCTTTCCCACGCTGCGCAGGCCGGCCCTGCATTGTGAACCTTTCCCGGATAAAGTACAAAGAAGTCGAAAACTGGGCAATTTGGTACAGATTCATTGTGGTGAAACAGCGCGCAAAACCAGGACACAAGAGAAGAATACAACAAGCCAGCGCTCGTGCTGTTGTTGTCTTCTCTTGTGTCCTGCTTTTGCGCGCTGTTTCACCACAATATATCCCGAATACCCAACCCAACCCTTGAACAGTGGAAAGCTGCGCTGCTCAGCCCGGACCCGGAAGAGAAAAGCTTATGCGACGGGCCGCGAGTACAGCCACAGCTATAGGAACTCTGGAATAGGGGCACCTCTCCTTCTCAAGATGTGGGCACCATTTTATAAATAATTTTACATACAGTTATTCTTCTGAGCCTGCTCAGTCGAGATGCAGCGGCTTTTGGTGGTTTAAGTGACGGCAACGACCTCTCAACGGCCGCATTCATAAAACGAGAATAGATTGATTGACATCTCGCGCGACACAATTTTCAAAGCTCAGGTGCCCGTAACGGTCGGCAGGAAGTGCCTTGGGTGAGTAAACGTTGTCTTTCGTTAAACCGTGGCACTGCACTTTTGATTAACACGTCTCTGCTCACCTGTATTAAGCAGCTATGTTCTGTCAGATATGTGCACAAGGTCACGTACGAACATACTTACCGATGACAGTAGATGGCCGTTATGGTAGCATGCAACAACCTCATTCGTAAATTATGTTGTTGTGGAAGTGTTCATTTTTTTAAGCGCAAGGTACCCGTGACGTGAAATTTAAATTAAAAATGCGATGTTGCTATATCTACGCAAGCATAACGATGCCAAAAAGAGCAACAGACATAAATCGACGCCAGAAACCTATAGGGGTTTAAGAAGATATGCTTCGCATATAAAGTGTGCTTTCCGTGACACAGGTTGTGACCATTTGTGGAGTGAATGATTCTATTACAGAAGAGGATGCCTACTCGGCAGGTAGGGGGAGGGCATGTGGTGGCCTTAGGAGATTCAGCTGTAATCCCATTTAATTGCTTGTGCAGACACGAAGACCTGCCTTGGCTTCCGCTGCTGTAGGGTATACTACACATTTTCAGCGCACATATTCTTCTCATGTGTCTGGCTCTTTCCTGCTGGAGTCACGTCATTTGTAAACAAAGTGCTTTAAGCCCCATCCCGAGCCGGTTTCGCACGGGTAGCACGTTGCGCGAAGGTTCCCAAGAGGGGCAGAGGTGTCACCAGCATGTGGGCCATGCACGAATGATCTTCCTTGTGGACGGCACGCATGCTCTCCACTTCTACAGGAAGTCGTCTATCAGAGCTGCTCCAGTCAGGGATTTATGAATGACAATCTGGCTGCCCCAAGCAGGCCTTTCGGTGGATGGTAGTCGTTGTTGGATATCATGGATGAAAGACACTTCCTTTAGGGTTGTGAGTGGTGCGTTTCTCATCTGGATTAAATCGAGGTTAATGGTGAAGAGGAACGGTCATTACTAGCTTTTCTAGGCGGTTATTGTGCTACTTCATTGTTTCTGTTGGCACAGCGTTCGGCACCGTGACAACCCTCACCTTTATCACTGTTTTTGCTCCAATGTTCTCACATTGTTTCTTAATCATGTCGCTTATCAAACCTTTGTTCGCTGTCATTCCAAGAGACTTATCGGTTCTTGGTTGTCCGCGAGTACGGTCAGTTGCTCCCATAATGTCATTAATGAATTAATGTCAGGGAGTCGGCAAACTCCTTGATTGCGACAAGAATGGCGTAGCGCTTTCGTTTGTTTGTGCGAACACGAAAGTCGGAGTGTACAACTACAAGCCTGCTGTACCACTGTCTAGATACCAGACTGCGTCCGTGTACACAATGTCATTCTCTTTACGTGGATATCACGCTTCGATTTGTTTTTAAAGCGAAGCTTCCAGTGCCTCACTGATGGCACCTGTGCGCACCACAAAACACATTGCAGGAAAGACAGGTGATGATGATGATCGTGAGTTAAGTGAAGGAAACAAAAGGCATCCGTGGTCGGAATCGAAGCTAGGTTCTTCGCGTTATGAAACCGACTTCTATCCAATGGCGCCATTCCGACTACAAAAGGGGAACAGCGCAAACTCAGACAAAAACACAAGACGAAGAAGGTGACAAACACGAGCGCTCACCTTCTTCGTTTTGTGTTTTTGTCTGAGTTTGAGCTGTTCCCCTTTTGTAATCATGCCCCAACTCGCCCAAGCCTTAACCCTTGCCATTCCGACATGGTCGAAGCAGTCTGGATTTTGAGAGTAGTGAATAGACGTTGTAACGTTCATTGCTCCACGTGCAAGTTTGCAGAACGCGCGCAGACTGATACTGACGCGCTAGCGAGTTTTCGTTGGCGTGCTGTTGCCATAAGAACCGACTGCTTGCGGGCAGTGGTCACAGGGCAGAGTCAGCAGACCCTTTGCTTGGTGCTTACACGCTTTTTACCATACAGGCATGAGTGAGGCAAGCTCCAAATATGGGGGAAAAGCGCATGGCATTTGGGCGTCTGCGGTGACGCGGAGGGCGTTCATCCACTGCGTACGCCTCGGCTAGTGATTGCTACGATTCCAAGCCGTACAGGTAGGCTTATCTGACGCACTTTACAGCCGAAAACATGGCAGAAGCGCGGTATGGCGATTACTCGGATATCGAGAATGCCCATCCAACGATAATGTCGGATGCCAAGCCTGTTGTTTCACAGAACCGAAACCGTAACTTATTTGAATTGTAATCTTGGACATCGTCCTACCACGTAGCACCCTTTACCTGACGTCAGAGAGGTTCGTTGGTGCAGCCGCCGCAAGCCGCGCATGGTAGTTTTTCTTCTTTCAAGCTTTATAAAGTAGCACCGCCTTGTCGCCCGGATAAACTCTGAAAAGTGTGTTATCTGAGCCAGTCTACGCAGTGCAAGCAAAAGCGGGGGCTTGAGAAATTCACTTCAGTGTCCCTTTAATATAAAGTTGAACAGAAGTGGAGTGGGGATATTTTGAACTCATCCGGGAGTTCACCAGCATACAAACCAGTCCGGAGGAAGAAGAGAGCGGGACTGAAAGGGTATAGGTGGGACTCTGCCACCTTCCCGTTAAACCCTTTCACCCCTTCTGCGCGCCTGGGAGCACTGCGAAAGATATAGTTATCGCCAGCACAGAGCGGCAATGCGTGATTTATTCGTCGTAGCAGATACGCGTTCGTTTCTACTTTGTTTTTGTGGCGATTTTTTTTTTTCAAGTGGCTACGGAATGCGCTTACTCCTACAACTGAAAGGAAGCCGGCCATTGGCCACTACACCGCTCTAATGACGTCATTCGGGCGCTAGAAGAACGTCAAGATCGGGACAGAGAGAAAAACCTTTTGAGCAAGTTTAAGTTATCTGATGGACATAGAGCAGCAATTTTTGGCTAAGGTACTTTGCCACCCCCATAATCTAAGTACTGGATATGTGGGTGGACTACTACGTTCTGAAAGCATTAAAGATTTAGAAAAAAAGTTGAAAAAAGTATTACAGGGTCTCTTTAAACGTGTCGTATCGCCGCTTGTACGCGTTGATACGTAGCGTGATGGAGTGTTAGGCTAGTGCAGGACGAGGCCGGCTGCAAAAAGGGACGGAAAAGGAGAGAATGGCAGCCAACACCGCTGTTGACGAAGCGAAGCTGACCACTGAGACAAAAGAAGCATGAAAAGCACAGTTGGCACGGTGCTTGGTTGTGGGTCTTAAATGAAGTTTGAGTAACGCCACATGTTGGGGGATTCTGCAAACCGCACATCCTTCCGCACATCCTTCAGCCTGCGAGGCAGCGTAATACCATTGTAAAACATTCCGAAGGATAGACCAATTGATCTTACATTATTTTTTTTCTTTATTGTTGCGGCATGCGGAATTCCTGTTCAGTAGTAGAAGTTGGCCTGCTGTTTCGCTGTTTCTATCGTACGTTGTCTTCCTGCATGCATCGAATGTTGTCCATGATAAGTATTGTTCTCGCCTCACACGTTCGTCTGCAAATGAGTACATGTTTTCATTGATCTATATCATGACATTGTGCTTTGTTATTCATGATGACAGTTTGGTGAATGTTTCATTGCATGTGTGTATCGCTTCCCACATCGTCTGCAACTCACTTGATGTTTTTATTGGTCCGATCATGACATTCTGGTTTTGTTGCATGTAATGAAAGTTGGGTGCATGTTTCATTGTACATTTCGTATACACTGTCCACGTCAAATGCTTTGGTTTTTTTTTTACTTCCTTATTCGGCCTCAGTTCAAAGGCCCCTCGACTGTGGCTTGGCACGTTCATGTAGTTCTGATATCACTGATCAATCGTCACCTTTAAAGGCAAACAGGCATGGTGCTCACGCTGGTCATGGGACAGCGCAAAAGTTCTTGACAGGTTCACCACAGCAACGACCACAGATAACACCAACAACATAGAAAAAAAATTGCACCATCTTCCCGTGGGGAACCCTGATGAGGATGCGAAGCATCATGGGTGTTCCGTGTGGTTCCATTGTGTTGCCGTTATGTTGAGTGCTCTGCTGTTTAGTAGCGCCAGAGGGAATTCCGCGTCCTGGTCCACACCGGTGGCAAAGGCACGCAAGTACTGTTGTGTGACAGCGAGTAGGCGGTGGTTCTCGAGGCGCCGAAACTCGTCAATCATGTTCTTGTCGATGTTGTCGTCTCTGTGGTAGAATGGGTAGTCTCCGTCAGCGTTGGTGAGGTAAAGGTTGTTGACATTGGTGCACCGGCTGAGAGCAACGTACACGCCCTCCTCTTCGCAGCTTTGTCTTCTTCTCCTTCTTCAGCAGTTCCCCTACGGGAAGATGACGACGGTGGTTGAACGCGAAGCTATGTCGTGATGAATTCTTTGGTTGGCCAATCCCTAGGGGCATCCTGCCACAATCATCATCAGAGGCGCTGTGCACGGGGCACGGACAAGTGACATCCCCCCGAGCAAGAGATGCTCCATTCAGACCACCCCAGCGACTGTTATGTAAAGTTAATGATCCCGGAGAAGGAAGATGCAAAAAGCAACTTAGTTTCTCTACATCTTAACTTTCTTGTTAATATTTATGAGGTCGTCTGATACTGTCATCGTCGTCGCTAATCGTTAGCCCGAGGATGGGCGCCTCCTTCCACACCTTTGCGCCTTGTTGCGCTGTTGCTCCGTACGTTCCATGAAATAGAATTGAGCCGTCACGTGTGCGCTCGTGCTCGTGTTCCGCGCGCTCGTACATATAGCGGCGTAAAAAAATTCACGCCAATACACCCTGTGAAGGTGGTTGGAAAGTGAAGCTGTAAACGACACCCACAACGATTACCCATGCGACATCACTTGAATTCACACACGTAGCTCTACAAAGAGTGAAACCAGAGAAAAGTGAAATGCACTTAACCATACCCTTTATTACTTCAAAGAGATATTCTTTGCTAAGGTCAAATCCATGCAGAATTCATGAATGGCGGTTGGTTGAGTTGCATTGGTGAAGCACATTAGTAGAAACTCTTTTTTATAATATTAAAGGACGCTCAAACCTGGTGTTGGACAATCTCACTTCTCTCCCGTCTCTGCCGCCCCCGACGAAGGCACGAGATCGGCGGCAGAGACAAAGGAGAAGCGTCTTTTAATCTTTATAAACTCCTAGAGCATGCGCAAGGCGCGCACACGGCCGCTAAACGTGTCGTGGGCTGAGCGCACAGCGCGCGAGAGGTCACGCGACGCTCTCACGTGGCATTCAGCGATAATGCAAGGGGGTAATCCCACAGATGTACTCGGTGAGTGCACCGTCTGTCTCTCCCGTCTCCGCGTGGGCTCGTAGCTCAATCGGTAAGACAACGGTATCTCGCTCCGTTTCTCTGTTCACTCCAGGTTCAATTCCTGGCGGTGCCAGTAACTTCTTTTATTTGTTGGCGGGAGTTTTCTGTTGACACCAACGGTAGCGACAGAACCCTTGGGGGGGTAGAGGTAAAAATCCTCGCTTGAAAATCTCATTCTGGGACGAGCGGTATCGTTAGCTGACAGCCGCCTGCTTTTAATTTCGTGAATGTGAGCCACCCTACAAGTTTAGCCGCAGTTTAAAGCACTACGTTGTCCTATATATGATCATTCAGTTGAGTAGGTACATGCTGACGCCGTACAGCAAGAAGTGATAGAAATTCACGCAATAATGTGTCCTCGAGTAAGAAAGGAACAGAAAAACTTCCACGTAGCCCAATATCGTTTAACTAGATACATTATTGTCAAACTTACGCGTCGTACCGGCCCTTAGTTTAGTCTAGCGCCAAGAGGGGTGTGTGCTATTAAAACTGTATAACTTAATATAGCACAAATAGAGCGATGCGTCAATGTCCGTCAATTCGTATACGCATAACCACATTTCACAGAACCATGGCGTTGCTAAACCAACAATAGCCAAGAATAACCAAGGAGCCGACCCCCACTCTCGCGCTAATCTCGAATCGACCACATGAAGCAACGCTACCGTCTTTTACTTCAATGAAAGCTGATCGCACGATAAAACTGCGTCATCCGTAAAACTGCCTGTTTGTAAGTACACTATATGCACGAAGCACATTAGCAAACAACAGAAGTAGTGATACTTTGGTTACTCCTACAGCCCAAAACCCCCTTGCCTCAATCTCGGCACGCTCTGTGCAACTCGGCGATGTCCAAAGAAGCTCTACGGTGCAGGGACGGGGAATATTCGCTACCGCTCGTCTCAGGACAAGCCGCCCCGGCATAAAACTTTTAAGACACTTTGCTCCCGGAATATCATTCCGCCTTACCCAACCGAATCTTTTCCTAGAATTTCGGATAGCTCCGTCACATTAACGCCTACAAGGGCGGCATGCAAGCCATGTCGTGATAACGCACAGACAATCTACAGCTAACCGGTACGCAGTAAGATATGAGTGCTGCGTTTGATTATGCAACTACATTGCTGTACCATGGTCATCTGAGTCAACACTACTTAAAACTTAGGCCAAGTTGTGACCCCGGGATCCAAACCACGAGGCAGAGGTAATTAGAAGGATAAGAATAGGATGGAGTGCATTCGGCAGGCATTCTCAGACAATGAATGGCAGCCTACCATTGTCCCTGAAGAAGAAAGTGTATGACAGCTGCATCTTGCCGTTACTCACCTACGGGCAGAAACGTGGAGGCTCACTAAGAGGGTTCAACTTAAACTGAGGACGACTCAGCGAGCAATGGAACGGAAGATGATAGGTGTAACATTAAGGTACAAGAAGATAGCGGAGTGGGTCAGGGAACAAACGCGTGTTAAGGACATATTAGTAGAAATTAAGAAGCAGAAATGGACGTGGGTAGGGCATGTAATGCGAAGGCAAGATAACCGTTGGTCATTAAGGGTAGTAGAGTGGATCCCTAGAGGAGGCAAGCGTGGCAAGGGGCGGCAGAAAGTTAGATGGCAGATGAGATCAAGAAGTTTGCGACGATAAATTGGTCGCAGTTAGCACAGTACCGGGATAATTGGAGACTAATGGGAGAGGCCTTTGACCTGCAGTGGGCGTAGATAGAATGATGATGATGATGATGATGATGATGATGATGATGATGATGATGACGATGACGACGACGATGACGACGACGATGACGATGACGATGACGATGACGACGACGACGACGACGACGACGACGACGATGATGATGATGGTGGTGGTGGTGGTGGTGGTGGTGATTGTAGCAACATAAAGGGCTGAGGAATCATAGCTAGCGCCACACCACGCCACGCGCCAGCTTCAGGGTGTCGGTCTGCGACACACAACTCGTACGCAGGCCGATTGTGGCATAATGAAGACGCATAAGAAATATTTGCACTAACAAAACGCCCCAAGGCTACCTGATGTAGCATAGGGTAGACTGTCACGCGCGTGCGAACACGCTGATGCCCGATGCTGATGCTTTTCGGTGATGTCCTATGGTTGATAACCACGAAACTGCTCAAGTGCTACACTCCCTGCGCAGCTTACGAACACAGAGGCTCACACGAGCTTGTGACAGAAGTTGCTGGCTACGCGAAAGAGCTCTCGCATCACAACACCTTGCCTTGGGTTAGACCGCGCGAGGCAGCATCAGACAAGGTAGTCAATTTCTGCTTGAAGACAAACACCGCTAAGGCATATGCTTTTGTTCAACGTATTAGGCGGAACATTTCGGAGTGAATCGCAGGATTAATATTCATGACAAAGTTCGCCGTGGACTACTCATTGATTGTAGGGTTTAACGCGCCCACGCAACGCGGGCGATGAGGCGCGCCGTAGTGAAGGGCTCCGGATTAATTTTGGCCACCTAGGAATCTTTAACGTGCGCCGAAATATCGTACACAGGGGCGTTTTTGCTTTCCACCTCTATCAGAAAAACGGCCGGCGCGGCTAGGAATCGAACCCGCGTCCTCGTGCTCAAGCACCTCGCCGCAGCCACTGAGCCACCGCGGCGGGTGCCGTGGGCTACTTACGCGTCGCCAATTTTGTATTAACTTAGAATTGAGAAATTAGTGCGTCACCTAAACGGAACTGAACGCAGACGTGGAGCGAGAGACATGGGCTCCCTTCATTAAAGGCTAACTCTAGAGACACGTGCAGAAAATAGAACGCAGGCTTTACAACGACACGCCGAATAACGTTCCCGTTATCCATTGAAACTAACCTTCGTGAATTCGGCTCAAAGCAGCCGATTGTCCAGACCTTCCAGTTTGAGCCCCTATATACAGGGCGGCAGACACTACTCGCGCGCGCACAAGCATGCCATGTTTGCAAATAGTGGCGCGCAATACCCTGGCGGCGCTGTTTTGTTGTTCGAGCACGATGTAATTGAGAAGCGTTCGCCGTGTTTACGTTCCGAATCGATCCTCTCCTTTCTTTCTTTGAACCCTGCACGCGATACGCCACGTGCAGGTTATTGTTACGGGTGGTCCAGGAATTCATTTCGGGAGCCTGCGGGTTGTGTTATATTCTGAGCTCGGCGAAGGACCCGAGTCCTCGCTCTAAAGGCCAGGCCTAAGCCCTCATTGAATTGCAATAGCTGCGATCGATAGAACAGCTTCCCGTATTGAGTGCGCTTGGGTCAAATTCTGCAAGCTGTTACTGTTTCGCTCGTGGCTCACACGAGAAGATGAAAATAAGCAGCGTTTTTTTTTTTTCCGGAAAGCATTCTCATTTTAGGCACGCCCCTTTGTTGGGCACAATAAGAACGGCTCATGGAGATTACATTTATTGTCTACCTGACACGACCCAGTCCTAGATTTCGACTAGAATGGGAAAAGAAATGGTGTCACCAGAGAAATAAAATGGAAGACCCTTATGTTTTCGTTTTAAGCATGGAACGCAATACCGTTATTGGGTCCCGTTCGCGTCGTATCACCATTCGCTTGTCGTGCTTTTCACCCACACAAGGTGCCCGCAAACGGTGAAAACTTTCCGTGTGTGCGCGTACGCCATCTGTTGTAGCAGCGCCTTACGATCCCGAGGGGTTTCAGGGGGCGTCGCAAGGTGGCGCTACGAGATGTTTCGCTCAGACCTTTTGATCAGTGTCGACGACGCCGATGACGCAGGCTTTGACACGGGCCTTTTAACACTGCGCGTTAAAATGACTAGGTTTTTATTTGTTTTTTCTTCTTTTGCGGGATCATCATCAGCATCCACATCCTGTCCACGCCCACTGGAGGGCAAAGGCATCTCCCATAGATCTCCAAGTATCCCGTTCCTGTCCTAACTGCGACGAATTTATCCCCGCAAACTTCTTGATCTCCTCTGCCCACCTGACTTTCTAACTTTTGCCAGATAGGAGAGATGAAAGAATGCATTGCAAGCGTCACACGCAATTTCCGACGCTATACATGACACCAGCCGGTGCTTAATGCGGGCACCCCTTAAGGTTTTAAGCGTTTGCGTACACAAATACCCACTCCCCCTTTTTCTTCCTTCTCCCACTGCTTCCAGGAGTTCGCTCACGTTACGGAGGAAGGCGACGGGGGGAGGTGAGTGCTCGGATCCACTGACTTTTCTTATCATCAAATAAAGGCGCAACAAATATTTTCTGGCGCAAGCAGTGCACTAAGCTATCACGGCTTCTACGTTTGCTCCAACCACGATGGTCACCAATCTAACAATAATCCTAGGAAACAAAGAAAACGAACTAACATATATGTAGAGGCCCCTACCGGTATGTACCCGGGCGTTTTCTTTGTAGAATTGTTGAAAGTTATTGAAGAATTAACTTTTTTTTTCTCTGTTAAGTTCGAGCCGTACGGCTGTTTGTTGTCCCCTGGGGAAGTCAGGGTGGGCCAAAGGGTAGGCGATTATTTTTGAAGGCCATAATGTTGCGTTATGTTCTCGCACGTTACATGCGGTAGTTTGTCTTCATGCCCCTGCACAGCCTTTAAATGTCCGATTAGCCTGGCCTCAATAAAGGACTTGTCACTTTAAACGCACGCCCTAAACCATATCCTTTGTCGCCAAACGATGATACCACTGTTCGGGTACGCACCACCTGAAGATCGTTCGAATCTGCGCCTGAACATTCGAGTTGGAACAATAACCTGTTGATCCTTCAGAGCCAGTGCACCCTCGAAGCATTCTTAAATACGTCACGACCTCGCTAGCCACAAGGGAACGCAGTGTTTATTGTAATAGCTACTATAGCGAGCTAGTCCCAATGGCTCTGGGCTTGAAAATGTGGTTCAACGGACAGCTACAAAGAAGTTTAAACCGGACAAGTATTAACGCTAGGAAGAAATGGGAAAAGCTTAATACCTACACGTACGAGCACATGACGCCTATTTCTTGAACCGTGTTCCGTCCGGTGTTTTGCGCCTAGCAACGCAATGACCCCCCCCCCCCCCCCCCCGAACAGGATGCCTCGTCCCAGACCATGCACGCATTACATTTTTGTTTGCACGATTTCGACCCAAAAATTTCGAAAAAGAAAACATTCGTTAAACCTAGCGAGGTTGTTGACGGTACATGCCAAACCGCATTGCCTGCCTTCAGAGCTCTAGAAGCCGCCATTCCATCCGACCGCACTCAAACTCAAAACGACGCGCTCCACGACAGGTATCACAACAAGAGCACTCCACAAAGCCGTAAAGGAAGCCTTATACCATGCTCCATGAACGCTTATTTGCAAGTGGGATGCTTTACGTCGACGCCGTCGATGTCAGAAATCGGCGTACGCCATCCGGTGCACGCCGAGGCATTCTTCTCTCCCGGAGCGCGATGGGAGCTTCACCGCGCAGCTTCAACGTTACGCGTGAAGCCTGCTGGCGAGTGAGCCCGGCGCTCACTACACAAAAACCGCGTGTCAACTCCGCCGCACTCCGCAAAAGCAATGTGTCGTGCGACGGCGTCAGTACAGGGAACGTCAGCATAGAAGGCAGACCCACGAGAAGTTCGATAACGGACAACACGGCTGTGACACCGAGTGCTGCATTGTCCCATTCAGCTTCAGCGGTACCGCATTCTGTGCTGGTTCTATCTCTCTGTATCCTGACAACCTGCCGAAATGAATGCATTCGTTTCTTTTCAGACTGAGCGTACCCGCCTACGCGGGCTGCTGTCAACCGTTCGTACTCGCGTGTTTGGCAGAGAATATTTACCAGAGGATCATTCAGTCATCAGTTCGCTGTCAAACGATGCCAATCAGGCTTTAAACAATATATCGCAAAAAAGCAGCGAACCGCAAGTTCGCATCCAAATCAACTAAAGTTCTACCTGTCGCGCAAACGGTTACCCGGATTTAAAATGATGCGATAAGCTGCGAGCACACGATAATTTGCATTGCGGCGGTAATAGTTTTAAACACGATACTTTCATTTTTCGAAATCGTGGTAGTTCTTGTTGGCTCTCATCGCCCCCAGATGCCACCGCCACCCTGCTGGCTTGGAGATTTGGTGTGAGGGGGAACCACAACTTCACGGCCACTGAGTTGACGAAGAGGCGACTTGAGTGGTGGTGGAAGAAAAGTAGAGAAGAGAGGTGGACGTGCAAGGGGTAATCAAACGCATGAGAATTTAGAACAGCAGTGGGAGGAAAAAACAAGTGTGCAAGTGCAGGAAAACGGGGGAGGGGGCGATGGGAGCTTAAAACCGGGGGGAGGGGTAGATTGAGGGAGACAAATCCATTATGGTACTTAAAGGAGCCATGAAGACAAAATACAAGTTTGTGTTATTCGAAATATTTCGTGTTTTGTAGTTCCCCCAGCGCTTGTTCGAATGCAAACGCTGCTTTATTTACTGAGAAATTAATCAATTTATGTTAAAATTTTGATTTTCCCGCTAAATCGTGTGTTTTCGTAGCTGCAATGACATCACAGACCGCTCTGCAGCCTAGGATCCCTTGATACACGCGTCCGCTGTACAGAGTAGAGACACGTACACGCTGGGGCCGCCATTTTGGATCGCTCGCTCGCCGCCGAAGCAAAAAGTATCGCCGCAACGCGGTTAACTGGCGAAGTTTGAATCAACCCATCTGTTTCGCGTTGCTGGGTCGCGTGGGAAACGAAACGAACAACGCGCTGAGCACGTTGACCCAATCACAGCGGCACGGGACTGTTCAAAGGGTGTCTCCACCCTGTACGGTATCGAGGTATTCGTGTGGTTGTTTACGCTACTGAACCTAGATGGCACCACCATACCGTGGCGTGTCGTTTTCTGCCTTTTTTTTCGTTCTGGGAGAAAATCGTTTCGTGAAACATACTGCTCGCTCGAAAAATATGTTCACGTAAGACACTGTCGCGTCAATCAATCGGCCAGTGTCGTCTGAGACAACCCCAAAGCCCCGCAGTCCTGTGCAGCTAAACAAGAATAGTGCGCACAGTACCAACAACAGCAGTACGCAGCGGTACTTCTATGTTTACATGTGCTTTCGTAACTTACACTTACCACCATTCTTACGGCTGTAAAAAGAATGTGTCCTAAATTTAAGGCAAATAGCTCGTTCGGCAAGCTTATACTCTGCCTAATTTTCGTTTGCTTTAGCCGCCCTCCGCCAATCGCAGAGCTGTCTCGTGTGACATCATAGGTTCTGTTGCGGAAAATGAGCTGGTGGGTCGCATGGTCATTTCCTTTTTTCCTAATTATGTGGCTTATTTGAGCGAAGTTTACGTTAAAAGTGGGGTCAGTATGTTTCTAACGAGGCAATCTTTTGAATGAACCAAACTTGTGTTTTCTCTTCATGGCTCCTTTAAGGGTAGGGCAAATAAGTGGAATAAAACAGGCAAGTCGGTCGCTGGCAACCGAACTCCCGATACAAAGGGAGGGCCTCTAATCATCATCATCTCTGCTGCAACCCTGCCAATCTATCGGCGTGCTAAAACAACATTCTGTGCTCCCACCGTTGTCTAGACTCAAGAAGTTCTTTATCATTTTAAATAGTACAATTTTCGTTTTAATCTGCTCAGTGGCTGCAAAGGTTTTCGATATTGTTTTCTTTTTTTCGTTTTGAGGGGAGGCTTCGATGTATCCTAAAAAGCAGGAACAGGTTCGTTGATCCCAATACTACCAATAATGTCGGCTTTTCTCTTTCTCTGACAGAGAGACAGAGAGAGAGGGAGACAGAGAGCCAGACAGAGACAGAGAGAGAGAGAGAGAGAGAGAGAGAGAGAGAGAGAGAGAGAGAGACAAAGAGAGCGACAGAGAGAGAGAGAGGGGGGGGCACGCAGACAGACAGACAGACAGACAGACAGACAGACGGTGTACATCTCCAATACTGTTGAAGCGAAAATGCGGCGGGGTGCCCCGTGTTGGGGGGCCAGAAAATGGCTTATGCAAGAGTCGGGCTTCGGGGCCCGACGGATCACTTGCATGATAAATGCCTCGCTGGCGACATAACGACGGCGACCGCGTGCACAGATCGCGTCAGCCCGCCCTCCGACATGCGAGGAATTCCTCGGCAAACCTGCGTTCCACATCGCTTGCGAAAGTTTTATGTCCGACGAGACACGGCAGAGATAATTTCACTCTCGCTAGTGTAAACGTCCCCCAGGAGCACTTTCGCCGCGTGTATCTCTTCGCGTTGCCCATACAGCACGGCCCTCCTTCAAATATAACCGCGCATACTAAACGAACGACCTGCGGAACACCTGTAGCATTAATTATTCCAGGGGTTTCGGAAGACCGTTCGTATAGTGCTGCGTCTACAGCCACGACAGTTATGAGTATATAATCCCCATGCAATTATTAACTGTGATAAAAAATGAACAGGGGGTGTCTCGGGGCTTCGTTCGCTCGCACTCAAATGGGGTCTCGCTCGTTAATGTAACAGCTAGCTTTTGTCACAACTATACACTGTGCAATGCCTAAAGTGGGGACTATAGCAAAACCTAGTTATAACGAATTTGCTTCATTTTAATTCTCTCTTTATTCGAATGATCGCTTTAGTCGATGTTTTGCACGGTCCCAAAGGCTGTGCGCGAGGACCAAATATTTGCCGCTTTTAATAAAGCACCGCTTTGAACAAAGCAAGGCCTGAACTGGAGTAGCGTAGAATACCGGGTTGGTAGAGATTCATTTTCACAGCGCAAAAAATAACGGGACAAAGCGTATCGAATTCGAAAAATGTTTTACTCGTGTGTTAGCGCTCCGTCTTCGTCGCTTTTATAAGCTGAATTGGCGTATCTTGATGAGAGCGGTGCGTGAGAACGTGCGCCTACGCATTTGCTTTTAGTGGGTTCACGTGTCATGTTTTTATCTTCGTTTTATACCTTCGATGGCTTTATATTAGTGTCTATAAAAAATTTACTTTTGGTTCAGCGCTTGTCCATTGTGTTCCTCCTATTCGTTCCGTTATTTTTTGCGCGGTGAAGATGAAGCAAGGCTTTGAACTAAGTCAGATGCCTGTCCGAGAGCATTTCGTTTTAACTAGGGTTGGCTGTATTACTTCTCAAGAAGCGCGTGCCAAATAGGATGGAATTCTGGCAACGCACGGATCAAACTATTCAAGACGAACTGCAAAGAGGGGGCCTTATTTGCCGTCCCCTGCCCGCAACACGACGAAGCATTTGTCGCTGCCGTGCGCGGAATGCTTCCGTCTCCTCCCCACCGAAAATTATTCGGCACTTAAGTCTGCTTACGCGTTTGGAAGCAGGAAGCCAGGGATTATCGGAGACTCCTTCACTGCTGCGTAGTGTTCGCGTGTCTTTCTTCGCTTCCGGTTCTTCGTCTTTTGACGCGAGCTACTTTGACAGGCAGCCTGGGCCAAGTTCACGCGTCAGCTTCCCCACATGCACCTGTTCTACCCACGTGCCGTCACCAGCACCTTTGACGGGGAACGCCTGCGGCTAATTTTTGTTCCATTACGCCCGGGTGCCGGTTAGCGCTGTGGCCGCCCTTGACGGGCCTGATTAAGGCTCTCAGCTACGCGACGCACTGGCGCGGGGCTCGTGAGCGCTAATGGAGTTCAAGGTAAAACAGCAGAGAAGATGGGACTCAATTTGAGGGCCGCTACCGGGAAACAGTGAAGCCCACTTGTGCCCAGAAATGACCTTTCTCAAGAGCTCCATTTCCCTCATTTTGCGTCTACCCCGTTGCTTGAAGCTTCACGCAAACGACACCGCCGCCCTGTCGTCGACCTCTCTAGCATAAATTTCACCAACGCTCTCTGTCTTTATCATTACTCCTCGACTGGTTTACGCTTGCCTGGTAAAACATGCTTGCCCTTTGCTAGCATAATACCCGAGCGCGCGTGCGTGCGTGCGTGTGTGTTGCGTAAAGCCATGTCCTGTTGTACTCCGGAACCGCTGCAATCACTCGATACGGCTGTGTATCTATATTTGTAAATAAAGTTACTGCTACCAATTAAGATCCTGTTAGTGCACTTTCCTACTACGGCTGTTACGACGCGGGTGAAAATTGCCCACGAAAGCAAATTTATTTTTAATTATTTACCGTCTCTTTACACCGACGGCCATTTTGGTACCACTCGTGCTGCCGCCGCCACCGACGACTACGGTTATTTTTCGCGTGTGATGAGACAGCTGCGGCTTTTGCCCTAAGGAACCGCTGGGTATTGCAGGAACTGCTGGACACCACCGCAAGTAATAATTTATATCCCTTTGCTATCTTTTCGTTTTTGTCCCCTCAGAAGCTGCGTTCAAATAACTTCTTTTTGAAGAGTGTGAATCAAAAAAAGAAAAAGAAAAAACGAGCCGCCAATTTTTAAATTTGGATGGTCTCTCTCTCTCTCTCTCTCTCTCTCTCTCTCTCTCTCTCTCTCTCTCTCTCTCTCTCTCTCTCTCTCTCTCTCTCTCTCTCTCTCTCTCTCTCTCTCTCTCTCAAAAAAAAAAAAAAAGGCGGGATAAAAAGGAACCCTCAGCCCCTTTGTTAAACGACGTACCCATTTCTTGGGAGTGCCACGATTATTGCCGGCTGCCTAAACCTTAGACACACTGCATGCGCAAAGACGCGGTGGAGAAGCTGGAGCATCTGCCGACAATTCACACCCCTTCACACATTATTTCACACGGCGGCCACCGCGTATCGCCACAATGTGGATTGCGGACGCCTATCTGCCCCGTCGGAGCCATGTTCCTTTTCCATATTGCTCCCAGTAGTACGTCGAAAAGGGGCAGCTACGCTCCCGCCCTGAACAACTTTAGACAACCATTTCCCCCACGCTGCAACATGCAATGTCTTACTCGTACAACAGGTCACGATGGCAGAGCCAGACTTTCATGCGCGAAAGTATCTCTAATTTTCTCTTCTCTCTGTCCCATAAACCCCGTTTGGGTAATTTCCCCTGCCCGTTCTCGGCCTCCGCCCCGCACGCTTACAGCCGCACACAATGAACGGCACTGACCGCCACACGACTTTAGCCTACAATATGGCCCAAACTTTTAAAATTCGCGCCATGGGTGTGCTTATGACCGCCACACGACTTTAGCCTACAATATGGCCCAAACTTTTAAAATTCGCGCCATGGGTGTGCTTATGACCGCCACACGACTTTAGCCTACAATATGGCCCAAACTTTCAAAATTCGCGCCATGGGTGTGCTTATGACCGCCACACGACTTTAGCCTACAATATGGCCCAAACTTTCAAAATTCGCGCCATGGGTGTGCTTATGAAGCCTGTCAGCCAGGGGCGCGTGGCGTCGGTGCAAGAGCCCCTCCTGCGCCACTTCTGTTCCCCTTACCCGGCGCGCGAACCCCGGCTCGCGCTCTATAGTTATTATACCTCGAGATTTCGTGCCCCTCACAACGCGCTAACTTTAAACACAGGGACCGAAGGTGTTTACATTAAAAAAAGAAGACCCGTTTGCCGCCACCGTTGTGCCAGTCACAGGGAATATCGGCAGGCACCGATTAGTGAAATCACTCACTACGAGGTCCCAGAGGTCAGCTGAGGAGTTTGTCAATGCCCCGGCTGCGTTATAGCTGAAAGAAATTATACCGAGCACAACTCACACTGAGTCAGAAGTGTTTCTTGCGAGCACCGCGCCAAGGCAATGTGGTTGTAGCAGCGCCCATAGACGTGTTCACTGACAAAGTGTCCCGGCGCTGACGCACATCGCCACAGAAAAAGAATCAAGCCAACATTATATGCCGAGTAAGGCGACAGTGTCCGAATCCGCATACATATATTTAAAACCAGTTTGGCCTAACTTTTCTCTTTTTACTGCCGTTAGCGAATGCCGTGAAACATGAGTTGCTCATCACTCAAGCAGCAGTACAATCCCGTTGTCTTAAACTTCTTTCCCCGCAAGCCTTGAATGAAGCCTTAACACGAAGCTGGCAAAGGTTTTCTTCATATGAAAGTCAGAGCGATGTTGATGTGTTGCGTTTGACCGCGTTTTGGATGCGTTCGCAAAGGTTCTGAAGCCGCGACGAATATGAATATCATCCTGGTGACTACTAAAAAAACCATTTGCCGCGTCTGAAGCCACAAACTTAAAGTGTATATAAGTCACGCTAAATGCCTGCACGACCGTCGCAACGTGATGCTGGAGCCTTCAGAAAAAGATCTTCCGACTTCCACTGCCGCTGTACTCAAGGCATCTGAATAGGAGATTTGTAACACTTGGCAGACAAAAATGACGCGCGTCAAGTAGCAGACCTGAGACATTTCAGTGGCCAGATATTTAAATACTATGTACCGTTTTCTCGGTCTGCACATTCACTGAACAGCGTGGCTTTCTTGCGTACTATTTATGGAATGGATTCGTTGTAGTCGAATAGCAGCCTTCCCACTCAACTAATTTTGGTCCGTTCTAAAACGCTGAATCCAATTCTATGCGATCACATGAAATCCGGCTGGGCACAAGGTTGCTGTAAATGAGTTTTCTATCGACCATCTTATATCGGAATGTATCCACGAGCAGAAAGAAAGCCAAAAAGTTGCAGAAGATTTCTAAGCGTATTTTTACTACATGAAAACATGAAACCGTATCCCTTCGTTAGGTTCGTCAATGAGACTTCTGCCGAAGTCGACGTTAAGCCTACAACACCGACATCGGACTGACTGCACCTACTTGTAGCAGAATCACTTGCCCGTGCTACAACTGCACTGCCTCCACAGAAGCTAAATAAAGGTCAACTGAGGCTGCAAGCCTAGATTTTTTATGCATGCGCTTTTCGTTGTGTTTTATTTTTACTAATGCACACGCTATGAAATGCGTAGCAGCCAGAGGGAATTGAGTGCGGCCCACGGGTTCAGTGGCTAGGTCTAGTGGTTACGACACCTGGCTTACAACCTAGAGGGTTGGAAGCCAGGTGTTCGATCCCCAGCGCCGGATAATACGGCTCCATGTTTGGAGGGCAGCCCATTCGGTTAAAAAAATACAGTGAGGCTATACTAAATAGGTGCAGCCATATAGGAAGGCTGCCTGAGAAACAAACACCACTTCCTCCCCTCCTGGTGACCCCGGCGTAGTATTTGGCCGCAGCCTACCTATGAACCGAAAACTGAACTACGGGCACCTAGCTCCCAGCAACTGTACAGCACCTGACGAAGGCGGTGAACTTGAACCTGGCTACGCCTAATACTTGGGCTCAGCCCAGCGAGGCCAGTTAGGCTGTGCAACTAAAGGAGCCTCAAGACGTTGAGTGGAATATCGTAGTATTATACCCATGCTACACTAGCGTACGAATGCCACCTGAACCAAATGCCATATCACTCAAATGCAAATTTGTGCTGCATCACTGGGTTTTGAAATGGCCTTCGGCTCAAATGACACTCAAGCCAAATGAGCACTCAGAAAGACATGTGGGGCTCTTGAATGATATTTCTAGCCCTTTTGGGCACAGCATTCCAAGACAGCTTATATAAAATTACTGACGTACTTAAAACAAACAAAATATTCTTAATTGTGGGACTGTTTGCCTCTCATTCAGTAAAGCATGATACCAACAAGTAATAATTCCATACTCTCAGCCCCAGTGCGAGCAAGCGACAAACCAGTGTGGCCAGACAGCACCAAAAAACCTCGATTGCGATTCAGAATTCAGCGAAAATTGTGTCAACGCTTACACTATCGATAATTTGATATCATTTTAATGCCAAATACTGCTGCTAAACTTTATTATTGCATTATCGTGTAAAAACATAACTCGGCAGCAGCAACGCCACACAGCATGGCGAGCGATTGTTAAAGGTTTGAAATGCCATCGAAATTGCAGTGGAGCACAGCGGATTCTGTATGGCATTCGAAGCCCTTCATTTAAGTCAAATGACATTTCGTTCGAATGACATTCGGACGCCAGTGTAGCAGGGGTATTAGGCGAGGCTAGGAACAGGTGATCGCTTTAAGGTGTTGAATATCGGATACATTGCGTGTTGCCGTTGACATAAAGAAAAGACGGAGCCTGGGGTAGATTTATTGGCCCACGTGAAGAGAGAAGCAAATGTGGAATAATTCTACAGAATTAGAAATAGGCTTGCAAAGACTGTGGTGAAGCCAAGTAGGAGGTACAAACTAAACGAAGTGCAATCCTAAGCACCAGCGTCTGAGGAGATTAAGCTGTTGACAGTTTCCACGAGGATGCCAAATCAGCAATGAATAACGTCAGCAGTGAGTGATCAATTGTGATTGGAGGCGCGCTAGAAAACTTCGGTGTAACCAAGGGCTTTGCAGAGAGAAGGAACCCGAAGGTGTTAAATAAATTCTTTTGGAAACAAATGAACGAGAAATATGCGCGGGAAAGCCCAAACTACGAAAGTAAAAATGAAATCGAGTTAAATTCTCAGTGTCTATTAAATTATTCTGCAGAATGTTGAACTGCTAAGCAAGCACAGAGCTGTGATCACAGGCTAGCGAAGAGTATAAGTAGGCTACATCTAAGAAGGAAAGGGACGAAACTAGAGAAGAAGGAACAAAACTTGCAATCAGTGGGCGCCAGGGCGCTGAAAGTTGGATTAAGAGTTCAGGACGAATTTGCGGTATTAGCCGAGGTGTCAGAAAGCACAGACAACCTGAATGACCGCCTAAGAAAATCACAGAATAAGCAGTTACTGTTGGGAGGCGAGGACCTGGAAAACAAACTGGTAAACTATCTCAGAAAACAAAGTAGCTGATTGAAAAACGTAGGAATGTGAAAGTATCACTAACAAAAGGGTAAATCGAACTGCGGAGATGTCAGAAAAAACAAAAGCAAGGAATTAACAAAAGCATGGAAAGTGAGATTCGTGCCAACAACATGGCAAGGATTGAAGACCCATTAGCCATAGTCTGACGACGACGACGGCGACGACGACGATGATGATGATGACGGCGATGGTGATAATAACCAAAGACGGAAATATAAAGGAAACAAAGACGCGACGTACTGGCAGAGATGGAATGCATGCACTGAGACGGAAATGGTAATGGCATAACAAACCACCTGAATAATATTATCAAAGCAGCGGAAAGGTTCCATGCAAATTTTACTCCACTAACGTTAGGTGAAGAAGCAGTACTGAACGGACAAGTTTGGTTCGCGAGATTCTAGCAGTAACTGAAGACGAACTGTAAAAGGAGCTCAAGGAAATGAAGAGAGGTAAAGCCCCAGGTGACGGCGCAACAACCGCGGATTTACTGAAGGATTGCGGTGACAGTGTACTTGGGACGCAGCAATTTTATTGACCGAATACCCCTGGACATTGCAGGTACCACAGGCCCAACGTAATTCCAATTCACAAGGCGGGTGACGCCAAAGAGTTTATAATGCTTACCGACCTACCAGCCTACTCTATATAAGCTGTTTACAAAGTTATCAGATAAAACCGCGCGAGTGACACCCTAGATTTGGAAGAACCAACGGACCAGGCTTGGTTTAGTAAAAGCTGCTTAATAATGGTGGACATTCGTGCCATCAACCTGGTTCGAAACAATCGGCAGGCTGTAATAAATTACGAAAAAAGTTATTAATGCAGAGTAGAAAACACTTTCACTAATGGCAACATTGCCAGAACAGACAACACGCACGCACGCACACGAACCCGTGCACGTGTACGAAGACGCACACATAGAACTGCGATCACCCGCGCTAAAGAGAGGCAGCGAATCGCGCTATCCAACGTCCTTTTCCATGGAGCTAGTGTACACGCTCATTTAAGCCGGAAGCTTACACGATTGTTTAAGCCGATGAAAACGGTATCGCAAAAAAAAAAAAAAAAAAATCTGAAAGACAGCCAGGTGCCGCTTCCGGTGCTCTCATAACACCGCTGTCATGCTTATCGCCTCCTTTTGTCGAGCGGTCCTCCGTCGATTAATTACAGAGGTATCTCACTTCCCCTGTTTGTACGATGGTGTATTCCGCTAAATAATCACTTACGACGACGATGCTCGCGTGTGGCGAAAGCTTTTCATTTTGTTTTGGCCTTCTATCTGGTGCCTCCCTAGATTACGGTTTCTCCCGGCGAACCAGCGTCCCCAGCGTATTATAATCCCCAGACGCTTGACACGGCGAGCACCGTTGCCGCGCTTTTGATGATCCCGCCCAAGCTTACGATCGCCGTAACGCAGCGAGCTCTACTTGCTGCCGTTGATTGATCAAGCGAGGAGCCCAATCACGGCTAGATGAAGCTTTCAAGCTAATCAAAGCTGAAATAATGTTAAGGCTGCAGAAGAACGTCCGTACTTGAGTCACCGCGCATTATTCTTAGTTAAGGAACGACTAAGTTCCGTTCGGCTGCTTGATTACGTAACCGCCATTGTTAACCTCATTATACCTAAGTACCTTGCCGTGCTTTCGGTTAAAACCGTAAAAAAAGCCAACAAAATTATGGTATGATCTGATGCAGGTACGCAGGCACCCAGGCAAGCCTCATTCGGTTCGTCTGCGTCAGGCGGGCCAGAATAGATCTTGCTTGCGCTCTTTAACATGCGTACAGGGGGGATTAGAAGAAATACGAACAACGGAGCACACAGCCTCCGACGCATGCCACACCGTTTGGCTGCATTGTAAGTAAACTGCTCGCATGCGTAGTTCTTTAAGAGCGCTTGAGAGTGTGGTCCACTGTTAAGACTGTTACGGGAAATGCTAGACAAAGAATGACGCCGGTGATTTATTTCGGCCTGTCTTTTTATGCTCTGTGACCACTGAGCCCCCTGTTATCTGCTACATTCGAGAGCCAAGCGCGCAGCAGGCTGATTGCAGCTAGCACGATGCCCTTCAACGATCATCCTGCTGCAGTGGCGACGCAGCGTGACAAGGTGCCTCAAATTAAACGACCGGCGTCGCTTCTTGATCAGGCATTTCTCATAAATGTAGGCCACACTCTCAGACGCTCTCGAAGCAGTGCGTATGCGCGCAGTTTACTGACTTTGCAGCCAGACGTTGCAGCGTGCATCGAAGGCCGTGCGCTCCGTTGTTCGTATTTCCTTTAATCCCCTTTGTACATCACACTTCCCTTTCTGTGCATAACGCTTTATTCCCCGTATCGACACTTCCTCCTCTCGCGCCGTTGCTGGTAGCGAAGGCAATGCACACAAGTAATCACAGACTTCCGCCGGGCTCCCGACTGCGCAGGCGTGGCGCGTGCTGACGTCACACGTCCTCTTTCTCCTCCACCGTACTATCGCTCTACCGCGTTCGTTAAGGCGTCAGAGCGTTTGAACATATTTATTGTGGTCAAACCTCCCAAGTGTCTCTACACTAATAACGAAATTCAATGCCCCATGGACCCAGGGTACCACACAGTCGAGTGTTTAGAATGCGCAGAGCACAGCATTTGGTGCTCCCGCAAATTCAGTCGGCCAAGCAGGCGTACTCAGCATCGCGCGTCCCGCCATGTTTTAAGAATAGGCACTGCGAATGCTGTGCAGCGCAAATCAGTGTCGGCTCGGCGAAGTTGGATAACGATCCTCTGATGTACACAATCGTCTCATTATGGTACACAGGGATTAAATGGTGAATCCTAGTGTAGTGTGATACGCTCGAGCTGTTCCATTCGCTTGAGAGCAGTGACCCGGTTTTCAAGCTCGTGATTGTTGACACCGACAACAAGCGAGAACTCACTGCGGAAGGTGTGCATGCTTTGGGGACTGCGCAATCGCCAACACTGTTTACCCGTTATCGCTCCGGAGACTATACACTCTGCAATAGGCTTCCAGCGCTCCCAATTCAGTGCGCTAACATTCAGGGATCATTTTTTTCTGCCTCGAGGGATCGATCAAAAAGAGAGAGGCAACCGGGGCCACCAACTTTGCTAAATCTGTACGTGTTTACCACAAGCTCATTCCATGTTTTAATGAGCAGAAAATAAACGTGCTTGTGCGAGGGATTATGCTTCGTCGCGTTGTAATTTCCTTGGGTTTTTTTGCATGGGCGCGCACACTGCTAATATTAGGAATCGAATTTGGTACGAAAGGGGTAAAAATAAACTCTGATAAGCACGGTCTTTCTTACAAAGAAAAAAAAACGTCACAAAGGCACCCGCTAAATTTTTCCCACTACATACGCCGACGAAAACGTTTCATAAACTTTTCTTGTTTAGCCTCGACCGCAGTTAATTTTCTTGTTGCTTGTAGCACACACCGAAGCACACACGGCTTTCATTTTTTTTAAGTTTGATGTAGCCGTGATTGACGTTGGCGCCT
The DNA here is from genome assembly GCF_048455015.1 of Haemaphysalis longicornis. Taxonomy (NCBI): domain Eukaryota; kingdom Metazoa; phylum Arthropoda; class Arachnida; order Ixodida; family Ixodidae; genus Haemaphysalis; species Haemaphysalis longicornis. Next base: position 68,891,523 of record NW_027526422.1, on the reverse strand, counting down.
GCGCACCATACAAAACTAAAGCAGACAAGTACGCAGGCCCAGGGAATTGCGGAGCCGGAGCATAGGCTAAGATGAGGAAAGAATATAAGCCAGGGGCTAGGTAGCGCCACTATTAGAAGGTGGCAGCGTGCATCAGTGCATATAATTCAGAAGAACTTGTTGGTCGAGTTGGTACATAGTTGACATGATTTTAGAGACGAACACATGAGAGCGAACAAAACAACCAATTTATTGATTTATCGCAGGGGTTTCAAAGAAATCTGTATAACACAGCGATGCGAAGACGAACCGAGGTTACATCTAAACAGGTCAATTAAAGCGGAGAGTTGGCTACTGGCTGATGAACTCATAATTCTAGCGAGCTTCAACACAGGACTGAGAAGGAAAAGAAACACGCTAGCGTGCATTTCCTCTTTCCATTCTTCGTCCTGTGTTGAAGTTCGCTAGAAGTATGAGTTCATTAGACAGGCCACTTGTAAAGCTAAGGTCGCGCAGCATGAAAGAGAAATGAACATGTCGCTGTCAAGTCCCATCTTACAGGGAAGCTGTATATGGCAAACCCCCAGGTTTTCATTCCGGTGAAGCAGCTTCACTCGGCCCCGCTTATGTGCTCCCCCTCGCACAGCCGACTACTCTTTCACAGGTTTTATACCGCTCGACACCACCGATGCCTCTTTCATAAGTTGCACAATCGGCCGATAACGGCTGATAACGGCTCTGCCGCCGTTATCAGCAGTCGCACTTTGAACTCGCTTTGGGAGGGACGCGTGTCGTTCGCTCAGGGGAACAATAGCGGGAAGTGAAGGGTGATGATGATGATGGTTGGAGTTTTTTGGCGCAAGGCCAGCTGGGGCAAAGAGCGTTAAACAAAAGGAAGTGAAGGAGCATCGGCGCGCGCCGACGCGTGAATGGGCGCAAAAACGGCCGATGGCCGCTGCCGCAGAACGTGCCGCCACCACCGTCGCCACCTTAAGTTCCACCTCGTCGAGTAGCTGCGAATCCCTCCCGGATGAAAAGCAACTTGCCCACTTGGAATGCTGACGTGATTGATTGATTGATTGTGGGGGTTTAACGCGCCGACGCAACGCAGGCGATGAGGCGCGCCGTAGTGGAGGGCTCCGGATTAATTTTGACCACCTGGGGATCTTTAACGTGCGCCGAAATCTCGTACACACGGGCGTTTTTGCTTTTCGCCTCCATCAGAAAAGCTGCCGCCGCGGCCGGGAATCGAACCCGCGACCTCGTGCTCAGTAGCGCAACGCCTTAGCCACTGAGCCACCGCGGCGGGTGGAATGCTGACGTGAGCCTGTAATTCTTGTGTTCAGCTTGAAGGGCCTTAGGAGCGGCATTTTCGCCGGGGTCTTTCACGCCTCAGCACGCGCACATCACCGGTTTCCTGGCTTATGTGTGCGCAGATGGGGGTGAAGGGAGGGGGGCGTGCACGCGCAACAAGGCTTCGCGCCCTCAACGGGCATGTCTGCACGGAGGGCAGCAGACAGGTAACATTGGGCTGCTAAACGTCCGCGCAACGGGCATGCCCGTTCTGCTGTCAGGAGATTTAAATGCGGACGTTCAGCAGCCCAATGTGACCTGTCTGCTGCCCCAGCTTCGCGGGTCATCCCTGTTCAGAGTTGAAGGGCACTGATTTTCTTTTTTCGCATGATATCCCTCTACGAGGTAGCGGGTTGTTTGGTACCTGCTGTAAGCTGAACTTGGTTTCGCGATTAGTCTTAATTTATGCTGCACGTCCTTATCCTGATAAGTGCTCGTCTATTTATTTATTTATTTTAGATGTCTAGATGTGCGACCAGACGCTCTGTCTACGTCGGCGCCCGTTAAAGATCCCCAGGTGGTCAAAATTAATCCGGAGCCCTCCACTAAGGCCCGCCTCATCGCCTGCGTTGCGTCAACGCGTTATACATTACAATCAATCAACCAATGTGCGATCGGTTCGTCGGTGCATCACTGCGCTGAAAATCTCTTTGGAACCCATGCAATAAGTTCGCGTTGTGAGTAGCACTTGTATCGCCCGTCTCATACGTCCATCTTTTTTAATGCTAAAATACTGTCACCAACTTTTTATACACGTATGCCCTATTGGTTTATTTGGCTGTAGAGATCCCGTATTAACCTTTGATGGATAACAAGTTCAAATTATTACTCCGTAAATTCATGCCTTACTGTTATTTGTTGCAGCGATTATGAACTGATTGCTGAGACCAGTTATTTACTGCCAAATATTTTAGCCTGGAAATTTGATCGACCGATTGATTGATTGATTGATTGATTGATTGATTGATTGATTGATTGATTGATTGATTGATTGATTGATTGATTGATTGATTGATTGATTGATTGATTGATTGAACAAAAACAAACAGTAATTGGGCACCGCATTGTTCGCAGAGGAGGTTAGTGCATTCGTCGCCAGACACGTTGATGGCTGCAGTCAGCCAGCTGCGTAGCCCGCTCCAGCTTTCGCGCTGCTTCACAAAAGGTCAAAGCTCCCCCACGGGCCGCACGCGCTGCGCGAAGGCGATAGATGTTTCGAAATCTGACCTCCCGGCGTACAAGCAAAAGCTTGCGTTATAATGGCGCCTATCAATGCCGACGAAGCGAACGAGCTTTGCCGCTACCGCGGCCGCATAGCACCCCATCCACATCCGCTTCGAGCGCAAATCAGCGCGATGACGAAATAGTGTTGTGCTGCTCGCTTTCGCAACGATAGCTGACGCCCCGACTCGACTCTCGCAGTTGAAGCAACGCGGAAATCGCTAGTAACGAAACGGTTTCAGCGCTCAGGCATAGCACGGCGCTTCCACAGTTCGGAAACAGAACCGCATCATAGTTTCCCGGCGATTGCAGCGCAAAACTAGTCGAAAAAATTTCCCCGCATTTCCCCGAGGGGAAGAATGTGAAAGTGCGAATGCAGGAGTTGAATTTGCGCGGTTCGGTAACGTTCGCGAAAGAGAGATCACACACACACACACAACTACAAAGAAAGAAAGATGCATTTATTCACAGACACCTATTTGTGTTGCCGTTGTACTTGATTGCTAGAGCGGATCTCAGCTTTGAAATTTCGTGTCAGTACTCCTTTAAGCGGGTGCATTAGCCCTTCTCACGCCCGATTCCTGGCCAATCCCCCACGTGGGTATGTGCCATGCACAGACACCTATTTGTGTTGTCGTTGTACTTGATTGCTAGAGCGGATCTCAGCTTTGAAATTTCGTGTCAGTACTCCTTTAAGCGGGTGCATTAGCCCTTCTCACGCCCGATTCCTGGCCAATCCCCCACGTGGGTATGTGCCATGCACAGACACCTATTTGTGTTGTCGTTGTACTTGATTGCTAGAGCGGATCTCAGCTTTGAAATTTCGTGTCAGTACTCCTTTAAGCGGGTGCATTAGCCCTTCTCACGCCCGATTCTTGGCCAATCGCCCTAAGTGGGTATGTGCTAAAGAAATTAGGAACTCTTCTTGGCCAATCGCCCTAAGTGGGTATGTGGTGCGCGCGGACGGACGGCGGTGGACGCGTGATTCAGAATACTTGGCCAATCGCCCTAAGTGGGTATGTGGTGCGGACGGACGGACGGCGGTGGACGCGTGATTCAGGGTCGCTTAAGAAGTGCATTCGCACTTAAAACACGCCTCGAAACATGCACGCGTCGTTTTGAATGTACTAAACTTCACCCGTGCGTTACTCGGAAGGTTTGACGAGGGTAACAACAACACTTTTGGAGCTGTATACAGTTGGCACACGTATTAAATGTATCTAAGGAACAAAAGTGACGCCGACGCAGCGACGCCGCAATGTAAAGGCCTAAGAAAGGCGCCAATCCGGGCTGTCGTTGAATATCGGCGTCAGTTCGGTTTGCTTTTGATGTATTGGACAGTTTTAACCTTCAGAATGCCGTCCAATAATAGTTAAATTTTCTAGCTTTAAAACAAAAGACAAAATTCTACACGAAAAGAATAATCTGAAAGTGCGCAATGTCAACGTTACTGAAGACTTCTCGCCTGCAACACGCCTAGTTCGCAAAAAACTAGTCCAATTTGCCAAATCACAGCCCAACTCTCCGTTCTTCAAACTAAAGTATAACAAACTTCTTCTAAATGATAAATACTACGTTTACGACCACGTAACAGATTCCGTGATGGAAGCAACCACGCTTTATTCCCATGAAAACAATACTCCCGATGTATCCGCCCCCCTTCCCGAACAACCTCCGGTTTCACCAAGCTAGCGGGTAGCGAGGGGTAGTGGTAGTAGTTCCCATTCTGCGCATGCTTCCATTTTATTCACGAATATCAGAAGCTTAATCAGTAAGCGCACTGAAGTGTCAGCAGCAATTAATTCTTCATCTGCAGATATTGTAGTGTTAACGGAAACTTGGCTCCATAGAAATATACGTGATAGTGAACTTTTTGATTCATTTAACCAGTTCCATCTTTATCGCCGTGATAGGGACGCAAGGCAAGGGGGCGGTGTTCTAGTGGCTGTTAAAAAAACAATTCGAATCCTTTTCACTTAACATACCGCCGGTTTTAGAAATCGTGTGGGTATCTGCTAAGCTGTCGTATCGCAGAATAATTTTCGGTGCATGCTATCGTCCACCAAATTCCTCGCTGACGTTCGTTAGCGACCTTCACGACGCTATAAACACGGTTGTATCCCGATACCCAGCATGTCCTATTTTCTTACTGGGTGATTTTAACTACCCAGGAATTGAATGGTCGGCCTCAATACCATTTTCGACACCGTTTTCATCTAGTACTCAGCAATTTATTGACTTATGCTTTGCCTTTAACTTAACACAATTAGTATCACAACCTACGAGAGTGACGCCAACTACCGCGAATATATTGGACATTGTTCTTACAAACTGCCCTGATCTGTGTTCGCAAATAACGTACATGCCCAAACTGAGTGATCATGCCCTTTTAAACTTAACTGTAACAATTCCACTGCAAAAACGTTCCATAAAAAACAAAAACCATTCGAAATTATAACAAAGCCAATTTTGCGGAAATAAATAGTGAATTGCATTTATTTATAGTTGATTACTTAGATGGGTTCGATGAACGATCGCTAGGATGCAACTGGGCGTTATTTAAGAACAAGATCATTGAATTAACAGATCGCTTCATACCTACTCGGGAAATACCGTGTAATTCGAATGCTCCCTGGTATAACCCAAATATTAGGCGCTTATCAAACCGAAAGAAGCGGCTGTACCGTCTCGCCAAGACATCTCACAGTATTTATAGGTGGTCCTTGTACCGCTCAGCAGTCAATGAGTATATTGCAGCGGTCAAAACTGCAAAGCAAAACTTCTTGACAAATACGATGCCCAGCTTTTTGCAAAATAACCCGAGGAAATTTTGGCGCGTCGTCAGCCCTACGGAAGATTCTCGAATAATGTTAATTGACGCAAACGGCGAACCAATGCTCGATAATGAGTGTGCTAGTGCGCTGAACAAAGTATTTTCAGATGCTTTCTCTACCAGCTCCACTTCTTCTTTACCCAACTTTAATGGTCGGGCCTACGTAGCGATGTACCCTCTGCAAATCGACCCAAATGGAATAATTAAGATTATTGACTCACTTAAAACTAGTTCTTCCGCTGGCGTTGATGGTATTAATTCCAAATTCCTTAAAAGTACCAAACACAACTGTTCTATTATCCTAGCTAAACTTTTTCAGCAATCACTAGAACAAAGTAATATCCCTGATGATTGGGAAATAGGCAAAGTGGTACCTGTCTTTAAATCTGGAGATAAACAGTCCCCTTTCAATTACAGGCCCATATCTATCACTAGCATACCGTGTAAAATCTTTGAACATATAATTTATTCTCATGTTGCCAACTTTCTTGAATCTAATTCATTTTTTGACCCCGCACAGCACGGCTTTCGAAAGTCTTTTTCATGTGAAACCCAGTTAATTTTATTTACTAACAAGCTTCACTCTATTCTGGACAACCGTTCCTTTGCTGACTGCATTTTTTTTTATTTCGCAAAAGCGTTTGATAAAGTACCGCACCAGTTACTTCTTCACAAACTAAGAAATACAGGTCTCGCCACCGGCATAATCAAATGGTTTGAGTGCTTCCTCGTGCATCGCCAGCAATTTGTCATAGCCAATGACACCATTTCATCTTTAAGCCCGGTTATTTCAGGTGTACCCCAGGGCACTGTTCTGGGTCCACTACTTTTTCTCATCTACATCAATGATTTGCCTGAGTGTGTTTCATCATCAGTGCATTTATTCGCTGACGATTGTGTCATTTTTAGGAAGATTGATAACGATAATGACATATGCACACTTCAGTCCGACATCAATTCCATATCCCATTGGTGCAGTACATGGCAAATGACATTAAATACTAATAAATGCAAATCACTGCGAATTTCCCGTATCGCTACTAACCCGCACCCGTACTTACTTAATGGGAAAATCCTCGAAGCTGTTACTTCATATAAATACTTGGGCGTTCATATCACTGCTGACCTATCATGGAATCTTCATATTGACTATCACTAATAAAGCCAATCGAATGCTTGGCTATGTAAGACGAAATTTTCATTCCGCTCCTTCTTCTGTAAAACTGCTCCTTTTCCAATCCCTTGTCCGTTCACAACTTGACTATGCTTCATCTATATGGGACCCATCTACTGAAGTACTGATTCACCAGCTAGAAATGATTCAGAATAACACCGCACGATTTATTCTAACTACCAGCGAGCAGCCAGTGTCTCCAGAATTAAAACTAACTTGAATCTCCCATCTCTGACGTCACGACGAAAAATTGCACGTTTGTGCTTATTCCATAAAATATATTCACACGGCATGCTTCACAACGCACTACTTAGTCCCCCTTCATTCGTATCTTCTCGTTTAGACCATGCTCACAGAGTTGGTATTCCTACTTGCAACACTAAAACCTTTTCTCACTCTTTCATTCCACGTACCTCTAGGGACTGGAATCATCTTCCTTCTGATGTCGCTACGATTAGCAACCCAGACTTGTTTCATTCCGCTGTGTGCAACATCATCACCTAGATTTGTCTGTTGTCTGTAGCGATACAACGGTTCCTGCCAATCCCACTTGTTTTGCTGTTTTGCTTCTATTGTTTTCTTTAGTCTTGCCAGGAACGCCAGAACTGACACGAAATTGCAACTGACCTCCTGTATTACTCCTTACAACATGTATACCTTAGCTACGTTTCTCACGTTGTAAAATAATGATTACAACCTTATTTACTGTTTTACGTTTGTTTTAGAGGTGATATGTACTCGCAATGTGTTCGTTGTACTGCATTTTTCTTATTTCTTGTTATGTATTCACCCACTCCCCTCTTCAATGCAATTGCCTTGAGGGTATTCCAAATAAATAAAAATAAATAAATAAATAAATATACTCGCGTACTGCAGGGTCGCGCAAAGACAAATAAAAAAAAATATGCCGAAGAAAGAGACTTAGTTTTGTAGTAAAAGCTGCAACGGTTAAGTCTCCCTATTTATCAGACGAATAGCTGTCGTCGATTTCTCAGTATTCGTAAGGGATTACTTTATTGCGCAGGCTGCACGCAAAACACTTGAGAAACTTTCTCCAACGTATAACACGTCTTCAAAGGCCTTTGCTGAACGGAAAGCGATAGATGATGCAGGACTATCTGCGCCCACAGCATGCGGTGTCGTCTGCAACGCGTGTGCACGTGCGTCCCGCGCGCAGCAGACGTCCAACGGCAGCGGCCAATTGCAGCTCGGCGGGGTACCTCCTCGTAAGAGCTCCGCTGCGGTAAACTAGAAGCTTATAGTTCGCTTCTTTGCTGGAACTGGAATGACGGCGACGAAATGCCGACGCTGGTTGTCACCGAGCGACAGCCAGCCAGGATACCTTTGCTAAAGCGAGAAAACGTGACCACGCGGACAATTGGAACGCAAAGCTAGGTTGCAACGGTGCGCGAGGGGTGTGCGAGAAACGTCGCGTTGCGGACTCCCTAAGCCGGTGCAAGGCGTGCGCGTAGGGCCCAGCCTCCAGCCGCTAGAGAGAGTGACGAGATGCTCGCGCTTGCTCAACAGTCCAATAATGGATCTTGTAATAACTGCTCTTAACAGCGGAGCTGTTTAAACTTGAGCTTGGTCCGGTGGCGTTAGCAAAAAATACCAAGAAAAAAACTGCGCCGCCTGTAAAGGGTGCACCACCGCGGATAGGGTGTTATAACAGTGAAGCCGGCTTTCGGGCCCGCTCGTATGCACACCCCTCACTATACCATTTGTATGTAATACTAGTCTTTCTTAGGCTACTAAAACGCAAAAAATGGCGCAGCTTGCACTATTATGGTGCACGGCTGTGGAAAGAGCAGTGCTGGGGGTCGACCTAGCTTCTTCCACCCTGGGGGGGATCGACCGGAACGGCCTTGTAGAATTCGGCTAAACTTGGCCTCAACCTCAAGACTTAGCCTATAGCCTAGCAAGAACCTCGCAAAATAAAACTTGGCCAAGCTTAGCAAAACCGACCAAAACTTAGCAAAACCCGGAATAAACTAGGTCGACCCCAGCTTCGCTGTCTCTCCAGCCTTGCACCACTAATGCAAGCTGCACCAATTTTTTTTATTATTTCGCGCTATTTAGTAATGAACACTTCCCCCTATTTTATCGTGTGCATCGGCTTATCTATCGCAACATTGTGATCTGGCAAAGACATGCCGATTATGAATAGAAATTTCCCGAACACTGCTGCAATGAAATCGCTTTTCTTCGCCGCGTGCGCCACAATGGGCGCTGCCGACGCCATAGACGGCTTGCCAGCGTGGCGCGACAGTTTTACGGTGCGGTGACGATATACTGCTGGCAACAACTGCCACGTCGAACACAAACGAAATATCGGATCGGATTACGTAACGCGCTTAGACTAGAACCCTAAAATGTCTCTGCCAGCTCTAACAGGCGACCCGATCTGTCAGGTTGAACATCGACGTGCACATGCGATCAGGTCCGTTAGGCTTTCGGCGGCAGAATAACAACGCTGGCAATACGAAGCAGCTGCTCAGCGTCGGAAGTGAACAAGTTTCGTAATAGTAGATCTTGTGTCCTCGGCGTGCACTGATATAAGTTACACTGCTTTCAGACCTCGGGTGCAGTTCTACCCATTGATGCCACTTTCGAATTGTTTTCTGTTGCTGCTGTTTCTCGACATAGCTCCGCTGGTGCGTGCATGCGTGCGTGCATGTGGGTGCACCATTTTGCCTATTTTTACTTCTTTTGTGCGTAGCCATTTTATGTGTGTCTAAATATATCAATTCTCTGTTGATTGCTTTAGAGCACAACTCGTGTTTACCCAGCGAAATTGGAGGTATATAATTAAATTCAGTCCGCCGTACACAAGAAAACAACAGAACGTCGTCTCAGGCCCGCGCGTCGCTTAGTGTTTGTACTGAAATTCATTAGTGCCAAGGCACAACCACATGCACGCGTAAAACCGATGTACACGCGCAACGACGTAAACCGGTGTAAGCGCGTAAGGAACTGCCGTACTCCGGCGTACGCTGAATGCATTACTACGCGCCTGTTACGCCCAAGTCAGAGCCCGCCAGACATCGACGCAAACTTTCGGGCGCGCGGTGTTGACGTAGACCTCTTGCGCTGATGTTATCTGGCGGTCAGGCTGCATAACAAGACAGCAAATTGATAAATAAGCTAACTTTACTAATCGTTATGCGATAAAACGAAGTAATTTGTAAAATACGGGGAGCAAATAACCGGACAAAACACGTGAAGCAACGACCAACTACTACTACTACTACTACTGCAGTTGACGCAAATGTAGCGGAGGGTTTTGTGCCTGCCAAATATGCATACTAATCCTTGACGTTTTTTAATGTCCCAAGAACTGTTTTAGTTGTTTCTGTATTAAATATACCTACTTTTGTGAGGATACGCGTTACTTGTTTCATTTGAGTTAAAGTGCAGTTGAACTGGTCACCACAAAGCTGAGTCCGGGGTAGTCGAGCCACACTGCGCGGCGCATTGGTTTACGCGCGCGTTGCGGCGGTATGTGGTTACTCGCCCTAGCTCTCTGACGTCGTCGGTCGGCGTAAAGGCAGCGGCGTATGTCGCCGCAGGCGTACGTCTTGCGCGAGTACGTCGACTTTACGCGTGCATGTGGTTGGGCCTTTAGAGCTCGTATTGCGCCCCCAAAGTTGGTATACCTATTTTTTTTTTCTTTTATACAAAAGGGATCCCATTTCGCAATCCCGCAACATTAATTAAAAGCTTGTCGTCCCAATTCGCAATCCCGCAACATTAATTAAAAGCTTGTCGTCCCAACGCTCAGTCGAGGCAAACAATCCGCCATCCATCTGTTGCCAAGCAGCTTCCGAGCCGCCTCAAATTTCGCTCCGTCGCTTCGCTTCGGGGCGCACGCGTGTGCAGCAAGCGAAATTATTAAAAGTCGCTGCTGCTTCTTCGCGTCGTCTTAGCTCATTTATTCCGTCGCACAACCACCGCAGCTTAGCCAGCAAACACGCGCTCTTGCAAGAAGCTACACACAGAAAGAGGGGTCACGGCATAGATGCTATAACCACGAACTTCGGACCGAGTTTCGAAATTTCGAAAGAGGGCGCACGCAAGCCAAACTGTTCCGGCACGGATGCACAAATGGCCAGTGACAGCCACGCGCACAGCGACATTGCTCAAGAAGGGCAGCTCCGGCTGGGTTACCTACGAGGAAACGTTATTCGCAGCGCGGCAGTAAACATTGGCCAACGCGCGGCTTGATTTGCATCGGATGGGTGCAACACCACCTCGCCCCGGGGTTGTACGGGGTGGAATAAGAGTGCAAGAAAAGTGTAAGTGTGCTGGAATGCGTTTGGCAACACAACTTGAAGGGGAGTCGACGGCCGTGGCAGTGAATCGGGGCAGGCGCGTGGCGGGGAAGGGACTTAAAAACTCCGTTTATTTACCGACACATTTTCTTCCACAAGTCGACGCCGAAGCCTTTTGGTGCTCCGACCCAACATTAAAACAAAACAAACAAACAAAAACACTTCCCCGGTACTTGTGTTTGGGGGTTGTTATCGTCACCACATTCTGCGTAATCGCGACCGCGTTCAGAGCGTACTCTTTGTCTCGTTACGTAAGAGTATTTGTTGGGACAGTTTTAAAGCGGCCCTGCAACAAACACTTTCCATAAGTGCTTTCACTCTTTCCTTCGAATCTGGCACCACTGCGAAAGCTATAGTTATCGCCAGCATGGAGCGGCACAGCGCGATTTTCTCGTCGCACCCGGATACACCTTCCATTACTACTCTTTTTTTGTGGCTTTTTCAAAGTTGCTATCGAAAAGAGTTTATTGCTGCAACTGAAAGAAAACCGGCCAACAACCGCTGCATGGTTTTAGTGACGTCACTTGAGCCGTGGAAGAACGTCAAGACCGGGAAAGACAGAAAAATATTTTGAGCGAGTTTACAAGTTACAAGCAGTAATTTTTGGCTGAGGTACATTGCGACCCCCTATAATCTAAGTACTTCGTGTGTTGGGTGACTACGCTTTGCAAGCATTTAAGATTTCAAAAAAAAAAAAAGTTTAAGAAACAGTTGCAGGGTCTCTTCAAGCGCCAGAACCAGCCTTCGACTGATTTCACTTTCACTCACGAGATTTGGTGATAGCGCGCGAAATTTGAATGCACGCCTTTTGTTTCACCCGCGCCCGGGTACACCCAAATATACAAACAACTAAAAGGGAGCACTCAGGCGTTCTGATGCGCGACATGTTGCACCATTGGGCAGTTTTAAAATGCAGCGAAGCGTTTAAGGCCCCTGTGGTACTGGACGGCCGCCCTGGATGAAATGTCCAGGAATGCTACTATATAACGTTACAGTAACTTCTCATGATTGGCTAATGATTGGCTATGCGAGGTAGTGGCAGCGTCGTTATGTATCGAATCTATTACCCTAAACACACGGTCGGCACGTGGGGTTTTTATCCATACAAGAACCCCACGTCCGCAAAGTGAGGAAGTTTAGGGTGAGAATAACGGAGAATATATATATATATATATAAGGTAAGTAGAGACCGAGACATTCGAGAAAGACACTATAAATAAAAATAAAATTAAAATTTTATTTTTATTTTTCATGCCTTTCTCGGGTGTCTCTGTCTCTACTTACCTTATTTTTTTTTTGCGCTCTGTGTGAGCTTTTTGTTTCCATAATATATATATATATATATATATATATTATAAGTAGAGACAGACACCCGAGAAAGGCATTAAAAATAAAAATAAAAGTTTAATTTTATTTTTATTTATAATGTCTTTCTCGGGTGTCTCTGTCTCTACTTACCGTGTGTGTGTGTGTGTGTGCGCGTGCGTGCGTGCGTGCGTGCGTGCGTGCGTGTGTGCGCGCGCGCGCGTGTGCGCGTCTATAATCTCTAAACATATTTCTACCCCTTTCATAGTTTATCTTGGCATCAATTGAGATTGTAAGCGCGTAATGTTACAGCACCATACGCCGTGGCTCTCTGCAAAGCTTCAAATCTCAATACGTAAGTTTCCGCTCGATGCAAAGCCTGCGACGCCGACAGTGAACACGCCACATCATCATAGTGAACAGTGAACACTCGCATGCATTTGGCCTTCACTGCAACGTGACCCCGCTAGAAGACTCAAAGGGCGTGTACATTCGGGTCCACGAACGTATACAGTGAAGCAGAGATGACGCAAACAGAGCGGTATTTTTGAAGACGCCTGTTCGCAAGACGCGACTCATCTGTCTGCACCTCGACATTCGACATTTAATTATTCTAGTTGCAGCTAGTCGTGCAAGTGCACGTCCCCAGCGCGACGCTTCCAGTGCACACTGCAAATATTCATCGTACGCGACAACGTACTTAATTCTCTCCCTTTGACGCAATCGCATCAGGACGTTTCGTCACTATTTTGCGTTAATCGAATGACGTTAGAAAGGGCACAATAGTAAGACAGCGTCGACAACGCAAGTCCGAAGGTATGCGACACCGAAAATAGTTTGATTCCGCTGAATTTCGACATTTAGTAGTCTGAAAAGAACGCCTGTGGGTTTGAAACGAAGGGCGCTCGGACGGAAGTCAACAGGAACCGGATTCGACCTAGCTTATTCAATGCAGTGCGAAGGCCAAACAGACAGAAATTGACGAGTGGGAAAACGTTCGAAAGTGTTAAGCACGCATGCGGCCAGAAGGTTGAGTATGATCGAACTTGAAGTTTAAATTTTGTTCCACATTAAGAAAACTTTTACGAGGAGCCCAGTAATGTGAAGACTTGAGAAGTCCTGATCCCTGTTAAGACGGGGCAGCGTACAAGGCAGGCGGCCGAGGGAAGGAGTACAACGTACAAAAAACAAGATATCGAGGTCATAGATTGTGGCTTGAACCAGAAGTCATGCAAGGCACAAGAAAAAAAGAGAAGTCACCATGTCACAATGATTATACAAACTTTAGGCGGAGTTGTTTTGATGACATACAGGATACAGCAATGTTAGTTGACCGTTGTGCTGCTGAGCACGGGGACGCGGGTTTGATTCCCGGCCGCGGCGGCCGCTTTTCTGATGGAGGCGAAAAGCAAAAACGCCCGTGTGTACGAGATTTCGGCGCACGTTAAAGATCCCCAGGTGGTCAAAATTAATCCGGAGCCCTCAACTACGGCGCGCCGCCTCATCGCCTGCCTTGCGTCGGCGCGTTAAACCCTACAATCAATCAATCAATCAATCAATCAATCAATCAATCAATCAATCAATGTTACCCGTTGTGTCTGCATTTTCGTTCTACCGTCTTTTCGTCCTGCGTTCAAGCTGAAATTTGCATTCAATGTGAACCAACTCGTCCAATCCCAAGCAAAGGATGGCAAAGTTTAGAAGTGTCAAGGCCATTGAAAATTCGCCACTTGATTTCTATAATTAGTTCTGCATTTTGGCGATACGCCACAGTTCAGGCTGGCGTACATTGTAATTTGGGATGTTTTTCTCTAGCCTTGCTGGGCTTGCTGTATAATTGTGGCAAGTAACCTAGCTACAAACAGTATTCGGTCCTTTTCAGCTGAGGTTTCTCAACGCCTTCTGCGACCCCTAAATGCTAACACTGAGATTAAATGCTTAGCAGTACATGCACTGCGCAGTGACGACGATAAACGCGATGTCCCCTTAACCTCAAGCAGTGTCGCACTTCCCATTTGCTTTCTGCCCTCGGCGCCCGAACGCGCCGCCAACTCATGCCGCATTTCTAGAAGGCGAACAGCGTGATCTTCAGTGCAGTGAAAAGGTCATGACCTTGCCGCAGCTGGAGTGTTTTGACGGTAGAGCGAAACAAGAAATACTGGCGACCTTTCGAGGGGAAAGTGCGTCAGCGTATTGAAGTAACGACGAGGTTTGTTCGTGCAAATGTAGCTCTACATTCCCTGCCAGATTATTTTGGTGACACATACATCAAACTGCAGCGGCTTTGCGAGCGACAGAACGCTTAAGAGGTGGTTCTGTGATTCCGGAGAGTTGGGAGTCGTTGGCGCCTAACTCAGTATAGGCATGCAGTGCTACCAGAAAGAAAAGAAACACTACGTCAACAAATCTACAGCGCCTTGGCTGCTGTAAATTTCTGCGGTGTTCGCATTCGGGGTCAAATCTTGCTGTATCCAAACATATAGGCTGCGAAATAATGCCGCTAGGTTCCCTATAGAAGCCCAATTTTCGCGCAAAGTGGCCGGACGTCAACTTTCAAGTTCGAAATGTGGATTTTTACCCCCTCGAGCTGCACCTACGATATAAAGCACCCAGTACAAAGCTACGGGAAATGATTCAGAGTCCCTTCAAGATCTCTAACTTTCACCTTAATCTGGACAAATGGAGGTTTTTTTCTATTTTTCGCCTCCATTGGAAGAACAGCCGGCCGCGGCCAAGAACCGAACTGGCGATTTATTTCCTTAGGGATTGAGCAGACTTTCTGGGAGTCAGCTTGCCTTTCCAACACCTGTTCCACCTACGACTAAATAAATAAATAAGTTATTTGCCCCAGTTACTCTACAACAACGTGCTGGAGGTCCACAGCGAAAAGTGATCATAAATACACTCCGCAGCGAAAAGTGTTCAAAAACACACTTCAAGGTGCCTGGTTGAGACAAGTTTTGCAACGTTTGCAGCAACAAAAATATACTACGCCTGCTCGTATTTGGGGGTTTTTAACTTTTTTATGGTTCTTTGGACAGCGCATGTCATGAACAGCAACATAAACTACTCTCTTCTGGCGTAGCAAGCCAGCGTGACGGCTCGGCTAACATCACCGTTTTCCATTATTGTTTTTACTGTCTCTTTTTATAGCGCACGCGCTAGCGTCGCGATGTAGATTGAATGTGATAATTTTATTTGGTAAGCATTTTTCCCGGGTACCTCAAAGCCGTGTGTCTACACAAAAATGCCTAATTGGCGAAGTTAAGGCATTTAATCGCTGTAGTAGTGTAAGGATAATCTTTTAAGAGGAAACAAAAAAAAAACGGAAACGAGACAAAACTTTGTCCACTATGGCTATCATAACCAAACCTGGCAGCAACCATCCGTCCTCCAATATACAAAAACAGAAAGACTGAACAATCTACAGAAAGAAATAAAAATGAAGTGAGAGAATTGAACAGGGCTGCCTCGTCTAACGTTCTCATGCGATCAGCGAAAAAAGTAAAAAAAAACATACGAATATTAAAAAGCTGAAAAGAATCGAACGAAATCGCACGTGCGTGTCTAATCCAGCGATCGAATGCAATTACCTCGGAAACGAAGCGAAAACACAGCAACATGAAAAAGGAAAACGAATTCGCGAAATCACAGAGGTCTACCTCATCCAGCGCCCTCCCACGACCAAAAAACAAAAACAAAAAACAAAAGAAGACAACAAACAAGAGAACGCTGTCTGCGTATACCGTACTTACCCGATTCTAACGCGCACTTTTTTACCGGAAAAATAGGTCGAAAAATCACATGCGCGTTAGAATCGGATACGAAACCGAAACTGCCGAAACAGCAGATATTTCGTCCCACCGTGGTCCCACCCATCGCCATCGCCATCTCAAGATGGCGCCAAAGCTCTTAGCAACGATTTTTCGGACGCAGGAAGCATAAGCTCCCTGTTCTATGGCGTAAGCGCCTGGGCTTTTCTATCGGCGTTCACACAAATCTTTAAATCGTTCCACTTGCGTGCTTGTAAACAGCAATGGCAGCAGCGGCTCTAACGCGTTCAAAACGACCGGTCGGCTGAAGCATGCGCCTCTGGAGAAGCTCGCGGGATGGGCGTGCGAGGCGTGGGCCACGATCCCATCGACCATAGTTGAACATTCGTTCAGAAGTGTGGCATCGCGAACGCGCTTGACGGCACCAAGGACGAGATGTTGTGGTCAGCGGAGAGCGGCGAGGAGTGAGATGAGTGAGATTACTTCGAGAAATAAATCGCCCGTTTCTCTCGCATTCGTTTTCTTGCTCAGAAATTTCCGTGCGCGTTACAATCGGAGGTGCAAGTTTTTTTCGTTTTTTTTTTTTTTTGCCAGGAAAATCGGTTGCGCGTTAGAATCGGGGGCGCGTTAGAATCGGGTAATTACGGTAACTGTTCTTTCAACGCCACGCCACCACGGATATTAACGCGGCAGGCGATACGGAGAAGCGTCGTACGGATGCTTGCGCTTTAGTGGGCAATTCTCGGTATTCCTGTATGTTTTCCTCGGGAACTTCCGCGCAGAGATGTTGGCTGTTTCTTAGCCCATCGCGGGTGTGTTTCTAACCCATCGATAAAAAGAAAACTGGCGCGTTGTGAACTTCGATGAAATTGGATGAAAACAAACAAACAAAGAGACCCAGGACACCTAAGCAGAACTGATTGGTTGTGATAGCGGAATCCCGAATCTCCAGCCGAGCGCCTCAGACACCTTACCTCCATCTCGCGTTGTCGAAGGGTTAGTCGCAAACGCCCCCCCCCCCCCCCCCCCCCACCCGCCATGCCCCACTGAACCTAGAGTCCTCCCCAACTACAAGCTCTCTCTCTCTCTCTCTCTCTCTCTCTCTCTCTCTCTCTCTCTCTCTCTCTCTCTCTCTCTCTCTCTCTCTCTCTCTCTCTCTCTCTCTCTCCCCTACGGGTACAAGGGCGCTAGAGTATACAAGCGTCTTTTGCTGCTGTTGTCGAGGAAAGTCACTAAAGGATCGCGTCTGTGTAACACGAACCACTTCACAAAATAAAAGACTTCTACCGAAAAGAAAATCACCCGGAGTAGTAATAAACCCGGTTTGCGCGCATGCAGGCCAGCGCGCTAAAGACTCTGCCACGAACACCAAAACTTCGCCAGCACCCGCAACGCAAGATTACGAACGACGTGCAACAGATTATATACCTACCGTTCAACCTGGTTCGCCGCGAGACGAAAACAAATGTGGCAGTTATGTTTAAGACTTCCAGGTTGCCGCTGACGGCGATCACACAGACATTTTGTTTCAGTTCTTTTCCGCATCGGCTGGTTCCAAATACGAGCACCAGTAGCAGTTTTCGAATACCTTTCTTCCAAGTTCTCCCGACCGCAGACGTAGTGCGCCTGCTTCGTAAAGCCGGCGCACTATCTCTGAACACGTTTTTTTTTTTTTTCATTCAACTCTTTTATTTGGGTACAGAAGAAATGCGCCAACTAAGCCCTGAACAAAGTTAAATTCGCAGAAGGCAGGCAAGAACTAGCAAGGCTACACACTGCATTGGAGAGCATACCACGTTTAGAAAAATGCTTCAATAAAATGTGCCGAAATGTATTTAGTTTTGGGATTTCGCCTGCCCTACTCCAACCTCGAGAGAAGACAAATAGCATCTGAGAGAGGGTGCGGTGGGGGCGTATATTATTGTGTAAGAAACCTAAACTCATGCTTTTTTTTCTGTATTTTCTTTCCTTTAAAGCGCGCGACCACACTCAGAGTTCAGCTGCATACGGGAGACATACGAGTCCGTAGTGCCACCTCGAGCATAACACGTACGTCTCACTATCCGACGCGCCTCATACGGACCGAGCTACAGCTTCGGCGCGCCAAACCTCCCCGATTTGAATCTTTAGAATACAAGCGGCTCAATGCGAGCCGACACGCGGCGCTCGCGCCGCGAAGCCCGCCAAACGACGACCCATAAAAATACGCGGGCGAACGAGACGAAGCCGACTTATATAGCGCCTGAAGAGCAGCATACTTCCCGCCGGCATATATTCTTTATAGGCCCAGCGTCTGTCCATCATTCTTCTCAAAAGACCGCCGTATGAGTCACACTCAGGGCGCCCGACAACAAAAGAAAGGAAAAAAGGCAAGAATATGCCGGCTAGTAACCTCGCCCACCTCCCGCCCCGCAGCCGGTTTTGTAAACATAAAACTCCCTTCGACGTCGGCCTCCCATCGTTATCGCAACAACGCTCGTTAATTACATTATCGCCGTTCTTCAAGACGAAACGGCCACCGCGCGAAGCATCACTGAAGAAGGAGACCCGACATTTGAATTTGTCTTTCGATGCCCCGTGAAAAGAGCGCCTGCGTTTTCGTTTTGTTTTTTGCCAGAGCACGGCAACAATTAGTTTGCAGCCGAACCGGCTTGTAGCATCCGTTTTCCGTGGTTTCTGTGCCGGTTAGCCCGCAGGCAATTAACAGTTAGCGACCCCAGTAACGTGACTCTGAGAAAGCCTTTCTGAACCTAATGATAACTATAATGACGATGATTGTGATGAAACGATTTTAATAAAAGGTTATGAGATAGCATTTTCACCCGAAGCAGTGCTTCTATAAAGGACAGAAAAAACGTGGGAAAGGGAACGATGTGTCGGCAACGATATGAGCTAGAACGTGCATTTCGGCGCAAACTTCCGCGACGAATATCTTTGCAATAGAGTTTGCGATTTTTCTGACGTGGTTTACAAAGTGGTTGCGGGGCCCATTAATTTGAAATATATTCACCTATTCTAGAATCTATGCGCAAAAGAAAATGTTAAAGTTAGTGCTAACGGGAAAATTTATCACAACTGTTATGGTCCACTTGATGCCGCAGGGGAGAACGAAGAGGAGGGGGAAAAAACAAACACAGGTGCTGATTTCAGGCGCCTCTACTAGATTCAATACAGACGTATCAAATGAGCGATTGTCGGAAAACAGCCGGAGTCGGTGTCTATGGCAGCGAAACGGTTCCTAGACCACAATTCATCGAATAGCACGCGTTTTAACTCGGCACAGTAGCGAAAAGTGACCATCCACGCCGGTACACCGTAAATGAAGAAACGGAGCGGATGAAGGCTGCAAGCGAAAGAACAGATAGCCAGCGTAATCCACCATCGCTGTCGACTCTCCTTTTGCACGGCACAAGGAATGCGCAGCGGCTCAAGGTGTATGAGATAGATCGAAGCCATTCGAAAGCGCCGGCAGAAGCAGATCGCGGGGCAAATCGTCTCAAGCGGCAAGACGACAAAACGCATCAAGAACGCGCGCAGAGAGCAAAGTGTCTCAGGCATTCAACTGGACATTATGAATACTTTCGCATTCAGAAACCCCAAGACGCGCTTACGTGTCCTCGAACGTTTTCACCGGAAAAAGACGAGATCTTAGGTTTCACCGGTACTGTGGGGCGCGGGATTAATTTCAACCACTCTGGATTTTTACCGTGAGCCTACATTTAGTCACACGGGCGTTTTCGCTTTTCGCCTCTATCAGAAAAGCGGCCGCCGCGGCCTGGATTGAACCCGCGGGCTTGGGGTCAGAAGCAGAACGCCTTAGCAACTGAGGTACCGCGGCGTGTAGAGCCCAAGTGTGGCCGCCCTGTAAAGAACACAGCCGGCTATTCTATATAAGAACGTTCGTTTAAGAGTACGTCAAAATATACGTGATATATTCCTTTATTTTCGCGCTCTTCTGAGCAACACACATCCATCAAGATCAAATAGCCTCACCGACAAATTCTGCCACCGGCAACGGTCCGCTAAAAAAAGCGGCCACGGCTTTTTTTTTTTTTTTTTTTTTTTTGCGACAGGCGCGGATCAAGTTGCAGGGCACAAAAGGGAAGTTTCCGTCGACCACTAACCTCCCGCGAAAAAAAATACACAAACGAAAAACAAAATCAGAGAACAGAAGTACAGCTTTTGCGTTCGACGGAATGTTCCGGCCACCAAACTACAGCGTTCGCCGCTAAGCAACTTTCAGTTCGCTGCTTATTATTTCTCCCGAGCGCCGCACCGGGAACGCACCTGTTACGACGACGACGGCGAACACATTCGCATCGACAGAAGCCTTTCACGTTACAAGTGACTGGCGAGACGGCCGGGCCGCCGTTATCCAACGCTAAAATTTCAGCCGCCCGTGGGACTCAAAACGAGCGAAACGTCATTCGTTTTACGCGCTTTCCTTTTTTTTTCCATTTTATAAGAGCCCTTTTTCGCAGCAGCAACGTGTCTTTTTTTTTTTTTTTATCCGTGCGTCGTTGCTACCCGTAGCTGTTCAAATGGGCAGGAGGATATATAGCAGGCGGAGTTTACACCACGACAGAAGGAAACAAAAAAAGCATCGATAGGTTGCAATCGATTAGATACGCCGCAGCTGCACCTGAGCAAAATTTTCGTAATATAGTGGAGGTGCCCGGATTACTTTAAATCATGCGTACATTTCCCGCTCACGCCGCAATCTCGCAGCCGGGGAGTTGCGTCAATCTGCTCCGTTGATGAAACGGCCGCCGCGACTGGGGTTCGAACGCGCGACCTCGATGTCACAAAATCAACGCCATAAGCCAGTGGGCTTTCCCGGCGAGTGAGATGAAATTCCGCGGAACCCGCAGTATAACGCGCCAAAATATCGCACCACAGATTTCAAAACGACCCGGCGCGGTGGCTCAGTGGCTAAGACGTTACGCTGCTGAACCCAAAGTCGCGGGTTCGATTGCCGGACGCGGCGGCTGCTTTTCGGGAGGAGGCGAAAAACGAAAACGCCCGTGCATCGAGATTTCGGCTCGCGTTAGATATCCCCAGGCGGTCAAAATTCATCCGGAGCCGCACCAGTACGGCGCGCCTCATAGCCCGGGAATGGCCGATGCGCGCTAAACCCCAAACATTTGAAAACAAACAAACAAAAAGAATTCCAAACAGGACGACCACTCAGCCCCATAACGCAGCGCGTTGTGGAGCTGAATGATATTACTGACCACGTTATGGATCTGGCCGCTTATAACAGCCTTGCGTACTACTACAGCGCACGAGCGCCCTGCACTGCCAGCGTTAACGGAGGAGTAAACCGAAAGCCGGGTCGAAAAAGCACGCGCCCATTATAAGCCCCCCGGCCATTGCTGGATTCGATGGCGTTCTATCGGAAACCGCTGATAGTAGCCGCCGATAGCGCGGTGTCGAGATTGCCGAGAAGCAATCGAGGAGGCCCACTCGAACGGGCTCACAGAACGGAAAACAACCGGCGATTTCGCCGAGCGATGGTGATATAGACGGGCAGAGCTGATTTTTCCCAACGGGACTTCACGGCAGCGCGACGTGGCGTATAGTGTGTAGCGGACGTGCGAAAAGAAGTGCACCTACAGCCTTTGTCAAAATGTCCTAGGCCACGCCAAACGCTACTGGGCCACAGAGAATTCAAAGCAAAAGGTTAACGTTTAACTGTGACCAAAATATTTTATGACAGCAGGAACAAAAGCTGTTTTATCCAGCTGTGTGCCATGAAACGTTTCAACCTCGCTCGAAAAGTAACCTATACTCGATTTTTTTTTTTTTTTTTTTGTGGCCGACCCCTTCCGGCACGGCCTTGAAAATTTTCACACGGACTGTACCTTTCTATCCGGATATTTCCCGATGGGGTGATCGTGCGGCCATGTTTGCTTTTATGCAACCGTTCGCTTATCGCTCAGCTTATGTAACCCGAATCGGTGCTTTCACAAAACTTTAGTGGCTGCGATTGCAGAGCGCACTCGCGCTCTATCAGATGTCCTTCGATAGCGCTAGTCCTTATCTCCCGCACGGCGCCTGCAATATGAACGGTGAAAGAATCAGTAGGGCTCGGCAAACAAACGAAGGGTGGTGATGATCTCAGCCGTTCGTCGAGCTTTTTCTTTGTTTTTGTCGGAGAGTGTGCATACAAAAGCCGGCCGACTGGGCCACGCACGAAACATAATTTACCGCCGAGGGCTGTTGTGCGATGGCGCGAAGAAGCGACAAATTGCTCTCTTTCTCTCTCTCTCGCATAAAGGGGGAAATTTTGCATTAAACGCGAGTGCGATTTGGCGCCGCCGGGGGCTGTTGTTGCCCAGGTGCACAACACCTGATTGCGCCGTTAACACGGCGCAGAGAGTGCGAGAAAGAGAGGGGGGGGGGGGGGGAGGGGCGCGAAATGGAATGCATTTTTATTTTGTTCCCGTTATTTGTATATCGCGCGCAAAATACCAACGTCAGCGCTTCTGTTTTGTTGCTGTTGCGCAGAAACGATCTGACGGCGAGGGGAAGAAAAACGATAACAAAACATAATGCAGTGTCCGCCGCACAGCTGGCCGGAAGAGTCGAAGAAAGCGGCCGACGAGAGGCTGCAAAACACGGCAACGCGTTGCAGCAACCCAAGATCGCAGACGGCGGGTCTGCGCTAGCTCGCCGCTCCTAGCCCGGGAGCGAACCTCGCGCGCGCCGTGTTCTGCATAAACCGCGCGAAGGACTGACTGACTGCTGCTTCGCACACAAACACAGGAAGTGGTACCCTTACCTGTACGTGCCTGTCGTACTTCGTCGTCTTTTTTCGCCCTTTCGTTCCTTGTTTGTTACTGCTTCCGTCGCAAGCGCCGCTACAAGCCGTGCGCGTAGAACACGTCCGCCCGCTCCGTCATCACGTGTGCGTCGACGTCGCCAACATCGCCACCGTCGCTCTTCACCCGGCTGCGGGGACGACACAGAGCTGCACACTTACCGCGCACCCACTTGCGCCGTCGTCACACGGACGCAACACAATCGCGGCCGGCGAGTAGAGTAGCCTCCGCCGCGCGCGCTAGCACCGCAAGGGTGCTTTACCGGGTGGTCCGCCGCCGCAGTAGTTCCGAGTCGCTTCGGAGTCGACTAGGGCGACGCGACGCGCTCACAGCACCGGCACACCAACAAGCACCACGTGGATCCCGTTCCGGCGGTCGCCGCCGCCGCTTCCGAAGCCCTCAAGGGAGAAGAAGACGCCGCCGAGGGTCTCGACGACTCGTCGTTCGCTCCACGTCGATGCGATGACGCCGCCGCCGCGATGCGCTGGAAGGGAAGGGAAAGAAAGGTTTGGGAGACCTCCTCCCTCCTCGCGAGATAACAGCGCAGCCGGAGCGCGGGAGAAAGAAAGGACGGCGCCGCGGCGCTGGCATGTATCACAAGAGTCGTTCGTCGTCGGCGTCGGTCGACGTCGCGGGAAACGCGCGCTCCGGCAGAACAGCAGACGACGACCCGTCGGCAGCGGCGCGCCGCGGCTGCAAGGTGTGCGCGCCGCCGGCCCGTGACGTCACTCCCAGAGCTGGCCAATGAGGATCTGCCCCGTGGGTTTAAAAGCCGATCGGCCCCGTGCGGCGTTCCGCAGTCGCTAGCGTGCGCCCGCGCTGTCGGTCGTAACCGCGGCTACCGCGAAGCGTCGCCGCGCTCGCGCGGCACGCGTGCCACGGCGAGATGGAAAAATAATCGAACGGCTGCCCGGGGATCTCGAAGGTACACGCCACCACAGTGGCCGTGCGGGGGTTGGTTGCCTCGCACCCCCAAAGGAATTGCGTGCGCGGCTCGGCAGTGCAGTCTAGTAGAAAGGGAACACCATAGACACGCCGTTATAACCTCGGACTTCTCATCTCCCTCCGTGTGTATGCCGCAGCGGCGCGTGCCGCGATTTTAACTCGATGCGCGTCCGTCACTGCAACCATCGATTTGTGGACGCTGTCGAGGCCGTCGGCGCCCTTCTTGGTTTCTAAGAATAGGATATTCGATAATGGGCAGGTTGGATTCCGGGAATGCTCAAACTACGCGACTTCAAGTGTCATCTTTCTTTTGCCAAGTGACATATCGATACCCGAGATGTCGTCAAGTATTTTTGTCTGGAGCTGGTTTCTATTCTCTGCTCGTTTGAACTACTCGCTTGCAGACTGCGACATATTTGAAGCAGAAGTTCCCCGAACTTTCCCCCTCATCCCTCTACCCTCTTCTCCCTCCCTGAGCTATGATGATGATTATGATGATGATAAGTTTTCTTGGCGCAAGAGCATCAAGGCCAAAGAGCGCCTGTAGTATGATGAGGATTATTCGGGTGGGAATATGAAGTAAAGAATATATGAGGCGTACTTTTTTTTTTTTCGAAATGAGCCAGACACACCTAACGGAAATTTGAGAAACAAGCGGAAGTTTTTTACCTGACCTAAATGCAACGCCGTCAAAGCTATAATACGACGCATTTTACATGCCAGCTAGGGGAAGTTTATGGTCACAAGTAATTTGAAAATATGCCGCGAATATCAGCAATATTGGGGTGATAAGCTTGGGTTTTTCTTGCTCATATTTAATTGAAACACTCAAGTTGATGCGGAATTCGTATGAAAACTTTATTTAAATTGACTTTCAAGCGGGGTGCGATTGAGTGTTTGGTGGAAAAGGAATTAAAAATATGCATTAGGGCTTCCAGAACAATAGAACTATACATGGAGAGCAGGTGAGTCCATTCGGAACCATTTTGCAACCCTTTTCGAAGTTTTCCCACGAATAATTTTTTTGGGCACGCCTGAAGGCACTCACGACTAAGCAAGCTCTTAATTGTTTTGCCATGAATTTCCTAAACGCTTAATAAGAAGGCGTCACAGATCTTCTTCTTCTTCACCTTAATGAATTCGTTCGTACTCGCAGAGGGGGGGGGGGGGGGATTTGCCAGGACGTGTAAGCGGCGGCTATTCAGTTAAGTACTAAAATGGTAAATATGGGAGTAAAGAAATTATTTAACCAGAGTCATTTCGTAGGGTAGGGTGAGACGAAATGAAATCATTGTTTCACATCTCTGTCTCATTTCGTTCACTTCTTCCGTTCACTTCGTCGTTGGTATCTGGGGGCAGATATTTCGTCGATCTCCTAATTGCCGACTGAATTCGTAATAAGCAGGCTTCGAAAAGCAAAAAAAAAGAAAAGAATTCCGAAAACAGTTATAAACAGTCTGAACATTCAAACCAAGAGCAAGCGCCGATTGGGCAAATGGATTTGACGCATTTTGATCCGTGAAACAGCAGGATCTGGCCCATTTTCGATACGAACTACGATCTGCGTACGCGTGTTTATTGCGTTATCTCAACTATTTTATTGCCACCCGTTTTTTTAGAAAAAGTTTCCGAGATTTTCTTGTCACTGCAGTTTCATCAGACTTAGTTTAGGTTTCTGGATCTGGCTCATTAAAAAAAACGGTGCATATAATAGTAGATATTCGAAATTTTTGTAAAAACAACACGAACATTAAAATTGGTGTACAGGGCCAAGTAAAAACAAATGTCGCAGTGACCGGTACTTTCTGCACGTGCCCCATGCCACAGTCCTTGCGGTAGCAAAGCGAGACCCTTCCGGACTCAAGCGTGAGGTGGTGGCTGGGCTCACGAGTGATATCACACATCTCTTTTTTAAAAAAACTACATCTAACAGGTACTTAAACACACGGTTAAAAGGAAAAAAATGGCTCGTCCGATAAAAACAGTAATGGTGAGTTGCCGTATCATGCGCGTGTACAGTTCTGGAAAATTACGCTTTCTTTGTGGTTCAAGTAGTTTGCAGTCCACTAGTACGTGAATGACTGATAACAACCCTCCACATCTCGAGCAGCGTGGCTGTTATGCTCCTTTCAATAGGTAGGCATGTGTAACGTGGGTATGGCCTGTCCGCAGTCTATAGAGAGTAACTTCTGTGATCCTGTCATGTTTCTCAAAGATAGATATACCTAATTTGGGTCTTACCAAGCGCAATTTGTTTGCTGTTTGCCCATTACCGTCTTCCTGCCACTGGTCACGTATAGTCTCTCCCGTAGGTACGATTTAAAATCCTCGCACGGGATGCATCTGATATCTAAGTCACTCCGAGAGAGAGAGAAATAACTTTATTCACATAAAGGGTTAGGGCGCGGTGGGCACGACCCGAAGGGTCGCGACGACTGCAGCCGCTCGAGTCACGAGCTCCTTCTGGAGCTGGGGGTCCGAGCGGCCCAACGCCTCCATCCACGAGCGGCCCAACGCCTCCATCCACTGGTCAGGAGAATTAATTGGAGGGAATGGGTCCTCATCACAAGCCCACATTTGGTGTTGGACCGTGGCTTTTTCACCGCAGCGGGGGCAGAGCGAGGATGGGTAGAGGGAGGGGTGGACATGATGGAGGACGGCTCTGCACGGTAGAGTCACTCCGAAGAACAGCAGCTGCAGCATTCTTAATTTCCCGCTAGGCCACAGTGGCCTAATCTGTGGGATAACCCGATCACCAGCAGCCACCTCAACGTCCAGCGACTCATGGCATCTAGGGCATCGGCCATCCGGTGATCACTTGTACTCCCGGACTACGAAATCACTCCTACTTTATGGCTCAATAAATGTTTACTACTAGAACTTGCAGCTCTTTGAATAGTTGTAGGCTGCCGACGGACTGGTCGGCAAGGTTATCAAATGTTCGAAGAGCACATCATTATTATCGCCACCATACCGCTGATGTTCTTCAGCCGGGCCGAAGTCTTTCCAAAAAAATTTCCTACCACCCCTTCCCTACGTCACCAAAACAGCACAATCCTTGCTTACAACTTTTATATCTCATATTCGCACTTTTTTTTCTCCTTATTTGCATCTCCACCGTTCCCATGGTTACGGTTAAGCTACTCTGCTATTACTCTTGTTATCGTTCATGCGCGTGACTCTTTGAGCGCAACCACACTTTTCTGTCCTTAATTTCTTCTGGGACGTCCTCCGCACGAGCTTGATCCCTAATCTGTGAACCCCGCTTTTAATTTGCTGAAGTTACGCGTATCAAGTGCTTTTCATTGCTCTTAATGGTGATTTAGGGTTTCTTTCAAGCGGCTGAAAAAAGTCCGACGTTTCTTGGAAAGTTAACGCCAGAAGTACGCACAGGAAGTATGGATGTGCTTCCTTTTTAATCACTTGAAAGTGCTTCTCAAACTAGCGTTATCGCACTGTTACTGTGCACCACATTATTTTTCTCGTGGTTTTGAGTCAGCAATGCAACTTTTACAATATTTTTGTAGTCTTACGTATATTTTGGCTTTTATTTGGCTGATAGGCAGTTCACTGCGGCTGTCAGGCTTCCGGGAGTGATATTTATCTAGGTCTCGTTGAAACCACTAACATGGCACGCCAAAGAGCAGTCTCGGAGCTTTCCTGCGTAGATTGTTCTAAATTTGTAACATTCGTATGCCATTAGCAAATCTCAGGTGACCCAAAGTTGCCCCGTCCACTCGAATCCTTGACTTATCCCGTTACCTCATACCCATGTACCGTCTGTCTGTTGAAGTTATTTTCGCCATAAGACGGGAGTAACGAAAGCGTAAAAGAGACGAAAATACGGTGTAGCAGTAAGCGTTTGCAAATTATCGGTAGGCATCCACCTTCAAAGTGGGTAATAAACTTAAGTGCTTCTAAGGAGGGAGTTGTGGTTAACATTTTGCAAGTTTTCAAGTACAATGTCCCCTCAATCGCCGAGCAGGTCCTCAGTAAGTATGTCGCGTACTGCACCTTTTTCCGTCTTAATCTCTTTCAGCACCTTCCTCGAGTCCCTAGAGTATTACACATCGCCGGAATCAACATGCAACAGCACCAGGGTTGGAGAAAACACGTCGCTGCAGCCTAGTCAACGTCTTTCCCAACTCAATGCATTCGTGGCATACATATCAAAATTGGTCAGTACGAAGAACATATGTGGTACATTTACAGAAAAACACACACGCACGCACACACGCACACACACAAAGAGATAGAGAAAATTTATTCATGCCCAGGGATCAGGGGAGGAGGAGGGGAAGGTTCAGAGGGCTGCCGTCAGCACATAACCAAGCCAGACAGCGTTGTAATTTTAAAATACGCCTCGGATGGTTGTTAAGAAACTGGGATAGCGAACGCCAGGCCGAAGAGAGACGGGGTAAATAAAACAGCAGAAAAAATACGCGTGAGCGCAGCAACATCAGGAAGGCCCCGCTGACTGCTGACGTGGCCAATACGGTAACGTGGTCGATGGCTCCGCCGCCGCGGTGCCAGCGCTGGGAGGACGGACTCGGCGGCGCCAAAGCGCGCAGTGCCAGCCGGGTTTTCCCGCTTTTTAAGTTTCTTTTTTACCTACGTGCTCATTAGCTGGGTTTAACGACGCAATTTGAATGTTGCGCGAATAAAAACGTGCTGACCCTCGCTTTAGGCCAGCATCATGAGCGCCTGATCAGCGCAATCGCGGTGCATTTCCTCTTTTCGCCCTCAACTTTGTTTAAACACCTGTTCTTTTTTTGCCGGGGTAAGTGCTGCCAGCGGCACCAGGCGGGGAAACAAGAGGAAAATCATTCAAGCGTATATGGATGTTTCGCTGGAAACTACACTGAGAGACGATGGAGTAACTGCTGCCCTAACTGCACGTAACAAACTTTTCTTCCGCCTTCTTCCCAATATCCCTCTTCTCTTCCCATTAACCTCCTCTCAGTCAGCTCCGCTCTGTCCCCTTGTTCCCTTTCTCTTCCTACTTCTCTCTCTTCTACCTCCCTTCTCCTCCTATCCCCTCATCTGATCCTCCAACTACAGTTCACCTTTCCTGACGTCCCACTACCCCTATTCCCCCTCCCACTTTGCTTGTAAGCCGCATTTCCCTCTTCCTTTTTCTATTCCTTTCTGGCTCCTACCTTTCTACACCGCCGCTCCCCTGATGCTCGCGCTGGTCCACTTCCCATCACCCTGGTGCCCCCGCTAATCGTGTCCAGCTCTCACGCGCCCCGCAAGGTCCTCCTCTTCCTTTATTTCTCCTATTTTTCTTATCCTCTCACATTCTCCTCCCTGTAGTCTCCTCCCTTCATCTCCCTCTATGGATCCTTCTTTTCTTCTCCAGTACGTTCCTTCTCGCATACCCTGCCCTTCCCCTTTCCCCGCTGTCCTCTCACCATCAGCTATTCTCGTCCCTGCCCGTTATCCACTCGTCATCATGCTTTACATTCTCCTATTTCCATTCCGCTACTGACCTCCCACCCCTTCTGCTACATTGTTTCTCCATCCCCCTCTCCCTGCTCTCTTTTCTCGGTATCCCATTCTTGCTCCACTGCACTCCATTCTCTGCTCCCTTCCTTCTCACGTCGACGTTAGCATTCCCATCCCACTCCTCTCCTCATTTTTTCTCCTGTCATATGCTCTTCTGCCTCCTGTTCATCGAACATTCCGCTCTTTCTCTGTTACTCTCATCCTGTGTCTTTCTTCTATCTCCCTCTAAAGAGCCAGCAGCTCGCCACCTCGCAAGTAGTCTGGTCGCTCCGGCCGTCATCAGCGGGGCTGGGGTACTTTCAAAGACATTTGCAACCTAGCTCTTTGGGTAAGTTGCAAAGCCCCTTGCATGGGTTAGAGCGCAGCTCTTAAGCGCCCGCTCCTGTGGTTTCGCGTCGTCCCTCGCCATCGGCCTCGTTGTAACTGATAGAACGAAGAGGACACCGAAGATAGAGCGACCAGAAAAGCGCAGAAGGAAGTATGGCGAAAGTGTGTGGGAGAGGGCGGTATGCCGAACCGCGCGAGACATGCTCTGCGGCGGCACGAGCTACGAGATAACCCCAGAGTATCGTCCGCCGCCGTGCGTTCGTTGATGATCACTTCCTGCGACGAACGAAGTGCTGCCCGAGCAGAGGCTCAGAGCCGCCGACGCCAGAATCGAGGGTGCGCACCGTCGGCGCAGCAGCTATGCGCCGTCGTCTGGCAACCATGGTAGCCCCGTGAAAAAATGGCGGGAAAATTTGCGGGTACGCCAGCCGAAATGCTACCGTGTTGAGGTAGCCAGCGTATAGTAATAGAATAGTATTCCCAACTGCTCCGCCGAACATTCTCTTCTGTAGGACGGTATGGGTCCTCAATGTTGTTTATTAGTCCTCAGAAGAAAAGCTTCGTTATGCGGTCGAGTCATGATGTCCTCCTAGGGCTCACGACACAAGAATGACGTCCGAACCTTCG
Organism: Haemaphysalis longicornis; assembly: GCF_048455015.1. Taxonomy (NCBI): domain Eukaryota; kingdom Metazoa; phylum Arthropoda; class Arachnida; order Ixodida; family Ixodidae; genus Haemaphysalis; species Haemaphysalis longicornis. The sequence continues at coordinate 68,861,323 of NW_027526422.1, read as the reverse complement.
AAATTTCTATTTTCAATAGTGAGTCCCTGTTTTCTTTTTTTTTTTTTCTCGCACAGTTAGTGTAGGTCGAACGCGTTCGCAATGCCATAAATTCACCTCAGCAGACATGACAGTGGGCCTCCTCGATTATCAGTCCCGGATCGTCCGTGGACTGCCCGAGACGCGATCCGGCGCTCAATTTTCCCGTGTATTCCTATGGGGCTTCCGGTCCGAACGCTGTCCTCGAGCTGCATGCCCGCGGACGGTCCAGGACTGGTAAATCGAGGATGCCCAGTGTGTCGTCGCAGCCTACGTCAACGAATGAACAAGCAGCACGATGCGAAGAGAACGACTCTTTTGAACGCGCTTTTCTAGCGACACATTGCGCGCGAATCGGTCACCAACACTGGGAAGGTGTCATACACATTCCCAATTTTAAACTTATCGGGCACTCACACAGTAGTTATAATGATACGGTGGCACCTCCGACAAGGTAAAAATTTGGGTTGGTTGGTACATATTCAAGAATAGCAAAAACAGCGCAAAGGACGGGACAAAGGAAGAACAACAGGACGAAGTGGAATCCCGTCGACACGATTCGGCATATTACGTTTTTCGGCATAATACGTTTTTCTTTTCGTTCCCGGCCAACGTCCCTTAGAAATAATGCATTTTTGTGCTTTTATTACGATCACATTTTTGCCGAAAATTGGATAATACGATCGAGAAAGCGGATCTCGACCGACATTTCTAGTAATCTTGCGTTTATGCTTCGGTATACTCGCCCAAACCGCATTCCAACAAGTCACGACCTGCACATTGCCGAGACACCGATGAAGCGCCGGTTTTCCCGCAAAAAAAAACGTTACTGCAATGCGTGGCCGTTCCGTGCAAGGCTGACTTGCAAGGAAGTCAGGCGATGCACCCCGCCTTTAGGAAATCGTATCAAAATCAAGGAAGAAGGTGCGCAATGCTTGCGGCAGGCGTGGCTGACTTCCCTTCCTGACTTCTCCCATGGACCGTGCTTCCCGCACAGTGGTTTGTTCTCTTTTTGCCTTGTTGCTATGTGCGGCCGGGTTTCCAGGCTTGTGACAACGTCGAAGAAATGCAAGGTGCAAGTGGAAATTGTACGCCAATTCGAAGAGAACCCGAAGAGGAAGTGCGTGGAATCGGCAAGCGAGCTCGCTTTGCCAGTGTCAACGCTCAACACTATTGTCGGTCAGCAAGAGTAACTTCTAAAGAAGATGCAAGTTTTTGGACCTGGTGTAAAATGAACGCGAGGTGCGAAGCATTAGTAAAAGGAAAACATCCTGCTTATATGCTTCAAGGAAGTTAGGGTGACAGGAGTGAACTTTGACGGGTCAGTCGTATACGGGAAACAGCTGACAACGCGGCGCTCTCCTTGGGTATTCAAAACTTTCAAACATCCGGAGGCTGCCTTCACCGATTTACGCCACAACACGGATTGCCGTACAAGGAAGTGTCTGCCAAAGCAACCGGCAGCTTCTTTTTGAACGTTTCAGAAGAATTTACTCCTGGACATGTAAAAGAAGGTTGCACAAATTGAGCAGTTGCTCCATAAAAGTGAGTTGCTGACGGAGAATGCATATTTTCGTTCTTTTTTTAACCTATTTGGATAATACGATTTTCGGATAATACGTTTTATTTTTCGGTTCGCGTGAGAAACGTATCGACGAGATTTCACTGTATTCTGTTTTCATCATCATTAGCTCTCTTTTTTTGTCCACTGTAGGACGAAAGCTTCTGTGGAGGATACAAGAGGGAAGCCCGACCCAGACACCCCGTTCTCGTAAGGCAAGGAACACATTGTGAGCGAGGCCGTGGGCGCAGCTTCGTCTTCCTCTTCACCCCGCCTATCGCCCTCTGCCTGCGCCCATCTCCTTCTTCATTTATAACAGCTTCTCATATATGTTAATATCCTTTCTTGCCGGATTGGCCGTCCACCACGCCTGCGTATTGGCCATTGGCTTTCTGGGTTCCCCAGGGGTCGTCTCTTCCAACTGCTGACGGGATAGATGCTGCCTTGACTGCTGTACTCTGATGCAGGTGTTCTGACATCAGTCGCCGGAAAAGGATAGGCATTGTGCGGCTCCGCGAACGCAAACTGTACTTTTAGTTACTAATATACCCCCCCCCCCCCCCTCCCTTGATTTTCAGTTCTTTTCTATCGGCAAAAAAATTTCGCCTTGCCCAGAAAAACCATGAAGTATTTGAACTTTCTTGCCGAACACATTGTTATAATGATATGCAGTCAAGAGTTCGACGAAAGTTCGTCTGGTCAGGTATCATGATGAGGGCCAAGATGCGGTCACTGACCAAGTCAAGGGTAAAAAATATCGACCTTGATCACACTAAGCAGGCAAGAGCCGTAAGTCACTTCTTACTGTTAGAATAAGAAGCGGCTAATGGCTCTTGCCTGCCTAGTGTGATCAAGGAACCCGTATGGTTTCCCGAAACATGTTTTTTCACCTTGATTTGGACAGGGACCGCATCTTCGTCTTCAGTGTTGTGATGACTTTTTATTATGTGGTAGGGTTAATGCTAGCCTCCAGAAAGGGTTTTTCCGCATTTACGTATGCCAGAAACATCACTGTAATCATGGTTATGATGATGATGATGATGATGATGATCATCGTCATCGACAACAATAAGAACAGCCTATTTGTGCCCACAGCTGAAGGAGGCCTTTTCCAAAGACTTCCCGCCAGTTCGTGGTTCTAATCATTGAGACAGCTGGTTCAACTGAACACCTGCAGAAAGTTTTAAAGCGAAGTCTATGCCTCACGGATGGCGTCGTTCATCGACCAAAACGCACTGGAGAAAAGCCACCGTTGCACAGTGTGTTTTACAATATAATGATATGCGAAGGCACATCAAGTGCTTCAAGAAAAAAAAAAACGCTTTTCGTGGTCGAAATCGCATGGGGTTCCTCGCGTTATGAAGCCAACGTCTATCTGACTGTGCCATTTAAGACATGATGGAGGCAGTTTGGATTTTGGACATTGACTGCCTCAGGTTGCATGAGAGAGGAAGCTTCGCGATTTAATGACCTTTTTCTTAAGAAACTGTATTTGATTTTTTTGTTGTTGTGCAAGCACTGTTCATGCTGTTAGTACAGACGTGTTTGAAGGGGTACATGTAATCTTTTAACACGAGTGGCATGCACGTCTAGCTTCACAGAAACATTTCTGCGTACATACAGTCGTGAGCTGAAGTATACGGACCACGGGGACGGCGACCAAAACTAACCGATGCGCCATCTGGTTGCGGGGCTCCTCCTGTCGAGACCGCGCACAGCACAGGCGCGGCCAACCAGTCTTGCATGCATGCGACTATCACTTGCTCCTTCGCGAGTGCACGGCCTCCGCGATCGGCTGCCGGCGGCGCGCCGTTGCTCCGGCCGTCCCATTCGGCGCGTCCCCCAGCAAAAACATGTAATTTGGCCAACTCCGCAACGCGCCGCGAGGTGGCAACGGCGCGCCGCCGGCAGCCGATCGCGGAGGCCGTGGCGAGTGCTTCTTGCTTCGACAAACCCGCGCCAGGGGAACTACGCCACGCACTTAGGGAAACACTACCGGGCACCGCCCGGGCACGGTGCAACTCATTTGATATGCGGTAATGGTGCTACGCTGTCACACAGAGTGCTGTGGCTGCGTTGGGCTGGTAGCCCTTTTTATTCTTCGATATCACAGGGTCGCAACGGGAAAGCATTGCAGTAAATACATCCGAACAAAAGGGCTAACCAACGTGGGTGCTTTCTCTTAGATCACGATGCTGCGCGGGCTATTTTGCTTGTTTTGATATATTTGCACCTGCTGCAGGGAAAACTTGTCCCCTAATGAAACAGGCTCCCCATTACATTACAATGAACCCTATCAAATTCGCCCCGTCACCAAATCCCGCAATGTTCACATCACACCTTGTTATAGCACATAGATTTTCGCAAAGGACACCCTCCGAATCGAGCATAGCAGCTTATTCGTAACCAATGCGTCGGTGTGTGTGCGTGCTTAGGGCAGTTCATATATTTCCCACAAATTGAACAGCTGAAAAAGGGATACCACACGGGTATTGGTCACATGAAACACAGTATCTCTTGCTTTTGGAGCATTTAATAACTGCGTCGAAATTATCAATACCGGAAGGGAAAAAATGGCGGCCCACTAATTCATTGATAACATGAAGGCATCCAGCGAAGCTGAAGTGCCCATGTTGCTTTATTTCTTAGTTTAATAACGGAAGTTATTACGATGTAGGATATATACACAAGCGGCTTACGATTTTTTCCTATTTTTACGAAGGTATTAAGCAAATTAGACCAAGAAACTAAACTCAATCATTTCTAGTTGCCAACTAAACTAATTTTGTGTGATTGATGCAACTTGGAATTTTTTGCAGAATTATGATGAATCTTGGAATTATTACAGAATTATCCCCGGAGGTCGAAATGTGGATGCTTTAAGGCAATTTCAAAGTGGTTGTGGCAAACCTGGTTCGGAAGCAGTACTTTTTTTTTTTTTTTTTAATTCGCGCAGGGTGTGGAAAAGAAAAGTAATTTGGGAGTGTCGCGAAGGGACCCATGGAGGCCGAAGTGTCTGCACGGACCCCTTTTTGTCTGCGGACCCGTTTCTGAAAACGACGGCCCTGTGCAGTGCTTTGCAAATAATACGCGTAAATAAAGTGGGATTTTTTGAAGTATACCGTCGTTGGTTTGCCGCATGCCATCGACCATAAGCTAGTAATATTTTTATCTTCAATCATTGACTGACCGATCCCCCTTTGGATCAAATGCTTCAATTTCAACTCCTGTCACAGAAGTGCGCAAGAACTGTCAATACTGTTTTTAAGTGCAAATAAATCTAATTGAAGAATGTAGTTTGCATGTGTTTCGATAGTCGCTGGGCATTCAGAGCGTGGTTCAGTTGTATGTCATACCGCAAAAGAGTTTTTCAACATTATAGATGTATGTGTCGGTACCTCGAATTCGAAAAAAAAATGTGAAGCTGGATTTTACCCAGCAATTCTGAAATGGCACATATGCTTCATACGGTAAAGGAAGTGCCATGAAGCAATGCGATACATACCTAAACACAGCAGTATTTGTCAAAACCTTATCATGTAAGGTTAGCAGAATAATTTTTCAAGTTCGCTTACATTCTCAGGACGCTATAATTTTGCGACCACCCTCAAACCCGGCAAAAATGGTGTTATGTCTCATTTATCCTGCTCCATTTTCTGCTTCAACAAATGACGCGTGGGAGGTGAAAAAAAAAAAAAAAAAACGCTACAAGCACGAGATAATCACCAGCGCGCCAACTCTGCCAACGAAGCCGCGTTGCCGCCGATTGCGCGAGCGCGCTGTTTCCAAAGAAAGTGTCTTGACCAGCAGACAGCGAAAGGGCAGCGAGGTTACCCTGGCGTCAATTTATCGGTGCATGAGGCAATCGCGAAGAAGCGAGCGATAGCGGCATGTGTGCTGTACTGCTAGGCCGCGCCTGCGCTGTGCGCGGTCTTGACAGCAGGCGCCGCGCAACCAGACGGCGCAGCGATTAGTTTTGGCTACCGCTCCCGTGGTCCGTATACTTCAGCTCACGACTGTACGTAAGCACGTCGCGATGTCGAGTCCCGCACATTGCGTCCCCATTGTAGGAAGAATAACCGAAAGCACAGTGACCGGAGACAACCCGACAGTCGAAACGGGCCAAGATCTGGCTTGTGTAGACCCCCATCATAAAGCCCCCACTCCATTTCAGCGCACTACAACATACAGTAACTGATTTCTTCCAAAGACGTGCGCTGATTGGAATGATCTGCCTGCCTCAATGGCCACTATCACAGACACTGATCTTTTTCGCTTCGCACTTACAAACCTTATCTAAAACAGACGCCCCTAAACCGCATATGCTTAAGTTTTCTTTTTTTCCGTTATGGTGGTGACGTGAAAGCGCGCGCGCTAAAATCACCTCTGAATTTTTGCACAGCGATGTATTTGTGAGTTCTTGCTTATGTTCCCTTTATACTTGTATTTTTTTTTAGCAATGTGTTTTTTCAGTTGTTGATTACATTCACCTTATACTTGTTATTGCAACGTAACATGCGTGTCTTGGCTCATGCCTTCTTGTTGTTGGTTTATTTCTTCGAGTTCCATTTTTTATTTCCCTTGTATTCTACTATTGATGTAGCCCCTCCCCTCTATAACGCTTTTTGTATGCCCTGAGGGTAAAAACAAACAAACAAACAAACAAACAAACAAACAAACAAATAAATAAATAAATAAATAAATAAATAAATAAATAAATAAATAAATAAATAAATAAATAAATAAATAAATAAATGTTCTCGAGGTTGCGCGTGGCCTGGACAGTTGCATATAACATGTGGTAGAATAGCCTCTGGTACATAGCATGTTTCCCAATTGGGGTCACTCGTAACGCCGATAAGGTGCTGCTGGCGACGGGTCAAAGCTACGCCAAGCCGTAGTCGGTGAAACAGGGTGGTGTGGTTTCGGTGAGCACCAGGAAGTAACCGAAACTTACGATCCGGGCCCAGCCGGTGCAGCCTTCTGTGACGGTTGTCAGGGTGGGACCAGTGACTCCTCGAGGCGAGGCGGAGAATGGTAGCCAGAAAGAAGAGCGCTCGTGTCCGGCCTTGAAAAGGGCTGCCTGGATAGAAACATCAAACAAATTCTGCATCAGACATAGTAGAGAATGTTGTAAAAATTGACAAATGACAAATATTGCACCTGAAAGTCTCCGTGCTGACAGAATAAGTAGTCACGCTGAGCTTTTCATCTAGATGTGCCAATTATTGGCGTTTTTAATAATGACCCTGAGTATGAATATTGTGTTGGTGGGATCACGATTGATTGCACCAATCGATCGCCGCTGTACGCTACAAATCTTGGAACGCAATACTAAATGGTCCCGGAACCAATGGCCCCGGAACTTATGGTCCCGGAACAAATGGTCCCAACTCGAAAGTAGGAACAAATGGTCCCGGAACTTATGGCCCCGGAACAAATGGTCCCAGGCACCTGTTCATGCAAAATGATTCTATAAAACTCCACGTGGGTTCCGTTTAAATTTGTTTTATTTTGCTGGAGTGCAGTTTCTAATTTCTTAGGTTTCTTTATTTTTGTTTGCGTTTTTTTTTTAGATTTCGTTAAACCGGTTAGCTCAATTTGGACGATTAGAACGATTAAACGCGGTATTTCTGCCAACGACGCATTTTTGTGAAAGTGCAGGGCATTCATTACACGATTGGCCCGTTTTCGGAATTTTTTATGCGTATTTTATCCGGCCTTTTTATTTTAGTAGTCGCATTTTTTATACGTTCAAGACGAACATTCTTATTTATTACTTCCCTCTCTCTTTCGGTATTTGATTTTTGTAATATTTTCCTTTTTTCGGTTTTCCACATTTTGATTGTTTGTGAGTCCTGCCGTGTTCCAGGAAGCCGCACGTGTCGCGAGACGCCGCTAGTAAGCGATGGGGGTGACAGGCACAGTGTCGAGACATGCGGACGTCTGGTCTGATAGCAAGCATCAGCTCAACCACGGGTCAAGCCAGGCTGTCGCGACGGTCAGCACTGTTAAGTTCATGCTTCTCATTTAATTAATGAAAGCCGCCGGTGGCTCATGCATTGGCGTCGCCTCCGCTTCTAGCTGTACGCTCAGTTCCTTTCATGCAACCGCAAAGACACGAAGTTTGGGGTCGCGGAGTGCATGCTTTGTGCTCTTTCCTCTTTTGTGTGGTAAAAGACTGGGTGCTGAGCCCTAGTTCCTCTGTTGGTATGCGGTCGTTCGGTGACGAGCTGACGGGAAGCGAAAGGGTGCCGTCTCTAGTTTTTGACGATTTGCGAAGCCGGCGTCGGCGCCGTTCGTTGATGGTCATTCGCCTTAGGAATTCGCCTCGGGTTGAAGGAGCTCTTCTCGGTAGTCCGGCGGGCGGCGGCGTCACTTAGTCTGGGAACGGATTAGCCACGACTCCCTCCCGCGCGCGCGGCGACAAAGGCAGGGCGGGAAGACGACGACACCGTAAAGGCGCAACCACATGCAACGTTTTGGCCGCGTCTTGCAACCGTCTGCGGCGCCTGGCGCCGACGCGGAACGGGCGTTGGAGAGGGCGAGCAACCACATGAGACGCGCGAAGAGCGCTTCTCCGATCCAAGTTGCCAGACTTACTTTGGTAAAGGCAGCATCGTTCTGTTTAAGTCATTCTTAATAAACTGAAGAATAATCAAAACTTCAACAAACAAAACACGTTAAATTGATGTTCTATTAAATAAAGTGCTAAAGAGCCGCCAAATAAAGAGCCGCCATGTTGCGTGCGGAGGGGGACCGGAAATTGAGGACAGCAACATCCGGCGCAGACGTCGAAAACGGACCGAAAATCTGGGATGCGCAGACACCGGCGCTCCGAGCGCGCTGCTGTGTATTTGGTGGCGCGCGCTGAACGCGCGTCGCCGCGGACGGTCTCCAAACGCGACCAAAACGTCGCATGTGGTTGCGCCTTAAGGTGTTAGCCGCGCGAAGACCGCTCTAAGCGTTCGGCTTTGGCTATTATGAGATGCCGCCCGCCAGCAAGGTATTGCCTATTTTCGGAGAAAAACCAGTTTCTAAACTGCAAGCTGTAAAATTATCGAGGTGCAAAATCTTGATTAGTGTTGCTTCGCGTGATTCGAACTGCAGATATCGAAGCATTCCAGGTGGTGAACACAGTAACTCAGCTTAGCCAACCCAATAAACCCTCATCGAGTAAAGTTCCCTTTTGAAATAGCGACAAAATGGCGACCGTAATGCACCAGTACAGCTCTATGTTGACTGGCGGTCAACAGTACCGTCCCACTCACATTTTTGATTCTTTACATAACCTAAATAATACCGTCACTGTAAATAGGCTCAACGCACTAGATGAAGTCATACTCACTTCTCAAGCATTAACAAAATTTTGTATTCTTGCGAGTATTGCACGTCAGCCATGTTGATTTAAACAGTTGTGTTGCTCCACTTCATAAGAAAACTGCACTCACGAAGAAAATTACGGTAGCCCGTTATTGTATTCACTTTAAGGCCGAGGGCGGCCCAGTACACGCAGATTTTTGATTGGTTTGTCTGGCACTCGGAATAACAAAAAAGTACGAACAAAGCAAGCACGGGAGATCGCACACGTGCGACAAAAAACGTTTGTATACAGCATTGAGCTCAAGCAAATTCAGCATTAGCAAATATACTGTGTACGAACAGATGCGAAATACAGTGTGCACAAATACAAGCACAAATATAAATACATTGACCCCCCTCCTTCCCTCATGCAGGCGATAAGGCGTAGTAGTGGTGGGACCATTTCTTCCTACTTTGAAGTTGGGACCATTTGTTCCGGGACCATTAGTTCCGGGACCCTAAGTTCCGGGGCCATTTGTTCCGGGACCATTTGTTCCGGGACCATTTATTCCGCGACCGGCGCTTACACAACACGTTCTCTTCTGTCCTCCTACCCAGCGCGGTGGCTCAGTGGCTAAGGCGTTGCGCTGCTGAGCACGAGGTCGCGGGTTCGATTGCCGGCCGCGGCGGCCGCTTTTCTGATGGAGGCGAAAAGCGCACGGCGCACGATAAAGATCGTAAGGTGGTCAAAATTAATCCGGAGCGCTCCACTACGGCGCGCCTCATCGTCTGCGTTGCGTCGGCGTGTTAAACCCCACAATCAATCAATCAATCAATCTTCTGTCCTCCTCAACTCGGCACGTCCCGCAGGAGGTCAGGGAGGCAAAAAAGAAAAGAAAAGAAAATCACGGCCCACCTACACTAACGTGAAACTTAGGAAGGTGCGAAGAATGCAGTGTATGAGTGTATTCTTGGCGCCTCGGCGTTTTTGCCAACGCAGATAAAAATGTTGGTGGTACAGATATACAGCTTTGCTGGAAAAGTCTGTCTTTGAAGCACGAAACGCTCTAGCGCGAGGCGTAAACAGGTGTCCCGGTGTTTTCTTAGCACGCGTTACGTTCTAGTGCGGGGCGTAGAGTTTCTCGGTGCTTTAGTACCGTCCCTACATGAGACGCCGATTACGACGACGGCGACAGCAGACGCCAACAGCCGCAGCCCATAAGGGGCTTGGGGTGGGGAAGGGCTAGGTTTCAACTTGAGAAGCAGCGGCAGTTAATGTGATGGGCACGTTGGCGGCCAGGCAACGTGTTGGTGCCTGGACAGGAATGAACACTTTCTGTCATTCTACAGTTCCTAGGAAGGCAGAGGAAAGAAGAAAGGTGCCGCGCTGGTTTGTCCGTCGGTGGCATTAGTCGTCAGGGCTATAGGATTTCGGGTGTTTATCTTTTGTTGACGAGGTTGCGGTATGCGTGGAAGGTTAACAGAGGTCGTAAGACTGGTGGGGCAGAAGAGGGGAAAGGGTGGGGAAGGGGACGGTACGGCCGCACGGTCGGTGGTAAATCCCCGAGGTGAGCGGAACGACCCCGTTGGCATGCCCTTCGTTCAAAATTGCCGCCCATTTTCTACACAGTAAGTCTCAGCTTAAAAGGCGGCGGCGCTCTTTGACAAAAGATACGTTTGCACCAGTGAGGCCTACATGCATGCATACGCACTCGAAAATAGAAACAGGGGAGCGCAGAAATAACGTAGCATTAACAGCAATAGCACCATGCACTAAGAACACGACGCAGGAAACGGTTGTTTTTTGTGGGCCCGCAACACCAAGTAGTTCAAAATGCCGATGGGGAACTTTTTCCTACTGCAAGAAGGTGACACCAGCAGAAAAAAAAAACTGGCCCACGAAAAGCACGAGAAAGTAACCCATGAGAAAAAAAAAAAAGCTTTTGTTGCGACTAGTCCAGTTCCACCCAGTCTGCCATAGCAATGCTTTTTGCCCGAATGTGGCCACCAATCCACTTCCAGGCAGTGTACCGGAGCAATGATTTTTGCCTTTTGAATATAGTTAAACGCATTTATTTCACCCCAGAGCTTTCTTTGCCTGGGCGCGTTTCTATTTTCTGTCCGATGTCCTTATTAGAACGTACCTTTCTCTAACGAGGTATGCGATAGAGAAAGGCATGATAGATAGGTATGACTACGGCACAGTGCCCCCGCACACATGGGCACGGTATGGCCGGGTTATGTGAGCACGGCGTGAAGACAGTGTAGGCAGTCACCACGCGGAGCCGCAACGCTGCCCTCTTCCCCGACAGGCTACCTTGGCGCGCTTTTCTAACTGGCACAGGCGTAACACGACCCTCCTTTTTGATTGAACTCATCTAGCATTATGCTGTATTCCCACAAGATTCGTGACCTCCACTCACTTCCATTTGATTGCAATGCGTGCAACAAAACCAAATAATGATCCTTAAACACGCTCTTAACAAAACTGACCTCGCGACTGCGAAAAATGGTTCTGCAATTCGGCAACCCATGGCGGTCACTGTATACACGCAAAAATATCGCCCGCATCGTGGCGGCACTGTATGCTTACATTCTTAATGGGGAGGGAGGCTTTGCTCCGCATGCGGGGAGAATGTGTTGCTATCTAGAATATTTCCAACGCAAGGCTGGTCTAAACAAAACTCATTCGTCGGTCTCTCTCGCTCTATTTCTCCTCCCCCCCCCCCTCCCTTCAACTGACGACGTGACTGCAACTGGCTTTAAGCGACCCCCACAGCTATACTAAAGCTGCGGGGAGAACGAACAAAAAATAAAGATCCATTGAAAGATCTTGGGAAATGCGTGAGCACTTACTTATTCCCTCTCCTCCGCGAGTATGAGGCTCGTTTTAATGCTTACGTCTTGCTACAGCGTTAGAGAAGCCCACAACGCGGCGCTTCTCACACGCTCCTCACACCCCAGGCCAATCTTTGTTTGCGTTGTCACCACCTCAGTTCTCACCCTTTGCTCGCTTTGGAAAGGGCATCTGTGGCCGGTTGCTCCTTTTGTTGTCCACCAATATCAGTATTTCTTCAATGTCATTCATATTCCATGGCCTTTGCCGCCTAGCCTAGTTGAGCCTGCGCTCGCTACAAACTCTATTTTGCACATTTTCCAACATGTGCAAGCAGTATCGGCGCACATCGAGACAATGTACGGGCGACAGGAGCGCCCGCCGCCGCTTCGACTTGACGTAACCCCTAGCAACGAGGTCGGCAGCAATGAGAACACAGCGCTGGCTCGGCTGACGTCACCCTCTCCGCAAGCACGTGCTTTACCACTCTCTGTAGTACTCTCGGACAGAAGCTTGGCAGAAACTTGGAGGCTAACTAAGAGGGTTCAACTTAAATTGAGGACGACTCAGTGAGCAATGGAACGGAAGATGATAGGTGTAACATTAAGGGGCAAGAAGGGATCGGAGTGGGTCAGGGAACAAACGCGTGTTAATGACATATTAGTAAGAAATGGGTGTGGGCAGGACATGCAATGCGAAGGCAAGATAACCGTTCGTCATTAAGGGTAGCAGAGTGGATCCCTAGTGAAGGCAAGCGTAGCAGGGGGCGGCAGAAGGTTAGATGGGCAGCAGATAAGATCAAGAAGTTTGCGGGGATGACTTGGTCGCAGTTAGCACAGGACCGGGACAATTGGAGATCTGTGGGAGAGACCTTTGCCCTGCAGTGGGCGTAGACAGGCTGATGATGGTTATGATGATGGTGATGATGATGATGATGGTGTAGTGATGGTGTAGTAGTACTCTCGCTATGTGTCCACAGATCGGCTGCAGAAGTATTTACCGACATGTCCCTATTACTACCCACGCAATAAAAAAGCAGAAAATAAAAGTTGCGCTGGAGCACAGAAAAATTCGCATCAAACGGCTAATCCGAGACTTCATTCTTCACATAGGGCTCCTGACGTTATTAAACTAACGGGGTAAGAGAGATTATATTAGCTAACTAGCAAATCAGTAGCTTCTATGCTGATGACTTTTCAAAAGACATAAAACTGCTATCGAGCGAATTACCCGCATTTCTTCTCTGACTGTGCAGAAGTAAGGCGCTCGAGTCTGATTTCTCTACCTGTTCTTTATTCTTATGGCTGTTAGTGCATCGACGCTAACACTTAAAGACTGCGAGAGGTAAAAAAAAAAATGTTCCAAAATTTTTTACGCCGGATATTTGGAACTCAGGTGGCGCGAACGCCAGCGCGAACGATCAACTGCCACGCGTAATAGCACATTCCTAAAAATACTCTCGCGAAATGGTTTCTGAAAACCGACATTTGAGAAGCCACCTGCCATTAACGAATCGGGGTCAAACCTCTCGCGTTACTATCGCCATTACCTCCCATTGCACGCGTTTGTTCGTTTAACCCTGCCCATTTAAGCTTTTTTATAGTGAGTCGGTTTCTTTTTTGTAGCGAATATTAGTGCTATCATTACTGTGATCTGTAGAAACGTTGTGAATCATAACCCTCTGAAATGACGGTATCTTCTGACTGCTCGCAGACATTTCTGTGACTGCGTTGGTCTATGCATCAAGTAAGGTATTTCAAAGTCCCTACTTAACGATCTTTGCCTTCCGCCCCGTTTGAAGGGACCATTAGAACAAAATACAGCGTTGCATTGTTTGAAATAACTAGTCCTTGGTGGCTAGCGCTACCTTATCTGGACTAGAAATACGTTGCTTTCACCAAAAAAAACATAACAAGTATTCATTACATCAAATTTCCCGCTACACAATCTAAAAGCAGGGACGCAATAGAGGAAATACTAAAAAAAAAAAAAACGTTATGAGTGTGTTAATAGCACGGTCGCATCCAAGTGGTACTATTAAACGGAACTAGAGGCTCCACTGCAATCAGACAGTCATGCTTCTTAGGGGTGGCCTCTGTACACGGCCGCCAGTTGCGCAACCAAGTCACAGTGACGTGACAATGGCCAAGTGAGAAAGGGGTTGATAAATCGACACGCCACTTCAGCTCTTTTTTTTTTGTTATCTAGATTCGTCGTTCGAAGATTGTGTTAAAATTGGCGTTAATGTGATCGAAACAATGCAGTTCTTTGAATGAACCACACTTGCATTTTGTCTTCACCGTTCCTTTTCAACTCGTCTGCCTTTTCTGACTGTCTGACTTATTGATTGTAAGGTTTAACAACGCGTCGACACAATGCAGGCGATGAGGCGCGCCGTGATGGAGGACTCCGGATTAATTTTGACCACCTGGGGATCTTTAATGTGCGCCTAAATCTCGTACACACGGGCATTTTTGTTTTTAGCCTGCATCAGAAAAGCGGCCGCCGCGGCCGGGAATCGGACCCGCGACCTCGTGCTCAGCAGCACAACGCCTTAATAAAGAGAGCAGGCGGCGACTAGCTTATGTACTGTGCGCGAATAACACGGGATGATGGAATCAGAGGAATGGATTCAGTCAAATTCGCACAGGAGCGAAATTGCCGATAAAAATTCACGGAAGCTCAACTGCACTCCCGCGCAAGTCTTTAATGGCGAAGCTGTTGCAGGTGAGCAGTGACGGACACAAAGTTGAGTGTTAGTATCGTTGTGGTGTCGTGGTTGACGTCGGCGGCATGGCATTTCAATGACCTTATGTTGAGCAAGGCCAGAGTGAGCGCGTCGTTTTGGTCGACGTTTTTATACGCCACTCTGGAAGCGCCACTTATCGCCTCTAGCGTATCCTTTGCACGCCGAGCCTCTCGAAGCAGTGCGGCCTCTTCCCCTCAGCCGTGCGAACTATCCGCGGCCGGGCCATGTGGAGTCGCTGATCACGTACAGCAGTTTCGACATTCAAGTCGCCGCTCTTGTACGGTACATGGCGCATGTGCAGGACGACACGAGGACGATCGAACGAGGGCGTATGCTTTGACGTGTCTTTCTCATGATGATGATCGTTGGATGTTTATGGCGCAAGGCCAACTGGGGCAAAGAGCGCCAAAACAATAGTCATATATGAGGGGTGAAACCTTAAACACTAAGTAAAGTCAGCAAAAACAAAAGTAAAATCACAAAACGACAATGAGCATTGCTGGTGTATAGGGCCAGATTTCATGATGCGTGATAGGAAATGAGGTTTAAAAACTTGACGTCGGACAAATACTCAAACACACGTTTCACGGAAACAATGGCATCATCACCTAGGAAAAACGATGGATGTAGGGGAATATGTTGTCTGTAGAGTTCTCTGAAGTGTTGGTGTCGTGTTGTGTCAAGTGCCTTGCATTGTATGAGTATGTGGACCACGGATAGGCCCTCCCCACACCTGCTACACAGGGGTCTTGGAGATCCCGTGAGCAGGTGCGAGTGCGTCACATGTGTATGGCCTATCCGTAATCTAGCTAAGGTAACTTCAATGTGCCTGTTGTGTGAGTCAGCAGTGCATTGTCCCAAGTGTGGTTTTATTACGTGTAGTTTGTTGTCTGTCTGTTCGCTCCAGTCTGCTTGCCAAGTTTTACGGAGTTGTTGTCTAATGTGTGGCTTGAGGTCTGTGTAAGGTAGTGCTACTGTGTTTCGGAGTGCAGCATTGGCGGCCATTTCATCCGCCACTTCATTACCGTCAATGCCAGAGTGGCCTGGCACCCAACACACAGTCACCCCAAGGTTTGAGGAATAAGCCACCATAATTGTTTTGAAGACAAGATTAATGACATGGTTTTTTGATGACTTTCCGGATGATAATGCATGGACGACGCTCAACGAATCTGTATAAATGACGGATGTAGGAATACGATGTTCAACTATGTGACTTACAACGAGAAATATGCCATATCCTTCTGCCGTAAAAATACTTGTATTAACATTCATTGTTCTACATGCTTCAAAATTGGGCCCATGCGCAGCACAAGACACCGCAGTGGACGTTTTAGATGCATCGCTGAAAAACTCTGCAGCCTTGTATTTATCCTGTATATACATGAAATGGTGCAAAATCCCACTTTTTGGTGTCCTGTTCTTATTGTATTTTAAGAAAGACAAGTCACATGCAACAGGACGAAGATGCCATGGTGCTACAAGATCGGTGATAGATGACTTGAATGTGTCTACAAAGGAGACCTCATGAATAGTGACCTCGTCCCTTACTCTGAGCGAGAAGGGAACAGGAATGGATGGGCGATTTAAAAAGAGCTTTGATGTGGATGTATCATTAAAAACCGGTTTAAAAGGATGGTTGTCCATTGATGAAATTTTAGAGGCATATAACAAGTCAACATAGGTTCGCTGGTGTGATAAGCACCATTTGTCACACTCTGCGTAAAGACTCTGTACAGGGCTCGTACGGAATGCGCCACAAGAGAGGCGAAGCCCCAAGTGAAGCACTGGGTCGAGCATTTTAAGTGCTGTTTTAGTGGCTGACGCATACACAACACTCCCATAGTCCAATCTAGATCCCACTAGGCTTCTGAAAATACGTAACAGGAGTTGCTTATCCGTTCCATACGACTGGTGGGACAAGATTTTAAGAATGTTGAGAGCCTTTAGACATTTATGTTTCAATTGTTTAATGTGAGGGATGAACGTAAGCCTTTCATCCAACACCACACCTAAAAACTTGTGTTCCTTCCTCACAGGAATCGATACGCCATTAAGGATAATGTCTGGGTCCGGATGGATCCCACGCCTCCTGGAGAAGACAACACAGGTCCTTTTTTCTGGGTTAAGTTTAAAACCGTTCTTGTCTGCCCAGCTGGCAAGTTTTTTGACACCGAGCTGGACTTGACGCTCACAGATGCACATATTACATGATTTAAAAGATACCTGGATGTCGTCTACATACATTGAATAAGAAATTGTAGGTGGCAGTGCCTTCCCAAGGGAGTTCATCTTAACTATGAACAGAGTGCAGCTTAGCACTCCACCTTGCGGAACACCGTTTTCTTGCACATGAACTCTTGAGAGTGCGCTACCTACTCTCACGCGAAACGTTCTTTCGGACAAATAACTAGCAAGGGTGTTGAGCATATGGCCCGAAACACCGAAAGACTTTAGGTCACTAAGGATCCCGTAACGCCAAGCGGTGTCATAGGCCTTCTCAAGGTCAAAAAACACCGTTGTGCAAAACTGTTTGTGAATGAAGGCGTCCTTTATATAGGACTCGAGCGCGACGAGTTGGTCGTTGGTGGACCGCCCCGCCCTGAAGCCTGCCTGGCAGCTCTCGAGAAGACCATTGTACTCAAGAAAGTACATGAATCTCCTGTTTATCATCTTCTCGAGGAGCTTGCACAGGCAGCTTGTGAGGGCGATGGGCCGGTATCTAGCGGGAGAGGAAGGGTCTTTTCCTTCCTTCAGGAAAGCCACTACTATGGCCTCTCTCCAAGAGCGAGGAATGTGCCCCGAAAGCCATATGTTGTTGTATAGATGTAGGAGTGTTTCAAGAGTGTCTGGGTGTAGGTATTGTATCATGGTGTATGTGATTTTGTCTGCACCTGGAGCTGAAGGCTTACATGCGTTCAGAGCAACCTTCAGCTCATGAATTGAAAAAGGAGAATTGTAAGAAGTGTGCGACTTGTTGTTATCACGCAGGGACTTTTTTTCTACAGATGTCTTGTGTTTCATGAAAGTGTTTGTGTAGTGTGCTGAACTGGACACGTGTTCGAAGTGTTGTGCAAGTGTGTTAGCCTGGTCTTCCAGTGTGTCCCCTGTTGTACTAACCAGGGGCAGGCTGTGTGTCTGTTGTCCTTTTAGTTTTCGTATTCGTGTCCAGACTTTGTGTGTGTCAGTGTACGAGTTGATGGAAGTGAGGAAGGTGCGCCAACTCTCCCTTTTCGCCTCACGACGCACTCGCTTCCCAAAAGCCTTTGCCCGTTTAAAAGAAATGAGGTTATCTGACGTGGGGTACCGGCGAAGGACACCCCACGCCTTGTTCTGGGCCTCTCGCGCCCGCCTACAGTCCTCGTTCCACCAGGGCCTCCTTGGGTTGCGGGATGCACTGGAGGCCTGCGGCATAGACTTTTCGGCGGCGTCGAGTATGTGTGCCGTGACGAGTTGGGCTGCTTCCTCCACGTGTAGGTGTTTTATGGTTGTGTGGTGTAGTTTAGATGTTTCTGTGAATGTGCTCCAGTTTGCTTTTGATTCATTAAACCTGTTATGGGAAGATGGACTGCATGGGCCTTTACCTATGCACGTTAGGGAAGTGGGGAAATGGTCACTACCATATGGGTCTGTGCCCACACCCCACTCAAGACATGGAAAGAGAACTGCGGAACCAATCGCCAAGTCAAGATGCGAGTATGTATTGTGTCCTAAGTTATGGTATGTAGGCTGTTTTTTGTTGAAAAGGCATGCTCCGGGGGATGTAAGAAACTTCTCTATCAGGCGACCGCGGGCATCCGTGCTGGAGGAGCCCCAAAGAGAGTTGTGCGCATTAAGGTCGCCTGTTAGTATGTATGGTTCGGGCAGCTGGTCGACCAGTGCCTCGAAATCAGAGCTCAGAAGTGCAAAATCAGGAGGAATGTAAATGGAGCATACCGTTATCAACCTATTAAATATTATCGTACGGATTGCTACAGCCTCGAGGACAGTGTTCAGAGTGACAGTGTGGCAGGCTAAGGATTTCCGGGCAATTATGGCCACACCGCCAGAAGAGTGTGTGCAGCCATCCCTGTCCTTTCTGAATAGAATGTACCTACTTAAGAAATTTGTCTGTTTAGAATTGAGGTGTGTCTCTTGGAGACACATGAGGCTTGGCTGATTGGCATGCAGGATATCATACACATCATCGAGATTTTTGAGGAGGCCTCTACAGTTCCATTGAATTATGTTTTCTCTTCCCATTATTTAGTGTGAGAGCTACTGGAGTGTGTGTGTTTGTTTATGTGTCGTCTTTCGGGGCTGTGACTCTCGCCTTTTTTGGCTTGTCGGGAGGCTTTGGCGTCGGGACGCGTTCCTTGCGCTGCGTTGCAGGCAGGAACAGCCCGACATCCATCTCGTCGTCGGATGTCCGAGGGGTGCCCGACGGGCCGGGCCTTTCTCGTTCCGAGCAAGTGTTGCCACGATACGGCGAACAGTGGAGGCATTTTTCTTCCTTTTTTTGCGGCCAATTTTGGACAATCGCCCTAAGTGGGTATGCTTAGCTTGACAAACGTGCGCTCGGGGCACTCCTGCACGAGCGCTCGGCATTGTCTTGGTATTTTTAACTGCGGAAAGCATACACAAACGATTTGCTCAACAGCTTCGCCGGTAAAAAGAGTTTGTTACCATCAATACGTTTCCTCTGGGTTTTAGTTTTATATTTGACTTTCTCATCTTTAAAAAAGTAGACCGATGTTCGTTTCTTCGTTTAAAAAGCAGGAACACAACTCAGAAAACGAAAAAGAAGAGATGTAAAAGTTCGTTACCACCACCTGTATAAAAATCTAAATTCGTTCGGCGTAGATGACTGCTCACAAGTGAAAACAAGAATAACGAGAACGGAGATAATTATTTGCTCAGAAAAAATTGAAAATGGCTCGTCTCTGCATTGCTCATTACGTTTGCAGAGAAAAATATACCCGAGAAGCAATCAGGGTATCACGTCTAATTTGACACTTCTCGCCTTTCGTTTATCATAAGAACATGTGTAAGGACCTTCGTAGGGCACGGCTTTGTATAGTGCAGTGCGTGGTTGTATTGTAGTAAAGCGTCCGTGTACGAATGCTTACTGCCGATGCCCAAAAGAGCAAATTTGACGAGCTTTGAAGCTGGCTTAGGAACAGACTAAAAAATGCAGAACGCCATACTCAGATCCCGTAATGTAAGAGACGAGATGTCATTGTAAGAACCAAATCTAGTCAAGGCCACAGTCATTTACTTTCCTTGCACCTTTAGTCAAAATTGTTGCTAATTGGTGCACAATATTTCAGAAACTTACCAGCGATAGTTTTGAGGAGCGTTGGCATAAGCTCATGACAGATATCGTCAGCTGAGCAATTTGAACACACAAGTAATGAACTCCTACTAACATGAAATTGACAAACGCTTGGCTTCAGTAAGAAGCACGCGCGAAAACAACACACACCCATGCAGAAAAAAAAAAGAGACAACGCGAGAAAGCGACATGCCTTCCACGCATTCTTGCGCTTTTGCCACGTTTAGAATGACAACCTGTTCTAAAAAAAAGCTTCGGGTTGTTTACGTTGCGTGCTGTTAGGTAAGGAAGTGGTTGCAAGAAAAGTTTGAACACAACCGAGGTACAAGGATCGTGCTCCAACGGAAGCCGTCAGAAGCGAGAGGATTCGAAATGATTTTATAGATTCAATCCGATTAAGGAAAAGGGAGAAAATGAGCCAATAAGCGTGTGCTAGGAAGCTATTGGTAGCCAATCTGTGCTGGATACTTTCAGTGCGATGTTCCGGCCGTGCTCTAATTTCAGTTTCCCTAAATCAGCTAAATCAGCAGACTTTACAGTAGGCGTTGCGCAATGGCTTGCGAGATTATTTGCTAATGGCGTTCCGCACTGGTGCAGCGAAATTATTTGCTAATGGAGTTCTTCACTAGTGCAGCGAAATTAGAATGTTAACATGCATGTGGCCCTGGAAATCCTGAACTTCTTTTGGTATTACTCGTTTCACATGTACCCCGGTAGCTCCCACATTCCAAACGATGTCCTCGGCCGGAGGTCAAACGGATAGAACCTCGTTGATACGTTTCAAAAAAAAAAAAAAAAAAAAACGGGAGGGAGAAACATACAATCCGGGAAAATGTACTATCCGGTAAGAAACGTACCATGGGGAATTCTTAGTGTTCACAATTGAGAGCGTAGTAACCAGGAAATCGTATGAACCGAGAACGTATCAACGGGGCTGTACGGTATACGGTTTTACTATCTGTGCGCAGAGAGCTCATCTAAACACGCGCCAGAATAGAGGTCTTTTTAAATTCCAGTGAGATATTTGAGTGAAATAAACTGCAAAGGGAAGTGGAGGGAGGAAGAAGATAAATAAATTTCTATATGAAGCAGTTAGTCTTAGAGAAGAGTCCTCATCCCAGGGCAAATAAATTTCTATATGAAGCAGTTAGTCTTAGAGAAGAGTCCTCATTCCAGGACATAGGTTATCGATTAAGGGGGGCGAAGTCATACCGCAGCGCCCCCCCCCCCCCCCTTCCCCCGGGAACTCCAGAAAGTTCATATTGTCGATGCTGAAGCTCTTTTTACGCGGCTGCTTTGCTCGGCGCTACGTACGTTATTTACGAGGAGAAGTGGAAAGAGGACAAGCTCCGCAATAGATGCAAAAATGAAAATTGAGTGATAACGTGTTTCTCACAACGGCCTGCTTTTGGTCCCCGCCTTTTCGGGGCTGAAAGCAAACAGTTTTTGGAAGGTAACATTAGGGTTCTTCGGCTGCCATTATCGCGAAAACATACGCGTGGACCGTGGTCATAACTCTACGGGGCAGGTTCGATTGAATAAAGGTATGGGGCAAATTTGGCGCCCCCCTCCCCCCATAAGATGATTGCAGGGGAGGGGGGCACCCCCCCCCCGTGCCCCCCTCTGCGCACGCCTATGTTCCAGGACACTTTGAGACCATCCGACCTTGGCCTCAGCGTCCGAACTGGACAGTACTTTCTTCCGGTGCTCACGGGAGGGAAAGGGGATAGAGGGGGGGGGGGGGTAGGGGGGTGTTCTGATCACAGCTCCGCATCACATGATGGGTGCCCGGAGCCTTCCAGAAGCCGCACTGCGAGTAGTACAGTATAAAGGTTAGGATGTGGGCGCAGTAGAGAGAGGTCTTTGTTTGGACGAATTGAAGGGGTGCAGTGGTGGCCGGGGGGAGATGCGAAAGGTGGGGAGGACACAGTGGCGAGTAAGTTGGAGGGAGTGGAGAGGAGAATAAGAGAGTTGGAAAAGTGAATTAGACTTATGCCCTGGTTAGTTCGCTTGCAGTGTGACGCGACCAACCGGAACAGGATTGGCCAAGGCAAAGGTCAAAAGTCAAATCGGCAGGAAACTTGGTTGGAGTATCGTTTAAACGACGCTTACGCAGCCTAGAAAGAGACCCATGAACGTATACGTTCATAAATAAAACATTCATAATAGTACTGAAATATGGACAGTTTTATTGCACTCAGGTGTTCCTTCCCGCAGTCACGACGAGCTACCGCGACGACTGATGAACACAACATGCGAGAAGGCAAAAAATATGGACCAGGATGGCATTTCCCTTCATGGTGATCAAGTATTCGCTAAGTGCAATAATGAGATTTTTTGGAACAAAGCATGCGAGTGTTTACTGTTCCTGAAAGAAATTTTGGAACCTCGTTTGTTGTTGGAATTGCAGCAAACACCCTTAATTCACTGGGAATGCTCCAAGTAGTTCAATTTCAGTTTTCTTGTAGGCTAACCGCGAGGCAGACACAGGACGAGACAAGAGATGGGACGAGGACGAGCGCTCGTCCTCGTCCCATCTCTTGTCTCGTCCGGTGTCTGCCTCGCGCTTAGCCTACAAGAATGCGTCACCAACAAGCCAAACTTCACACTCTTCAATGTTAGCCTTATTGAACGACTGCTGTCCGTTTGAATAACGTTTAAGAAGTCTACAACAAAACAGACGTAACATATGCCCCACACAGACCGAGCCAAAATGTTGACGCTACTCCGTTGTTCTAAAAGCGGTCGACCGCCTGAGATAAGGGACATCTTGGGTTTACGCCTTGGCATGGGGCTGCTGAGAAAGCGAGAGATACGGTACCAACTCACTATGCTTTCATTTCCGCTCTCGAGATAACGCGAATGCGTTAGAGGGTGCTATACACTTTACGACCCATTTCCTGGGATCCATAATACTCGTATGCGAGGAACTAGGCAACGAACTTTAGTCCGCCTGAACAGACAATAGGAGTAATGTAAAAGGCCCCAAAGAAAGCGAAAGGCACTACGAACCGTACGCAAGCTCAACCCTTTGTTGTACCGCAGTTCTGGCTGGATATCATGAAAAGGTGTTACATTCGTTGTGCTTAGAAACACGCAAGCAATTAAAGGACATGTCTTAAATGTGCTGGACAATTAGGAAGAGGTAAAGGCGCCACATTTTAAATAAAGTCTACACTAAAAAATCACTTCACGTCGTTGAGAAACTGGAAGGTGCACTCGTGAGAAATCATGGGAACATCACGTAAACAGTACGAGGGGTGCAGAGGAATGTTCTCGCTGTATAGCTGTGGAAAATGTTTATGTCGTGTCGTGTTGAGTGCCTTACATCGTATTAGCATGTAAATAACAGATAAGTGTTCCCCACACCACCCGCACAGGAATCCTGGAGATCCAGTGAGCAGGTGCTAGTGTGTTGCATGCGTATGTCGTATCCGCAACCTGCATAAGGCAACCTCAGTGAATCTATTCTGTGAGTCAAGTGTTGTCAATCAAGTCACTCAAGTGTTGTTTTATTACGTGTAGTTTTTCATCTGTCTGTTCACTCCACTGTGCTTGCGGCATTCTCGGATTCGTGGCTTGAGGCTACTCTGGGGTAGTGTTGTGTCTATGTGTTACTGAGTGCAGTAGCAGCGATACGTTCCACAATAGCGCTTGAGTTGTAAGCGAAGAAAATGCTTGAAACGTCTTTCGTCATTGTGCCAGCCGGGCCCAAACGAAGCACAATGGTCGCATAGTGTTTCCAAGATTCAGTGCACCAGCTCGCAGTATCAAGCAAGCACTTGAAAGCGCGATAGCTGAAGTATGCGATAGCTGAAGTACGACAGTCGGCTACATGTACCCGAAGCTGAAGATTTGCAAGCCGTGGAGTGGCTGATATCAACGATGGTCGCGTTTTAAACCTCACGTAATGAATCTTTTCTGCACTGTTGTCTCCGTAGCTAATTCAAGAAATAAATGCGGTATCTAATTCAGAAGGTCGGCTACGTCCAAGAAACCAAGAACATCCTTCAACAAGATTTCAAATATATTCCCGATGTTTTTTTTTTAGGTTTTAAATGTTTTACCACAGTTTTTAGATGATTCTGGCAGTCCACGCTACGAAATGGGAGAGGGAAACACCTTATAAACGTTGTTTCGAGGGGAAGATGCATATAGTTATTTGATGGTGGTGTCAGATTGAACTCCTGGAGGACTGGATAATCTAAGCTCTGGAGTTCAAGATCGAGTGGGGAGACGGGGAGGGGGTAGTTCGGCAATGGTGATCCTATCAGGAGAGTGGCAGAACATTGCTGAGCTGTACCTGGACGGAAGGCATTACGAAAGTGACAGTACGGAGCGACCGGTCAAAATCAACGTCGAGAATGATGGTTTAAGGTGAAGCTGTCTCCAGGTGCGATTGTACCCTGTCTGGTCGATACGTATTACCGCAAACGCGTATTACAGGAGGGCACAAAATTGGCTCCATGGCTTTTCAACCAAGGAGCGTGACGATATTGGCTTTGATATAAATCATACAATCAAGTTAGAGTGCCCAGCGGTGTCATCTTGTTCCTCGTGAGCCGGAAATGTATACATTACTGTCCGACGTTCCAGATTCCGGCCTTCGTACTTCCAACTTCAAAGGTCAAAACCGTGGCAGCAGCAGCCCGGTCATGCATTATAAAAACGGATTTCGGGAAATCGGTGGCCCTGAAGGCATGGGAGACTGAAAGAGAAATGTTCATTTATTGTAGGCGTTGGCCTCTTCCTCACTGAGGGAAACGTTATACCAACAACTTTCGAGCTTACCGGAAGAACGTGCTCAAGAAGGGCATTGTTTGCATCAGCCCCCAGCTGTGAGCAATCACTCACGACTGCTTGGCGAGGTCTGGGGGTTTCCTTCACTCGGAACAGCACGCAGACTTGCCCGCAGCCTTCTCCGGCACGCACTGGCCGTGGCAATATAAATCTGAATTGCCTGCACTTGCCCTCTCCGCGGTCGTAAACAACCCAAAAATGGAACAACGGAATATATGGCCACGCCATTCTTTAGCAGAATGACAGATCGCAAATTGCGGGATCGTAAAGTTTATCCAGAATATAATGACGCCCCACCTTCATTCTCCGCAACGGAGTTGGTGCTCCGCGAACTCTGGCGCAGGCCTCCACCGTAAGGTGCGCGATTGTTGTCGTACTTCGAAAGAGGTTTCTTGTACTGCGTCTTCTATTGTTGGTCCTGACAAGCTGGAATGGCGTCTATCTGCCTCCGGTACTTCTCGTTTAATTAAGTGACGGCTCTTAACACTTCACAGACAATTAGCGCGTTTTAGTGCTACGGCCTTCGCTTGGCTAAGCGAAATCGCACGCAGCAAACGGAAGGGGGAAATAACAATGGTACCAATGGGTTCTTCCAATTGCCATAGGTTGTAATCACCGGCGTTAAGTATCAGGACCAATTACCCGCGTCTGTTTGTGTTCACGCGTTTGGATAATTCTCAGGTCGCATCTTTTGGGATCCCACTCGTTGATTCAGCGGACAACGCTGTGCGCGTGTGACCAAAAATAAGCGGGAGATCACAATAAGCTTACGTAATAACTTAAAAAGCCATGCAGGGTTACAACTTTTCCTAATGCGTATTTAGGAGGAGACGGCGGATAAGGCTGAATTTATTCAGGGATAAAAAAGTTCAGCAAAGGCAGAATGCAAAACCAAAATACAAAAGTAGCCAATACGTTTGATGAAATGCGGCCGAATGGAGCCAATGAATCAGTGGGTAAAATTGCATATAAAACTTATTACAAGTATAAAACAAGTTCTGGTGTTTAGTCAGCATGCTTCGGGGAAGAGCTTTTGGCAAAGCAAAAAGAGCACGGCACTTAAGTTCCTAGAAAGAGCCGTTCGCATAGTTTTCACCGCTGAGTAGGAGGTTGGGGTTACGTTCGGTATAATGTATCTTTGAAAAATCAACCACCAAGAGAGCCGAGAACTCGTTTAAAATTGATTATTACTTTATCTAACTTTTCCTAGCACAAAGGTGCTATAGATGGTATAGAATGAGTGTGTGTATATCAGCAAAGTCGGCGTCTTTCTGTTTTCAACGCTGCGCACGTAACTAATGCGCAGGGGACAGAGACAGTTTCTGTACACATGGCTCAAGTTGGCCTTGATGTTTCGTTTGAAAGATTTTGTGTTCAGTGCGGCCGCCCTATTTTTAGCAAAATGCAGCTTGCGCATGTCTGTTCTGATTTTAAAGACGATAGTCTTTCTTGGACTACTTAAACCCAGAAATTTTGGTCTGTCTGTATGTCTGTCTGTCAGTTTGTCTATCTGTGACTCGATTCAGCCACCCGGCCAAAGTAAAATTGATACTGTACTCGCAGCCACTCACATACTCACATATACTCACAGCCACATGCAAGCGTCTAAGCCCGGTTTATATGTTCATACTTGTCAACTTTGTTAAACAAGAACAAGACATTACGCAAATATAAGACAGGAAATTAGGGCACAAGAGATATTTACAGTGTTCCTTTATTAAAAAATGTATGGATGCTTGGTTTTCCGATAGCAAATGATATTCTACATCTACTGCAGAAAACCGCCGCCTCCTGGCGGCATATGAAAAATCACGCGGCAACATTAACGAAAGGTTCCACTAGCTAGGTTTCCCGTTCTGCTTGGAACGCACGTGGAGCATGGCCACGCGGCTCTAAAAACGTTTTAGTCGGCCGCCTCCATTCACGCGCGTCTCCGCCGTACTGCAGCGCTGGCATCGAGGAACCCGGCTTGTAGCAGTGGAACGCGGTAAATTCAAATCGCCTTGTGCAAACCTTTAGTGGGTTTACCTTGGAATGAGCGCGACGGTACAGGAACAGCATGAGAGGTGAGCGGGAAAGCAAAGGGGGGGGGGGGGGGGCGTTTCCTTGGCAAATGTCTACAAAGACTATCGTCTTTTGATGACATTTGCAACGAAAGGAGCAGATACGCGGCCATTTTTTTCGATCCGCGCCTACCTATTCAAGGTGGAAGTGCACGAAATTTGTCTTCCGTTTATTTAGCCCAACCTTTGGGCCAAATTTTACGACGCCTCTGTCAAATGAGTGTATTGAGCTCCAGACAAGGTACCGATGCGAAGTCCGCATTGTTATAAAGAGAATCACCTGCTGTTTTCCTGTCAGCAGCCTAATTTTCTGCTATTCCGCAACGGCCGGGAGCTCAACATACTGTTATTTCGAGCCCCATAAAGAACGCTGACATGATAGTCATTAAACAAGAAATATGCATTCTTAGGGGGCTTATCCAAAGACACAAGTGTCACTACAGCGAGAAAATCTCTGTGTAGGTCCTAACCGAGAATTCTGTGTTGTATCGACCACTATCCAGCCATCTCAATACCATGTTCTCCCCCCCCCCCCCCCTCCCACCAAGTTCGAGTCTTAGGGCAGGCAGGGACTTTGGTGCAGGGTTTTGCACAAGCTCTAGGCCGATAAACTACACATTCGATCTGACGCCGAAATTGTCTCAGACACAACCGCGTAAAATTGTAGGTAGTGGTATCTGTATTTGAGGCATAAAAAATATGGGCATATTTAGGCTTTGAGAGTTATACTTTTGTCCCTTTTTGCCCACGAGATTCTACATAACACTGGAGATTGCTTGTGACACCACATGATACTGGTAGTAGATCGCACGGAGCCATAACGTCAGCAAAGATGGTTGTATAGGTGCCTTTAAATAAAATCTGCCTGTTGGAGGACAGCCAGAGGGTTAGCAGATATTAATACGACAGGAGAAGTGAAAGTCATCTTAGAAACATAATTGGAGCGGAGGCGTCATGTACTAAGATGTTCTACGGGTGTTTTTCGAGTGACGTTGTTTACACTGCCTGTAACGAAGCTGTGTAGGTGCACCAGCTTTCCAGTGCCTCCGTATCAGATTCTACATACAGGCTTTGTATTGGGCTTGTTGGGAAGATACTAGTCACCAACTGGAGGCCTCAAAGGCACGCGGCGTCCAGCAGCTTAAAGATGGCTGTGGCTTGGCGCAGCTAACCCTTGAATATTCAAAGCAAAAGCTCGGCTTAGCCTTGTTGAGTCTTGGTTTCACTTGGTTAACCTTTTATTTAGCTGTAATTACACTATTCGTCCAAAGCCTGCATTTGTCTACGGTTGTGGCCCTGCTTCCGGCGTTTTCCGAGCCGAACGGCTCGCAGGGGGGTATCCGTGGTGTGGTCAGACGCCGCTTGCCGGCGACGGCTCAAAGCCTCCAGCTCCCGCGCTACTCTCAGAGAAGGACTCGCTCTCAGTCATGGCCAAGCTCGCATGCACACGGCGAGTCACGTGGTCAGGCGTGAACCAACTACCGGGTTGAGTTTTCCGGCAGGAGTCGCACGTATAGGTCCGGTCGCATGCCTCGCAGTCTGGTAAGCAACACAGGGGTACTTTTATCGCTGTTCAACTCAAGACCATTACCATTCACTTGCCTCGAGATCCTGTTTCCTACAAATTGAATCTGCCTGTAGCAGATGGAAAAGTTGCATGACTTAAAATTAATCTGGATGCCGTAAATGTAAACAGTAAAACGTGAGCGGCGTAAACCATTCTTTAGAGAATTCATCTTTACGATAAAAAGGGAACAAATTAAGACGCCCGCTTATGGTACACGTTTTCTTAAATAGGCGTTCTCAATAAACAATCGCAAAGTCATATTCGGAGTGTTAGGTATGATATTTAGCATGTTGCCACGCATTAGAAATGAGCTGAGATCCAGAAAAATGACATGACGCCACGTGGCGTGGTAGTCCCTTTCATAAGTCAAAGAACGTCGTCATATGCAGTGTTCCTTATGCACACAAATGGATCTACCGCACATGCCTCAAAGGTGGCGAAACTCAATTCCGGACCTCCCTGGAAGTTGTCTCAAATTCTGCTGCATTCTAAAAATGGAGTAGACCTCGGCTAATCATCCTGTCGAAATGCTAATCATCCTGTGGAAAGTGTGGAAATGCAGCTTTTTAGAGACATTGGCCTGTACCTACTGGTTAAAAAGGTTTCCTTCCCTGTGTCCCACATTTTAATGACACTGACTTGCATCTTTCCAAAAACCCGAAAGACGCCCTCCTTGCCATATTCTTAAATCAAGAGAGAACTGTGCTTCCTGCGTGCTTTCGTAGATACGATTCAACATTTCCTACAGGGAAATTCTGCAGCTCGCGTTTCCGAATGGGCAGTTTCAACCAATCCGTTCTGCTTTTTTTTCTTTCCCAAAGTTTGGCGTTCTATTAGCTTTTTGTGCTGTAAGAATTGCGTAGTGTGTTGAGCAGAACTGGAGACACGCTCATAATGTTCGACGTCAGCGTTATACCCCTGCTACACGGGCGTTTCGAAGGCTTTTGAATGGAATGTCATTTGACTCGAATGCCAACTTTGAGCTGCTACGCGACGTTCTTCAAAGGGTATTTCGATGAAATGCCATTTGAGTCAAAGGAGCATGCCACCGACGACCTTTGAGGCTCTCAAAGGCCTTTGAAACGCGAACGCTCCTACTCTGGGGCGCAGTTTCGGCAGGCCGTAATTACAGAAACTATTATCTGCGAGTAAAGCTTGGTTTTTCAAGTTCACTATCTTAGTAACTTTCAATTGTTTTTGTTTTTTACATTCACTCTTTTAAGGTAACTTGGTGCTCACAAAATAAAAAAAAAACTGCACGTTTTGCGCGCGTTTGTAGGTTGCTATCACTTTCACCTCTAATAATTGAGTTTTCTTTGGCCCATTTTAACTCCAAAAGTAAATATCTTGGCAGGTTACGAAAACGAAACTGGGCAGCAGTGGCTACGCCAAGACATGGCGGGTGTACGTGGAAATTTTCAACTGCCTCTGAGAAAGGTCGCATACATCGGCGGAACTCCTTCCAGTTGGAATGGCGTTTGAAATTTCGAAAGCCATTCGACTCAAATGTCCTCTCGGACGCTCGTGTATCACAGGTACTAGGCTTATCTTCAAGCGTGCCCCTGTTTGGGGAAGTGCGAGACGGTTCGTGTTACGCCCATTAAGTTTGTTAATTATTTTCTTTGTTAATTATTTTCTTCACTTCACGTGTGTCGGTGTACGAGTTGATGGACAAAAAAATATTTTCAAACGGCCAATTTTCGACGCAGGTGTAATTAATCTGCCCTTCGCGGTTGAACGTTTGAAAGCTACCCGGTTCTTGGTCGTTGGGAACCTTTTGAGGGCTCTCCATCCTTCGTTTCGTTTTTTGAGCTGTCGTGCTCTCGTCGTTCTACCAACGTTGCGGGTTGTTCTTTGTCTCCAGCCCATGTTTCGGAAATGGAGGAAAGTGCAGCATCAATTAGTTGTACAGTAATTATATTTGTAGCTTGGTCAATATCTAGGTTTTCTAATGGTGCACAAGGCGGTTTGAGCACTTTATTGACCTGTTTTTACTGCGAAGCAGTATAGCCTGTATTCAATAGCGAGGCACGCATGCAGGCAACCATGCGAGTGCGCCGTCAGTAGTTACGTCGGGCTCCGCGGGATGGCGGTACTTGCCCGTGCTAAGCGCATCATATGGGTTGGACATTCCAAGCTCTAGCCCGCCGAACGTAAAGTAGTGCCTCGACTCCAATGTGAGTGCGATGAACAACAACTCTGTTCAAACCACCGTTAAGAATCGGGTTGAAACAGAGCAGACGACGCACGCCGGTGTTATTTTTTTTCTTCGGCGTGTGGCCACAGTGGCACAAGCAGCGCCATGTCCGTGGCGCTTAGGCCATGTCTGTGGTCATTTAAGTGTTGCCAAGCGAAGAAATTGACAGCTAAACTAGTCAATGAATACCACCCATACCTCTAAGCAGCCAAGGAAATTTCCGTGTCCGCGTCAGCACAAAACTCCCAGGCTACCATTGACTACACAAGGAAACGTCTCAGGCTTCTTGACGCGCCTTCTTGAGCGTGCGTTGAATCGCATAAAATTTTCTAAGTCGACTTATGAGAACAAATTCCGGACATATAGCTATCCCGACAGGGACAGCGCGGGACTCGGGACGTTGTATGGAAAGTCCGGGACGGTTGGTAATCCGGGACGGTTGGTAAACGTACCCCGAAGACGCGACCGCACCAGTGTTTATATACAAGTTGTTATTTGCGGGGTCATTGTGTGTGTTGTGGACAGAGTGCTTCCTCGAATGCTACGAAATGTGAACGAGACGCTCCCTCGCCGCCCGCTCCGAAAGGACGCTTGCATTGTGTTTGAATACCTGCAGCAACCCTCCCCATTGCTATCTTATGTACTTTTTCCTTCTCTATATTCTGCTAATAAACTCATGAAGTCTGAAAACGGAACCCAAGCGTCGAAGCATCTTCAAGGCTCCTGCATGCGTGGCCTTGCCACGCTTTAAAGATACGCGCCGCAAAGTCGTAGCTGTTTGTAAAACGAGTATGCCCCAAACAAGTTATCCGTTAGTTCGTAAATCCAACAACTAAGAAAGAGCTACAAGGGATTTGCAACACATGGATTTGGCTTGAGGGAATGATGTGTTTTTATGTGCGCTTTTGTTTCATTATTTTCTTCATGGCGGACTTGTAACTGAATTTTGCGGTTTTTTCAGGCGATAAATGGAAGGGCACCGCTCCATGGGCAACTTTGATGAAAAACGGGAACGACGCCACGTCCATCCATGACATCGTCAATCGCCCGTGCAGCTGGACTTTTTAGGGCGCGCACCGGGAGGAGAGACAGTCCAGAACGCGGCGCGGTGGTTGTAGAAGTGGGTGCCGGTAGCTTGTACCCATGCTCACCCCGCCCTTAGGAACATTAGAGACGAGTAAAGCAGGAAGTGGAAGACGCGACCCTGGTTTCGGTGGTGTTGCCGGTCGCTACAACCGCCGTAACCACGGGCTTCGCGGATGATGCGGAGATGAAGGCTGCCGAGTACAGCCCGGCGGGAAGTATAGGGACGGGTTACGGGATCAAGTCAGCTACGCTGTACTGGGTCGCCGCCGAGACTGAACCCCACTCTGCCCTCCCCTTAATTCAAATACTGCGTGCTATTGTCCACAAGCCAACAACAGACAAGCATTCCAACAAGATAACGCCAGCAAACATTCAGTGCTTAGGCGTGACAGAGAAAAAAGACCATGTACAACAAAAGTGATTAAAGCTGAATGAATGAATGAATGAATGAATGAATGAATGAATGAATGAATGAATACTTGCGCGTTTCGGATATGTGATGTTCTTATTTACTGTGATGCTGCTGATTTCTTTTTTCCCCTTGAATTTTTTACATGATCTGGATTATTGAGGGCGGTGTCCGTTTCAGTTGCCACGTTTGAAGCTATTGGTACCGCAGTTGTGCGGGGGATGGTCATGACCTGCTCATTTAACAAAAATTGGTACACCTCGACATGTGTCAGAAATATGGCCGCATCCTGTAACTTGACACACGTGCGTGGGTTCGGGATATACGGTATTCTCCTATCATTTATAAAGGCTACTTTCATCAAGTCTGGTGCGGGACACAAGCTGCGATAATCAAATGTTTGTATTACATGTTGGATTAGGATATCTTTTTCATCATACCTGATCATGTCACGACTTTTATTTTTTGCTTTCGTTAGCCCTCAAGAGACCTCGTTCTCGTAAGCCTTCAAGCTTATTATATTCCGAGTTTGGCTTTAGTTGTCGCTTTCTTTATTTACAGTGTCACCTGGTGCGTCTCTCGCTAGCCCTTTCGTCTGCATTTTACAAGCGAAAAAGAGACGAGGACGAAGAAGAAGTACACAGGACACTCGCTAGTGTCCAGTGTACGTCTTCTTCTAGTGTCCTGTGTACGTCTTCTTCTACTTCTTCTTCTGCTAGTGTCCTAGCGAGTGTCCTGTGTACTTCTTCTTCGTCCGCTTCTCTTTTTCGCTAGTAAAATGCTGTCAGATAACCAACTAACCCAACTTTCTGCCTTAACTGTAGTCCTTTCGTGTTTGCGTTGTGCTTTGTCCAGCCCATAAAAACATTGTTGGGACGGCAGAACGACAAAAGAAAAGCGTCCCCTGCATTTGGAATCTTCCAGAGAACTCTGCTCTTGTTCCATGAGCATAAAAATTGCGACAGTGCTTGCGTGCTGCGTAGAAAGTAACAAGGCCAAGTGCTAGCACCGATAAATAATCGAACGTTTATGAATGAAGCAAAATACTCTCTCTGCGCCGTCATACCTGTCCAATCAGAGCAAAGCGAGCAGCGGAGCCTCGCCTTGCCCCGACGCACTCCTTCGAACTTAACGCGTGGCGTTGTGTACAAACAATGCGATTCTTAGCGCCAAATTCTGCATGTAATCAGCTTGTTCCCTGTGCACACAGAAGCACAGTATTGAGCATCGGACGCACACGTGCTCTTGCAAGGTGGAGCGGCGATGCCTTTTACAACTTGTCCTGGATTATTTTGCCGCCGGTTGTTTAGAACAGCTAATGCACGAGGCAACAAACGGTGGCCTAATACGTTCCTTTGCGGCACGCAGTAAATATTGGCAAAGGAAACTACATTTGACTGTAGGCCGCACGCGCACTCAGCTCTATTATTAAGATGCATTCCCGTAGATCTGCTTCCCTGGAGCAAATGCATAACAACGAGGTAGGTTAATCAGAATCTAGTTTTCGTGCCTATGTAAAGGCAAATAATGCCGCAGTATCCATTCACGCTTCATTGCAGCTGTGAAAGGGAAATCGACGCAGACATCCTGTCGAGTGTCGCCGTGACCTCCCACCTTAGACGAATCTGTTCCCCCGCGAATTCTCCGGCTCACCTTACTCTACCGCTTTCAATATCCAGCCGCGGGGCAGCCTATCTGGTTCGCAATTACGGGTCCATTTCAACGCCGGCATACGAGCTCGCGCGGCCCAACTGGCGCAGCTGAGCCGAGAGTGGCGACAATGCTCGCCGCACCGGATTCTGTTAGGCGACCCCTGTCAAAGCGTCAAAGCTAGGCGCGTCTCGTGGGAGAAAGTCAAATGAATAGTGATGAGGAGAGAGAGAGAGAGAGAGATGCTGACGAAGAGAGGGAGGGAGACCACGGGTGATCGTGAGCGCGAACGCGATCCTCCGCAGAAAGAAACCGAAACTTCCGCCGTGTCGTGTCTGCGAGGCGCGTAGTGAGAGCCCGTGTCGGCAGCCCGTGGGAGCGGGAGCGCCGGCACCTCTGTTGTTTACGCACGCCACCATAAAGATGAAACCGCGAAACGTGACCACGCCGCTTCGGGTGATGCAGGCGGATGTACGACACGCCGGGAAAGGTGACGCAACGGCCCCGGACAACCAACACTGGCGATATATGCGCGCGAGAGTCCTCGCACCGCAGCTCCTGGTTCTGTGGCTGCAGTCTACGCGCGCATATGCGTTGAGGGGTGTAGTCCGAAAAAAAAAAAAAAACCATTCCCGTTTGAATCTGTTCCGTTACCGCACCCTGTTTCAACCCGTTCCCAAAACGTCTTCTCCGGTTGAACCACCTCCTAAAAAACACCTTTCACATTTAAACCTGTGTTCGTTCAACCCATTCAAATTCCTGCAAATATGCGTTACAGCTTTTGAAACCGTTCCCCAAAATGTGCATCCACTGAACGGGCCATGCACTACCATTAACTATTCGTCGTCATCATCATATTCCCCATCATTACGACAACCACTATCACTATCATCATCATCATCAGCCTACTCGGGTCCACTGCATGATGAAGGCCTCTCCCACTGAGCTCCAACCACTACTGTGCTGTGCTGCTCGAGTGCATTCGTTGCCCCGAATTTCTAGCGATTTGAGCAAACGGCACATATTTGCGGTCGATAAAAGTTTGCGAATGCCCGACGCCCACATTGGGCTCTTGACGCAGAACTGCTAGCTGCCGAAGCGTAGTGCAGGAGGTACCTAAGACCGGCACGCGCCTTCGTTTTTTCTGAACTTGGTGTACGTATATTGCAGCTGAAATGAGCAGCCTGTCGGGAGTTCTTTGTTTAGTGCGTAGCTTAGCATTAATCCTCTAGATATCTATAGGATCAATTCGAAAAGACAAATAGTGGGCTCCAATCCACGCTGTGAAGGTGATTGGAAAGCAAAACGGCAAACGACACCCACTGCAATTGTCCATGCGACGTCACTTGAATCCACACACGTGGCTCCACAAAGAGCGAAACCAGAGATTCTGCCAGCCGTTACCTGAGATTCGCCGAGATGGCGTCCCGAACGCAGCAGCGTCTGCCACGGCCGGGCTAGAGCGGCGGACGCCGCCGCTCTAGCCCGGCTGTGCGTCGGCAGAAAGAAAGTGGAGAGGAGCGTCTTTCGAAGTGTGAGGAGGAGGGCGGCACGCGCGGATACTGCGTCATCTCTTGCACTGCCTCCCCGTCAGTCTTGTTTCATGTGTCACCTCCAAAAAGCGCACGGCCCTTCCCCAGCAGCTGTATCCAAACCACCGTCTGTCTCCCCGTCTCCACGTGCGGGCGTAGCTTAGTCGCTAAGACGACGGGCTCTCGCTCCGCTTCTCTTAGGGCCCAGGTTCGATCCCTGGCGGAGCCAGTAGTTTTTATTTAGCCTGGTTGGGAGCTTCTTGTGGCGCACTGCACGACGAAACCGTCAACTGGTGGAGGTAGAAAGCGTTGCTTTCCAAGAAAATGTGAAATTCAGAGCATTGTCTACTTACGCCGCTTGCGTTCACTGCGATTTCTTATAGCCAGATTTGGCTATGAGTAGCCAAGTACGTTGGGTCATTTTCTGGTTTTTAGCTTTCCTTTGTTTTGCGATTAAATGAATTAACTCCTCCAATTGATCATTTTGGGGGAAATGCGCAGCCTTACACTGTTTTCTCATTTTCGCTATTTTAATTCGTGTTTGCTTCGTCCTTTTCCGGGCTGCTTAGTCCTCCCCCTCCTTTTTAGGGCGGAGTATAAGATGGATATTTTCAATTTCGTTAGTTTACTTTTATTATTTTTCTACGTTTTGTATTTTCTGGCTTTTAAAAATTGTGTTCGACCAATTATCTCATTTACGCTATTACAGACAGACAGACAGACAATGAACTTTATTGAAGGTACTGCGGAGCACCGCTGCCGTTCAGACCGGCAGCGCGGCGGGCCGCTCCCACTTCCTACACGGACATTTACGCTATTATTATGATTAATTTTGTAAAAATGCTGGCCGTTACATGGTTGTGGCTGTGGAAGTACTCGGAAAAGAACAATAGGCATCAAAAACAGAAAGGTGTTTGCTGAAATGTGTGCAGAGGGAGGGGATCAAGTCATCACGGAGGGGGACAACAGAAAACGCCCTTAAGAGAGGGAAGGGGCCAATAGTGTCGGCTGTAGCAAAGTTGGAGAAAGGCCGGGGAAGGCCGTGCTCTCTAATATTTCCCAAGCGCTCATGCTTGATCGTGTGTTCCATTGAGAACGCAGTAGTCTTCCCATGAAGAAAAGCAGTACTCCTTCCGCCATCAGCGCACCTTTGATTGATTGATTGTGGGGTTTAACGCGCCGAAGCTACACCTGGGCTCAATCAATTGATTGATTGATTGATTGATTGATTGATTGATTGATTGATTGATTGATTGATTGATTGATTGTAGTGTTTGACGCGCCGACGCAACGCCGGCGATGAGACGCGCCGTAGTGGAGGGCTCCGGATTAATTTTGACCACCTGGGGATCTTTAACGTGCGCCGAAATCTCGTACACACGGGCGTTTTTGCTTTTCGCCTCCATCAGAAACGCGGCCGCCACGGCCAGGAATAGAGCCCGCGACCTCGTGCTCAGCAGCGCAACGCCTTAGCCACTGAGCCACCGCGGCGGGTGCGGCGGGTAAGTACCCCATTCTCTCTTCGTAGGGGTCAAGAACACCTGCCGGCGGAAAGCGAGGGCGCCTCATGTTCCACTCCGTACCCCGGTAAAGAAAAGCTCCGAAACGCTCGCCTTTTATTTGGGCGTAGTAATTTCCTCAGAGTACCTGCTTGCCTGAAGTGAGGGGCTCATTTCCGCTAATGCAGCTAAGGCTTCTTGAAAGGAAACGCTACCGCATTTCTCATTCCTCTGACTTCCGTACGGAATCAGTGAAGTTTTTTTGTTCATTTATGGCTCTTCTCGGTAACAAGGCAGTCGCACTGAAACAAAATTATGCTCTGTAATTACTTAAGAGAACCGTCTTAAAGGGACACTGAAGTGAATTTGTCAAGCTCCCGTTTTTGCTTGCACTGTGTAGACTGGCTCAAATTAACACACTATTCATCGTTTATCCGGTTGACAAATCGGTAATTATTTTACAAAGCGCGAAAGAAGAAAAACTACTATGCGCGGTTTGCGGCGGCCGCACCAACTAAAGGCTGTGACGTCAGGAGGGGGGGGGCACCGTGATTGGACGATGCCCAAGGTTAGCAATCAAACAAGTTTCGGTTTCGGTTCTGTAAAACAACATGCTTGACGTCTGATGGCGTTGTTGGATGGGCATTCTCGATATCTCAGTTATCGCCGTACCGCGCTTCTGCCATGTTGTCGGCTGTCAAATGTCTAAGATAAACCTCCCAGGGCGGCTTGGAATCGTAGAAATCACTAGACGAGGCCTACGCAGTGGATGAACGCCCTCCGCGTCACCGCAGACTCTCAAATGCCATGCGCTTTTCCTGCATATTCGGAGCTTGCCTCACTCATGTCTGTTCGTAAAAAGCTAGTTCGCACCAGGCCAAGGGTGTGCTGATTCAGGCCTGGGCCCACTGCCCGCAAGCAGTCGGTGCTTGTGGCAACAGCACGCCAACGAGAACTCGCTAGCGCGTCATTGTCAGTATGCGCGCGCTCTGCGATCTCGCTCGTGGAGCAGTGAACGTTACGGCCCAAAAATGGTGAACTCAGTTCAGAAAACATCGGCCGCATACGAAAAAATCAACTTACAAAAAAAAAAATACATGTACCCTCGGGGATTCGAACTTGCTACTTGCTACTAGCGCCTCAGACCACTAGGCCACGAGCCGGCACTGGCTGGTTTGGATATATAAGGTTTATAATGTATGACCAGTTTACACTTTTATTTATTTTAAGCATTTTAAGTACTTTATGTGACTATTTGTTGTATATCACTCCTGCAGTAAGTGTCCCCCAAACTTCCACAATATCTCACGTCTAGCAATTGCATTTCTTTGACGGAAAAGCGTTCGCAGATGTGCGGTCGTGCTGCTGCCCGCTGTGCTTGTTTACCCAGCGCAAAAAGTGCTTCCTGCTCCCTAGTTTTGCGCTGTAAGGTAAAAGTTTCAGTTGATTTTATTTTCTTAGTACCTATATTGACTTCGCTGACTCTTCTCCCGCCTTCAATTGGCCTTAGATTTTCCTACTAGCGTAAAGTCAGCGAAGCGTCGCATGTGCACTTGTGCAGCGCTTGTGTGGAGCGACCCGGACTCTGAGTTTGACACAGTGTACAAACTAACAAAGTAAGGAAAGGCACATTCTTTCATTCACAAAGGTGTTGTGGCTTAGTTTCAATTGAACGAGCGAATAGCGACGACCCGTCGGCGGCCGGCGGACGAAACGCTGGGCCGACTGACTCGATCGGTAGGTCGGCTGGTCGGCGAACCGTGCAGTAGCGCAGCCATTTTCCAGCTCCTCTCCTGCTGACGTCACACGAAAACGCCACAGAAAATGGGCGAGCGTAAAGAGAGGAGGACAGCATTTTCGAATTGATTTTTATACTAAATAAATTCGCGTAAACGCGGCCAGAGTGGTCGAAACAATGCCTACGGACTCCGAACTACAATTTGCGCTAGTAATCCCGCAATGTTTACAAATCACTTCAGTGTCCCTTTAAGAGTTCGGCAGTGTCAAAATAAACAGGCAAAGGAATCAGTGAGCAATAATACAACCTAGCCGTGAATAAGCCTCATATTCGTTTCACATCTTTTTGAACTAGCCCCTAAGAACATTTGCATGCGTAGCATTCTTTGCCGTGTACCCCCCCGCCCTTCCAGCCTCGAGCGTCCTGTATTTGTACTAAAAATGTATAATTGGCAGATTCAACACATCTTATCGTTATATACGGCAAATTGGGATAACCGGTCGAAAGGAATTTAAAAAATAGAAAATAAAAAATTATGATGATGAAACATCACAAAAATGATCTAACGAAATCAAAAGGGTCTCATATACCTCCCCCCCCCCTCCAAGAAAAAAAAGAGACAAATGTAAAGACGCCCCCAGTGGGACGACGGAAAGACGAATAAAAATGGCAAAAAAGCACGATCAACGCACTACACCTTCCATCTGCACAAAAACACATCATTTACAAAGCAGGCCGTTAATCGCTTTAATAGTGCAAATGATCCGGCTATAAGAAACACACAATTTGAAGACAGGCGGTGCAGGATAATTTACGCATTGGTACACAATACGTACAATTTTCGTGTGGACGTGATGAGGGAGGAGGTTCTATATTGATCCGTAAGCGAGTAAGCGGCAAGCTGAGCAAGTTGATGCGGTGGCATCATCGCAACAGTACTGCCAAAATGTCACTGATCTGCTGCCCTCGAACTTCGGAAGATCAATTCGCACGTTTCGCTCAGAGTCACTCAAGTCGAACAGGGTAGATTTTCCCGGGGAAGGGGCTATATAATGGGAAGAAACGGAACGGAAAGGTCGTTTTGTTTCGTACCGGGCTTAACCGGGAGGAAACAAACGAGAAGGTTCGATTTGGAATGGGAACGGGCGAAATTGTAAAATGCGAAACAAGAAGGTCGTTTTGCGCCGGGTTGAAGCGGGTGGCAGTGGAAACAAGCGAGATCGTTGAAATGGGAATCACCCCACAGTACAGTACATGATAAACAAATGAAAAGCGAACATGAAAATATGAACCAAACAATACCAAATCGAAGCGCGTGGTTCGTGGAACCCAGATAATGACCATATTGGTGTATGTTATTTGAAAAGTCGCATTGCCAAACTTGGTTACGGTTACGGAGCCATGCGACGATTTCGCTTCCATGGAATGAATTCGCGCTGTTTGAATGTTCTCATTCGCGCTTTCGCGTTCGCATTTCATTCGTTCATGACTGCGGACTCCATAACGAAATCGCTTCATTAGAAGTGAGTTTCATACAGTGAGCGAATAAGAATCACTTTTAACGAAGTATCGCTTACAGCGAAACTAACTTCCTGTCCCGATGACTCTGTTATAACAAGGGATCACTTATGTGGCGCGAAGCACGAGCAAATGAATTGTTTTGAAGGTTGGGGGATAGAGCCTGAGTGAGAGATACAGTGACCGGAGGAGGGCAGGGTACAAGCATTGAGAAAATGCACTCTCTGACGGAAATTTCCTTCCCCCTATTGATTATGGCCTTGTGATAAATCGATTCTAATCATTATTCGGTTTGTTGTTTTTGAAGGATGGCCGACCAGTCAGCGGCTTTAAATGCAAAACTGAGCTTGCTCTTCATGAAAGTTGAAGCGCTGCTCTCCCGTGCTTCAATGATGTGGCGAAGAGGTGCAGGTGCGACAATTTTAAGGCAAATCCTATTGTCCCATATGCAGTTTCCGCGGTAAGCGGGACTCGAGTGGCCTGAGCTCGAGTCTCCTTCCCCACATGCCGTGAAAACAAAAACATTGTAGTCACGTACACGCTCGTTTCACTTTCCACTTACCGCGTTTCGCTGATGTTGAACCTGCAGGAACCCCGACGTTCTTCTACGTGGTTGCAATGGACGGCCCGGTTGTGACAAACTATGCGGACCAGTGAAGCTAACGTCGGTTTTGGGACTCAAACAGCACCCGTCGCAAGCACGCTTTACACCAACGGCGGCAACGCGGACACCAACCAACACATTCCGGCTTTCACTGCACGCGGCACACTCCGCTTTCCGACCAGCCCACTTGGATAACCAGCGTCACGTGACCAAAACAAACCAATCCACACGCATGCCTCTCATCTCGAGCTTCCCCTTCTCCATTGTCGAGGGGGATGCGGCGGCGCGGTCCATGGTCCGAACAGCGCGTTCGGTGTAACGTTTCTTCTAGGAACCTCCGTGCGGCTGTGGGCGGCTGTGGGAACCGTGACTGCCAGGCGCCAGCAGCATAAAACTCGCTCGGGCACGTCGCAGAGCTGAGAAGGGCCCGTGCCCGAGAGCGCCTCGTTCCCCAACCTCTGCCGTTCCTCTCCTGCCGAAGGCGCCAGCCTTCTGAATGAGTTCGTGCGCAGAACACGAGGTTGAAGTAAACATCGCCAAGACCCCAGCCTCACTTCTCTTTTTCTCTGATTTTGTCGTTTCTTTCGGACTTCCCTGTTCCCTCCTTCTGCGACGACACTCGAGTCCCGCGCTGCGCCCTTCTGCTGGTTCGAACGCAGCCGGTGGTCGTTTCTCCAGATGGCTTTCCCTGACCCGTCTCAAGGCTGGTTTCGAATGAGATTGACGTCGGATGAGCTCCTCAGCGCGGCTGAGGAAGTTTAGCATTACTGGCATCGTACATCTGCGACGCGTTACACAGAGCTTTCCCGAAACAACCACGAGCGGTATCCGACGTAAACGCCTCCAAATATACATTTTCTCTTCCTCCGCTTACGCACTTCTTCCAGGCTAGTACTACGGATTCGACTCCTGATAACACTTGTGTTTCTTCTCTCTCTTTCTCTCTCACTCTCTCTCTCTCGTTATGTCCTCGGGGTGCTGAAAGACAGAGTCCGCTCCTGGCGAGAGCCTCTCCCTTTTGTTCGCACGCTCAATGCGCCGAGTACCGGCGCGTCCTGCTCTGCGACCGCAAAACAGAGGGGCCACGCGACCGGCCGGCCGGCAGAAACGGCTGGTTGCAGGCGGCGAACAGCGCGGGCCCTCTGTGAGCCGCGCACGCCGCTGGGTGCGAAGACTGAGGGAGGGTGAAAAAAAAAAAGGGGATTGCTCCGTGAATGTCTTTGCCGGAGGACTCGGTTCATGCAAAAAACAAAATCGAGGCTGGATGGTCGAAAAGAATGGTCGGGATGAGAAGAGAGAGACAGCTGAATCCTTTGGGAGGACGTCCGCCCTGTCTTGTTTCTTTCAGCAGCCGGTGCCGATTCCTTCAAGGTCGAGAAAACGATGTTGGGTGAGAGGGGATTTATTGGCGGTGAGATCTTTGAGTGGCGCCCCCTGGCTCTGACGTCGGCTTAGGGATTCGCGCCGCTGTCGTCTGCTACACTCCGCTTGTGAGGGGCAACAGTGCCTGGGCTAGAATTCGCCCGCTTCGTTGCTGTAGTGCGTTAAAAAGCGTATTTCTAGCGACTCAGTTATTTTGCCAGCTTCTGACGCATCTGAATAATTCGAAGCTGTATCCCCCACAAGTTTGCAACAAACGAAGAGGTAGAGAACAACTTTCTTCAGAGTATCGGTCAGAAGATCATGTGTAACTCGTCCTTTCTTGCTTATTCGCGAGGATCAGCAATCAGAGCTTCTCGATAAGTATTCAAAATGCGTAGGCTTCCCTGCAGTATTTTTGAGATGCTCCTATGAAGACTCAACAGTCTAATACTACGTACCAAGCAGCGGCCTCTACACGCTCATCGCACAGCTGGAGATAAAGCGGCTTTCTTCTGTTTCTTTCGTTGTCTTGTATCGGGTTAATGTTTCTTGCTTTTTTTTTCTGCCCAACGAATTAATTTTTCTTCGCCGTCACCAACTTCTTATTAGGAGGTTTCGGGATGTTTGGGAGCCTCACAAAGGTCGTGTGGATATTTCCTTCATTTTGTATGGCATACATTCCCTTCTTCACAAATTGGCTTTCATTACGGCTGCGTGCAAGAAGGTGCATATCCGCAGCGTGCTTTGTTTATTCACATGCAAATACAATGAGAAATGTTTGTGCTACGCCACCGCGATCGCGCCCTAAACAACGTGGTCCACAGTATACTCGAAGGAGGCTTTTGTGCTCCGAATTTCTATCGTAATTACATCGTTATCATGACGAACTGACTCTCAACTCGAACAATGATGACATGATTACGGTGTTGAAGGCATGATATACTCGCTAACTAACGCAATAAATAGTATACCTGCATATATTACAAGACTCGAAACCGAAGAAGAATTCCAAGTAGCTCTTTATTGCTTTTCAACCCTTCCAGGCGCGAAGAACAAATCCTATTCTACTCGGGATGGCGTTCTATGATTTGAAGAAAATTACTTTTACTCTCTTGTCCTGGACTGAGGACCCGGCCCACTAACCAGATCGATTTAATTGTTTAACAAAGTTTTCCCCTCCTCCCCTTACTCCTCCTCCTCCTCTTGAGTGCAGTTTTCCTATAACGCATATCCGAATATCGGGAAGATATGGCTGTGCAAAATGTTCCGAAATATCCCTCCAGGTCTTAACAAACATATATGTGTTACTGTAAACTTAACGAAGACGTGACTGGTTTTGCTCAATAAACCTCCATACTGGTTAGATGCCTCGTATAGAATCAGCACGCGCGTATATACACACTGGGTTATTTGAAACTCAACCTACAGTTTTTGCAGTCTATAGTGTATGTCGGCAAACTTTCATGCCTTGACAACGTAAAGTGATGTGACAAAACGCGTTCGAGCGGTCGGCAAGGTTGCAAAAACTGTTTTACCTTACATATGATTACCGGGAATCGTGATGCCTTCTGCCAAAGCCGACAGCCCTGAAGGCCTAGAATTTGTTTTGGTCTTCCATTTTCGCTGTTGTCGGTTATTAGCAGCTGACTGTTCATTTTGTTCGAATGCTTACATGAGAAGCTGACGCCTAGCTCCGACTCTTCGCGCTCCGCACCGGACCGGCTTCGCAAGGAATGGGGTGGCGCCGGCAATGTTTCTCCCGTAGCGGTATCCAAAACTATACTTTAATTGACACCATGAGCCAGTGTATGCGATTTTAAGCCTATTATTACGATAAAAAGTTACCCGCACGCCAATTCTGGTGCGGACAAGCATCAGACGTTGACCGAGCGCAAAGAAACAGCAGGGAGAGCGATCCTGAGTGAAGCAGACGACAAATGCGAGAATCCCTAAGCTGACGTCACGGAGGCGCGCTTCGCAGCGCCGCCTGTGTTCGCGCTCACCGCCAATAGGGAGCGAGGGAAATGGCATGAGGCGACGGAAAGAGCTGATGGACACCAAAAGTTGATGTCTGCCCCGCTTTCGGTTATGGTACGTCTGTTTTCTGTGTTTGTATACTTGTGTGCGTGTTCGTGCGTGTGGAGCACCCGTTTACTTCTCAGCTTGAGATAAGGTAATGAATTAATTTTGCAGAAATTTTATTTCGGTCAACGCTGCAGAAGCAAAACTAGTATGCTTCCACAAGATGCCCGACTTACCGTAGAAGCAAGCGCCTGTTTTTATCATTTGCTAAAACTGCGTGCACTTAGGGCTTTCGGCAGCGCGTAAATGTTCCCGTTGTGGGAATGCCTTCGACATGATTTCGGCGTAGGCAGATAGTCGTAACACGCTGGAAAAGGAGAGATATTTAGACTGCTAGGACGAGTTTCCAGCCTGGAAAAGGGAGACTGGTTATTTAATGGCCAAGAAAAGATTACAGTATTCCACTCGGCTACGGGATTCAATGCAAGCTGTGGCCTAAAAAAAATTATATTTGTGAAAACATCACGGGTATTGTGGCGCAGGCAGGTCTTCCTAAACTGATCCTTAGTAAATATTTCGGACGCGAGGGAGGGAATAAATAGATCAGTAAAGGGAGCATAGAAGGAGAATATATCTATAGCGAAGGTATTGATATCAATAACTATATACATGCGCGTGCGGGTGAGCGAGTGTGTGTGTGTCTGTGTGTGAGTGTCGTAACAAGTAATCGATTACTAGTAATCAATTAAATTTTCTTGTAATTTTGTAATATAATCGATTACTTTTTCGAAGCTAACGTTCTGGGTAACCCAATTTTTTATAATTGATTACCGGTAATCAATTTCTTCGTTTTCCAAAATCAACTTGTAATCAGTCTTCTTCGGCAGTTCTCGATCCGAAAAATATGCGGCCGCTCTTT
Organism: Haemaphysalis longicornis; assembly: GCF_048455015.1. Taxonomy (NCBI): domain Eukaryota; kingdom Metazoa; phylum Arthropoda; class Arachnida; order Ixodida; family Ixodidae; genus Haemaphysalis; species Haemaphysalis longicornis. Next base: position 68,816,577 of record NW_027526422.1, on the reverse strand, counting down.
AGGGACCCCCACACATCCACACAGTGCAGGTGGTGGTGGTGGAGCGCGGCCGCACGACGGTGAGCCTCCGGCAACAGCGGCATCAGCGAAGCGCGCTGCTTCATATAAGGACATGGACACTCTAATGGAAGCACTGAGCAACTACGAGCTGGTGCGCAAGGTGTTCCTACGTTATAATACCAGGTACCCATAACAGCGTTCTTCCCTCCAGCGCGTGCATTCAGAGAGTGTTGAGTGTAGCAGCTGACCTCTTAACGAGGAAACGTGGAAGAATCAGCGACGACAACTTTGAAAAACAACCCCTGTTGAAAGTTAACAACGTGTAACACTATATCACAGAAGCCACAGTAATACCCCTGCTACACTGGCGTCCGAGCGCCATTCGAACCTTATGTCATTTGACTCAAATGAAGAGCTTCGAATGCCATTCAGAATCTGCGGTGCCCCACTTCAAATTCGACGGCATTTCAAGGCTTTGACAATCGCTCGCCATGCTGCATGGCGCTGCTGCTGTCAAGCTCTGTTTTTACCCAATAGTGCAGCAATCAAATTTGGCGGTACTCTTTGGCATTAAAATGATATCGAACTATAAATAACGTCAGCGTGGACACGGTTTTTGCTTAATTGTAAATAACAATCGAGGTTTTTTTTTTTTGCGCTTTGTGCTGTCTGGCCACACCGATTTGTCGCTGCTCGCACTAGTGCTGCGAGTATGGAATTATTATGTCGTAGAGTCCCACAATTAAGGCTATTTTGTTTGTTTCTGCGAGAGAGTACTAGAACGCTGTGCGAGAGAGTACTATAAATAGCATTCTAGAGCCCAAATGTCTCTCTAGGTGTTCATTTGGCTCGAATGTCATTTGACCCGAATGACATTTGAAAACCCTGCGGAGCAGCACAACTTCGCATTTGAGTCAAACGACATTTGGTTCAAATGACATTCGGAGTGAAGCAGGGGTATAAGCCTGCCAGCCTTCAAGCAAACCTCCAGCCTTCTGTTTACCATGCAAGCCACAGTAGTTCATTGTAGTTTTCATAAACTTGTGTTATTATCTTACGGCAATAAACTTTTAATGGAAAGTAACGCAAAAGTAATCGATTATATTTCTGTATTCGCTCAGTAACTTTTATAGGGCTGTAATTGACCACCGCAATCAATTACATTTTACAGGACGGAATTGTGATTGTAATCGGTTACTTATTTTCTGTAGCGCGTACAAGTCTGATGAGTGCGTAAGTCTGAGTGTGTGAGTGTTTGTATATCTCTACCACCTATTGGGGGCTGGGGAGATCTCGAGTGTCCGCAATACACCCGGCCGCTAATCGACAAAGTGATTAAGAAATCAGGAAACCAGGATAGGCGAAGACTAAGTCGGCCCCGTCCGACAAAACACCAAACTTCTCTCTCATTTCTTTCCCCCTGAACGTAAACAAAATACTGAAGAAACCCCACAACAAGCTTTTTTTAATGTGACGAGACGCCACAGGTGTATTAGAAACCACCCCGAGCTGTTCACACGAGAGCGAAAAACACCTGAGCCATATGTCGCTTTCTCAAAAGTGAGAACCTCCAGAGACTGGGTAACAAGGCGCGGTGCAAACTTCGTCCCATGATAGGCAGTGATGCATTACTGTTTAAAGAACTGTATCATCCTCCCCTTTGAAATTTGGGGGAACGTTGTCTGTGACAGTTAGAACATCATTTATCTTCAGTTCCCAATGTGCAATGAGCAGTAAGTTGGCCGCACAGAAACCCCTTTCAGACAACGGACTTACAACTTCCGAATACACATGGCTTCCTTGTCACATCGCTCCCTCTCGGAGATGTTACAGGTGCTGCACTCCAGAGAGAAAAAAGAAAGAGAGGGAGAGAGAGTAACCATATATATTGTTTTTTAGGTGGCCTCCTCATTCAAGTATCCATTGGCAACTCAGGTTTCAAGACACCGTATACGACCAGGAGGCAATCGAGTCGTACCTTGTCCCTAAATTGACACGAACTTTGGAGGGATCAATGAACATGGTCCTTAGTGCCCGATTGAGAAAATTTGTCCTTGAGGCTGATAGCTGTACCTGTACCTGCTGTACCTGCGAATGCTGAAATATGGGCTCTTTCTTTGCCTTTCTGACAGGGTATTTTACTTGGTTTTTAGTCTGCCTGTTTTCTTTCTCGCTTTTTTGGTTCCTATTTGCAATTTAAAAATTGTCCGCGCTTAAAATCACCTTGTTCAGCGAGCTGGGGAAAAACGATTTCCCTACGCCATGCTGTTATCACACAAAATCTAAAACACCGTTTTATTTCGTCATTCCTACGCTCACATATGGGTTGCAGACCGTTCATCGACCGCCGTTACATCGAACGCCACTACATAGAAGCCGTTTCATCGAACACCGTTTTGTAGAAGGACGTTTCATCGAGGACATTTAATCGAATTTGGTCGTACACAATAGAGCAGAACCATGAGGTAGCATGGACAGCAACAAATGAGATTGCTATTTTTTGCGCGCTTTTGTCCTCATGCTGATCGTTTTGGTATGGCCATTTTAATACCTAAGAAATTGCTTATTTATTTTGTTGAAGCATGGGACCAAGCACTTTGACATGTAGCTAAGATTTCATGAGTTCGCTATATACTGGAATCTACGTAAGTGTCTCAGCCTCAGCAAGCGACGCCGATTTTTCGGCCTCCGTCCGACAAACCTGCGGTTTGACCGTCCTACCACGCCACAGTATTCGACTGAATATCAATAGACTACAGCTACTGCGCGTATTGCTGGAATCTTGCTGGCTAGCAGGCGTTTGACGAGCTGAAGAAGGAGTTTCCGCCAGCCGTCGCCGAGCTGGTATGCTGGTTCGGATAAAATTACGTCGTGGGAAAGCCACGGAGCTGGCCGAGCTGCCGGTGGACTGGCGATCTGCGCACCACCTCGGTTGGGCCTGCCTACTGGTTCGTTCAGCCCTTAGCAGAACAACGGTTACCAGGACGAAATACATCTGTAGAAAGTTGGCACTGCAGGTTTTCGAAAGTTGTTGGAATCTGACATTCCGGTGTTGGGCGGTCCCCCCGCCGCCTGCAACAGGCACAAAAAGCTACGAACGACCAGCTCAAACCACTTTTCCGTATCCAGCAGCCGCTTCAGCAGAGGAAGGCGGCGATAGCCAAAAAGAGGCCCTCGAGCGCATCTTGAACCACCAGAGAAACATGCCAGCAAAGGATTTTTTGTGGGCAAATGACCATCAATAAAAAGAGTTACAGCGTTTCCCTACATTTTTATGTCATTGCACATTGCAGTTACACATACAGCTCGTATCTTTCTTGCTATACGAACTTTTTATGATTTCTGGCAGTCGGCCGATAAATTTTTAGTGTGTCCTGTAATGTGTGCCTACTGATGACTTGTACGATCAAAAACCTATAGATCAAACCCTAAGTACGATCAAAAACCTAAACAGAGGCAATAATAACTGATAATGACCCGGAGCAACTTCAACTAACTATATGTTGCCTATAATCAGGGAAGTGGCAGTGACAATGACTCGTGCTTGAAAAGTACGCGGTTTTCTTACGCGACCCTAAATTACAAAGCCTTCAAGCTTCATGCTCTTGTTTATGATAAGAGAGCTTGAACTTTTCTAGACACAATACTAATCGCGACCGCACCACCCGAACAGCATTCGATAAAACGGGCGACGCTAGTTCGATAAAACGGTGTTCGATGAAACGGTTTCGATGAAACGGACATGCCTTCGATAAAACGGCGTTCGATGAACTGTCACGCACCCCTCACATATATCTAACTGAAGTAGGTATGTATGCGTGTATAACACGCATACAGTATATGTATAACAGTATATGTATATTTTTAATGAAAAGGCATCTTTATTCAAAGAGCGCCGTCTATTGCAATTTCTTCATCCTTGAAGCTGAGACCGTACTGTGAATACTGTATTGAATTCCACGGAAATTTGCGCTCATGTGCACGCAGTCAAAGTCGTTCCTCTCACCTCAGGGAGTCGCAAGATTTGCTTTGAAGTTCTCGGGAGGGGGGGGGGGGGAGAAAGGGGAGGAAAGGGGCCCGAAACTGTCTGACTGGGGGGTTGTGGTCACCTTATCGGGCCCCGGGGAGTCACACCTGAGCAGACGTCGGTCCCTTCTCCCTCTCCACCCCGCAAGACTTACGACCTCCATTCCCTTGCATGCGCTCCCCGACCTTGCCAATAAAGGGCTTATCACGCCAGTGTCGACCCTCCTGGCCCACCACCCCCGACTTTTGCGCCGCCAATCCGATGCGGCGGCGCCTTTCGCCTTTTTTTGCCTTTTCTAAGAGTCCGAAAACGACAACAAATGTTTCTTCCCGCGTGCAGGCGCAACAAGTTGCCTGAGAAAGGGTTCTCATCATATACTAACTGCCACTGCTGCCTCACATCACCTTTTCCTGGGTCAATAGTCCTACACAAAAACACCTCCTTCCCCTCTCACCTCCCTCCTTTTTGTTTTCGGGTGAAGGCGAGGCGGGAGGCTGGGAGAGGATGTGTTCCTAAGTGCCGGCCTACTGTAAAAACATCGCCAATCTGATTGACTTCATTCTTTACAAAGGGCGTTCTCTGGCCGATACGTTGAAATAAATTTTGTATTTAAACATGACATTCTTTGTTCCTCTGGGATTGCATTCATCTAATGTTCCACAAGGCGAAATGTCGAGATAAAAAAATTATGACATGCTTTTATCATCAACACCATTTGCCAATAACTTTATCATTCCCAGTCTCTCTCTTTCACGATCCCCTGTATATAATATATATATATATATATATATATATATATATATATATATATATATATATACAAGGAAGAAAGGCAGGGAGGTTAACCAAGGGAGAGTCCGGTTGGCTTCCTCATACACAGGGAAGGGTAAGGGCGGGGGGTTGAAAAGCCTATGTATATAAAAAAAGGAGAACGAGAAAAAAAATTCATTTCTGCCGAATTTAATGCGTAGCATTCTTATGCCGCCTGTCTTGAGTGTGAGTTTTTTCCAGCCAAATTTTTGGTTTCGTCTAAATCCTGTCTGACCAATTATCTCCAATTACGCTATTATATTGATTACAAGCGAAACTTTCGCGTAATCTTCAACATTGTGGAAATGCCATGCGTTATACGTTTTGGTATTTTCGGTATTTTTTTATATTTCTCTCATTTTTTTGTTTTTGAAAATTTCGTTGGACTAATTATCTCTATTTACGTTATTCCAACGATTACATTTGGAACTTTCGCGAAATCAGCATTATTGTGGAAATGCAGGGCGTTACACGCTCCTGGCTGCGGGGGTACTCGGCAAATAATGCCACGCATTAAAAGGGAGGCAGGGGAAAGGTAAGCACAAATATTGATTTGATTGATTTGATTGATTATGGGGCTGAACCCGCCGACGCAACGCAGGCAATGACGCGCGCTGTAGTGGAGGGCTCCGGATTAATTTTGACCGCCTGGGGATCTTTAACGTGCGCCTAAATCTCGTACACACGGGCGTTTCTGCTTTTCGACTCCATCAGAAAAGCGCCCGCCCCGGCCGGGTATCGAACCCGCGACCTCGTCCTCAGCAGCGTAACGCCTTAGCCACTGAGCCACCGCGGCGGGTCGGTAAGCACAAATACAAAACCACGGACAAAAAAAAAAAAAAAGAAGGCATAAAACAAAGCAGGTAATTTAACCAAATTACAAACACAGGATGCCGCGTGCTGCTAATATCCGTGCAAGAGTTCAGTCAAGCGTGTGGGCTTGAAGAAGCGGAGTAAGGCTTTTGTGGAGTTCTTAAGACTACGACGGGCAACGCCTGTGGCACAAAAAGTCTGTGCAGTGAACGTGCGTGGCCTTCAAGTTCACCCTTCAGCCGTTTCACAGTGCTAGCTGCTTGGCTTAGCGGTGCGGTTGTAAAAAAAGGGCAAAACATAAAAAAAAAAGCTGTGGATATTAACAGAGGTGTTCTTGCATGAATTCGCGTTTTGCTACCCGATATCTCCGGCTATTCAGATGTAGTCAAATGTCCGTGAGCATGTCTGATTGATTGATTGATTGATTGATTGATTGATTGATTGATTGATTGATTGATTGATTGATTGATTGATTGATTGATTGATTGATTGATTGATTGGACGGTTTAACGTGCCGACGCAACGCAGGCGATGAGGCGCGCCGTAGTGGAGGGGTCCGAATTAATTGTGACCACCTGGGGATTTTTAACGTGCGCCGAAATTTCGCGCACACGGGCGTTCTTGTTTTTCGCCTCGATCAGAAAAGCCGCCGCCGTGGACGGGAATCCAACCCGCGTCCTCGTGCTAAGCAGCGCAACGCCTTAGCCTCTGAGCCACCGCGGCGGATCGTGTGCATATCAAATATTCCAGATTTAATCCACCGATGAAACGGCGTTGAGTGTTTTGACAACTACGACAATATAGCAAAAAAAAAAAATCACTAATCGGGGCGACATTCCAGGTAATTTTCTTTGATTGCTCTTCAATGTTGATTGATTTATTGATTATGAGATTTAACGCGCCTACGCTACACTTGCGATAAGGGGTGCCTTAGTGGAGTGTTCCGGATTAATTTAGACCACCTGGGGATCTTTAACGTGCGCCGAAATGTCGAACCCACGGGGGTTTTTGTTTTTTCGCCTCCATCCCGAAAGCGGCCGGGAATCGAACGCGTGTCCTTGGGGCAAGCAGCGCAATCTTGAATGTTCGTATTCGGCTTGATTCGGCAATAGCAGAATCGGTACTACCCCTGTAAATACAAATGAAATCAAGAAGAACTCAACAAGAACACACGCTTACGCATGAACACAAAAAAAAAATGTAAATGAACGCTGTTCCGACAGATTGTAATACAGTTCGCCGCTACCATTTCGTCATTGCCTCGGGGTGCCCTTCGGGAGATATGTGACATTAGGCAATGATGTCTTCATTGAAAACATGGATGCATTCTCGCACCTTACGCCTGACGCAGGTATTCTATTGGCTCTGCGACGAGAAAGAGCTGCAGCACAGGCACGCGACTTCGGGTTAGTCTCCCACCACTTGTTTACGCGCAGCTTGTTATCGGGTTCACGGATATTTCGGACGTGTTTGGAACGAAGCAATTATGCACGGGAGCAGAGATTTTTCGTCGCATGGTTGAAGCGAACGAAAGTACAAATACTTACAGCGGCTTACAGTGTAGCCATTTTAGGGGCCTTTCTTCACTGCTGCTTAGCATACCACGCTATTATGACCGTCATGCGTGAACCTCTCAGGTGTTAAGACTCCGTATGCGACCAAGGCAAGGGGATTTCTCCGCTCTCTACGGTGCCCGGGGAGAAAGGCTGCCTCCAAGGGCTTGTATTCCGGGTGACCTCAGACGGCAGCAATGCGGGGAAGGCGAACGAGAACAGTACAGGCGACGAATAGTCAAGGCTATTTCCGCGGGCCATGGCGTTCAACCAACCTCCCCCGGAGGAGGTCTTAGTACGCCACGTGGCCGAGGAGGTTAATGTCGTGGCTGTGGAACCGTGAACTTTCCGGCAGGAGGACCCCCGAGACGGGAGAAAATTACACCCCTCGCAGAGGTCAAGTTCTCGGTGACAACGCACTTGAGGATAACAACTCTGTTTGGCTGGTGATTGACGCATCGTTAAGCTTTTGTACCACTGGCTGCTGTAACGACCGCTGTCATCCCCACAGACGGTGGGGTCAGCAGGATAGGTGAGGTCACCACCAAAGGCTTACGGGCTCATGGATTACGGGCAGAAAGGGGGACGTGGCGCGTTTTTGCGGCGTCATCATAGAGGTGTGTGCGTAGTTTCCATACGGTTTACATCCCGGCAGTTGAAATGTTTTGCTTTGCGCGTTAATCTCTTAAAATAAAATAAAAAAAATCCTGGACCATCTCCACTAACGTGAAACCTGGGGAGGGGCGAAGCATGCAGTGTAAGAGTGTATTCTTGGCGCCTTGGCGTTTTTGCCAGCGGAGAACAAACCGTTGGAGGGGGGGGGGGGGTACAGGTATACAGCTTTGCTGTAAAAGTCTTGTCTTTGAAGCACGAAGCTCTCTAGAGCCAGGCGTGAACGAGTGTTCCGGTGTTTTTTTACTACGCGTTACGTTCTTGCGCGAAGCGTAAACGAGTTTACCGGTGTTTTACTACTGTGATTACGTAAGACGACGATTACGACGACGACAGGAGACGCCAACAGCCCCAGCCCCTAAAGGGCTTGGCCCCTCATAGAGCGCAGAAGGATGCTAGTGTGACCGGACCAGAGTGCTCGTCTTGTATTTGTATTTTTTTGTCGGCTTGCTTGTGCGCGCTATTTTATTTTCTGTATTAAGCGTTTTAGCATATTCATCGGTACTATCCAATTTATTATTTGGCTGATTTTAGCTGTTGCCAAAAAGCTTCTTGAAAGTGCTGATCTAATCCTAAATGTGCACCTAAAGGTCTTGGCAGTGCGAAAACCTTCGGTTGCGTTGAAAAAGTGCCTGTTTAGTGCAGTCGGCTTTTTTAAGGAGTATAATCGTTGCCTTGTGTCAGGCGCTTTGCAATACAGCCGGTTGACGTCAAAGCGAGACGGAACTGAACTTGGAGGCGTTCTATCTGTATTTTTGTGCGTCAGTGCGAGAGACATGAGTGACGCATACGCTCTCCTTCCCGGAAACCTGCGGCATTTGACACCAGTATCTAAGTCAGTTTTACATCAGTATCGGAGTTCTTGCAAGCGTGCGTGCGTAATAACTGAGTCGAGCTCACCAAATGCCAGGACTACAGAAATGTCACGGCCACGCAAGAATATATTGGCCGCTTCGTGAGAATGACTGGTAGTGGGCACCGTAGGGTTAAAAATACTAACAGATACCGCATTCTTTTCTTTCCACTGTAGCTCAGTAATAGTAAACTGTAGGACATCGAAACTAAATTACCCGAAAAATATAATGTGCCACTTTCCTCCGCTCTCCTGCAAACTGTTCTGGTAACGCGAAATGTGCGTGCTTAAATAGTCCTGCTGGAAAACTACGGGTCCAATACTACAGCGCATTTCCCTCTTTCACAGCAATGGATTTAAGGGTCCATGAGGGCAAAATGGAACTCTGTTCATTTTAAACAAACTAACCTTTGGCAACTCTCTGTTCCCTGTTACAGCAGCCTAAGACGTATTTTAGCCGAAAAATAATGCAAGAAATACCAAAAACTCCGCTCTATGCAGACATATTATGAGCAGTAGTGGTGCAATATGAACCAGCTCTAAAAACAGTTATTTGAGGGTTAATTGATGATGATGATGATGATGGTTGGATTTTTATGGCGCATAGGCCAACTGGGGCAAATAGCGCCAAATCAGTGGTTATGTATGATGGGCGAAGATGTAAACACTTAGATAACTCAATAAGGCCAAAAGTAAAAACAGTGGAAGACAATATTAGTGTGTGAATTGCACGTTAGCGTGCAAATGATACGATTAGAAGAAACTAGAGGCCATGCTTCTCGGTGGTGGTCGCGGTGGCCGCCAATCGGGCATACGAGATTCTTTCACGTCACGGAGAAATCGCTTAAAAGTGACTGCAGAGTCGCCACTGTTTCATATCTTACCTTCAATATCCAGACTATTTGTTTGAAGGTTGCGATAAAATTGGTATCATTGTGATCGGGACAAAGCAGTCTTCATGGCCCCATTGATTTACCTTTCTGAGACGCAAATCGCGTACTTCGAAAGAAAACAAAATAAGAAAGACAACGATGACTCTTTGTCGGAAAACGAACTTGCCTGCCTTACCGGAACTGCGCTTAGCATCGGGGAGCGAATTCACGTAGGAAGACATACCGGCGAAACGCTCCTGTTTTCACACCTGAAGTTAAAAACAGGTCACACCTGTAGCACTCAGTTAATATACGACGACAAATGCTTCCGTTTCACAATTCGCAGCCGCCAATATCCGCGTTTTTCTTGTCTGACGTTTGTGCAGTGCAGGCCCCCCCTTCGAGTGCTCGTGGCTGATCAACAACGAATCCGTTATTTAGAGCAGGATGCGTATTTCACTCGCACGTGTAGCCCACGCTACTTCATACCCTGGATGGCTTCTGGCGAGCATGTCGGCGGCGGGTAACCCAGCATTTCAAGTAGACACCCGTAAACGCGATGCGTTAGTAAGACAGAAGGCCTTAGATGTCTCATCAAACCCGAAAAGTGACCGTCGTCGCCAGCGTCAACACAAATGGTATCAAGATGGTCGCCGCTCTCAAGAGAAACTAAATAGTACACACATTTTGGTTCCAGTGGAAGTCGAACGCAAACCAATGCGCTAACTGAGCACCCACAAAGCTGCACGCACCTGCGGTAGTGTATTGGGCAGCGATACGCCTGCAGGGATGTAGGTTGCCCCCGTGCGCGCTCCTACGGACGCTGTTGCCCGTTGTGCATGCTGAAGAATCCAATCAATCAATCAATCAATCAATCAATCAATCAATCAATCAATCAATCAATCAATCAATCAATCAATCAATCAATCAATCAATCAATCAATCAATCAATCAATCAATCAATCAATCAATCAATCAATCAATCAATCAATCAATCAATCAATCAATCAATAAATAAATAAATCAAATTAGGCAGTTACTCTGAATCTTGTGTGCATATACTCTGAAGGCTGCCAAAGTGTTGTCTTGTAGCCATACAGTATCACATACATCCTGTGAGGTATCGAACAGCGCTTTATGCGAACAACGCTTTATGTGTGACAGCCAAACCGTCTGTCATTTTTTTTAAATGAGAGACGTAAACTGTGCGCTATATGTAATGAGAATGTTCTTCACAAATAGTAAATATTGCTTTGCAAATTACCCATTTCCAGTTAGGTCACATAATTCAGCATTGCCATTCAGATGCCCCGAACCACCATGGTGACCAGAATTAAAAAAAAAAATAACCGCGTGTCTGCTCACTTCGCTGCAAATGTCGTCGAAAGACGATAGCCTTCTGCCGTCCCTGCGGAGTAAATGCCTTTCTTCTGCCCCCTGGCAACCTCTCACGCTCTTTCCCTCCCGTATAGCTACTCCCACAGTAAGCACGGTGGAGGTTAGCACAAGTCATTCAATTTTCACGAGTTTCATTGCTCGCGCCATCTGTTAGAACGTTTCGCTACCGTTGGGCTTGGAACGCCGCCCCATGCCCTTTTGGTATCTTGGGCAAAACATGTTTTTGTGCCCCAGTTTTTTTTTATTTTGTATCAGAAATATCAAAAGCACATCTATTTTCAATTAAAAGACCCCATGATAGTACCATCATTGCTCAAGTGTGCTTAAGGTTTGCTGTTTGGTCAACAACGTTGACAGGTACGAAGGGCGCTAACAGGACTAGTGGTTTGGAAAGGTTTTGCCTATACATGCACTTCTCGTTTAAGAATTCTTTTATCTCTCCGCCGAGTGGCTTAATCGAGTGAAAGAGAGGCACAGAGAGAGAGAGCGAGACAGAGAGCGAGACAGAGAGAGAGAGAGAGAGAGAGAGAGAGAGAGAGAGAGAGAGAGAGAGAGAGAGAGAGAGAGAGAGAGACATACAGACAGACAGACATTTTCAGGTTTAAGTAGCTAAAAACAACTCTCGTCTTTAAAACTTCACTAAGAACACTAACTGTTCTGAGCGGGAACAGCGGTCCTATTGCCTCATCTAGAACACAAGTAGCAACGAGCGTCCATGTACCGTAGGCTTCTTCATACCATGATCATAACGCTGACGATGCTTATTAGAAGCTCCCCCTTTGCGAACATCTGGACTTCGGCTCAACCTCGTCTGCGTTGGGTGACAATGACGTAGCGAGTGGCCTTTTCTGGAGCGGATCTGTCGACAGAACTTTACGGAAGCACGTATGTTGGGAGATCGTTGTCCCGGGCTGCTAAGAGCAGATGGGCTGCGGCCTGCAGCCGGCTAGGGTAATTTGTTATGGTGTACTGAATGCGTGTAGCTCGGTTGTTTTCTTGAAGGTGTAACTTTTTATGGTGGACCTTATCCGAAGTTACACAGTGGTGTATACACAAAGCGAAAGTAATTCGGGTCGCTGTGAAGTTGTTAAAGGGTATAATAAATGGCGCGCTTGTTGAAATGATTTCAGATACCATTCCATTTAGTCTGGAAATCCCCTTCTGTAATCACTCCTTGTTTTTTACTCTGTGCGTCTTCCAAAAATACCCGGAAGAGAGCTAAAACAAGTTTCTGGTATAATGCTAGAAGCATTCTTGGTTTGGTACCAGAATGGCACTATGCATCTCGGTTCGGATAGGCACCAGAAAAGAAGCGCACTCCATCACAGCACAAGATTTCGAGCGGGTCAACAGTGAAGTTAAGTGACAGTCCACAGATGCGTAGGGACACGTGGCCGCTCGGCTCGCTCGCAGCTACTCGCCGACATCTTCAGACTGCTCCAGAATGGTATCTACGCGTTTTTGTGGGGTTCACGCCGCTACTCTTTTCCGTGCGGCGTTTCACATTCGTTGTTGCTGCAAGTCAGCGCGAGCCTCATCGCAGCACAACGGCGTCGGGAAACCTCGCCACGCTTGCGTACGCAGTACTAACACGTTTTCTTGAAGGCGCGAGAGAGCGATTCTCTATGCGCAAAGAAAAATCTCAATCCAGAGCTGCCAGCTGAGTGACCAGGAAGCCCTGATCTCTCGGGCTAAGATGGCAGCCGCAGCAGGCGTCCTATTGGAATAGGATGGCCACCCGCTGCCCACAGCATTTTCTCCTCTACCCTTTCCCCTTTTGCTTCAATAAACACGTCTTCTCTCTCTCTCACCCTTGGTCTTGTTCTTGCTAAAGCCCGGTAGCATTTCTATCATTGCGTTAGCCGAGTATGCTGTGCTTCCTGCTCAAGAAACGTTGTTTAGCGGCATGGTTGACATTTTGGGCGGCTTACGTCGTTCCAGGAGAGAGCGAGTAAATGGTATTGGTGAGGCTGACATATCTGGAGCCCGCGAAGGGCTGGACTTAGGGGCAACCAATAGGGATGCGCGGTCTGTCTACCTGTCTACGATGGGCCTCTGGGCGAAGGACCAGTGAGGCTGGGGACCCGCATTTATTTATAGCAGGGTGAGCCCTCAAGCTTAGTTTTCGGGAAGTCTAATAAGGGCGCACGCAAGAGCGTTCGGCCATTTCGAGTTTGGATGCTCGCCACTGACACGATCAGTCTCAGGCACGTGCAACTAGCACGAGAATAATAAAACGAATAGGCAATTGGTTATGAAATCTATTGTGGGTGCGTCTGTTTGTGTCCGTGCGTGTGCGCGAGTACGCGGGAAGGATTTCGTGAATTGATGCTGGAGTGAAGTATAAGAAAAGGCTTACATTAGACATCTGGCTTTTCTGAGGCACTGCCTTTCCAGGAAACAAATTAGTAGCGATTTCGGCCGTGTAAGTGTATTTTTACTATGTATCATCTGCCAGGAGGCGATGCATCCGGGAAGAGGTGTTTCATGACGGCTGTTTATTACCGCCGCTACGCTCAGATATTGGTACGCCCTCTTGTGTGTGCTATAGGCTGTCAAACAGGTCACGTCAGTGGCTACATGATTCGGGGCACTTGGAGCTCCAGGATCGTAGCACAGATTTTATTACCCAGGCGTTCAACCCTGCAGCACGTCGGTCTCTTTGATGGGCCGTTGCTCCCCGGCGCCGAATCGAGTTGGCTATTGTTACGACCAACGTATTTGCGTTGTCTCGGAGTAGTCCATGCACAATAGACAGAGACAGAGGAAAATTTAACAATGTCTAGACAGCCATGATCCCGGCCGTGGCGCCGCAACATCTTCACTGGAAGGCTGCCGGTCTGTTGCTCTCCCAGAGACTATCGCTAACCTGAAGACAGTGGTCCGCCACGAGTTCTTGTGTCGGCTTGATGTCTTCACCACGACCGGGGCCACGTAGTTTTTTAAGAGGTGATGTGGAAGTTAAGGAGGGGTGGAAGGTTTACTGTGGCAGGCCTACCCTATACAGTTCCCTTCGCATGTGGTATGACGTTCCATGATGGCACACATAGGCAACCACGCCAGACAAAACGTAATAACGACGAAAACAAGCTTAATGATAATGGTTGGATTTTAGTGGCCCTAGGCAAACTGGGGCAATTAGCTCCTGAAAGAGTGTTTGGCTGACAGAAATGAAAAAGAAAAAACTAAGATCGGTGTACAATAACAAAAGTAAAATCAATTAAAGACATGCAATGATGATGTCCGGTGTATATGGTCAGTTACATTATGGATGATATGATATGAGCTGTAAAAAGTTGTCTGACACGAATTGGAAAACGTGTTTAGATGGAATCATTGGATCGTCGTGTGAAAAGAATGACGGGTGTAGTTATATATGTTGTCCGTAGAGTTCTTGGAAGGGTTGTCATCGTGTTGTCTCGGGTGCTTAACATTCGATTAATACGTGAATTACCGATGGGGTCTCTCCACACCTTCTACGCAGGGGTCTTGAGGATCCCGTGAGCAGATGCGAGGGGGGTGCATGTGTGTGGCCTATCCGTAACCTGAGCAAGGCCACTTCGAGTATATGTTGCGTGCGTCGGTGGTGTATGGTCCAAAGTGTGGTTTTATTACATGTAGTTTGGTGTCTGTCTGTCCACTCCAGTCTGCTTGCGATGTTTTGCAGAAGGCGTTGTCTGATGTGTGGCTTGAGGTCAGTGTAGGGTACCATTGTTGTGTCCAGTGTCTTTGTAAGTGAAGCAGCTGCGGCCACTTGATCCGCAGCCTTATTCTCAGCGATCCCAGAGTGTCCTGGAACCCAGCAAATGGTCAGTTCCAGTTTTAAATCATACACAGACATAATGGTAGTAATGACTACGTGGTTTTTGCAAGATTTATGGGCCGAAAATATCCGCACAACACTCAAAGAATCAGTACAGGCAACAGACTGGGCAATTTGAGTTTGGAGATTATGATTCGCAACAAGAAGTATACCGTAAGCCTCTGCCATGAACGAGCTCGTATTTCTATTCATAGTTCACGGACATTAAAGGTGGGTTCATGCGCAACACACGACACAGTAGTGGCAGCTTTTGAGGCATCAGTACAAAATTCTGCACGCTTGTATTTCTGCTGCAGAGACGAGAAATTTTCCACGATCACGCATTTGGGCATTTGGTTTTTCTCAATATTTGTGTGATACATGAAATGATGCCGGGAGAAGATGCCAAGGTGCTGAACATTCGTGACAGAAGTTTTGATGGTATCTAAAAAACGAGACGGCGAGTTCCGACGCTTCCTCTCTCCCTCTGTAAGAGAAGGGAGGAGAAATGGGTGGACGTTTCGAAAGAAGCTGGGATTGAGATCTATTGTAAAAATTGATTTAAAAGGATGGCGATGCATTGATGGGATTTTAAAAGCATAAAGCAGGTCCGTGTATGCACGCTGACGTCCTAGGTTCCATTTGTTACATTACACATAGAGGCTTTCGACCGCCCTAGTACGGAAGGTGCCACGTGCCAGGCGAAGCCCCAAGTGAAACACTGTGTCCAGCATTTTCAGGGGTGTTTAGTGGCTGACCCATAGATCACATTGCCGTAGTCTAACCGTGAACCTGTTAGGCTAATAAAACACACAGGAGGATTTGCTTGTCAGCAGCATAAGAAGTATGTGAGACAACCAATAGCATATTCATTGTTTTTAAGCATTTGTGTAGTTGTGTGTTATATGGGATGAGTGCAAGAATTTCATCAAGGATTACACCTAAAAACCTGTGTGCCTTTTTTGAATGGAATTGAGACACCATTGAGTTTGATGCCTGGATCCAGCCGGATCCCATGCCTCTTGGAAAACGGAACACAAATGCACTTTCAGCATTAAATTTAAAACCATTGCCGTCTGCCCACCCATCAAGTTTGTTAACACAAAGCTGGACTTGGCGCTCGCAAACAGACAGGTTGCAGGAATTGAAGGATCGATGTACGTCGTCGACGTAGATCGAAAACGAAAGTGATGGTGGTAATGCCTTCATAAGAGAATTCACCTTAACAACACAGAAGGTGCTGGACAAAACTTGCGAGACGCAATTTTCCTGAAGATGGACCCTAGACAGTGCAGTTCGAACTCGCACACGAAAGTTTCTCTCAGACACGTAACTGGCAAGCGTGGTAATCATATTACCCGACATAACAAAGGACTTTAGGTCCCTGAAAATGCAGTACTGCTTATGCAGCAAAACATTTTTGATGAATGAATGTAGTGTCAAAAGTAGATCGTTGGTAGATCGCCCCACTCTGAAGCATGCCTAGCAGCTCTCGAAGAGACCATTGTAGTCTAAAATGCACACAAGTTCACCATCTTCTCGAAAAGCTTGCAAAGGCAGTCAAGGTTACCCAAATAACTGGTGGATTAAGTGCGTCTTTTCCTTCCTTAAAAAAGGCCGCGGCAATGGCCTCCCTCCAAGACCTCGAAAGGAGCCCCCAAAGCCATATTTTATTGTATAGGTGTAGGAGGGTTTCAAGAGTGTCTGCGTGTAGGTGTTGGATCATGGTGTAAGTGATGTCTGCCCCTGGAGATGAAGGCTTACACGTGCTCAGAGCAGCCCTCAGCGCATGAAGCAAAAACGCGGTTGTTAGAAGTGTTTGGTTTGTTGTTGTCGTGAAGGAAAAACAAGTTTATGGGAGCGAACTTGTGCTCCTCTAACAACTTAAAGAATACACAGGCAGCGAAGCAAGGGTTGCTGTCGCTGAACCCTCTTTGACAGCGACAGGCGCTTAATCATGTTCACCACGCTTATCGTTTCTGCGTACACTCGAACGTGCGTGATTTCTGAAAAGTGAAGCTTCGGCTGTTACGATGGCTTGTTCCTTGACGGAAACTTCAGGGGCGCTAGTAAACGAGATGCTCATTGTATTGGTCTGTATTGCATTCTCCTGTTCTCGCAGGGCCTAAAAGAGCTTCCGCTCGTCGCACGTCGCATTGGATTGAACCGGATTTTGCACTGCCGTCCGGGAGCAGTTCTTCTGCTGACTAGCTCTTGGCCTCCTGTTGTTAGAAGTAGAGATTTCCCACGTCGCGATGTACGGGCAACGGCAAAATGGGTTCTTGCTAGATTCTCCTCGCGTGGTGAGCGTGAATGTCGAGGACATTGGCCACCGCATGTCGGAAAAGACCCTGTGGTCATGGGACGTCACATGTAAATGGTTCCCAAGCCTCTGCAGTTCAGGCGGCGCACCCTTAACCGTGCTAACCTGCAGCGTTGGTGGGACAACTTGCAAAGTTGATGTATGTAAGTGGACGTGAGAGGGGTCGCCTCTACTAGTTGCCGTGCGAATGCCGTTGGACATAATGGTCAAATGTCGAAAGAAACGTGGCTGGACGGACGTGCCGCTGGTGGCGACAGTCATGCCGGATGACTTTGGGACCCTCAAAGCATCGCGCAGCCACATGAGGGTACGGCATATCTCTCCTCAGCACGCCAACGCGTCGATGTAGTCCTGGACCAGTTTGTCACGTTCAAGCAGTTTTACGATTCTCCTTTCAATCTCGTATGGTGCGGCACCTTTTCTTGCAAGGAGGCCAATGGCCTCTTGCAAATCATGCGAAGATGGAGAGGGGGCTTCCAGAAGTTCATTCGCTACCTTGAGAAGTCTCGCAGTAGTGACGATAAGGATGCGTTGCTGCCAGCGCAGCTTATTCATTCGACACTTACTGTCGGTGGTCACTGGACGGTCTGGGCCAGCCATGCCGACCTCCGGCTGAGGGCGGGGCTGGCCAGCATAAACAGCAGTCAAAGGAGCGGGGTTCTAAGAACATCAAGCCGGAGGGGACGTCGGTGGTCTCCGTCACGTGCGGTCGTCCTCCCGAGTTTAACGGCATCAAAAAATGTAGCGGAAGAACGACGCAAGGAGACCTGGGACATGGCTGCCCTTAGCGGGGATGACAGATGTAATGACAGGGGTGCTTTCATGATGACAATGGTAATTACTGGTTTATACCCGTCGGGAGATTCAACAATAGTAGTCTATAAAGCCGGCAGGAAACACTCCGACGCCGACTGCCTGTCTCGCGCCCCCATCGATCACCACCACAATATTCCGACGAAGGCGGCGCATTCTTCCGAAGTGTGACGGAAAGCGATCTAGCCGCCCAGCAGCGTGCCGACCCCGAGTTACGCGTCATGATCGACTACCTCGAAGGACGCAACGTCGCCGTGCCTAGGGCCTTCAAATGAAACTTACCAGCATTCAGCCTGAAACACTCCGTCCTCGTGAAGAAGAATTTCAGCCCCGGAACGACGACAAATTATCTTCTTGTCTCCCCGCAGAAATTCGTGACGAAATTTTGAAAGCATGCCATGACGACCCGTCTTCCGGACATCTCGGTACAGCTCGCATAATTGGAAAAATCAAGACGAAGTACTACTGGCCCCGTCTTGCATCCGACGTCACCCACTACGTCTGCAGCTGCCGTGACTGCCAGCGACTAAAACCGCCAGTGACGAGACCCGCCGGACTTCTGTAGCCGATCGCCATCCCATCGAGGTCCTTCCAATAGATTGGAATGGACCTTCTGGGCCCGTTCCCTACGTCACGATCCGAGAACAAGTGGATTGTTGTAGCAGCAGACTACATGACGCGCTACGCAGAGACCGCCGCTCTTCCGAGGGGGACTGCACAAGAAGTCGCAAAGTTCTTCATAAATTAAGTTGTGCTGCGACATGTAGCCCCTGAAGTCCTCATCACGGACCGCGGAACTGCCTTCACTGCGGAGTTCATGCAAGCAATCTTACGCTACCGCAACACGGATCACCGAAGAACGACGGCGTACTACCCCCAAACGAACGGACTAACGGAATGTCTGAACAAGACGATCGCGGGTATGCTGTCTATGTACGTCGACGTTGAACATAAGACTTGGGAGGTTGAACATAAGACTTGGGACGAAGTCCTTCCGCATGTCACGTTTGCGCATCGAGGAAACACGCAGATGACACCATTCGAGCTTGTCTACGGAAGACGGCCCTCTACGATGCTTGACGCCTTGCTTGCGCACGTAGAAGACGAGGACCTCAACGCCGACGTCCAAGGATACCTTCGGCGTGCGGACGAGGCCGGCCAGCTCGCTCGAGTTCGCACAACGGACCAGCAGCTGGTGGATGCCGGACGCTACAACCTCCGACGCCGAGACGCCGAGTACCGCCCAGGGGATCGTGTGTGGGTTTGGACTCCCATCCGATGACGTGGGCTCAGTGAGCAGCTTCTGCGACGGTATTTCGGACACTATCGGATTCTACAACGTGTAGGCCAACTTAACTACGAGGTGATCCCCGATGGTAATTCCGGAACATCACGACGACGCACGCGGCCCGAAGTCGTCCATGTGGTTCGCCTGAAACCTTACCACGCATGATGACGAACTTTTTTTGTTGTTGTTTGTCCGGACTGTCTTTATTTTAGCATCGGGTCGATGCCCTCTTAGAGGGGGGGCAATGCCACGTACCATGTTTTGGGTTGTTTGCTTATGTTTTGTTTTTGCCGACCGACTGCGCCGGGCTATGTCATCTGTGTTATCGGTGGGCGAAGTGACGCGCATGTTCTATTCCTTACGCCGCACGTGTTATCTCCTTTGATAGACAGAGTGTCGGGAGCTAACGTCACCAGCCTAGAATAATCTTCTATGTTTTACAGTGTTTTGGATGCCATTCACTGTTCGAGAAGCCCTCGCGCCGAGAGATAAATGACCGCAGAGAAGACGCCGTGGCATTCGATTCGCCGACACTCGCCTGCGCAAGTCACTTTCTTGACTGCTACTTCGCCGCCTGTGTGTTCTTAGGTTAGTTAGGGGAGCACAAGTTCGCTCCAATAAACGTGTTTTTCCTTCAAGACAGCTGCTTCGCCTTTGGCCACGTGACAATAATTTGGGGCAAACACTCTTTTCAAGCGTATTTTAAAAAAAAAAACAAGCAGCCATGTACTTTTAATTAAAATAACACTGCAGATATCACTTATCTCTTGATCTTTTGCCTAAAATGACCCTAATGTTTTCTTTTATCCCGCTAACGTTGACAAGTATGAACATTGCCACCGGATTTAGTAGTTTGGAAATGTTTTTCCTGTATAAACCTCTCGTTCAAGTATACTAACTTTTGACCGGGCAGGCACATAGACAAAGACAAAAAGTTCGTTTTTAAGTAGCCCAAGAAATTCTGTCGTCCTTAAAAGCAAACACTAAAACAAAATATGTCGGCTCGAGCGGCTCCAAGCACAATAGATACAGGCGGTTTCATATTGCACGCGAGCAGCGTGGACCTTGGAAAATTTAATTGAGCTATCCCTATTGCGTCCATCGCAGAAGGAGCGAAAATCGCGGGGAAGAGCGTGAGGCTTAGGAGGGGAAGAGAGGAGGCCTGATGTGGCAGGCCACAGAATACTATCTTTGGTTGAAATCTGCAACCAAGCAAGCCGATAAGCGGCCAATATTTTCCAATGATGAGGTACGTAGCACTTTCGCCTTAAAGAATGTTTGGAAATGTAGACTACTTTCGCCGCCAAACACCAAACGCATGAGCTAACTCCCTGCAGTTATCGAGCACATGCGCCCCCGTTTTCCGCGTGCGTGCAAGTCAATGGACGACGTGGTATGGCGTGCCGCATAGTGACAGGAAAACGAGCCAAAATCGAGTGTCACGAAGCAAAGCACGCGAGAGCTCGACAATTGCACCTACATGCCGCATGAAAAGAGAAAAACAACACAGCTGGAAGGAATGCTGCTTTTGTTCCGCGATAGCAATTAGGAAGAGGAATGACGGCGTTACTGGCTGTCTGCATGACGTACCTCTCCTTCTCTAACCAATAAAACAATGGTCCCATCAATCAGGCCCGTCTGGGTTTAAAACGCGTTGGACTTCCCTGAGAATCATCCACACCATTCGCGTCACGCGACCGAGGGGGTATGACATTGCTGCTTTCGGTTGTTTCTAACCGCCTTTGGCTGCCGAGAGCTGATAAAAAGAGAACGCAAGCGGGAAAATTTGCATCCGCAGCTCTGCAACATACGGGATAGATTAACTGAGATGCCGACAAGAAATCTCTTCAAGCGGACGATGCTGTTCAAGCTCATTTCTTTTTTGCGTGCACCTTCGAGTCAAGTTCACCGGTACGATATCAAGAAATGAGTAACTTGATTTTAACACTGGGTGCGTTTGTGAAGGGCGAAGTGTAACAGCCAAGAGCACTATGCAAAAGAAAAAAAACATCGTACAAATTGTCTGGGGCGTGTAATTGTGCTACACTTAAGCAAAGGCTCATAACTGGGAAATGGTGCTGTGCGTGAAAAGGGTTTGATGTCCTAACGGCTGGTTCCTGATCGATTTCGCTGTTTGTTAGAAATCGGTTGTCATAAAACATTACTGCGGACTTAATTCTGCATACATGATTTGAATGCGAAAGCACAATGAATACTGGAGGATCTGCCTTGACAGCTTCTGATGGCTGCCGTCTGCTGCCCTGGCCAATCCCCCTTAGTGAGAATGAGGGAGGGGGGCGGCTGTCGTCACATTCAAATGTGAATTTGTGTATCCACCCCGAGCTTCTGCCCGCAGCTCACGTCGTCTGATCCTCGCAGTGGTGCAGAAGGGAGACACCAAAGGTCTTCTCCGTCAGTGCCCATGTGCGCTTGCTGGCGGAAATAACGCTAGAGGACGCGTCGTAAGAGGTATACGAGTCGCCGCATCCGCCTGTTGCTTTCCTGGATCTGTAGCCCCGGGGCCCAAATTCTTCCTGCAACTGCATGACCATTGCGGTCCTCTTGTTGGCGGCCCGTGATAAAGCTATTTGATGTAATACTATTCAAAGTTTCCAAACGGTCTGCATCGATTGTTATCAGTTGAGTTGTATCGTTTACGAGGCGTCGGAAACTGCAGTCAGTTCAGCGACGGTTTAGGCGGCTACGGCTGACGTAGCAGTGGCATGTTTGAGACAAAAGTTGCATGCCAGGGTTTATGACTGCTGTGGTTAATAGACTTGCTGCAACACCGGCGTTGACAAAAATCAGTCTTGATTAGCAGGGCGCGAAAGCTGCGGCGCAATACGACTAGACTGGTCTAAGGGCTTGCAAACAGCTGATGGTGTGTTGGACAGACGGCCCATAAACCGCCGGCAGCACCAGAATACATTTTCGCGTTAAGAGAATGTCCCTATCCCCACAAGTGAGCCACCTCATATACTATAGCGGTAAGGACAGCTTCTTTGTGTAGTGTGGATATCGGAATGGTCCTCGTTGCTCATTTACTGGTGGTCTCTAGAAGAGCCCACTACGCTCGTCGTAGCCTTACGTTGAGCCTGGTGCGCCAGACACAGCTTGAAGATTGCATGTACCAAGAGCTGGGGACTTTTGTGCGAGCCCATCCCCGTTCATGGAGATACGCAACAACTGAAGAGAGAGGAAGAGAAAGAGGAAAGGTAACCAACAACTGCGTAAGGGTACCTGCGGTGGTGCTAGGGTTCGGCGCATTACACCCGGGCAATGCGGTGTCCTCCGCTATGCGGCGCAGTTTTGTAGGATGAGGCGGGGTCAGTCAGGGAAACCTCCCATAACGACGTTGAGGTGATGCGGGTGATGACGGGGTGTAGACGCTTGCGCTCCGACGGAATGATGGGCATTCCGATATGATGTGTTGAAGCGAGGGAGATGAGATGGTGCAATATGAACAAGAACCACAGTAGAGGTGGGGCTGCCTGATTCTCGCTAGTCTTGGGGTGAGGAGGGATTAAATATGTAGTCTTCGGTCTGTGGTGGCCTGTAGTAGCGACGACGTGCATTCATGCCCCATGGCTTCGCTGACGAGAAGTCTATAACGTCCAGGCCGAGAATGCTGCCTAGTAACTTCTGTCGCATGCTCGCCATAGAGAATAAATAAAGGATATGGGGTGGTTTTGCTGTCTTTGTCGAGATCTCCGATTTCCGATAATGAGTAGCATAGTCTCACCTCGATAGCGTAAGACCTGCACGCACCGCGTGTCAGCAACAGTCAAGGGGCCCCGAAGAGCTTGTTGGTGCCAGGCCGAAGGTTTCTGGAAGCGGTGATCTTAGAGCGACGTCGTCCGCATAAATGAGGAACGTCACGCCTCTCAGCGTACCTGCAGTCCAAGCGAGCTGAAGTAGGGTCAGGCTGAACAATATCTTTGCCACAACCATGCATTGTGGTGCCCCACGGCGATTAAAAAAGCAGCCTACCACCTGTACGGACTCGTAATTTCCGTCTGCGCTAAGAAAAACTTGACCAAAATACCACAGACACCTGGAACCGAGACAGCATGGTATCTGGAAAATAGCTTTATGTGTGACGTTGTCACAGGATTTCTTCACTTCTAGGTCAAGAATGGGATGCGTAGGAGAAGTGAATACGCCTTTGAGGAGGCAGCAGAGAACCTTGCCGTAATCTACGCCTGGGCCGAAAGCCCATACAAACCGGATGGTACCAACACATATACTTAAGCTACCTCGTGCTGTGAGCCTTGATGCTAACATACGTTTCGCCAACTTGGATATAGTGCATGCAACGACGATAAGCCGTAGATTTCTAAACACATCCCGTAATAGTCACGCTTCGGATGATGTTGATGATGATGATAGTTGGGTGTTAATGGCAAAAGGCCGACGGGGGCAAAGCGCGCCAAAACGGTCGTTATATATGAGAGATGAAGAGGTAAACAGTAAAATCGGTTAGAAGAACAAAAGTAAAACCAGCGAAAGACAATGACGATGGCTGGCGTAGAAGGCCAGTTTGTCATTTTGCGTGGCATGAAATTAGGTCTAAAAATTTCACTTCCGCTAAATAGTTAAAAACGCGCTTGGCAGAAAACATGGGTCGTCAGACAGGAAATAGGCTGGGTGTGGTGGGATGTGTTGTCTCTTGAGCTGGGTGAAGTGTTTGTGTCGTGTTGTGTCGAGTGCTTTGCATTAAAGAAGTACCTGGGTCACAAATATGCCGTCTTCACACCTGCTACATATATTCCTGCTTTTGATAAGCACATAATTTGTGCACGTTTTAAGGATGTGGGCGCTGATCCAGCGTTGCAAGCTCTGTTTAGCAACGCTAGTATGCCATGAAGGGAATATTCTCTGCAATTGTTAAACGCTTCGTATTGGATGTCCCCATGAGCCGGCCCCGTATGTGTGCAAAAAAACCAGTTAACTCCTCCGTAGTGAGGAGCTGGCTCGTCTCAGGGAGTGGGTCGAAAGCCCACCGAATTCGTAGGGCATGCCGCATAGTTCGCGAAGAATTCCTTCTGTGCCTCATTTGTAAAGAACTGAATTATAGTGTCAATGCGAGCTGGTTGGTACTTCATCATGGGAACAGGTTAAGCGCCAGGCACAACTGGAGGAAGGAAAACAGAAAAGAAAGGGGCGCACTAGCAACTGAGCTTTATTCGCTCCGAAAGCGATTATAAAGGCACGAAAAAAAAACACCATGCTATACTAGAGAGAGAGAGAGAGAGAGAAAAACTTTATTGAAAACAGAAAACGGTCCGGTGGCGCCTAATGGCGACGCCCGAGCCGGCACTAAGAGCCACAGTTCGGGCGGCCGGCGCGCGGCCCCGAGGGACCCGCCGCGCCTGCCCGCTGCCGCTCCAGGGCCTCCCGGACGCACTGGACGACTAACTTCTGGGTGTTATAGTCGGACGAGGTGAAGGCTCTACACACGAAGGCTGGTAGCTGCCGGAGGCTCACAACACACAGCACACACTGCACTGTGATACACTTCCGGAGCCACATGTTGGCCCAACACAGGGGTGAGCACTGAGTCCGTTTCTATCTGGCGCAATAACACTCCTTCACTGCGGGTGAGTCTTGGGTGGGGGGCTGGGAGGCGACGCCTGCAGTCCCTGTACCAGCGCAGTATAGAACTGTAGTCTTCGAGCGGGGTGGGTGATTCTAGCAGTGTCTCCGAAGGGTCCAGCAGTTCCGACCCAGGGCCTATTAGTGGCCTGGGGGACCTCGCCCGAGGGGATGCCTGACTGGTTAAATCGTGGGCGGCCCGATCCGCATCGACGTTGCGGTTGTGGGCTCTGTCCCTAGTCAGGGCGTGGTCCAAGTGGGCTGGGAACCAGATGAGGTGCACAGGACTGCTGGAGGGGGTGGCGGTGTTGGTGAGAAGTCTCGCTGTCGGCGACGTGATTGTATTGGCTCCAAAGGTGCGAATGGCCGTCTTAGAATCACTAAGGATCGCAGTGCAGTGTGGATCCGTGGCTGCCAGGGCGATCGCCATCTCCTCGGCCTGCGCCGGCGTGTCGGCACGAAAGCTAGCCGCTGTGGCAATTGTTCTCGAGGTCGCCGTCGCGACCGCGAACCAACCCGGACGGGTTTGGTAGGCGGCGGCGTCTACGTAGCGGGCTCCTGTGTCGTTGGTGTAGAGCTTGTCCAGAGCTCGCGCCCGAGCCTGGCGTCGTGCGTCGTGAATTCCGGGGTGCAACACTGAGGCGTCGGGCAAAGGGCGAGGGAAGGGATTGCACTTCTGGTGGCAGGGCACGGATAGGGCACAGGCCCGCTCTGTCAAGTATGTAGCGGCCCGTGAGCGTGTTGGAGAGGCGGTGGAGTTGATTGACTCGCTGGGCTTCTGCAATTTCAGCAATCGTGTTGTGGACCCTCAGGGCGTCGAGGCGGTCCGTCCGGGCGCACCGGTAGAGACCGAGGGCTTCTCGGTATGCCCGGCGGAGGGCCGCATCTAGACGTTGCGTTTCCGTCTGCGTCCAATTGTGGTAGGCCGCTATGTAGGCAATGCGGCTAGCGACGAACGCCTGGACCAGTCGAAGTACGCTGGCCTCCGGCATTCCCGCGTGGCGAGTGGCTACTTTGCGGATGAGCGTCATGGCGGCGGCGATCTTGCCCAGGAGCCTTTGCAAGAATTGGCTCCGTTAGCTTGGATGTGCATGCCCAGTACTCGGATCCGGTCGACTTTGGGAATGTTGTTGCCGTCTGCCGTGTAGAGGTTGATGTCGGGCGGGCCCGAGGAACGGGGGCGCCGAGGGGTGATGAGCAACTCCGATTTGGCCGGCGAGCATTTGAGGCCCGTGTCCGTGAGGCTGGTCTCCACAGCTTGCACCGCGCGTTGCAGCGTGTCCTCAATGTGTCCGTCGCTGCCACGCGCAACCCATATGGTGACATCGTCCGCGTATATGTTGTAGTGCGCCTCCGGGACGGTGTCCAGGGCTGCGGCGACTTTGAACATCACTATGTTGAAAAGGAACGGCGAAATGACCGCCCCCTGTGGCGTGCCAACACTGCCCTGTCGTTTGGACGGGAGTTGCATGTCTCCTGCGTGGAGGGTGACGGTGCGATCCGATAGGAAGGCTCGAACGTTTCTGGAGAGCGGGATACCATGCTATACTAGTTGCACCACGTGTGAAAGCGATTACAGCTGCAGCACTCGCCTTACTAATCATCCAGATAATCCACCTCGCTCGAAAGAAGGTCAACTGAAGGCTTGCTGACACATCCGTCTCCCATCTTTTTATGACGTTGTCATGTGTCAAGGGCACCCCCCGAGAGGGGATGCATTAAAACCCCTCGAAAAGGGGGAAAAAAGAACAAGGAAACGGCCATTTGAAGTGCGCGCCAGGAGCGCACCAATAAGAGGCCGCCAGCGCCTAAACCCCGAGGCATCATGGTCAAATATTTCAGCGCGCTGGTCAGCCAATTAGAGAATGCCGCGCAGGAGACCAGTGTTGTGATGGCCACATATGGACATGAGAAGGCAAGGAGCCAGTTAGATTGCGCCATGAGAGACCCCAGAGGGGTTAAAAGCGGGGCGCACAAAGAGAAGGGGGAGACAAGAAACCGGGAGGCAAGAAACCAGGAAGCGGCAGGAGCACGTGAGCTCCAAGCAACGAGCCAGGGGGACGTGGCCAGGCCGACGAGCCGACGACTATGCCTACCGAGCCTGGGCGGGAGCGGGCCGGCTTCACATCGGCTGCGGCATCCTAGGCGCACCCCGAACCTGTGTCTTCGTGGCCCCAGCGGCGGTGGTCGGGCACCTGCGGCCAACGTCCACGCTCCGTCGACCTTCGCTTCGACGGCCCCGAAAGGCTACGTTCGTGCCGAGCCTACTTGGGACCTCAAGCGGCAGCAGACTACCAGAGGGCAGCCACTGAGGAAACTTCAGGACGCGCGGAGTCCACGCCGTTCAAGGAGCTACCGCGCGCATTGAGCGCCGGCATCAAGGACCTCCAGCTGCAGCGGCTACCAGGGGGTAGCCACCAAGGGAACCAGTCGGGACGCGCGGAGCCCACGCCGTCCAAGGAGTGACCGCGCACATCGAACGCCGGCACCGAAGCGAGACGAGGACGGCTACCTCCGAGTCGCGGCCACGCAGCGGGTGCGACACATCAGCGCGGACGACAGCGGGGTAGGCTAATCCATTAGCGACGCAGTCATAGGGTATACAACTAGGGAGTTGGGGTAGGAAGGACAATAAATAGGACTCGATGTAAGGACTGTATATGAACTAATTGTGTAGATCTTTATTGTAGATACCTTTGCGTTTTGCGTTCAACCGTATTTCGGGAAATTCAATTTGAGGTTTGATTATTAACGGGGGTGTGCAATTGACTGATTTAGTTTTTTTGCTTTAGGGATTGTTAAGGGCGCATTAAATGTGTGTTTTCTCAAACCCGTCCACGGCTTTCCTGCTTCCATCTCTCTGAGCTGGTGAATACAACCCAACCATCCGTTCACGTGTCAATAAAAACAATTGGCGAGCCTGCCAGGATAGATTTATCCTCACCAAGAATAATTCTATCAGGCCCAGTCACGTGTCTTACCAGCTGCGAGAATGGATTTGGGAAGGTTCTTGAAGTTGGTTCAAACGCAGGGTTTGAGCAAAGAGCAGGTTTTCAAATTAATAGATGAAGAGAGCCGCAAAGTGGATGACAGATTGCATGAGGATGGAAGAATTGCGAAAGAAGATAGAACTGGAAAAATTCGAGGCGGCGCCTCTTGGAAAATAGTTTCTACGAACAAGGAGGGAGCTTTGAACCTGCCGCATATGACATCAAAGGCACGCGCTTAGAACACAGCGATGATGCCCAAAGCAAAATAATAGAAAAAGAAAAGGGGCTCTCGAGACAGAGCGCCCTAGAGAAAAGACGCCAAGAGAGCGGTGAAGGGGCCGCACGTGAGACTGAAGGCACGCGGACCGCCGATCGATATGAATCACGTGAGACAAAAAGAACGCAGGTCGCAGATCACGATGATGCCACGATTAAAAAGGAACACAAAGAAAACAACTGTTACTTTGGACAGCTTTATGAGAAAAAAATTCCCCGCATTTCCCCGAGGGGAAGAATGTGAAAGTGCGAATGCACGAGTTGAATTTGCGCGGTTCGGTAATGTTCGCGAAAGAGAGATCACACACACACACACAACTACAAAGAAAGAAAGATGCATTTATTCACAGACACCTATTTGTGTTGTCGTTGTGCTTGATTGCTAGAGCGGATCTCAGCTTTGAAATTTCGTGTCAGTACTCCTTTAAGCAGGTGCATTAGTCCTTCTCACGCCCGATTCTTGGCCAATCCCCCACGTGGGTATGTGCCATGTCAGCGGCCAGGCAGCGCGCGCCCATCTCCCCCCGTTGCCAAGGAAGACGAGGAGATTCCTGGCCAATCCCCCACGTGGGTATGTGCCATGTCAGCGGCCAGGCTGCGCGCGCCCATCTCCACGTGCGCGGACATCGCCGGTGGACGCAGGTTCAGGGTCGCTTAAAAAGTGCATTGCACTTAAAAGCGCGTTCGAAGCACAATGCGCGTTCCAGAAAAGCGCGTTCGAAGCACAATGCAATGAACTGGCTGGGCGTGGCTTAATCGCAGGCCAGGCGCTGGGAAATGGGCGCACCGAGAACGCGCCAGGCGCGGACACCTTTCTGCTGCCTAGTAGCTCTAGTGATTTCGTGGGTTTTACGGTGTCCGAAATGTTAACAAGTGAGACTGTCGGCTCTACTAAGCACTGGTAATGGCATCAGGCCAGAAATCCTTTGTGGTGGTCCTTCCGAAATTCCTGTGGGTAATAAGCGCAGCCTAATCCCCGAAAATCCTAGTGCACAGTGTTTAGAGAGTGAAGCGGGGAGCTCAGCGTCTGAGGTTGTAAACGTGGTTACCAGTGCGCAGACGAATACAGGGATCTGACGAACTATGGCACCGCCCTGAGACCGAGATGATTGCGCTCGATGAAGAAAGAGTCAGGACTAGAGCAGTGCGACAGGAATGCAGCGCACCGGTGAGTTATCTCAGGCAAAATATACGTTGGGAGCTTCGAATAAGCAAGCGGAGGCACTGTGCTTGTGGGGATCTTAATTGGGGCTACTCCCAATTACGCTAGCCTGCCATCCCCTCTCCCAGAGGGGCGAGGATAGCCCCTCGCGCCCTCTCCCTGCAAGGGGGTACGGGTTGACCAATGCGCCGCGGTCCGTGGGCCACGTGGGGCATGACGTAGTGGCCCCGCCGAAGGGTGGTGGTGGTAAAAACGTTTATTTGAGCTTTAGGGGAGAGGGAAGGGGAAGTGGTCAGCCTCCCATGTCCAGGAGGTCGCGAGCCCGCGCCGATTCCAGAGCTCGTTTCACCAGGGCGAGCTGCTGCTCCTGTGACGAGCTGGTCAGAGCGGACTCCCAATGCTCAAGGGTGGGGGAGTGAAGGGGGGTTGGGTGCTGCGGGCAGGAGAAGACTAGGTGGAAGGTGGTAAGAGGAAGTTCACACGCTTGGCAGTTATGGGGGAATAGGGATGGGGAGATGTGTGAGAGAATCGTGTGATTATAGAAAGTTTCCGTCTGAAGGCGGCGATAGACGTAGGCTTCATGTGGGGTAAGGGATGGGTGGGGAGGAGGGTACCTTCTTCTGATGTTTGTGTAGTGGGAAAGGATGGAGCTATAGGTAGAGTCCAGCGGTGTTAAGGTGGTGCTTGCGGAATCTGGACGTCCTGTGGTATCTAGCCTTGCAGAGGGGAGTGCCCGGTTGTGGAGAGCGCGGGCTGCGGCATGGGCCGCTTCATTCCCAGCAAGACCAGAGTGGCCAGGGGTCCAAACTATTGTTATCTCTATTTCTTCGGGGAGACAGTGAAAGATTGAAAGAGCTTGAGGGGGTGCCAGGCCAGCTTGATAAGGCTCGCGGCGGCGGGCGCGCGCTTTGGTCGGACCCAAGAGAGATTGGCTGGGGGGCCGACTCCGACAGGTACTTCGTGCTTGCACGCTGCTCGCTCGCTTCGGCCTGAGCGACCACCGTTTTCTCACTTCCGTGAGGTCGGCGAGCGTAGTTGGATTTCTCAGTCAGTCTGGTGGTCGGCTCCGGCCATAGCCGGGCCCATCACCCGCAGCGCTTCGGTGGCTTACGCCACTGAACCAACAGCTGCCGATTACCCTCCCTGCGCGTCGGGCTCTGTGGCTTGAAGCGTACGGTCGGCGGGTACCCCCTCTCTGCCCCAGGGCTAGGAGTGTAATACCAGGGCTGATTGCTGTACCGCGGATTACCCGGAATTAAACCAAGTTCTAAGGAGCTACTTCGTCTTCGCGGAGTGACTGCTCACGCGTGGCGAGAGCCGCCGCGGCCGTTTACGGCTTGGCTCGCTCGAACCCGTGGTGGGCATTTTGGCAGGCTGCGCTGCATTGCACAGGTGAGGCCCACATGCTGTAAGGAGAAGCCTGCGAATAACCAAAAGAGGAAGCTGTGCAGAAAAGCAGAGTCGTCTAGAAGTAGCTCGGATGCAAAATACAAAAGGAATACCAGATTGAAAGGCGGTATGACTCTAAAAGTTGCCCAAACAAGGCACAGAGTGGGACTAATGAGCAGATGAAGGGCCAAGATGGGGGTAGGCAATAAGAAGGCCCAGAGTAAACATGAGAAGCGTAGCACACAAAGATGTGACTCGCTGAGCGGCTTGCGAGCTAGGAGTCAAAGAATGCCGCTCTGTTGCGTAGTAGGAGGTGATCTTGCAAGGACAGGGTGCCTAAAGAAAAATTCAGCCAGGCTACGTACCCCCCCCAATCCAGCAGTCTGACAAAAGGCGATTGTCCGAACACAGCTGACCGAGTAGCGAAGGGTGCTGAATGGAAGAGGTGGAAGAAGGGAAAGATGAAACCATAGGTCAACAACCCCGATCGAAAACACGGAGTTGACTTGGCCAATAGCAGGACCCGTAACAATGACAAATAAGTTGTGTATTGCGGTAAAACAAATCTTTGAGTAGGGTGAAAAACAAGGGTGGTATCAATGTATGTAATGGAGTGATGAAGGAGTTAGTGGCGGAGTTAGGATAGAGAAATAGTGATGTTGAATATTGGATCATCGAAGTGTTGTATTCGGTGATGTGTAAGCCAAATTCTATGAGTAGAATGGTGAAGTGTAGATATAAAAGAGGTAATTGCGAAGTGCGGATTGAGGAGCAGGAAAAACGTTATTTTGTACGGATTGAGAAAGAGGGTTGTCGAATAAGAGAATATTAAGTGCTTGATTGCAGTGATGTGTTAAAGAGTGAGCATCTTGGGGTGTGAGAAAGTGATGTATTGGTGATAGAACCTGAACATGGTGTATACCAAGTGTGCGTATTCCTTGGTCTGGAGGGAACTACAGACAAGTGTTCGAAAAGTAAAGGTGAAATGAAGTGTGAAGTGAAAGGTGTGACGTAGGAATAGATCAGGGTTGGGGAACAGTAGACTGGTGAGAAGTGAAGGTGGTCGAAAAGGACATCGGTGGCCAAGATAATGCAATTTTTTTAGAAAAAAACTCTTGAGCAGGGGGTAATTCTCATGTGTCAAGGGCACCCACGGAGAGGGGACGCAGATGCATCAAAACCCATCGAAAAGGAAAAAAAAAGAACAAGGAAACGGCCATTTGAAGTGCGCGCCAGGAGCGCACCAATGAGATAATGCCAGAGCCTAAACCCCGAGGCATCATGGTCAAATATTTCAGTGCGCTGGACAGCCAATTAGAGAACGCCGCGCAGGAGACCAATGGCGTGATGGCCATATATGGACATGAAAAGGCAAGGAGCCAATGAGAGTGCGCCACGAGAGAGCCCAGAGGGGTTAAAAGAGGGGCGCACAAAGATAAGGGGAACGCAAGAAACCGGGAGGCAAGAAACCAGGAGGTGGAAGGAGCACGTGAGCTTCAAGCAACGATCCAGGGGGACGTGGACAGGCCAACGACCATGCCTACCAAGCCTGGGCGGGAGCGGGACGACTTCGCATCCGCTGCGGCATCCTAAGAGCACCACGAACCTGTGTCTTCGTGGCCCCAGCGGCGGTGGTCGGGCACTTGCGGCCAACGTCCACGCTCCGTCGACCTTCGCTTCGACGGCCCCAAAAGGCTACGTTCGTTCCGAGTCTACCTGGGACCTCAAGCGGGAACAGGCTTCCAGGGGCAGCCACTGAGGAAACTTCGCGACGCGCGGAGTCCACGCCGTCCAAGGAACGGCCGCGCGCATCGAGCGCCGGCATCAAGGACATCCAGCGGCAGCGGCTACCAGGGGGTAGCCACCAAGGGAACCAGTCGGGACGCGCGGAGCCCACGCCGTCCAAGGAGTGACCGTGCGCATCGAACGCCGGCACCGAAGCGAGACGAGGACGGCTATCACCGAGTCGCGGCCACGCAGCGGGTGCGACATGTCAGCGCCGACGCAGTCGTAGGGTACAACTAGGGAGTTGCGGTAGGAAGGACAATAACTAGGACACGATGTAAGGATTTGATATGAACTAATTGTGTACAAATTTATTGTAGATACTTTTGGGTTTGCGTTGAATTGTATTTCGGGATTTTCAATTTGAGGTTTTATTGTTATCGGGGTTGGTTGTGCAATTGACTTATTTAGTGGTTTGCTTTAGGGTTTTTGAAGGGTACATGAAATGTGTGTTTTCTCAAACCCGTCAACGGCTTTCCTGCTTCCATCTCTCTCAGCTGGTAAAGACAACCCCACGATCTGTTCACGTGACAGACGTAGGCCTTAAACACTCCCCGTTCTTCTTTTTTTGCTGTATGACTGTAGCACTCGCAGGCCGGGAGGCTCTTCCAGGTGGGCTTCCCTGCATCGATGCTATGCGGCTTGGTGGGAAAGCTTTTAAATGAACAGCACGAAGGAGCCAGCCAGTCGGACAGCGGACAAAATCTAAGGCAGAAGATTGCGGTCATCCCGTACCTACATGGGATATCGCATTGCGTAAAGAAAAATGCGGAGCGTGCTGGTGCGCGTGGTCGTCAGAGCTTTTAACAAACTCAGAACTATGTGCCGAATAGTTAACCGCTTCGGACCTAGGCCTCCTGTCTGCAGCAAGAAGCATGCCACTACGTTGGCGGAGTGTAAAATAAACGTAGTGTATCAGATTCCTTTGAAGTGCGGTCGTGTATACGTAGGACATACGAGGCGCTGCCTCAACGGCCGGTTGCGTGAGCATGCGGCGACGCTGAAGACGGGAACAGGAAGCAATCTGGCGCTTCACTGTAAGACGGAATGTAAGCCAAGGGGCTGCGTACCAGCGTCCGATAGGACCCGAGTACTACAGTCATACCGCAAAAAAGAAGAACGGGAAGTACTTGAGGCCTAAGTCATAAAAAAGCTGGGGGACCGATGTGTCAGCAAGCCTTCAGTTGACCTTCTTTCGAGCGAGGTGGATTATCTGGACGATTAGTAAGGCGAGTGCTGCAGCTGTAATCGCTTTCACACGTGGTGCCACTACTATTACATGGTGGTTTTTCGTGCCTTTACAACCGCTTTCGGAGCGAATAAAGCTCAGTTGTTAGTGCGTCCCTTCCTTTTCTGTTTTCCTTCCTCCAGTTGTGCCTGGCGCTTAACCTGTTCTCATTTGTAGAATTTTGAAACGAGGGCCCCGATGCGAGACAGACAATGTCCAAGGGGTTTTTCACACCTGACCATGACACGGGCGCTGAGAACGTCGGTTGACATTCCGCTTGAGCTTTTGGTATAGTGGGGTGATGCTGCGCCGGCAGCTGTTACGCGCGATAGCAGGGTGCCAAAGTAGGCGCAGGTCTGACGTAGTGCGGGCGTCGTCTTCCGATGAGATGTGCGTCTATATGTGAACCGTGTCTGGAATGATAGGAATCACACCACCATTCTCCTATTCTTTGGTGGAAAAAGTTGAGATCAATGCTTACTACAATAGATCACCTTGCGACAAAGTACAGAAATGCTGCTACAACACGCTTAACCTAAATGGGATGACCGCTCGATCACTGGTCACGCTCCCCTATAGGGCAACGTGCCTAACCTGCCAAAGGAGTGCTGGACAGTAAGACCGTGTGTGGTGGTGCTTGCCGGGGCGGGGGGTGACTGTAAAGGCGGCATTAAAAAGTTCAATATTTCCCCATTAAATGTCTTGAATCAGCTGACCCTTACAAATGCCGCAATGCATGGTTAAATCCAGGATCGATGCTGGGCATTAGTTTGTATCAAACCGGATGGGTACTCCACAGAAGTTGTGAAGATCTTGAAGCTAGCCGGAGCGAATTAAATTTGCATGGCATGGATAGGTCGAGCATAAACACGGCGAGGATCATGTCTGAATGGGATAGTCCAAGTCACGCAGCTAGCACCCCTTGCCAGGCTTTGGACGATGTAAGAATAGGGCTTGAGTCTCTGGCAGGCAGGAAGAGACGTAAAGTTGCCCAGGTGGTCAAAATTCATCCGCAGCCCTCCACTACATCGCGCCTTATCACCTACGTTGCGTAGGCGCGTTAAAACTTACAATCAATCAATCAAGGAAGAGACGTACGTAATCACGTCGCGATGGTCCCAAATGCTTGGTGACTAGTGGCCATGGAAGTTTCACAATTCTGGACCACAGTTCATTTCTGGTAGCAGGAGACCCCATGCAGGCAAGTGGACAATGCCCGTGCAGTACTTCCATCCATCCAGCTTGACCACTGAGCTTCCGCAGCCCCACTAGACCGGGGCGAGATACTGTAGCAGTTGCTCGACATGAACATCAGCAGCTGATGGGCTGTTATCATTTCCCAGATGTGCGCAGAAAGGACGATGGTGTGGCGGGCAGAGTCGGCACGGCTGGTTATGGCATTGATGGTACAATATTTTTAGATGCGACTGCATCTCATTCACTCGCCTTGTCCATGCAGCGTCGTCGGCGTTGTTGTCGGCGCCCGCCCCTCTCCCATTCTCCTCGCAGCGCGAGCTGCGCTCTCCGCCGCTCACCCCCTCTCCTCTCCGATGCCCCTCTCTCGCGAGGGGCATTGGATTGGATTCGAATGGATTGTCTTGGCTTGGCTTGGATTGGATTGGATTAAATTGGATTTGGATTGGATTGGATTAAAGTGGATTGTGTTGCGTCAGCCGCGGCAGACGCACTGGCGCCGGCGTATGTGCAGTACTCTCTCTTCAGCGGTCTCCTCTCCTTCGGGCGCGCTGCGCAGATAACCGGTGTGCCGCTCTCCGGCGGCCTTTCGGTCGACGGTTGCTCTCCGCTTGCGCTTGAACCCCCCTCAGCGTCGCATCACACCAGGGTTCCCGGGAGGGGAGGTGGGCGTATTTTTTTCGGATTCGATGGATTTTCGCCTGCAATATTCCCTGGCATTGATACATCACGTTGACATTTTCAGTCGATGCATTCATGTTCGCGTCACATGAGTGAGTGAGGGGGACGCTTACGACGAGCGACTTCACTTAACGTCAGTGGACATCATTCCGCCGCGAATAGTCTCATTTTGGAATAAGACATTGTGTTGGTGACGTGATGTAGAAAGTGGAAAAGCCTAGTGTGGTTGCACCTTCAGCACGTCTACTTTGCGGGGCATAGTGAGTCGGCATGACATGACATTGAACAATGGGTAGTTTGAATAATTGTGTCCTTTGTTCCACCACTACAGCATCCGTATTCGAAGAAGCCGTCATATGACGGGCTATTTAACAGTACACAGCAGACGGATGGTGCTGCCGAACGGAAAGGACGCATCCATAACAGGAAATGAGGCAGGGGGAATCGGAAAGGTTGCTAAGTGTCAAAGGTCTGGTGCGTCCTCTTGTGTTACCCGGTCGAAGCGGCACTATATATAGTTCTTTTAAAGGGGTGGCCGAGTTTTCTCTTTATCCCCTCCCGAATCAACGTACCTTTGGAGGTCTGTGACTGCACTGGCATAGTCAGCTCTTTAGAGACTCGAATTGCTCGGACACTGTCGACTACTAACACTCTCAATAGGTGGCAATAAGACGGAAATTGTTTTTGTAGCACAAACTACACTACGCTACCTCGGGAAGTCTTCGCGGGGTGGCCAGTTTTGCCCTTGAGCTCTAGAGGTCAAACTACACCCCCAAAAGAAGCGCCCGGCACGGAGAAGCGGCCCAATAACGGGGAGAGATAGGCTGCAGGGGAGAGATAGGCGAGAAAAAAAAGGACACGTGGACGGGACGCGTGCACAGGACGGAGGGGGGGGGGGGGGAGGGTGAGGAAGGCGAGGAGGCCGCCACCACAGTGATAAGCACTCGCTACGAAGGAAGGCAACGTGCGACGCAGAACCGTGTTCGATAAAGGAAGACGAACATCCAGCTGTGGTCCCTCGTACAGCGGCGAGGCTCAAACAACGCCAAAGGTGAACAAGTCGAAAAACGCTGCTGTTGCGGACAGCTTCACTGCCTTTAAGTCTTAGGCATTAGTGTGAGCTTCCTTCATTTTTTGTTTGCCGGTGTAAGAAAACCCTTGAATGCATTCACGTTCGGGTAAGAGCCCAGGATACGTTCAATGACGAGATTTCGAAGGCCGCTGAGTCAAACCTGCATTTGGCCATGGTCACCTTATACCAAGGGAATGACAGAGGCACAGCCCACCAAGGATTAATAAAGGGTTGTTTCCCTCCCTATAGCGAAGCAATGTTTCTCCAGCCTGAGAACGAGTCTGGTGGAATTCTGGAAGTCTTTTACGTCCCAAGCTGCTGTCGCGTAGCATTGTGTGGCAACACTACCGACGATGATGACGAACCTGCGTATAGCGCGTTGCTTTGCCGTCCCGGTCTTTCTGATGACGATCTTCTAAATACACCGCATCCTTTTCAACCATGCTTTATCTCGATCATGTATTCTGCCGCAACATATTTAGTAGAGCTGGCGGTGTCATCATCTTCATCCTGGCCCCGAGCTTCACACCGCCTCGCCCAGGGGGCGGTTATTAGGGGAACGTTGCCCTTGTCGGACAGCCGCAACACCGCCGCCACCAGAACTCGTCGATGTCCTCCACCCCGTGTCACAAAAGTGTGAGCAGCCAAACAAGAGCAACCTAGGCCAGACGAGATGTCACCAGCAGATGATGACGTGTCCCCGCCCTCCCGTCCGAAGTAGTTGTCAGCACCCTAACCGGTTTGTCGTTGCATTACGGGCATCGCCTATACGTATACATTGTTCACCAATCCCATCAGTGGGGCGGAAAGGGCCTGTCTAGTAACACATTTTTCGTCTTTACCACACTCTCCCTGCTACCATGGCCTCGACAAGGACAGTCCTCTTGGACGAGGGGGACATGCCAAGTCATAAGTCTACGGAGTCGGCAGTGGCGCATACCGTTGGGCACCCAGAGATGACGACGACAAAGCTGCATGTGGCGTGCTGCTTCGTCAGGTCTGTCTCATAACGATCGTATAAATACATCACATGATTGCCAAACATGATTCGTCTCATTCGTGCTGCCGCCACGTAACAATATTATTAACCTGTGGCAGTGCCCCCCATGGGAACGTAGTCGAGTTCATACGTTCTCCGGAGTATATGAACCTGTTACGACTTGAGGGCATTCACACTGTTCAAACGCGGACGCTATGTCGGGCATTGTCCCCCTGCCACGCGTTGGGCCGACTCCTTCACGGCGTACAATCTATCTCACCCACAAAGGAAGCACGTATGGAAAATCTAATTGGAGTGGCATTAAGTCAACGGCCACAACACAGCTGCTATATGGCGCTCACCTGTTGTGCAGAGCAACGTGCCTAATGTCTTC
This sequence comes from Haemaphysalis longicornis, assembly GCF_048455015.1. Taxonomy (NCBI): domain Eukaryota; kingdom Metazoa; phylum Arthropoda; class Arachnida; order Ixodida; family Ixodidae; genus Haemaphysalis; species Haemaphysalis longicornis. The sequence goes on along the minus strand of NW_027526422.1, from coordinate 68,778,608 downwards.
AGAACATGAAAGCCTAATAGGGCGATCCATAATGCACATATACGACTCCGCACACAAAGAATTACCGCCTCCACTGCTGTTGCGGCGGGAAAGATCAGGCAGCATGCGAGAAGCCTAACAATTAAACTATCCTGGTATGCCCTGCAGCGATGCGAGAAGAATCGTCTTTGAATCAATATCAGACGACGCATGATTCGCACCGAGGGACCTGCTATCACAGCTGTCCCCGAGGCACGTGATGCAAATGTCAAAGCCAATGTTGAGTGTTACTAAAATTTGCAATGCCCCCATATCTAGTCTTTCTCTCGTTCTGGTATTTCTTCCCATTATTTAAAGGCGCGCTTTCGCCAATGCCCCACTTGGAAAGGACAGTGAAGAAAGAAATAAGAATATTTATCGAGATGTGGAACAGAGTTCCTTCAGAAAATGTGGAACCGAGTTCCACGTTTGTGGAACAGAGTTCCTTCAGTTGCAATCATTCCTCCTGTAGAGTGCTTCAGTGCAGGAAGCCTTGTGATCTGGCCGCTTCCCCGGTTTAAGGCACCAGAGTCTTCCGGTACTCCAGGCAGAAGCTAATGAACACGCCGAGCAACTGCTCAGTGGAGGGTGAATGGTATGTTCGTGCACTCTTATGTTATTTGGTACAAAGTGGCTGGTGTGGATCAGTAAGAACGTGTTCAGTATTACTGAGTTGATAACATGAGGTGGACGCGTGGCTCTTGGAGGAATGTGCTTGTACGCGGTGTATGGCGGTGGTCTCCTTTTCCTTGACACCATCGGGGGGGGGGGGGGGGGGGGGAGCAGTGTACGGGATGTGAGAACGTTAAATTGCGGAAAAGGGCGAAGACAGCGTGTCAAGGAAGGCTATCGCCATCGTTAGCTGCTAGAAGAGGTATTACGAGCGTTCTCACAGGAGCCATGGTTCTTTTTTTTCGGGTTCCTGTAATTGTGGTGATGATTGGCTCAATGCTTTGCCAATTTCGCGAGTCTATTTTGAAAGTTCACTGTCTAAGGTCTACCTTCCTGTTGGACTCCGTTTTTGTTTATCTGATCTGCTCACACAGTTAAACCTGGATGTAACGAAGTCGAATAAAGCTAGAATTTTTTCGTTACATCCAGGTTTTCGTTAGATACAGTTTTCGAGTTCAAGCTAGCGTGGATGAAGCAGAATCGAAACCAGAATACTTAATATCAGTGGAGGTGAACTCACCATTCAAGGATTTATTTCACAACAAAAAACTGCGTGATTTTGACCATTGGCCATCTGGCGGGGCCCCCGGCCATCATGCCGCGTTGCGCCATTGCCGGGGGTGAAAGAGTCTGGCGGCATGTCCTGCCATAGGTGGTTGTGAGTTGAGCGTCCACCGTGGCTGTGGAAGGCACCATTTGCATTCGTGTGCATTGGCGGCGCCGGGCACCTACCGGTAAAATAGGTACAAGCGACTCCGCGGCCTTGTGCTCGGCCTTTGTATGGGACTACAACGCTTGGGAAGTTCACCCGGCTTTCACGGGAAATCCCCCCTATGGAAAGGGGCGGCTGCAAAAACGCGGGAACTTTTTTGTCACTTGTCTGCACCTGCAGAGAAGTGACAAATTAGAGAGCAGACGAGCAACTCAGTTGTTCCTCAGCGCTCTAGTTCGTCATGTCTTCCGTCCTCGTATCTGCGCTGTTTTTTAGTGTGGATAGAGAAAACACCTTTCTTTCTTAATGCCTTCTCATATTTTTGCCACATTTAAAGGTAATCTAATTCTTTAAATATTTTGCGGTCCAGAAGGCTTAGGATTGGCACAAAAGTTTGACAATGAGTTTACCTATTTTTTTCTTTAATCTCTGTAAGACTCTGGCATGCACCTTCTTTACTGCGTTGCGCATGCGCACTTCTCATTCTATCGGCTGCTACAATTATAGTTTGCTAGTCTGACCATTCGTAAAGTGGCTGATATTTTGTCTTCGAAAGGGAAAAAGCCTGCACCACAGGAACTAGACGCGGTACTTCGTGCAAGCCGAAGGAAGGAACTAAATATTATCTGTTGAATGCAAAGTTCACGCATGTGTACCTGCGTAACTGAGACGGAAAACCAGTCCAGAACGAGTTTGCTTCGTCCCTCCTGCGGTGTTTGGAAAACCGAGGCTCCACGGGAGAGAAGAGCAATAAAGACCTGGAAAAACCTCGTTCGGTTTTACCGTTAGCAAATAGTTCAAGTACTTAGCGTCGGTCTCTCGCTGCCTTTGTTTTTCTTTTGTCCCGCTCACGCTTCCTTGGATTCTCTTCCGCGAAATCTGAAGTTCTCGCTGGATGCTTATTCTCTTCGACAGGCATGCTGTGTCCCCGTAACAACTCCCTTTGCTTTGCGCCCAGCAACTAATCCTGTGTTTTTGGCACGAATTTCACTTAAGCTTTCCCAGAACTCGTTTACCGGCAGATTCGCGGAAGTCTTTGGAAGGTACCTCAGCTAGCGTAAAAGTCTGTTCTCTCGTAAGAGCTCGGAAGAACCGACATTTGGTATTTATTACCATGACCACCAACCAAATTGTGTTGTCTTTGCTGCCGACATTTGCCATTAAAACCACTAAGATCTCGTCTCGTATTCCCTGTGGGGTCAAAAACGGCGCAAGGAGCGTTACCTGGCTCTTGTCGAGAAACATTGGCGTTTCAATCCTCTTCTTGCTAACCTGAGGAACATGATCGCGATTCCACAACTCAGCAGCATTAAATACGGCTCCCAACTCACCTGCACACCAAAGCATTGCTGTACTCACCGTGGAAACGAACGTCTCGTTTCTATTCCGGAGAGCAATGGGAAATATGGGACCTCAGTGTTTATTCTCTTCCCCCACCCCTAATTAAGGCCCGGAGTAAGGCCTGTTTAAGGCCGGAGTAAGGCCACTAGATTAGGCACTATGTGATTCAGGCTGGTCCACGCAACGGACTGTGTGATTCCATCCACGTGTGCAACTTAGTCTTCGTGTGAAGTAGTATCTTATTGTGTATCCTGTGTTGATGTCGTCAAACGGCGCTATGCTTGGCTCCCGCACACTGTGATATGTCAAAGATATCATCACAGCGATGGTGGCTACTGAGCCGAATGATTTTTCAGAATTCATAAATGCCAAGTGCAAAGATTTCTTCTACTCTAGAGATTTATTTATTTATTTATTTATTTATTTATTTATTTATTTATTTATTTTTTATGTATGATGCCCTCAGGGCCAAAGGCATTACAGAGGGGAGCGGTGTGAGAGCAAAAACATACAAACAAAAAGAACAGCACACACGTAAGTTCAGATACAACACACATTAGAATCATTAACACAATGTAATCAAAAACTGCAACTGCGATTCATAAAAAAACATTAAGAGGACTCCTGATTATACATTGTTAGCTACGACATTTCGAAACTGGTGGATGTCAGTAATGGATGCAGTGTCAAGAGGAAGGCGATACCAGTCGCGACTTGTCCGGGGCAAGAAAGAATGAAAACAACGCGTTGTTTTGGAAATATCAATTCCTACTTTGCGCCCATGACCGACGCGACGGGATTTATAATGGGGCCTAGGTATAAGCTCGTCACGCAGCACTAGGTGGTTATACAGCTTATGAAAAATAGTTAGTCGCGAAATTTGAAGCCTTTTTGAGAGAGATGGGAGGGCTGGATCCGATTTCATTCTAGTAATTGTCGTGGTTCGATTGTGGTAGGCCAGCACAAATCTAACAGAATTATTTTGAACAAGCTCTGAGGCAGTTTTTTTTATAAGGTTTCCGTGATATAGGTCTCATACTGAGCATGCGTATTCGATTTTAGAACGAATAATGTTTTGCAGAACAATAATTTGAGTGACGAAGGAGCTTTAAAGAAGTTGCAGCGTAGGTAACCCAAAATGCGGTTAGCCTGGCTAGCAATCTGCTCACTATGGAGGTTCCAGGTTTTAAGCTCGTGGTAATGTGAATACCAAGGTATTTGTAGGACGCAACTGATTCTAATTAGACATTGTTAAAAGAATATTGTGATGGATTGGTTGTTGTACGAGAAACACGCATTGTTTTATCATTTGTTAGCGTTGAGTTCCATTAGCCAAATTTCCAACCAATTAACGACAGAATTCAAATGAGGTTGCAAAGTGGTAGTGTCGTTATCAGAGGTTATTTCGCCGAAAATAAGTCATCAGCAAATAATATGGATGAGGGCAAGAGTATGATAAATTATTGAGAGATCTCTGCCAAATACGTCTTGCTCGCTTTGTGGTTGAGAGTCTGTAGGCTGCCGTTATGCGACTTAGTTTCGGCATTTTCAGAAGTTTTGGCATTTTAGAATTATGTTTGTGCTGTTCGTGCCAGGTGTTCTTTTAAAGGTTTTAGGAATTGTGAGAATAACTCGACGAGCTTTTCTACAACAAGGACTTAACCATGGTGTAATAGATAGGCTGTTGTTCCATGATCGCTTGGTTGCTTGCCTTTGTTATGCGTTTGGGTGTTTTTGCAACTGCATCTGCAGTTATACCTGGAGCCTGTTCTACTAGGCGAGTCCTTTCAAAACGATTTTCTCAAATGTCGTCTTAAGCGCATAGGTTTCGATATAACTTCTTCGTTATTTTGAACATAACATCCATGTTGCTTGTTAATCCGCTTTTTCATACCCGAGTGCATTTGTAGGGACAGTACAAATGGGTTAGACTCTTCTTGGTTGATGTAGAAGTTGCCCTCTTTTTAAATGTGCAGTCACGTTTATGGCTCCACCCAGCTAACTGACCGCAGATCATCGAAGCGCCAGGATGACGATACAATTATGAAATTTCTCGGTTCTTTGTTCCTCGGTACATGAGTGTTCTTGCTGAAGTACACTTGAAGACTCAGTGCAGACCACTTCAGCAGCTCGGATGATAAAGCCCACGACGGCGCATAGATATCACCCGGGGATAAAGGTAGAAACGGATGGCTTCATCCGCGTGTTGATATAAAAGAAGCCCTTCCCACTTAGCACGCAGGCATTGTAGGCTGATCAGTGTTGACACAGCGGCTGCATGCAGTAGCGGTTCATATGTGCAACGTGTCGGAACTGGGCACACTATACTGCAAATAAAGGGTTTTTTGTAGGGCGCGGGCTACCAATGGTAGCTGGCAATATTTTGGAACCAGACGACAGGACACCACCTCCGGCGGTAATCAGATGGCCTAATCAGATCAGATCAGCTAATCAGATCAACTAATCAGATCAGCTAATAAGATGGCCGAAGGCTTGTTTCATTGCTATCCTGCAGATGAGGTTGGGCTTCTTGGTTTCCCTTGTACTTCGTATGTCATATGGCAATGAGTACGGTATTTTGGAGAGGACGAAAGGCTGCTCGACATAAACTGTGGCTCCCTTATGCCTCGCGGTTGGGGCTTTTCTGGTCACATGCCATGCGAGTTTAGATGTTTTTTTTATCCGCCTTTTTCTTTTGTCGTTCGTTGTGTGTAATTGGATTAGAAAACCTGGGATCCGGAAGGCTGTGCAAGGTTTGATGACCTGTTTTTCAAGTGTGACCAAGGCCTGCAGTGCTGCTCAGGAACTTTCAATTGGCAATTGAGGGCTTGCTAACAAGTGCGCCTCATAGATAGTTAACGGGCTACTCGATAGACAATTGGTTCGAAGGCCTCAGCAAGAGTGTTGAAACGACCGTGTAGCATTTATATTAGATATTCTCGTCTGGTTTGGTGCCTCGGTGCTGAACCATAAGGAGTTCTCATTTTTGTGGTGAGGAGGACAACCAACATTGCCTCGCAACACGTTGACCACCATCAGCGGCAAACCGCAGAGTGTCGTGCAGACTCCGCAGTGAGTCCGTTAGCGTCCGTAGGGTTACGTTGTCTGAATAAATTGCGTGTCTTACAGTATGTATACCCTGTTGCCGTATTAGGAGAACCAAGGGTGCAATGTTGAATGAGAGTGGGGAGAAGACTGAGCCTTGGGGGATTGCCCGATACCCAAGGGTGACGGTGTCAGAGGTGACGTCGGGGATCTTGGTTACTGATTTGCCGTTAGACAGGAAGATGGCCATATAGCCCTACTTCTTCTTCGGTCATCCTGTGGTCAGGTTCTGGAGGATCGCCTCGTGTGACATGTTGGTGAAGGTTTCCATCAGATTGATTGATTATGGGGTTTAACGCGGCGACTCTACACAGGCAATGAGGAGCGCCGTAGTGTAGGGCTCCGGATTAATTATCACTACCTGGGGACCTTTAACGTGCGTCGAAATCCCGAAGACACGGGTGTTTTCGCTTTCCGCCTCCATGAGAAAAGCGGCCGCCGCGGACGGGAACCGAACAAGGTTTCCATAAGATCGAGTGTGACAATGGCCCACGCGGAGTACCAGGGATGAAGGTCTCCTCCGTCTCTTAACACGAAAGTGTTTTAGGCCGGGGTACAGCAAGACCTCGCAGACGCCATATTCATCACGGAGATGACATCTCCAGAGAAAGTTCAATTGACGCGGTGGCGCTGGGATTCGAGCCCATGATCACTCTGGCCGCAAGGGGAGGTGTGAGACGCTCTGCCAATTGGGCTACGAACTCCAGCCTGTATGGCTGTATGAAGGCGCTTTATGTGATTCTCTATTCAGATGGTGGTGCAGTCTAGGAGAGGTGAAGCGAAGTAGTGCGTCATGATGCCAATGAGCGCCGATAGTTGGCGCCTCGATAGGGCAGCGTATAGCAGCCCTTTTTTTATACTGCGGGTGGGATGGCCTCGTGCGTGGTGGCGGAATAATTCCTCCACCGTGGCCCCGTCAGGAAAACTGTTGCATTAAAGCAGAAAGGCAAAGACGCCGACTGGCGAATGTCGCTCTCGCGGCGGGAGACGCCAGCGGGAAGCGGAACGCGTTCACGATCCAAGCTCCGCACTCTGCCCCTCGCGTTCCACAAGCTGACCTCGCCGCAACGCAGGCGTCTGCCGTACATGTCACGGAGCAGGTCCGAAGTGGTCGCACCTTTGCCAAAGCGACCCGCCAGCAGGACATCACTCTCCAAGCACACCCAAAAGACTGCTGCCGACCAGCCAGTCATGCTCCTTTTGCTGTAACGAACCATGACTTCACCAGACAATTCGATGACAACCCGTTAGGTTTCGTTCGCACGGTTTGCGAGCGCCTAGGGTTTACGCAATCAGATTTACGCAATGATGCGGCGCGTGTAATTCAGTCTCCAATGTTCATGCGTCTAACGGTACCATAGCGACGAAATATAAATAGCGATGTGCAAGTTCATATCGATGCAGAACGAACATTGAACTGCTGCTGTGAAGGCACATTTCACTTTGGTGTTTTACCGATTCATATGAAAGAGGGATCAATCACATTTTTTTACTGGCATATCCTCGATTCCGTGGTGACTTCTCACAGCTGGGCTGTGAGCTTTCCGAGGGTCCAGTAAACACAGACAGAAATGTGTAGGCAACCTAGCGTAATCCTGGAGCGTTGCCTCTTAGGCTTTCGCCGATAGCTGCTGTGTGTGCGGAGATGTTGCGTTCAATCAACAGGTATTTGTGTTCCAGACTTTCCAGGAACCGGTCGGGGTTACTCTGCATGCGTGCAGTGGGGGGGTAATGTTACGATCGGATTCGCCATTGGTTTTAGCGGTCGATAAATGGGCGCAGCAGGTACGCGTCCAGCCTCCCTCATGTAGACATTACCGTGGAGTACATGGCATAGCCTCATTCAATTCTTTTTGAAATTAGGCTGCTGCGTAGTTCACCGCCCACTCGATTATCATGGCTGCTTTCTTGCGATCGCATTTCGTCGTTTCAGCTTATGGTGAGACCGTGATTGTACTTCAAATTTGAAGTTTTGGGCTTCTGTATTGAGTCTATAGGTGGAAACGACTTGGCTATACGTCGTCCGGCTCAGGAAGATTTGCCATACACGTTCTGGCCATTCGTTCCAAGTGGTTCTGGCCAAGTGGAATTCGCTAAATAGGTTATGTGGTCGGCACGGATGTGGGCTTTGTATTTTCTCAATCGATCGATTGTAGGTTTTAACGCGCAGACGCAACGCAGGCGACGAGGCACGCCGTAGTGGAGGGCTCCGGATTAATTGTGACCGCATGGGGATCTTTAACGTGCGCTGAAATCTCGTACACACGCGCGTTTTTGCTTTCCGCCTCGATCAGAAAAGCGGCCGCCGGGGCCCGGAATCAAAACCGCATCCTCGTGCTCAGCAGCACAACGCCTTAGCCACTGAGCCACCGCGGCGGGTCTTTGTAGTTTCTCTCTTTAATTGTAAAATGAATATCATCGCCGTAAGAGCCAAGGTTATTTTTAGTGTTCGCCAAAGAGACGTCGAGCGAACGTGCTAACAACGAGAAGTCTAGGTTCGTTCTTTGTGACGTGCTGATGCCAAGCCTAAGCTGTAGCCTGAAGCTCTTTCAGCGAAGCTAATGGTTTTGTTTAAGACCATTAAATATTCCTGCTTTCTTGGTCTAGTTCTTCTACCCTCAGATCTGGTGTGGCACATTGAAGTCGCCCAATATAACGGGAAGGGGTCCCATGCTAAAGCTGCGGCTTCCTGGTCGATTCCATGCGCTCGTGGTTGTTTACGCGAGAGGTGGCAGTAAATGCCCAGAATAACTACGTAAGCCCTTTTCTTGGTTTAGCGGGAGCTGAACTCTGCGAGCGCATGCTGGTACTCCCTCTGCAGTATATGTTGCTTGCGTGCTACTCTGTCGCTCCGCACTATTTCTGATTTCAATGATGGATTGTGGTATGTTACATACCGGGTAATATGGCGCGTGCATTTATTCGTTGGAGTGCTATTATATGTTGTTGTGGGTCTAGAGATGCCATAGTATTGTTGAAGTGCGACAGTTCTGTCTTTTATGCAGTGACAGTTCTATCGCAGCGGGAGTCTGGATTATGGCACGGCCGCTGGATGAGAGCGCACGCCTTTCATCCAGCGGCCGTGATTATGGTTGTTGGCGGCGTCCTGACAACCACTGAGTTCTCTGCATTCTGATCGGGAATCCTTGGTGTACGGGGTGGGATGTTTGTTTCCGCGGGCACAAGTGCTGACGACTCGCTGAATACATACGAGCATAACTTTACTTGTTGATGAAGATTGCATGGTTATGCCTTTGCTGCCCGGGGTTATTTAGGTCTTGTTGTTAGGTCTTGTTGTGGCTCCATTTGCACAACGGGGCACCGCCACTGAGCCACCAAGGGAAGTCGTGAAGGTAAGGCACAGCAGTGGGTGGTTGTTGACGGGTGGTTGTAAACACGTCATTAAGCAGTTTAAAATTTGCTCCACTAAACACACCTGGTACCAGTTCACCCCTGGAACTGTTCACCGGGTAACTCCAAAACCTATGGGAGCCTTGATGCCTCGACAAACCAGTACCGGGATTCGCGGGAGGTTGGGGCGAAAATGTTCTTGCCAGCTTAGAAATATTAGATTTTCAGGCCCCCTGCTTGGCCGAGCGTATACTACGAGACGAAAATCATGTCTGAATGGTACAACCGAAGGCTCACAAGTGCCAGTTCTTGTCAGGAAGTGTCCTATGTGGCCAGACTCCCGCTGATTCTGGGATAGAATCAGCGCGTAAATTATTGCTTTGCTAGGGGGAACGTCTTGTCTTAAACCTTGACGGTTCCGAATGCTTTGGCCCATGTGCACTGAAATGCAGTATATTTGTGGGACAGAGTCCATTCCTTACAGCAGGCGGGCTTACGGAATAATAAATGAATCCGCATTTATTTACCATTTTTTACTGTTAAATTGATGAACAGAAGACGGTTGTCTAGTTGTGCTGCAAGTCATTGCAGGAGATAAGCCGTGAGAACAAAGGCCAGAGTCTGTACCTGCTTTGGCACGATTGTAAGGAGCTCTTCAGCTGTCATCGGCGTCTGCCGTGCGTGTACAGGGGAAGGCGGTTGTTCTAGGTAAGTTTTGCGGTGAGCGACACTGGGTGAGACGCTAAAATAAGGTGGTGGGTCTTTCCAAGATTTGAATTTTCGCTCACAATGTCGTCAACCATTGATACAACACGTCAGAGTTTCCAGTCTACGCAGGGACGTGTCCATGTGTGTGCGTGGAGGCCCAGAATTACGAAGGGTATACCATCCGCACAAGTAATTGTATACAATGAGCCAAGTTCGACGCATACATGAATGTTCGCCTAATAGGTCGGCCGCTAGCCTGTATAATGGTTTGATGTTTGGAGCAATGCGCCAATCTGTAAGTAATTTGGAGTAACGAGCAGAATAACCAGGCGTCGTCACATGTGCTGCGAACAGAGCCTTGTCTGTGGGGCGTATTGAAGATGTTATGGCATGATTGTTACGCTTGCAAAGCGCATATTTTGACACTGACAAACACTGACGGGGTTTCATTCCTCAATAATATCTGGACCAGATGAACGGAAGACTACAATAAGGACTTGGACATAGGCTCTATGGAAAATAAAGTTTGCTCTCTATATCTTTCCGCAACTTCTGTATCCCTATTGTGGTATGGCGGGGGCGGAGGAGTATGTAAGAGTACACAGCGTATGGAGAGTACTGCTGAACGTTAAGAACGCAGCTATAATAGTAAATACGGGAGCGAAAATTGGAGGGGCCACTTGGGGTCACAGATAAGCACGTCCTTTCCAGAAATAAAGAATTGCAACCTATCCGTGTGGGGGGCACTGCAGGTCTTCTAGCAGGGTAACTGGCATTCTTCCATGTCAACTTCCAAGACAGCGTGACGTCGGATGTCTGTCGTGGAAGGTACATATACCTGCTCTGCTTAGGTGGTGGTATTATACAGAAATAGATTGAATGATAGATTGAAACTCTCGTGTGGCTTCCCCTTACCGGGCGCACCCCTCGATGGCCGTTCCCAGCTGGCGTGGGTGCGCGCGCACAATTGTCGCACTTTGTCACGCGCTATATCGCGCAAGTGTCGTTTCTTGCGGCACGCAACATCACAGATGCGGTCGCTGGCTCTCGCCGGGCAGCTCAATTTTTAGCGCGGCCATGGGTAGGCCATGCTAGGTCGCTTCTAGCAGTCATTTTGGCCCAAGCAAGGAGCGTCGCTAAGGGTTTTCTTTCGCCTCTCCCACGCTCACAGGACTCCCGAATTTACAAACGTTACAGAATTCCACATTGTAATTATACCGTTATTGCACTAGGCATGAAGAAAGCCTACGGCAATGTCAGCCATAGAACTGGTCTCCAGGCGCTACAATGGCTTCGGTGCCCGACACATGCGGTTTCCCGTATGGAGTATCTCTTAAAAACCCCCGACATTTCAAGTCACAGTTTCGGGACATGCAAGCAGCTTACGTGTCTTGGGGGTCCTTAAAGGAGCCATGAAGAGAAAACACAAGTTTGGTTCATTCGACAGATTGCCTCGTTAGAACCATAACGACACCACTTATAACGCAAACTTCGCTCAAATAAGCTACATAATTAGGAAAAAAGGAAATGACCATGCGACCCACCAGCTCATTTTCCGCAACAGAACCTATGATGTCACTCGAGAATGCTCTGCGATTGGCGGAGGCCGGCAAAAGCAAACGCATGTTAGGCAGGGCTTACAGTTTGCATAGCGAGCTAAATGCCCGTGAAACATACTGCACATTCTTTTTATGACAAAGAACGGTGGAGTAAACGGTTGAAGTTCCGAACGAACTTGCAAGCGTGTGCGCCAATGCGTACGAAACTACTGCCGGCCGAACTCGACACCTCGCCGTCGCCACCGTCGCACAGACGAATTTTCGGGTTCGAGGCTCTTAGGGGCCAACGAACCGTTCCAGCACGTACAGCCGCGACCTTGCTTGGTATCTTAATCCCTTGACAGGAGGTTGGCCGTCATATCGCCAACCAGCAAAGGTAAAAATAGAAACGAGGGGAGTAAGGAACAGCAAGAAGCGACGAGATAGTGCCAGTCGTCGCAGAAGTTTCGAATGGTGTTGGCTTGCTGCTGTCGTTACGAGCTCGTTTCCAGTTTACAACCACTGAAAACTTCAGTTTGTTCGAGTACTTTACAATGAAATTTCGTTGCTGCGTTTTGAAATGCCCATGTAGTACGGGCAAATCGTCGAGGGAGTGCGACATCCCCGCCGGTGAGGAGATCTCCTTTCATGTGCTGCCCAACGACGAACCTCGGCGAAGGAAGTGGCTACGTTTTGTGAAGTTTGCAAACGGAGGAGAAAGAGAGCTAAAGGAAGTACGAGTGTGCTCGCTTCATTTCCGAGGAAGTGATTACGGCTGGGACCCTTACGTTAGCTCACTCCTGGGACATGCTGGCGCTCGTCACCGGCTTTCTCAAATCGCTGTGACCTTGGGGGAAAAAAATGCCGTAAACACCGCGCATTGACGCTCTTATCTTTCTGGTCGAAGCAGAGAGCTCGCGCGAACGGCTTTCCATACACGACACCGGCCAACTGGTATAAGCGATACTGCTACTGAAATTGAACTATTATTAACCGTAATAAAAATACGGCACATACGTAACAGTCTGTATTCGTCCGTCGCGACGGGGCTGACGAGGCAGCGGTGCCGACGGCAGGGCGTTCGTCTGTTGTGGCTATCGCGGAATGGTCGCTTTCCCGTCCACCGCGTATCCCACAACTTTTGCCGCTCGTGCACTTAGAAGCATTGAGCGTTCAAGTGGTGTGAGGTTGTTAAATGCAAGCCCGAGCTCCTCGGCGAGCGTTTTGTTCTCCGGATCAGGCGATTCCACGACTAGGGCTGCGGGTGCACTAGGTTTTACTACTATTTTTAAAATGGCCGCCGTCTCGGTCGACTCCCGCGTGTGGGTGCTATATGGAGTCGATATACTAATTATCTGTTTCATGGACCAGCTCGTATGACGCCATTGTTCACGTCACGGAATGTGCAATTTTAGCGGGAGATTTAAAATTTTGGCTTAAATTGCCTTATTTCTCAGTGAATAAAGCATCATTTGCTTCCGGGAAAGCGCTTGGGGTACTATGAAACACCTAATCTTTCGAATGAAACAAACTTTTGTTTTCTCTTCATGGCTCCTTTAAGGTTCCGTCCTGGCCCCAATATTATTCAAAGTTATTGTGCCTGCCTTGCGAATCATGACGTGATAGCATGGCGAGATTCTCTTTGTTAAAAGCAAGTGGATATCCCCAGGCACAGTGAATGCGGTCACAGAAACTTCAATCTGCCAGGTCAGCGCCAGCGTGAACGACACTATAGACCATGGAAGGGTGTTTGCCACGGTGGAAAACTGAAAACATGTATGGGAAGAGTGTACTCTGCAGTGTCGTAGCTGCAAAGTAGTTCTAACGCTGGTAGTAGTCCCGCTTTCTCAGGCAGGCGATCGAGCCAGTGTAACGTGAATAACGTTTTTTTAGAGTAAGCGGGATATATGGCGCCATGCGTGCCATTTCTTAGGGGCGAAGCTCCTAAAGCCATGGGTCTGTCCATCCCTTGTGTCTCGTGGTACGTGACCACCGCATGCTTTCGGAGATGTCGCAAAGTGGGCCGCGTAGCACGCGCAAGAACCGGCTGCAACCGGCAGCGCAAACTCAGCACCGGGAGCGCGAGCTTGTCTGTGTTCGCTAACGGAGGCGCGAGCGCACGTGCACTGCGAGGGGGAGATCACGCAAGAGATCACAACACGAACGCAGGCAGTCGTTCTCGGAGATCGAACGAGACGCAAGGACCTTTGCTCGTTTCCTCTCGTCTTGTTCGGGCACAAGTTCGCCCTAAATAAAAGTTATTTCTTCAAATACGCACTCAGATGTATCCATATGAACCCTACCACGATCCGAGGAACGTGTATAGACTTAGTGTTTGCAAACTTCCCATTGCAGCCAGTACAAGAACCTCTCTCGCTTCATTTCACAGATCATAAAGCCGTCGTAATGAAGGGACCTCGCAATCCAGTCATGACAACGACGAAATGAAAAGAACAAACGAAGAAACGAAACAACAAACGAACAAGAACAAAATAAAAGAACGAAATAAAAGTTGATTTGTACAATGTACGCACACAGTCTTACGTCTTTCTTAATGATGTAATGGGCGAACTTTCACGGGAGAGTTACGGTTACCGATGATCTCCCCCTCTCGAGCTTCGCCCCACTTATCAGCATTCATTCCGTGGATATGGCGTGATTTTTTTCAACAAACGCTTTATTGAAATAGAGGATATTTGTGGATACGACTCCATGTACCATGAATCTATGCACCATCATGTAGCCATAATGGCTAGACGACGTCCCTTGTCTCTGGATACTTCCTTGCCTCACGATAGTGGGTTTTTGTTCATATACTGAACTATGTGCCAGGCACCAGAGGATTGTTATCGGGATGCTCGATACGTCAGTGCACCCAATATTCCTGAGAACGGTGCGGCATGCATGGGTGATTTGCAGCTGTGACGCTTGGGTAAGTCTGTACCACTCCATCCTTATTTGTAAGCATTGGCATGTTCGTGGCAATCATTCCGCCGGCGTCGTTTATTGTCTTCTGGCTGTCGAACTAGCAGAACGTTATAGATGCTAACGGCAGGCAGTACAACGTGTGATATTTAACGAGCGCTACTTCAGGACGTATCGCATGAAATATTGGCAATTAAGAATCGTTGTAATCTCATTCGTGCACATCGACAGCTGTCATCGTAGGTCGCACTGCCTTTTGGGGTGGTGGGGACTCTTGAGAGCACAGTACTCAGTAGTGTGATATTTGAAATTTTCGCGAACCCTCAGCCGTGGTTTTTTCGTTTCAAGAAAAACAATGCTTTCTGTGTGTTTTCTTAAACTTGAGGCCGCCAAGGGGCCACAAACAAGAATTAGGGCTGGTACTGCAAGTATTAGCTGATTTATTAATGAGGGGAATAATTAGAACACCTGGCAATTAAAATTCTGTATTGAGCACAAACATCTTTTTTGCATGCTTCCTTAAACGTTATGACCACATGAGCCTACATAAAAGAAATGATCTTGGTAGAGCACGTATTTATAGATTTACAAGCTTCGGAATAAACGTAGGACCTGCATTTTTTACCGTCAGCGTCGGAATTTTCTCTTCACCGAAGCTTTTTTTTTCTTTGTAGTGTTAAGCTGTGTTAAAACGCAACAACGGTAACTTCGATCGCAATAGGCATAACTGAGGAACAATTCCTTAAAAACTAGCAGTTTTCGTTTCGTTCTCTGCGTGCTAGGGGAACATTTATGTGATGGCGACAACTGACATCACCCCGGCCGGTTTGCAGGTTACCCGCATGAATGCATGAACGCGTGCCGGCAAGCAAGCTAGCAAAAAATATGAGGGGCTAAAGAACTGCCCAAATGAAATGTATGCCAAAAATTGTTCTTTACAAACTGCACTCTGAACATATGCCATGAGAGTGCCCCGACCCGTGGTACCGGAGCGAACTCACCGGCAGGTGTTGACAGTGGTCCGTAAGATTTTTACTTTCCTTCCTAGACCGACAGTTGTTCTAACAAAATTAGTATTTTATACCAAAGCACCACCCTTCTACCGCCCCCCCCCCCCCTACTGAGATTTTGCAGGCTTATGTATAAACAACCAGCTGAAACCAAACCCTCTCGTTGTGGCAGCGCGTTCAAAGCCTGAATTGTCTTAGAATGTGCTGAGTCCAGAACTCACGGGCCATTACGCAAGCCTGGATATGCAAGGTATTGTCTCGGTTAAGACTAATATTCTCCAACGCATAGGTTTTTTTTTCTTAAATAAGGCTGACTATAACAGGCTCTTTTGATTTCAGCATACTCGCTTAAAGCCTTCGAGGTGCATAATCTATCCTATTTTAATTCGCGTGAGGGAAATAGATTCTCTCTGGGATGTGAAGCAGGACGTCGGTAACTATTAGTCCACGTCGGCTGCGAGATAAGTGGTGGGGTGTATACCTTGTTCCATAAGCATGAGAGGGAAGTAAAGCAGCAGCAGCATAAAACGCACGCGTTGAGCTATTCCTCGAGACCGCCTGCATCGCCGTAAATCGCGTACCGCTTAATGTGAAAGGCGCGATTGTTCGGAACTGAGCCAAGACGCTCTGCCCCAGAGAAAGGGGAAGCACGTGGCGTGAAGACAACACCTCTCAGTATAGGTTTTTTGTGCGGTTGGCAGGGTCCATCTGTGGCAGAGAGGTGTCCCTTTTGTTCCATCCAAGCAATTCGTTTGTGTGAAAACACTTGGCTTTATGAATAGAAGAAAGGGTGCAGGAAGAGTCGAAGAGAAACGAGTGACGAGACAAAAGGCGCTGAAACTGCGATACCACCTGTTTTTTTCTGTGCAGCGCAGATGCTGATTCGCGCTGTGTCATCATTCTGCGGCCACAGCTGTGGTGAGCGCGTGACGGTGCGTCTTGGAAGGCGCTGGAACAAAGTGCTGCCCGTTTGCTCGATTCCCTACGTATTGTTAACTTGGGCTATAAAGTTCCTCCGCTGTCGTGGCGCAATCTTGCGCAATTTTAAGCAGAAGTTAGACATTCTAATCGTCCTTTTATTAGCTTTCTGGAATGACATTACGAAAGGACTAAAGAAAGGTACAGGTTTTTAGGGTTCATATACAGCGATTCTGTCTCTTCGTCAATACGCGGCGACTATATTCTCAATGTGGGGCCGTCAGCGCCTTCCAATGCCTTTCGTGCCCATTGTTTGCAGATGAATGGCACTATATATGGAAACGAAGAATGGCCATCTTCATCAGACCGGCGGAAGATCAACGAAGAAATTTCCCATCTTCAGCAGCTGGTGCACCAGGCCATGAAGGAGAATACTTATCTCTTCTCGTTTAGGGCGCTTCCAGTAGAGGCTATGCGAAATCCAGTTAGCGCAAACAAATGCACGGCGTCTCCCTTGCTTCCAAAGAAGGATGAGTGCGGCGTAAAAAAAAAAACAAGGTGTCTTATGGCGTCTGTGTCAAGATTTGGGCACACTTTGAAGATTCCCAGATCACCTTACAAGTCCGTAGCCCTACGGCCACCTTCATAGCCCAGGAATAGCTTCGGCGCGCGAACCTTCCCCTCCACCCCAAAAATTATGCACACCATTATTACCAATTATATTCTGTTATAGTTAAGCCCGCATGAAGACATCATGAAAACGCTTGAATGAACCTCATTGCACGACCTGAGACTCGTTGAAACGTGTATTTTTCGACCTCCTGTTTTGAAGAATGACTGGGATGCGTAATACGCCACGCTGTTCAGAGAAAAAAAGCCTGCATGGTAAACGTATATTGCTCCTTGAATGGAAGCTGCACTCTTTTGCACCTACCCCCTAACCGTGGGAAAATATGCCGCCGCGATATCTATGGTTCCCGGTACGCGTGGCTGCACGGGAAAAAAATTCCTTGGCCATCTCCACTAACGTGAAACCTGAGGAGGAGCAAAGCATACAGTGTATAAGTGTATTCTTGGTACCTCGGCGTTTTTGCCAATGGATATTAAACCATTGGGGGAAAAGGTATACCGCTTTGCTGTAAAAGTCTCTTGTCTTTGAAGAACGAAGATCTCTAGCGCGAGGCGTAAACGAGTGTCCCGGAGTTTTTTAGTACGCGTTACGAAACGAGTGTTCAGTGTTTTTTAGTATGCGTTACGTTCAAGCGCGAGGCCTAAATGAGTTTCCCGGTGGTTTAGTACCGTGATTACATGAGACCATGATTATGACGACGACAGGAGACGCCAACACCACCAGCCCCTAAGGGGTTTCGCCCCTAATAGTAATTGGAATTGCCATTTAGCCCATCATGACGGTTACCATAAAATACTCAGCCCCTCTGAATTGGGGTACGTTAACAAGGAAGCTTATGTAACGAATGTTACAGAACAAGTAGATGAGAGAGCTTATCCTGGCTCAACGGCTGCCCAGATAGTGCTGTTGTGATACAAATTCTTCGGGAGAGACGTCGTCTCTGGCCCTGAGGTACGATACTGGATTGTCTTATTTATGTACATTATGTTCCTGGCAGCTCTTCGATTATGTCAGAAGATAACATGATCATCAGAGACATAGAGGAGACTTGCAGGATCGCGTAGCTTCAAATAAAATGCAATGCTATCACAGGGTTAAGCTGTTGTCTTACGCTACACTACACTACGATTAGGGTAGTAGCATTAGAATAGAATAACATGCTGTTTGTACTCTTATTACTATCGCACAGCACCGAATACGGACAAACTGCCCACTTCGGGATCGAGCTATCCAAGCCGTAGGGCAAGGACGGCTCTCGCTGCGCGCACGCCACTCACTGCAAAGGCAAAAGAGGGGATTATTACGTGGAAAATCACGATACAAAAACAACACTGCACTGTACACCTAGCCATTGGGACCAACAACCGTCAGCGTCTACCCACCTTGGGATCGGGCGGTTAGCGTCCGCCTGCCTAAGCAGACGTGACACGGGGCACAGGGCTCCGTGGCACAGGGCTGCGCAGGACAGCAACGGCGCAAGCCGTCACAGTGCGGACGCGGGTCAACCCGACAAAAGACGGAGAAGCCCAAAACGCACCGGACACGAATCGTCAGCACGTGCAGGGAATCACGGCATGCGCAAATCAACACGGTTACTGCCGTGCTCCTTCGCATGTAGGAAACAACGGCGAATGCTACAAAGGCCGGGTGGGGCCAAAACTCAAGGCATACCCAGTGCTGCGCTGTCCGCTTATCTCCGGCAGACTGTCTCCGCAGCCTACCTTCCCCGACGGAAGAGGAGGGAGGCGAGCGAGGATACCCTCCCGTACTAAGAAGCGAGCGTGAGCGCCTCCATGTCAGAGCGGCGCTATTTGCGTCCCCACAATACGCAAGCATTCTAAAGTGTGACCCTGATTTTTTTCCGTTAATGGTTGAAACGTGGGATCATTTCGCTGAGTGATAGTGACAGAGATATCAATGTGAACGGTAAAAACTTGGACACCTGAAAGTCACGTGGAATCAATTTGATGATGCCATTTTTCGTGAATTTTCATCCAGGAGGTGTTGAGACAGCATCAGACACCCGATTTCAGTACTGTTCCTTGCAAAACAGTCCCGGGACGCTGCGCGACCAGCTGCAGCTAGTCGCGTAATTTAAAGTAACACATTGGCAACGTTTTCATATCTTCGCGTGACCTTATTGCTGCTCTACGACATTTTGGGGCATTATCCAGGAAAGTCTACTGCCCAAATATCAAACTTCGGTTCGCGACACTCGAGACATCGCGTATACGTGTAGGTAGTGGTCTGGGGTTTCTTCCAAGATATTCGCGTTCCGTTGGCCTCATCGACTTTTAGGTTACATAGAAACATGCACTGTTTGCGTCCTCCCCTTGGACACCGGAGGCGTTTGTGAACCAAGTTTTAGACGTGCCGCTACGTCCTGATGCATGACGAATTTCACATTTGTACGGAGTCTACGGACCACTGTTTATGTCGGTGCCCAAAAGCAAACAAAGCTTTGTGGCACTTTGGCGATGTCTTCGGTTCCAAGAGGGTCGTCAAATTTAGTGAAAGTATTGAAGGTTCAAAAAAAAAAAAGCTTCCCGTGTTCCTTGATCTCACAACCATGACACGAGCGTGTCAGCTGAATGGTTGTATCACTATGTGCGCACATCAAAGTGTTTGGAACGATGCAAACAAGAACGTCCTCTGGGGTTTAATCGACCCTAATTGAGACAGGGCTTTACGACTAGATGTTAAGCGGCAACATACATACCGTCATCTATTGAATGCTAGCTATTGCAAAGTTCGCAAGCCAGTTATTTATCTGTTACCATATTCTGTCAACTAGGGCATCGGCTGCCCAAACCGACGTAGGCACATATCTCATCGTCGTTTATTTTTGGCTGTAGTTACACTCGGTTCCTTCCCCTGGGCTTCTCCTCCGAGCATGCATTCTTGACTGTATCACCCCTCGATCTCCAAAGCGACGACTCCTGAGGCGAGACTGTAGAACATTTACAATGATGAAAACTGCATTCTTAAAGGCACCGGTTAGGTCAAATGGGCCGTCGGCGACGGCCGTAGTGCTCCGCCCGCAAATCCCGCTCTGGCTGTGTCTTCTCCCTCTTTCCCCTCTGAAAAGGGGTGAGCAAGAACTCTCCATCGGTTCGAAGGTCGTTTCTGCCTTGTCCATTCCCTCGTCATGCGTCACCCACGCCCCGCCGCTTCCTGGGATGACCGGCGTGAGCAGTCACCGTCCAGAGAGGAGCTGAAGCCTCTTGCCCGCCGTGGCAATTGTTGTCGCCTTTGTCCACAGCTCCCCTCTGCTTGCATTCCAGCTACAAGACCCCGTTCAGTTCGCCGACCGGTGCACATTGTCGAGAGCTGGACACAGTTCACTGAACTCCCCGACAAAAGTCATGAAATGCTTTTCTTTCGGAGCTTGGGTGGCGCGGACGTTCGTACTTACGAACAAATGAGTTGGTGAGACACAGGAGAGCCATTTGGTTTTTTTTTTCATTCTTTGCCTCCCTGCTCACTGGTAAGCAAACGATGCAGACGATTCTGGGCTCGACACAGACGATTCTGATACAGACGATACAGACAATCTATGCCGACGATTCTGGTAAGCAAACGATTCTGCGCTCCTCCTGTCTCTTCTTTTCCTTGTCCCGTCCCTATGCGCAGTTTTACGTATAAGTGTAATGCAGAACGTTTTTCGTTGGCGTGACCGGCATCGGTGAGAGAAGTGACCATACTGATTGCATTTGACCCTCAGCAAGCACCGCAGTGCACAACTCGTCAAGCAGCACTAGATAGAAAGCATGTTCTATGCCACGTAGACAGAACATTCAACCACGCGTCGTACGCACGGAGTACTGTCTGAGCCAGGTGTTCATTCGAAGCACTGATTGCCTCCATTGAAAAGACTACCAGCAGTTCCCCAGAGGTTCCCAAGAGTCAGGTTGGACGAATAAATGTTTTAATCTGTCTACCTTTCTAGTTGGAGATGGGCTTTTTGCCATCATGTTGGGGCAAAGTATTTCTGCTTGCTGTGGGTGTTAGTGGTCGGCTAAGTACCTGCACTGCTTCTGCCGTATACCGCTATATATGGTAAAGCTCGGAGCGTTTCCGAGACGGTTCGACTCGTAATCCTGCAAGGTCACATCTCATAATCGGTCTACGCCCTTAACACAGTGAAGAAGGGCTTCCAGTTACTTATCAGCGATGTCAGCCGTGGTGTTGTCTTCGTCTTTCAACCAGTTAAATGTACCCGATGAATGGCTCATCGTTCAGTTTGCACTTGCGAGAATTGCATGGTTTGTAGTAATATAGTAATAAGATTGAGTGGGCTCACGTCATTTCAACGTTTCGGGCCAACCGTTTACGGCTAAGCACGTTTAGTTCCATGTTTCCCTTCGGTCCAGGCCTTAATTTACCAGAGAGGTTTTCCAACGTACCCGCTGGGGTCTTGAATCGTTGCAGATAATTATCCGATGCCCGTCCACTTGTGTCGTAGACCTCTGCAATATAATCCACTCTTGGAGGCCACGCGACGACTGTCGGAGATGAAGATGTCTGAGGGTGAAATAATGTTATGCCCCTGTAAGTTGCCATGCCACGACGGCACAGGCAGGGCAGGGCAGGAGAGCCAACCCGTTAATGTCCTCTTAAGGCCATGTCAACAGCTATTTGGATTATAGCAGCTCCAACCAACTCTCTTAATTTTTTCCAGTATGCTCTCTCGAGCTACCATCGAGGTGGACAGCTTTTGAGGGCCGAATGAGGATGCACTTCTCGCAACACGACAGCAAATTGGTCACTTGCATGTGGATCGTTCACTGCACTCCAATAAAAGTCCATCTGGAGCTCTGGCGACCCAGCACAAAGGTATAGTGCGGAAAATTTTTCGGTACCCTCTGAAAAAAAGTGTCATGCCTCCATTATTGAACACAACGAGACTGTTAAAATTAACCCACTGCTCGATTAGTTTCCCCGGCTGTCGATTTTGCGAATACCCCGGAGGCATATATGGGCATCAAAATCTCCCATATTAACTAATGGTGCAGGAAATTGCTCAAAAGGGTCACTAAGTTACTGTAATGACACGTGATCGGATGAAGGCCGGCAGATAAAGTGAGACAACAGTGATCAGTTTAGTGACGTAGACTTGTGCGGCAACAGCCTTCAGTGTGCTGTTGAGTTGTATTGACTTTAGAATTGTGCCAGGGGCCACAACCAGAGCGACACCCTCTGAAGTACGGGTGCAGTCTTCTCTGTCGTTTCTCAGAAGGTGAAGATTGCGCGGAGTTTTGCCATGTCTTTTTGGTGAATTTGTTTCCTGCAATGCGACTACTTGGGGTTCATATTTATCTCTTAATTTGTGAATCTCGTCTATGTCGTGGACTAGACCTCTACAGTTCCTCTGCATGAGCGGAACTGGCATTTTAGTTTCATTCTAGGTCAACTACAGTTAGGCTTTCTTTTTTACTTATGTCTGGTGGTTTCCTTGCAGGAGGGTCACTCCTTGCTTGGATTACGGGAGAGTTCTTCCAAGAGCCTTTAGAAGGCACAGGTACGAGAGACTTCGAGTGTCTACCAGTGCCATTTCTGGGCACTGGAAGAGACAAGGTGGCGGGAACAACCTCCATAGCCTCCTCAGCAGTGGAGGAGGGGGCAGGTGGTTGCACAGCCCCTGGTGCCGAAGCGCTTGCAGTCTCCTGCTTGCTGCATGGGGGGAGGCTGGGCCGAGGCAGTCAACAAAGCTAACCTTCGTCCCTACCAATGCCTGAGGCGGCCCGGGCCCCCGGCGCGCCCCTTCGGCAAAGGTGCCTTTTCGCACAAACGAGAAGCGCCATCTCGCTTGTTGAATCGAATGTCCTTCTTTTTTCTTGAGAGTCATTTATTCTATCTCAATCTCAACTTGAAACTTCTGACACATACTTGAGTACGCATTGCGTTGGCCTGCACAGTTGGCAGAATTCGTGCGCTACACAGGAGTTCGATGGATGATCGGTCCTCGCACACTTGGCCCAAGTCTCCTTGCCACTACAATTCTGCAGTATGTGGTCAAACGTCTGGCATCTAAAGCACCATCGCGGGTTCGGGATTTATGCACGGGCCAGATAGACTACGTGGGCAAGTTTAAGAGATTCAGCAGGCTTAGCAGAGTTGAACGTCAGGGCCAGGTGGTTGGTAGAGATGTGCATGTCATTACATCGGATCATGATGCGCCTGACAGCAGTAACATTTCCCTGTTGCAGGCCCCAAGGGCTTCATCTTCCATGATGTCTGCAAGGTCAGGATCCGAAATGACTCCTTGGCATAAGTTTAGGCTTCGGTGAACTGATACCTTTACGCTTAGGTTTGCTAGGTGTTGAATTGCCAGCCCTCCATCCGCCTGGGTTTTGATTTCGCATTCTATGAGGATGCCTCCGCGGGTGACATCGTGGTCGCTCTGAATTTACCGCCAAGTACAGCTTCCATCTGCTTCGCTACTACAAACGGTGAGGCCTTTTGCAGGGGGCACTGGCTGTCGGTTCATTCAGTAGCAAGAAATTTTGGTAAAGCTTGTTCTTTCAGGGTGAACAGGAACCTTGATACAGGGTTGATACAGGGTAGCTTACTTCGGTGCGGACCAGTTTCCGACCCCGATCAAGAGAAAGCTTTGTTGCAGCCATACGCTAACAGATAAACCTCCAGCAGCGAGGCTGGCCGCCCACCTTGGAGCTCAACACGGGAACGCGGACCAGCGTTAGCCACACGTGGCCACTATGACCCTGCATAAAGAAACCTACGGTGGTCATTCACACAGGGTTAACCTTTGGCGCCTTGAAGAGGAGATCAGAAACCAGAAAAAAAGGACAGGAAAGATGGAGAAAGAAGACGGGAAAGCGAAAGAGCGGAAAAGGGGGACAGGAAAGGGCGACTGGCTGATTCCACCTCGGCCGGGTCAGTGCGGGGTGCCGTCTATAAGAACCGGTGGCCAGAGTGGCGTGTTGCCTTCCCCAAGGGGCCTTAAGGTCCATAACCACACCGGTGTCAGCTCAGCCACCAGGATCCCCTTTTCCCTGAACACGGCTATGCCACGCACAGCCTAAAGCTTGGACGGGTCCAACCCACATGGGTTCGGGGTCCGTGGTGTCGCCACTACCGTTACCTTGAATAGAGAAGGTGCCTCTGATGATGATGATGATGGTTGGTGTTTAATGGCGCAAGGCCAACGAGGGCAAAGAGCGCCAGAGAAGAATTTATTTAATGGTTGATGACACACTGTGCCTCTGCGGGCCCAGGCAAGAAGTTCAAGAAATTCTTCAGCAAGCAGTTCAAACACCAATACATTTCCAAACTACTAAACCTCGTAGCGGACTTCATACTGTGAACACTGTTTATAAAAAAGGAAGCATTATGCATATTTGAAGCAAACATAATTACACAATTGATACTAGCACTGTTCTGTGAATTAAAAATACACGTGGGCGCATTTCTTGCGATAGAAAACCGTAAACAAACGTATTAAGAGCATTACTTTAATGCGAAAACATGTATGTTTTCGCGTTTGTCATTTGAGGACCGATGCAGGAGAACAGCGTGAGAGGTGGGTGGTTTAGAGCGGAGAGACAGTCACGTGGCAGGGCTGCAGACCCTTGTCGTCTTTCCACGACATTTGCAGCGAAGCAAGCAGATACGAGGCCATATTTTTTTGGTGTTGACTACTTCACATTGGCATAAAAAGCGCACTTAGTGGATTCCACGTTGTAAGCGCCCCGAAAACTTTTGCTCCACTGCGATTTCTTTGCCTTATCGCTATAAAACCGGGCTATTCAAAATTTCACGCATCATTCATTGGGCGGCTTGCGGCTTCAGCGGCCGCGAATACGCACAAAACGAAGTTTTACGAGGAACATCGGTTAACCACTATCCTCTGGAACCCCCGCGGAGTCATTTTACCATTATTCATTCCGGACTAACACGCCATTTTCCTCATGACATGCGGCATTAAAATACACTCCGTGCAAAAGAAAGATTCCTCAAAATTTTAAACGTAAACACCTACATAACATTAGGAATAATTATATGAATTATGCTGTGATGTGTCTAGAGAGAAAGCTAGTGGCAAGAAAGAATAGTATGCAGATGTCGAAACACGACAGAAAAGAACTTGACACGTTTGTAACCATAACTTGCGTCAGTATACCATCGTTCGACTTCAATTCATTACCGGCAAAGGCTCTCAAAAGTGAGTAAGAAAACGGTTATTGCCCTTAAATGACGAGCAAATATTTTGAACTGCAACTTCCCAAACACACGAACACGCGAACGCTTGTTTCTACGTTTCTACTACCAACGTTTCCACATTGCTTTCTGTTGCTTGCGCTTGGCTAGCGGCCTACCGCAAGCGGAACCGCTACAAATTTCCTGCGTAAACAATTTTTCCTAACGTAAAATAAATCAAACGAATATTTTGTTCTGGACATAATTGGAAAAAAGTGATTACAGCTGAAGTGCACTGGCCATCCCACAGTGGGTGTACCATGTAAAGGCCGTTCTACATGGTGCGAATTTCTCCTGCGAATTCGCAGCTGCAGGCGACCCTACTCATGCGGAAAAATTATCTATTCTCGTTGCTGTGGCAATTTCTCAAAATTTTTGAACAGTCAAACTTCTCTGGTAAACGCCGCTTGCTTGTCATTTGTAAATTTGTCGCAACGATTAAAACAAACAAAAAATAAATCGTCTTTCCGCACGAGCGGCGCCGCACCTGCGAATTCACAGGCAAAAATCACGCCATTTAGAACGGGATCTCTTCGTACGCGGCGCAAGAGGCTCGTGCTGCATGATTGCCTCATGGTGCCAGTGCTGGTAATAAAAACCTTATTTCTATTTGGCAAAAGGGGCTTCGTGCTCGGAAGCCGAAGAGGCGCTCAGTCCAGGGCTCTGGCGGTGGCTGTTGTCCTGCGTGCCTGCTCCACCAACTCTCGCTGATCCTCCGGGTCCCAGCCGGGCACCGCGGTCTCCCACTGGTTGTGGGGTAGGGAACGGGTAATGGGAGCTGCTGGGGTGCCCTGGCAAGCCCAAGTGGTGGTGGCTTGCCAGGGCAGGGCCAGGTAGTGTGAGCTTCCCATGTATGTTCGTTACAGTGTGGGCTGGCTGGTGAACATATGTGAGGATGCATATGTACAGCAATCTAATGGGTGCAGCTGCAGTCAGACCACAACCTCATCTCAAGCGAGCATCTTGTGTGGTTGCGGAGAAGGATCTGTAGCGTAAGTGCGCCGTACTGCGGCTGGATCGACTTTGGGTATTGGGGGGGGGGGGGGGAGCTGGTGTTGTTCCCAGAGGGTGCAAGTTCAAACCACATCGTGTGCTCGCTGGCTTCTGTCGAACCCTGCGTGCGACGGTACGACACTAGGTCAAGCGGAGATTGGCCAGGCTTTAGCAATGGAACGAGACGGCTTGTTTTCCACTGTGGGGGTACGACACCATCTGTCCATGTCTGATTCAATATATCCGGAAGCGTTTGTCAAGCCGTCTCGTTCCATTGCTAAAGCCTGGCAAATCTCCCCCTGACCTAGCGTCGTACCGTCTTATTGCCCTGGCAAGCTGCCTTGGTAAGGTCATGGAAAGGATGATCCTCACGCGGCTGGGAAATTCACGCTGCGTTAAGCTTGTTTTCCAAGGTGGCTGCATTCCGGCATACGTGAAAGTTGGCCACTTTCGGCACGCAGTTCGACCTTTCGTGCCGAAACCTTTACAGTGCCAAAAATGCCTGAAGATCGGCCATGTAAGCAGCGTTTGTGGACGCGCCAATGTATGCTCCAAATGTTCAGGACCCTCACGATGCTAAAGCTTGCACCGTAGATGTCCTTAAATGTGCCAACTGTCAAGGTGCACACAACGCCTTCTCGAAGACCTGCCCTCGCCTCAAAGAGGAACAGAAGGTTCTGAAGCAGATGGTAAAAGACCACTCGTCACACAAAGGCGCATCAGCAAAAGTGCGATGACGCAGACGATCGCGGCGGCGTTGGTCATCGAGCGCTGCCGTGACAAAGGACGGCCCCAACCTCTTTCGCGAGGATCCGCAAGCGTCACAAGCATTGCCTCCGCCACCGCCCCAGTCGCTACCTCCACCTGCATCGCCACCACCAGCGGAGCCAACTAGCTGCTTAGCCACAGCTTCAACTGGGAAAGTCAACAAGAGTGGCAAGTCGGCCCCACCGGCGGAGGATTGGCCCAGGCTGCCGTCTGTGTCACCTGCGGAGCCCTGACGGGAGGATGCTAAGCCTCATCAGACTTCGCATGCCTCTTCGAAGAAAGAAGATATCCAAGTCATTGCAGTGCTGAGGGCGCTCATCAACGCCACCCGCAAGCTTCTTCATACTCTGAAAACACCAACCGCCTCGTGCGCTATGGAAGTTCTGGACGCCTTGGATCCCCTACTAGCTAGCCTCGAGTAACATTATGGCCCATGTGTCTTCATAATTTCGACAGGAAATACGTGGAGCTTCCATATTTCAGTGGAATGCCAGAAGCCTGAAACCTCGAATTTCTAATTTTTGGCAGTTTGCGCCTACAAATCTCTTCCCGACTATTGCGACATGCGAACAAAACCTTCCCACTCCAATTAGACTGTCAGGCTTTTAAAGCATCGAATCCTCTACCTGTGGTAAACGCAGTAAAGTAATGGTATTCGTCCGCCGAGAACTCACCTATACAGTGCCCTCATTACGGTCACATGACACCAATCAATATGTGTGCCTAACTGTAAAGAAACAAAAGCTCTGCTTCACGCTTCTTGCGGCGTACATTTCCCCATCAGCTAAAATTGACGGCCAGAGATTAAAGTATATCTTCAGAACAGCACCCGGCCCGGGCCCTTGGATCATCACCGGAGACTTCAATGCCCACCATCCACTCTGGGGAAGCTCAAAGATGAACTTTAGGGGCTGAACAATCGCATCGTTGGCGTCTAATTATGGCATTTGTGTACAAAATGATGGCAGCCCTACATTTCTCCGTGGCACATCATACGGGAGCTCTCTCTATCTTACCTTGGCTTGGACGCGTTTGGATTGCCGTCTACGCTGGTTTACTGATATTGAAACTCACGGCAGCGACCATATGCCGACATACGTCAAAATTATGGGAATCCATCACCCTTTCTCGCCCACTGTGACCACTTATATTGACTGGCCGAAATTCGAATCCCTGATGGAAAACGCCTGCCGAGATTGGCTTTCCACAAGCCTAGAGGTTGCTATCAGTAATGCAACCCAGTCATGCAGGAGATATACGTCGTTACCTACAAGAGTCACGGATTTTGACATCGAACTTGAACGCCTGCGCGCAATTAGACGGCGTGCCGAGCGGCGGTACAGGCGTACAAAATCCATGCACGACTTAATGGCTGCCAGACGCACCCAGAAGAAAATACAGCGGCACGTCGCACAGGTTCAGGCACACAGGTGGAAATCGTTTTGCGAGTCCCTGGACCCTCGGAAGCCTCTGTCCGCTATATGGAGAACAGTACGTGGACTGGCAACGCCTGTGCAGCAGCGATGCCCGTTCAACGCATTGGCACTCCATGAAAACCGTCCGGAGTTCCAAGTCATGGAGGATTTCTGCGTGAGGGTGGCCGCTACAACCGATATCGTTCCATCTGCGAGGAACAGCCAAGCCCCTAATTCCCGCGATGAATGTATGGATGTTCTCTTTTCAATGTAAGAATTAGAGGCAGCCCTGGCATCCTGCAGGCGTCGTTCTTCACCGGGTCATGATGGAGTAACGTACTCCACCTTATGCCACCTTGGACCTGGAGCTCGACAAACGCTTCTGGATCTATTGAATCAGACATGGACAGATGGTGTCGTACCCCCACAGTGGAAAACAAGCCGCCTCGTTCCATTGCTAAAGCCTGGCAAATCTCCCCTTTACCTAGCGTCGTACCGTCCTATTGCCGTAGCAAGCTGCCTTGGTAAGGTCATGGAAAGGATGATCCTCACGCGGCTGTAGTGGCACCTCGAATACCACAATGCATATCCTGAGGCTATGGCTGGTTTTCGACGAGAGCGTTCTTCTGTTGACTGTGTGGTAGATTTAGTAACATTTGTACAGCACGAAAAAAGCCGCAAACGTCTCTCAGCAGCCCTCTTTCTTGACGTCAAGGAGGCCTATGATAATGTGTTTCACGAGGCTGTGCTAGACGCCCTTCAGCACTTTGGACTCAGTGGCCGAACTTACAAATGGATACGCAGCTTCTTGTCCGGAAGATCATTCTTTGTAATGACAGAAGACGGCCCAACATCGCAGCACACCATTCAACGCGGTGTTCCTCTAGGTGGGGTGCTAAGCCCAACCCTTTTCAACCTCGGTATAATCGGGGTCGTACACGCTTTACCGAAGACTGTCCGCTTATCCATTTACGCCGATGACATCTGTCTGTGGGCGTCGAGTGTCAATCGACCTCAGCTGCGAGCACGACTTCAAAAAGCGGCCAATGTGACGAGAGCATACCTCCGGAAGCAAGGACTGAGCATTTCTAGTGACAAGTGCGTGGTGGTTGCATTTAACCGCAAACACACGTCTCTATATCCCATCACCATCGATGGAAAGTCAATACCTTACTCCAGAAATCACAAATTCCTTAGAATGGTCATCGACAGGGACATGTCATGGAGCGCACATGTGTCTTTCTTAAAGAAGAAGCTCATCGCCATTGCCCACATTTTCAGATTTCCCGCTGGAAAGACGTGGGGCACATCAGTCAGAGGAATGCTGCAGCTTTACCAGGCGCTTTTCCTGGGAGTTTTGCGTTACAGCTTGCCAGTGATATCCAGCACATGCTCTACTAACCTTCGGGCGATCCAGGGAATCCAAGCGCAGGCTCTCCACACCTGTCTTGGTTTGCCGCGATGTGCGTCAACAGTGGGAACAATATACATTGCCCAAGACCATCCTATGACAACTTATTTGACCACTGAGACGCTACCCCTACACATCAGGCTCCTCACAAGGCTACCATGTCACCAACTTGCGCAGCTTTCTCCAAGTCATCCACGCTCTTCATTTGCAGCCATTGTCGCAGCGCACAGGGCCGACGTACCGTCAAGTTACACGCCTGCGGTCACACCGTCTTCCCTGTTGTGGTGCCTGGCAACCCCCGAGATTCGTCTACATGTTCCGGGCATTGGAAAGAAGGCCGACTTACCGCCACTGGCTCTCAGACAGTTTTCTCTGCAGTTACTACACGAACAGCACAATCAACGGAAGCATGTATACACAGATGGTTCTGTGACGTCCTCGAGCTCGCAGGTGCGGTGGTCATACCATCAGAATCAACCAAAATTCGATTCCGTGTCAGCCATGTGACGAGTTCAACGGCTACATAACTTGCAGCCATCCGTGAAGCTCTTCAATACATCATGGAAGCTGCTCCCCAAAAATGGTCCATTTTTATCGATTCCAAAGGCGCCCTGCAAAGCTTCCGAGCAGCCCTACGCTACGGTCCTTTGCACCGGGCTGTCATAAAGGGGCATAATATTGTATTTCAGTGTTTGCCAAGTCACTTTGGAATCACCGGCAATGTTTCGGCTGATGCAGCTGCCCGGACAGGCCATGACAGTGAAAGGACCATCTTGCTTCCACTTGCAAGGACTGATGCAGCTAGGCTGCTTCGTCAGTTCGTGCGGAGGACCTCCATTACTCAATGGTATACACCGGACTTTGTGCACCCCCGCCTCTATAACCAAGATCCTCTACTCCTACGCCGTCTTCCGTGTGGACTGTCTCGATCACAGTCTACTTTACTTTGTAGACTGTGGTTGGGAGTGGCTTTCACGAAAGCCTACTACTTCCTCATCGGGATGGCCAGTAGTGCCCAGTGCGACGCATGCGAGGTTGAAGAGTCAATCGAACATGTGCTTTGTCGTTGCCCGTAGTATTCATCCGAAAGACGTGTTTTCGCCACCGAGCTCAAACGATTGGACAATCAACCATTCACACTAGAGACTATTCTAGTACATCGACCCCTAGAATCGACTTCACAGAAGGCAACAAAAGCCCTTTTGCGTTTTATGAAGGAAACAGGCTTAGTCGAAAGACTATAGTGCCCGCAAAGGGACTGAAGTGTGTGCGCGGCCCTTCTCCTTCCCCCTATTTTTTGCTTGCTTTCTCTTTTATCCCCTGCACACCCCTTCCTCAGTGTCGAGTAGCAATCCGGCCTCTAAGCGTGGATAACCTCTCGGCCTTTCCGTTTGCTTTTCTCTCTCTCTCTCTGCGTGACATGGCGTCGTTATGAGTACTGTCAATTGGATGCCATTTTGGTGCGTTTTCCGCATTCGGAGGGTTTGTGTTGAGGTGCGGGCGCCCCCGTATTTTGGGCAGGCTTGTTGACAGTCTGCTATTTTGTGGAGGTGTGTGTTCGTAGTGCTAGACGTCATCTTCAGAGCAATTGCTTTTACCGTGCTTTTGGTTTTGATGGTCGCAGTGCTGACGACATTGACTGGGTCATCGATGGCGCTTACCGCTGCGGCCGGGTGGGATGCGTAGGGTGCGGCGACCATCAATAGGACTTGACGGAGTACTTGGCACTTGCGTTGCAGTACTTCCCGGCGCTGTGCGTAATGTTCGGGGTGCATGTATGTTACGCGGAAGCCGAAGTGACCCTGATCCGTGGACAGATATCTTGTGGAACAGCTTCAGCGATCTGGTAGCCCAGCTGAGTCAACACCATAGGGCTGGTTTACTTTTGCTTGAGTCTTTCTTGTTGGCTGACGAGCAGGCCTCAGTGATCTCCCACGCCACGTTGTGCAGCTCTAGAACTTCTATGCGTGGGGGTGGCAGTGTGAGAAGGAAAGAATAGCGTTTGCTTGTACGCCTTCCACAGGCGCACGTGGATTTGGTCCTTTTTTGTTTCAGTGGAAGGTAAGCAGTACAGTACACCAGGAAACTCACAACCAGGGCTTCCACCAGCCTGGTTTTACCCTTCATTTCTTGTACAGGATTGTGACTCAGCTCATTGTACACATGATTTGCGAGGTGCTGTGGTTGAGACGGTGGATAGTCAGCTGTCCTCCTTCGCTACGTCGCTCTTTGTGAAGTCCCAGTATGCGGAGAGTCAAGCCAAAAAGGTTGTCGCTCTTTTTTAGCTTGAACTGAATGGCGGGGCTGGCTTGCGTTCGGGAAAGGACTCGCGCTACTTCCGGACCATTGAAACCCGCACATACTGGCGCACTCTTCAACTACGTTCGTGGCTTTCTGGAGCGCGCCCCGCATGTCGCCTTCTGCTCCGCCTATGGTGAAGCTTCTGCCACAAGCAAACTCCGTTCCGGGCATGAAACATGCGCTCCGCGTAAACTTCACCATTGGACTACTAGTGGGCCAGAAGGCGACAGGCAGGACGCGCTCCAGAAAGCCACAAACGCAGTGCAAGAGTACTCCAGTACGCGCGGGTTTCAATTGTCCGGAAGAAGCCCGGACGAGGACTGCTTCTTGCTTTGTGCCCCTGTTGGGCATGGTTTGAAGGGAAATTCCTTGTGGCTCATTGTCTACAGTCGCCGTATCCCCCATGAGGAATGCCTGGATGTACTAGAACATTGTTCATCAGAATTGATATTGTTTAGATTTGCGAGGTTGGTGTCATCGCTCCCATTGTCAAACGCTCCTTCCAGATTGACTGCGTGGATTGCTTTGCTAGAGGGAGGGCAAATGTGCGGCAGGACGTCCTCATTCAGTTGCAGTCTTGAGTTAACGATGGGGTCGAAAGCCAGTCATATTGTGCGGGTACGTTTTGTCCTTCTAGCACCGGTTGTAGGTGGTTCAGGATCACCTGCTCAATAAGCCTCCTTGCACACGAAGTTAGCAAAATGGAGCGCAATGCGTCCACCTTCGGTATATTGCCTGGCACCCCCGAATAGGCGCTATTTCGGCGTGTTTTTATTAGGACGGTATTATTGGGTGGACTAGCTGGGGTTAGAACGGCCATTGCACGTGCGAATACGCGCGGGAAGCAAAGGGGGGGGGGGGGTAATGTACTAGTCTTAGAACTTATCTAGTATGTCGTTGTTGCTGTCAGGATGGGAGCGGAGCAAGGGCTGGATTGCTTTCTGACTCCCCAGTTCGCTCTGTGTTAGCTCCCGCATGAAGCCTAATAGCGTCCATCTCTTTGCGGCCAAGGCTGTGGCAGAGCTTACGCCAGTTCTTCCTCTTAACTCAGCTGCGTGCTCAGCTGCCTATTGCGTGACCTACGTGATACTGCATTTGAGTTGTGTTATGAATAATCATTTTGTCTCTCCCGAATTCGTTGGAGGCGTTTTGTGCTCTTCAGAGATGTAGGAAGTGCGTGCCTGGTGATTCTGTGGTGAGGGCGATCTCTATTAAGTATTTGTTTGCGTCCTTCTGTAAGGCCGCGACCTATTGCTCAAGTGAACTTATGGCAGATGTGACACTTTATGCTCCTTGTTCGCGAAAGCCGAACCCTACGGTTATTGCCGGGCACTTCAAGGTCTAAAGAGCACTCGGGTGATGGTCTCGACAATCAAGTTATTATAGCATCGTGATGCTGTTTCCGATGCGAGTTTGGTATGTTGGGTCATTGAAAATGGTTAGACGGTGTTGCTGAGTGGTAGCGCTTAACTTCCTGCCCTATGCCATTGCGCACTTATAGAGTAACGCTGGATACGCAGTGTGTAAATCCCCTATTAGTGTCAGGGTGTTTCTGCCCGGCGCACTCCCTGCTTCCATTACCAAATATTCAAACGTGTCAAGGCCATGGATGGGTGGGCTGTAGGCGATTAGCAAAATGCATTCATTTGGCCCCTGGTATCCGGTACATCTTCTAGAAGCACGTGCTCAATGTTGCAGCCATCGATTTGGCATTGTATGACTGCGATGGTTTGTGCTGTGAGGGTGGCTACCCTAGGTGGAAGTCCCTCCGAGAAATGTGCGTTGTTGCCTGTGTGGAGTGGCATCCTTTCTGCGTCCTGCAATTTGGAGACGGGATGTTCTATGCAGGAAAGTAGGCAGAGCTGTCTATCGTCACTTTCATGCGCTTTTATTGACATTTAATTTGAGTGCCCCCGTTCTAGCCCATCTCGTTAGAGCTGGTGATCGATTATAATGCACATTAAAATGCATTGGAGGTAACTGACATCAGACGGCGCCCACACTCAGCGTCACCTTGTACGTGCGAGAAGACGCTTTAATGCTTCGAAGCGTGAAAAGCTTCTGCAGACGTTCCCAGAAATGAACTCTAGCGATCAATAATAACTGCCTCAGTATCTGGAGCACGTGACACCAGTAACGCTAGTGTTCTGCGAAACGGTGAAACTGAATCGCTTTTTAGGCAGAATTTAGACACCACGCCATCCATAATTTCAAAAATATCCCGCTGCCACAAGCCTCATCAACTTGTCGCCAGCTGAGATATGTCTCTTAGCGTTGTCCCCTGCGACTCACAAAGGTCAACGCCTTGTGGTACATGAGTCGGGATAAGTTCAAATGTGACGGCAAAGGACAAAGGAGTAGAAAACACATTTCCCCTTCAACCCACTGACGTCAAAGGAGACATTATCTCGGAGCGAAATTTGTGCACTTTATTATCGACTTTCCATCATTCCGTGTCATGGTACAGTTGGTATACACACACGGGTCTTTTGCCTTTCGTCCTGCAAAATTACCCGACCACAGCCGTGAACTCGGGCTTCCAGAAGAAAGGGCGGCAAGTTAATCCGAATATGACTCACTCCGCGTGTGGTCTTAGAGAGTCAAATCACTATAAAGGAGGGACCCCCTAAGGGCAACTGATGCACCTTTCGGAATGTTTGGTGACATTTGTTAGCTTTCTGCAACTTCTCTCGTTCGGGCATTGTTGCTTTTATCTCAAAGCACCCAGCGCAGTTGCACTGAAAGCAATGCTTTGTAAGTGTCAGGTGCATTCGCGTTTTTACAATGCGTTAAAGCGATCAGGAAGGCGTTCCTGCAGCGCTGCGTTTACACTACAAAGAAACCTGACAACCACATTGCTCCCGCTCCTGAATTATGGATTCTGGGGTTTCGCATAAAAGCGGTTCGTTCGAGCAACAGCTGACCGGCAGACCGCCGAATCAAAGCTGTCAGATGCAGAAACAGCGTTTTGTATTCGAGTCTTTGGTCCCATGGCAACGTTCCACGTGTCAAAGTGCCCATCTGTGTTTTGATGAACCCCGTTTAAAAGGGACCAGTCCCCATCCGTTACTTTCAATGCGGGTGCCCACTGGGCTTCAAGTGAAGTTGAACTTCGCCTGTAAAAACGTGATCACATCAAAACTTGCCGAATAATGGACTTACGAAGGTTTTAAACTCTGCCTCACTTTTCCTTGGGTGGCCGACGGGTAGTGAGCCGCATATCAAGTCCACAAGTGAGTTTCGCGTTACTTTTATTTCCTTTGTGGTGCCATGGTCAACAGGTCGTGCCCTGCACGTGCTAATGTACCCAGTTGTCCGTTTTATATAAAATGTTGAGTTATTTATTGAAGCGCCTTCTCTGTTCTGGTTTTGTTTCTGTGCCGCCGTGCTGCGGTTGCGTCATGCTGCGATAAACAATACATGATTTTACTTCTTCAGCGCATGCGTCTTGCAAGTATGGTGACTGCAACAAAACTACGGCAAGAAACGAGCTATAAGTAACTGCAGATCTGAATCAGGATTTTCACCGATGACCTTCCAAGAGCTCTTTAGCACTTAAAATTCCGACGCGTATGCAAAGATAGATTTATACGCACATCTGACAGATATTCAAAATGTCAGCCCGGCTCACAGCATGGTCTTCTGCTTGAAATGAGAGATAATGATTGCAAAAATGTCGAGTGAAAGGTGAAGAAGATTAATGAAATTCATGGGCCTTCACGCTGACGCCTTCGGTGACGAACAACAAAGTATGGTTTCGAAATAAAATCATTACTTCACTTCTCTAAAGTAAAAACTGTGTTCGCCCTTGGTTTCATTTCTTCAAACCTGGTCTTTCTCTGCGGACCCTGTAAACGCGGAGACACTTATTAAACGAAGCTTATGTGGCTAAGGTATCATGTATTTTTGACGTCCCAGAGCAAAAAGTTCCCAGGCACCGCTGGTCTTTCAAGCGCGAGGCGTTGGAAAACAAACGTTTCGGTACGTGGGCACCACCCAAGCTTCAAGCCTTATAGAAAACATGAATAGACCCTCGAGCTTATGGCTCTTATATTTGGGACAAGCATCTTGAGTACACTAGTTATCGATAGGTACCGCTTTCAAAATCAAAACATGACTCAGACCTCAAACTTAGGCGTCTCATCTCTTGGATGTGTACTTTGGGTAGATTAGTTATCGATAGCCGCCATTTTGAAGATTAGTAGAGCCAAAACATTCCTAGAGTCGGACCCTAAACTAGACTTTGGCTATTGGTTCCGCCATTGTCTTAGCAAATGTAAACAAACAAACAAACAAATAAATAATAAATCTTGAAGTAGACTGTTTTTCATCCCTTGTACAGAGCACAGGGCGGTTCAAGCAACGAACGACAAGAAAAAATTAGATCTTGGAACATGGTAAAATAGCGTTGTGAATAACCCACACGTTTCAGCTGTGAACACATTTGGCTCCTTTCTTTATTCAAACCGAAGCCGCATATTTGTGGTGGTTGTTAACTGTCCGACGTGTTTAATAAATTCAGGGAAATATAAAACCTCCGACCCTGTCATGTAAATTTCACCGCCCCAATTTCTTCTCTGCGAACTCGCCGCTTGTAATTGTGCGAGGAACGGTTGACACATCACTGGAGCCAGCGCGAGTGTAAACCGCTTTTTGACAAGTGTCTGATAATCGGCAACGACAAGAAATCGTTCTCTTGCAAAATAATAGTGGTCGAGAAAATATATCTCTAGTTTGGAATCGCGCTGAGTCAGTGCAACCTTTTGTTATTGCGGGTATCTGAAAAAGAATAGTGTTTCCGAAGACTATTATAACTACGCGCATGTGTGCGATGTCGATGAGAGCGTTGACAAATACAAAGGCCGGTTTCTTCGTAGTATACCATGTTGGAAGTTTGCGCACGTCGTGCCCTCTATCGTATGATCGTCAATTTATTAGGTTCATTATGCACCGCCGACATGCCCAAACCATGGCACATTTAGATTCCATCGGGAGGAAACAAACGGTTCGCTTTCGAAATATCTTATACAGCGCGTGAATGTCTGACCAGGCCTACACAACTACACAAGGTTAGTGAAAAAGAGTATAGCAACGACATAAGCTTGCCGCCGTTCCTGCATGGTTTCAGTTAATGAAAATAACAAGTTAAGGAAAGGAAACTAGTTAAAATTGTGGTTGATTCCTCTGTCATAGGAATCAGTAAAACACGATAGTGAAATGTGCAGCGAAATGAGCAGCTCAGCATGATTTGCGGGTCGGCTGCTATCTTGTGGGTGGGCTTGGCTAGCGACGTTCCGCTGACCGGTCACTTCGGCAAAGGTGTACTGGCGTCATTTCTGTCACGGATATGACGCCAGGGAAATCTTGGGGCATCGCGGCATAAAACACTTTCGAAAACCGAAAACGAGCAACCCTAAGGATAACTTACTCTCTAGTACTAAAGGTTGTTTCCCCGCAAGAGGACCCTGTGTGCAGGGGTGCACGCTTTACAGGCCGCTTGCTTCGTTGTACTGGTGTCACTTCCCTGACGGATATGACGTCAGCGAAATATTCGTGTATCCGGGAATAAAACACTTTCGTGGGAAAAGCTTTCTTCGACCTCAAGCGCTTTATGGTGAGTTATAAGTATCGTACAAAACCCGCTCGGCGCGATGGTGTTTTTATTTATTTACGTGCGGTCCTCCGTGATCAGAAACTATGCGAGGTAAGGGAGAGACGCCTTGCCTTTATGAGGAAGTGAGGATAGGTGCAGAAAGAAAACGGTCTAATAATGCCAACTTGTTAAAGAGAACAAGCAATATACATTTAGCCCATGCAGCAATGCACCAAACCAGGCGTTGTACACCTCGAAAGAATCTGCATTAGTTAAAAATCCCCAGGTGGTCAAAATCAATCCGGAGCCCTCCACTACGGCACGCCTCATCGCCTGCGTTGCGTCGGGCGCTTTAAACCCTACAATCAGTTGAAAGAATCTGCATTATGTCTCAGTTTTCCAGTTTTCAGTAAGATGCGTCCACGCTCCCACGTTCCAAAAGTTGCGCATAAAGATAGTCCTAGCAAGGGTGATGTGCCAAGAATCGGAGCCATGCTAATGTAGAGAAGGAGGAAAATGCGCAAAGGGAAAATGTCGTGATGCTTTGCTCCCGTGTCTTAATCCAAACAAGCGTAGATATCCTCTGCCACTCGAATCAAGCTCGCCGGCCTTAGCAGGCCCCAGGAGAAGTGTCGGAAAACACTTGATAATACGCGTAACCACACATTAATTTCAGTCAGTTAAGAAGTTCACTGAATCAATCAATCCAATCAGTCAATCAATACTTAGAGCGCGAGCAATACCAAAGTCGGCCACAAAAAAAAATCTGTGCGGGAACTCGAAATCCTGTGTTGTGCTGCTGAGTCGAAGGACGTGCGGATCGATCCCGGCCGCGGTGGTTGCTCTTCAGGTGGGGGCGAAAAGCGAAAACGTTCGTGTGTCGAGATTTCGGCGCACGTTGAAGATCCCCAAGTGGTCAAAATTAATCCGGAGCCCTTAACGACGGCGCACCTCATAGCCCACCAGCAGCTTCTGCGCATTAAACCCTACAATGAAAAACGAAAAAAAAAAAACTGAACCTGAGTGCTTAAAGGCCAACTGCACTCAAAATTTCGACTTCTTGAGAACCCTATTTCCGTATAGTCTGCTTAAAAAGAAAGCAACATGCAAAATACAACAGCTGAAATACGCACGTGGACGCCGCAAGCGGCCAGCAAAAATCGGCGATTTGCACTATACCGAAACCGAGGAGAGCGCTGCCATTGCAGTGACGTTGCAGCCGTCCAGCGAGCGGCCGGACGGTCACCAGTTCGGGAGAATGCCTGCGCGCAAGCTCTACGCGCGCACGGGGCAGCAGTGCTCGACCGGTTCTCCCGCTGCGTGGCTGGCCAGAGGAAAAAATTGGCCGCGTATCTGCTCCTTTCGTTGCAAATGTCGTCAAAAGACGATAGTCTTTATCGACTTTTGCCAAGTAAATGCCTCCCTTCGCTTTACCGCTCACCTCTCATGTTGTTCCTCTTGCGTCGCGCTCCTCCCAAGGTAAAGACACCAAAGGTTTGCTTAAATCATTTTAAATTTCCCGCGTTCCACTGCTCCAAACCGGGTGTCTCGATGCGAACGCTGCCGTACGGCGAAGACGCGCGTTAATCGAGGCACCCTACTTCAACGTTTATAGAAGCGCGTTTCCCTACTCCACTTGCGTTGCAAGCAGAACGTGGAAACTATCTAGTGGAACCTTGCGTAACTGTTGCCGGTTGATTTCTTAAAATGGCGCCAGAAGCTATAGTGGCGCTGGCGACAGCAGGCGACGGCGGAGTAAATTCTTTTTCTGCAGTTGATGAAGTATTTAATTTCGCAAAAGTCAAGCATGTTTGAATTTTTATAAAGGAACACTGCAAATATCACTTCTGTATTAATTTGTTGTCTCATATTTACGTAATGTCTTGTTCTTCTTCAACAATGTTGACAAGTATGAAAATTACACCGGACCAAGACGGGTAGATTTAGCTGTGACTATATAAGACTGCGCAGGCATTGTTTTGCTTTGGCCGGGTGGCTGAATCGAGTCACAGACAGACAGACGGACAGACATACAGACACACAGACATACAGACAGACCAAAATTTCTTGGTTTAAGTAGCCCAAGAAAGACTATCGTCTTTAAAAGCCACCGTAGGCTGGAACGTCACAGGCGCGTCATGGCTGTTTACGCGATCCGCCGGCAGGTGCAGAGTGGTCTGCGGCGGAGCATTTTTAAACGCTTCTGACTGATTAACGAGGCGTTTCACGGGGCTACCACTTGTGTCTCAGCTTATTTGGGGGTACTTACTACGCATTAAAAACAAATTTGGCCGAGGTGAAATTTGAGTGCAGTTGGCCTTTAAATTACGTAAAAATAGAGTAGCACATACCCGCTGCGCACTATTGAACAATGCTTTATATTCAGGAATGGATAAACGTTCTGTACAATACCGGAGCAACTAAGTGGTCATTCTTTTTCAGTATTAGCCTTTTAACTGCACCAAAGTTGTACTGATGCGCTCGGCTTCTGCTGAGTATTCCCGTGGGTAGGTGATGCTTCAAGCAGTCTTGAAGCTCGGGCTACATTTCTCGTAGTTGAGCACTTCAGTGTATTAAAGTATTGTGTTATCTTGACAAGCAACACGGCCACATATTCCACGCTTGAGCTTTGTCATTATACCTTCCCCGTCCGACAGAAAGGGCAACTGAAAATGGCCACCCAGGGAGCAAAAGCATTCTCAAAAGCATCGCGCAATTAGCGATGATTCTCAATTCGAGAGTCGCAATTTTAGGAAGCCATTTGTTCTCCTTGAGGTAGCCAACAAGTCTGTTTCAGATGCTTGGTACGAGTTAAGGGTTAGGCTGTGTCTAGAGTGCCGTCCCACGGTGCTATATCGACATCCGTCTTGTAATAAGGAAGGGGAAAGAGCGAGAACAAACATGAACACGCCGACACCACACTTTTAGGGAAAAGTTCAAGGAAAGCAAATCCGGATTTTAAAATACACTAGGTTTCCTACCAGGAATGGCTGGCCGCCCCCTTGTCCAATCTCACGGGGAAAAAAGCCAAAGTAGATACACTGAGGTACATGCTCCAATAGTTGAAAACAATGTGACCACGCGCCCCAAATAACTAGCCTCAGATGGTGTGCGGTGTTCTTGAGTCATTCCGCTTTCGGTCACCGGGTCTCGAAGAGTCGCTTCTAGTTTCTCGACAATCCGAATTTGTCGCCCTTGCTGAAGAAGCGACATGGTGGAGCGGAGAAGCGGAAGGTGCCTAGAAAAGGGTAATGCTAGAGATTTTTTACGCTCCACAACTGCCAACGACCAGTTGCGACCCTTTATAAGGGTAACGCCTCCCCCGGCTTTTGAGGATAGGAGATATTCTCATGTCGAATCTCGGCAGCGAACTTCTTCGCCGATGCAAAACCAAAGCAGGAGCAGGTGATGATGATGGTTTGTGTTAAGTGTTTATTGGTGCAAGGCCAGCTACGGTAAACAGCGCCAAAGACGGTTGCTTAACGAGGACTCACCTGATCACCTTCCTATAGCGCTTACTACTTCATGACGCACATGCTTAAAAAGCATCCTGCGCCGATACAAAATGTTTTACAAATCCAACTAAATGTTCATAATTTTGTTTTTGTTATAAATATTGCCCATCTTTACTGAAGTAAAAATAAACAAGAAATGCCTTTTGGTTTATCTAGTTTTCATTAGATGGCGCTAGTGGTCTTCCATGCGAGAATTTTATTTTTTATTTCAGTACAGAAGTGAGATATGTCTATAATAAGCAAACTAGGCTGTTGTGGACATGTGGTGGTGGTGGTGGTGAAACATTTATTCAAGTGAAAGAGGTTCGCGCTTGAAAGCAGGAGAAACCCTCAGTCCAGGGCCCCTGTGGCGGCTGCGGTCCTGCGTGCCCGGTTCACCAGCGGTCGCTGGTCCTCAGGGTCCGAACTGCACAGCGTGGCCTCCCACTTCTCGAGGGCGGGGTTATGAATGATGGGGGCTGCTGGTGTGATTTGGCAAGCCCACGCGGTGTGGTACGGTGGTGGATGTTCGCTGCAGTGTGTGCATGTTGGTGGATACATTGTGGGGTGTATGATGTGCAGGAAGCTAAGATGGGGGTATGTGTGTCTGTAGTTGCCGCCAGGCTACAGCCTCCCCTTGGGTGATCTTCTGGTGCGGCGGTGGGTAGGCACATCTGGCAAGGCGGTGGTGTTGCATAAGTGCACGGTACTGCTGCTGGATAGGCTCTGGGTCACGGAGCGACTGGTGCGGTGCCCGGAGGGTGCATGCTCGGGCGGTAACATGTGCTCACTCATTTCCGTCGAGCCCTGCATGACCTGGTGTCCATATTAGTACAGTTGGGTTTAGGGCGTCCTTGTGCTTTTTTAGTAATCGGATCCGACCGTTGCCGCA
Organism: Haemaphysalis longicornis; assembly: GCF_048455015.1. Lineage (NCBI taxonomy): Eukaryota > Metazoa > Arthropoda > Arachnida > Ixodida > Ixodidae > Haemaphysalis > Haemaphysalis longicornis. The sequence goes on along the minus strand of NW_027526422.1, from coordinate 68,736,592 downwards.
GTTTCTGCATGCCTTGGCAGTCTGTAATTATATGAAGTGGGCTATTTGAAGTTGGAGACGTCATCGCCAGTGCGATGGCAGTTCCTTCGGCTTCAACGATGTTTTTGGTTTTTACGGTCGCAGTGCGAACGACATCGCCCGATCCGTCAATGACACTAACTGCTGTGGCTGAATGGGACGCGTAGTGGGCCGCGTCTGTGAAGCGCACATGCGGGTGGTCCGAGTACTTCCCTTGCGGGAATTGTACCCGTGCTTGTCTGCGCTGTGCGTGATGCTCAGGATGCATGTTTCGCGGGAGCGGAGCAACCCTGATGAGCGTGCGGATGTCCTGAGCAACAGTTTCCGGACGAGGGTGGCTGGCGTCCGCTATCCGGTAGCCTAGCTAGCTGCCTCAGCACCGTGCGACCAGTCGAAGTTTGTCTTAGCCGCTCTAGTTGACTGACAAGGTGGGCATCAATGATCTCCCGCACCTTGTTGTGCACCCCGAGCGCTTCCAGCTTACTAGTGGCGGTGTGAGGAGGGAGGCCTAGCGCTAGCTTGGGCGCCTTCCTCAGTAGTATATCAAGTTGGTCCAGTTCCCTCGGTTTCAGCGGGAGGTAAGGCGTATAGTATACCACGCGGCTGACAACCAGTCCTTGCACCAACTTGATGACATCATCCTCTTTCAAACACTGGGGTCGGTTTGTGACTCGACTTACCATACGCATGATTTGCAAGGCAGTGTGGTTGAGGCACTGGATGGTTAGCGTTACTCCTCCGTCTTGCTGGATGTAAAGTCCCAGTATGCGGATGGTTGAGACTACGGGGATGTCGCTACCCTGGAGCTTTATTTGCAATATGGTGGGTTTCAGGGGCTTGCCAAGTGGTTTGCACCTCAAAATGATGAGCTCGGACTTCACCGGGGAGCATTAAGACCACGCACACTGGTGTACTGTTGGACTGCGTCAGCGGCTTGCTGGAGCGCATCCTGCATTTCGCCTTCTGACCCACCAGTAGTCCAAATTGTGATATCATCTGCGTAGAGCGCATGTTTAATCCCCGGGATGGCATTGAGTTGTGGGAGTTTCATCACAGCTATATTTAATAATGTTGGAGAAAGCACCGCTCCTTGTGGCGTTCCTTTGTTGGACATGGTCTGAAAGACCGTTCGTAGTGGTCAGATACCCACAGTCACCGTGCGATCTGTGAGGAATGCCTGGATATACTGGAACATTCGTTTTCCACAGTTAGTGTCACTTAGGTTTTCGAGGATGGCGTCGTGGCTCACATTGTCGAATGCTCCTTTTAAATCGAGAGCGAGGATAGCTGTTCTGGAGTGAGGATAATAAATGTGCGCCAAAACGACTTCCTTTAGTTGAAGGAGGATGTCATTAGTTGACAGGTGGGGCCGGAAGCCGAACATTGTGTGCGTATGAATGTCTTGGGCTTCTATGTGTGGTTGTAGGCGGGAGAAGGTCACACGCTCAAAAACCTTCCGTACTCACGACGTTAGTGATATGGGACGAAATGTGTCCAGCTTCGTAGGTTTGCCTGGCTTCGGAATGAGCACCATTTCAGCGTGTTTCCATTGAGACGGTATTGTGCCCCGTTCCCAGCGCTCATTGAAGTACCCCGTTAAGGCTTGGATGCTTGTGTCGTTGAGGTTCCGGAGTACCTTGTTAGGGACCTTGTCTTTACCCGGAGTGGTGTTGTGGGTCAGGGCTTGAAGTGCCTGCCAGTCCTCCTGTGTCGTTATTTGTTTGTCCAGCTCCGGGTTGGGACGGTCAGCGTACGTGCGAGGAGGCACGGGAGGTAAACGTGTGCCAACTTGCTTGCCTTTAAGCTTATCCAGTACCTCGTCGTCCATGCCAGGATGAGAGTGTAGCAAGCGCTGGATTGCTTTCTGACTCTCCAGCATACACAGCGCGGGGTCCAGCAAGTGGCGGACGAGCTTCCGTGTCTTTGCTGTTCCAAGAGTACCCTGTGAGCTCTAGCAGAGCTGACGCCAGTTTTGTCGCGTGAGCTCAGCCGCGTACTCCGCTGCTTGCCGCGATATCTCTGCTATCCTGAATTTTATCTTTCTGTTATGTTTCTGCCTCTTCCATCTTCGTTGGGGGCCTTTGCGTGCTTCCCAGAGATGGGGAGGTGGGAGACCACTGCAGGCGCTTCTGTGGTGAGGGCAATCTCTTTCCATTGTTTGTTTACATCGTGGTGCATGTCCACGATCCATTGCTCAAGTGAGCTTAAAGGAGCCATGAAGAGAAAACACAAGTTTGTTTCATTCAAAAGATTGTCCCGTTAGAATCATACTGACACCACTTTTAACGTAAACTTCGCTCAAATAAGCTGCATAATTAGGAAAAACGGGAATGGTCATGCGACCCACCAGCTCATTTCCCGCAACAGAACCTATGATGTCACATGAGCTAAGCTCTGCGATTGGCGGAGGCTGGCAGAAGCAGACGCAAATTAGGTAGAGCTTACAAACTAAACGAACGAGCGATTTGCGCTTAAATTTAGGGCACATTCTTTACAAAGCAATAAGAATGATGGGACAAACAGTGGAAGTTACGAAAGCATAGAAGTACTGATGCGTTGTGCTGTTCGTACTGCGCACAGCATGCTTGGTTTAGCTGCACAGCACTACGGGGCTTGGGGTTGTCTCAGACGACACTGGCCGATTGACGCAAGCAACGGTGTCTTACGTGACCCCATTTGTCGAGCGAGCACTGTTTCAGGGAACGAATATTTTCTCCCAGAACAAAAACAAGCCAGGTTTAAATGCGGGCAAAAACAAACCCAACGCTTGCCACGGTATGGTGGCGCCATCTAGGTTACGGGACGTAAAGAAACGCGAGAACAAACCAACACCGCTGTACAGGGTGGATACAACCTTTGAACGGTCCCGTGCCGCCGCAATTGGGCCAACGGGCTCAACGCGTTATTCTTTTCGTTTCCCACGAGACCTAGCAATGCGAAACAGACAATATGATTCAAACTTCTTCAGTAAACCGCGTTGCGGCGATAATTTTAGCGCGGTTTTGACACAATGACTTGCTTCGGCGGTGAGCGAGCAACCGAAAATGGCGGCGCCATCGTATTCTTGTCTCGACCCTGTACGGCGGATGCGTGAATGAAGGTATTCTAGGCTGCAGAGCGGTCGGTTCCTGTGATGTCATTTGGGACCACGAAAACGCACGATTGAGCGGGAAAATCAAAATTTTAACCTAAATTGTTTAATTTCTCAGTGAATAAAGCACCGTTTGTATCCGGACAAGCGCTGGGGGCACTATAAAACACGAAATCTTTCGAATAAAACCAACTTGCATTTTCTCTTCATGGCTCCTTTAAGACGGCTGTGTCGCTTTAGGCTCTGTGCTTGCGAAAGGTGGTCCAGTCTATCATTTTCGTGGACTTAAGTATTCGACGTAAAGGAGCGGTCGGGATGATAGTCTGGATAATATAGTGATCACTGCCCAGCGACTCTTCCAGATTTTGCCACTCAGCTTGTGGAACGTTTTTGGTCAGTGTTAGGCCAGGACTGGTATACCGTCTGATGCTGTTCCCGATGCGAGTTGGATTTGTTGGCTCAGTGAAAACTGCTAGACGGTGTTGCTGAATGGTAGTGTGGAGCTTGTTGCCCTTTGGCGTGGCGTACTTGTAGCCCCCACATGGGATGCGCCGCGTTGAAGTCTCCTACTATTACCAGGCCGTTTCTGCCCTCCGCACTCTCTGCTTTCATTATTAAGTATTCGAAGGTATCGCGGCGATGGTTTGGCGGCCTATAGATGTTTAACACAAATACACTCGGTTGGTCCCTGGTATGAGGTACAACTTCTATGAGTACATCCTAATGCTGCAGCCATCAATTTGATGTTGCACGACAGTGATAGTTCGTGACGTGAGTGTGGCTACCCTAGGCGGAAGGTTCTCGGAGAGGTGTGTAACATAGCCTGCCATGTGTGGTGTACATTCTGTCTCCTGTAGTGCTATCGTATCAAGTTTTGTCGTAGAATTGCTTATGTACTGCATGAGCGCGCCTTGTTTCTTCGAGTAGCTCCGATAATTCCACTGCCAAAGAGTGAGGAATTTAGTCTGTCGGTTTGGGGCTCTAGCCATCCTGCTGCGAAAGAGAGGTGGCGAGATTTAGAGTGGGTCGTGCGTATGGCTTGTCACGCTTCTCATTGCGCACTATAGGTAGATGTCAGCGTCGTAATATGCATGTTCTGCAGCCTTTCCACCATCGTGCTTAACTTAGTTAGGGTTTCCTGGATAGCCAACATGCTCTGCTGTATGAGGGCTTGATTTTCGGGTAGTAAATTATCTGAACTTGCGTATCGATGTTGGATAATGGGGTTTCGATTTGCTGTTCAGGTATAAGCCCACTGTCTTATTCTTTAGCATGGAGCGCCTTGCGGAGTTCCTGATGTGCATTCCTGAGCTCCACGTTTTCAGCTCGAAGTGCTTTGACCTCGTTGGAGTAGAAGAGCGGTTTCGGGAGAAGTGTGTGTTGTGTCCCGAGTTGAGTGCGCGTGATTTCGAGCAGTGGGAGGCAGCGCTACACGCGCAGCCCAGTTCACCTTGGTTACATCTGCGACTCCTACCTGCGGGTCACCGGGGTTCCTGGTCCACGTTGACAGTCTGGAACTGAATCTGGGGCGGTTGCCGAAGCTGGGTTAAGGGCCACATCTGGAGGCAGACCTGGTGCCTGGTTGCGAACGGCTCGGAGATCGGTAACGGTGCCGGGACCAGGAGCGGCGTCCCGATTTCGAACAGGCTCTTGGATCGGGAACGGCGCCTGTATTTAGAGAGGGTCTTGCTCTTGTATCGGGAATGGCGCTTCGACGTGGAGTGAGCCTGACTCTGGGAGGGAGAACGGCGCCTCGATTTGGAACGGGCTCGGGCAGCAGACCTGGAGGAGCCGTTGCTGCTCTTCTAGTAAAAATGAATGCTTTGACGACCCGCTGCGTCGCAAAATTCCAGCCGGCAGTTCCTCGCTCACGTCGTGGGTCATGCCTTGGCGACGTAAGTGCTTTCGTAGTCGCGCCGGGCATGTCTTGTCCGCCGTAGGGTGGTCGCCTTGGCAAAGTGCGCAGGTGAGCTTGCAGTCATGATCTTCCCTTCAGCTTGCTTGTCCGCACTGTGGGCAGTGGCTGGTTACGGGATTTGGGCAGATACCTGCGTGGTGCCCTACGCGCAGGCATATTGTACAGACATGTCGCGTCGACCGGTACGGGAGGCAGCGTGTTTCAGCCCCATAGTAGTACACGTAGTGCGGCACACGTCTCTCCTCGAAGGTGATGACAGCTGTCTGTGTTGGACCCAGCATCCGCGCATACGGGATACTGTGGTTCGGGGCTCGGAGGTGGGCTTGGAGGTCCGAGGGCTCGGTGCCAGGCTCGATACCATGGATCACTCTTTTCAGCGAGTTGTCGGGTGCTGCTACGTAAGCGAACACCGCGTGCTCCTTGCCGGCGAGCTTGATGTGCGTGAGTTTTTGAAGTATATCGGCCGTCTCTGCGTGCGGTGTGCTGATAACTGCTACATTCTCTGTGATGTTGGTGCGCATGAGGAGGCGATTTTCGGCCCAGCTTGGGTGGTTGTTGCAGGCGAGAGCAATCTTTTGAGCAACGTGGTGGAGGTTCAGACCCTCGCGTGGTTGTATAACCGCTTTGTATTCCTGCCACAGAAGTCGGGGTGGTATTCTTCGCTTTGAATACAGTTTAGGGTTGAGACAAGTCGGGCTTGAAACGCCATCGTGGCCTTCCGGAACTAGTACACGCTACGATTTGGGGTAGTACACCGAAAACCAGCCACCATCTTGCTTGGGGGTGTCTACCGGGTTGTCCATTTCTTCACAGTCCATTGCGGAGATAAAAACTGCCAAATAAAGCGAGCGCACAGCTCTCGACCATGTCTGTGCTTTTTAGCACGGGCGCGATCAGTGCACGCGCAAGTGGCTGCTGTGTTCACTCGTAGCCTGGCAGTCCTCGCTACAGAATTTCAAACGGTCATAAAATACCGGAAGTTCCATTCACCGACCTGTGTGTGGACTTGTTCGATGCCGCTAGTCGAGTGGAATCCGTTAGTACAAATTAATGCATTGCATGGCGCGTTTGTCGAAAGTTTCAACTTGTGGACATGTATATGTACTTTTATAAAATCTTTTCCCATTCGTGCCCGGTGGATTTTAGGACCGTGGGCAAGGAAGTAGTAAGTCTCATAGGAATTTTAACGTGTGAGACCATCGCCTCCTGTATAGAGGAGGTGATGACGAGACCCCTTAATGATACCGTTGTAAGTGTGAATGCTAAACTATGTCAGTAGAAACAAAAGTGAAGCGACATAAAATCGAATGAAGATGGCTGGTGTATACAGCCAGGATAATTATGCATGATATGTAAGGAGCTCTAGAAATTTGACGTCGGTTAAAAAGTGAAAGTGAAAAACTCGCTAATGGAAAACATTTGGTTGTCGGCCCCCAATTATGATTGGGGTAGCAGGATGTGTTGTCTGTATAGTTCAGGAAAATGTTTGTGTCGTGCGGTGTCGGAGTGCCTTGCAATTAGTTATGATTGTAACTACGGATAGGGACTCGACGCACCTGCTACACAGGGGTCTTGAAGATCCCGTGTGCAGATACAATTGCGTTTCATGTGTGTACCCTATCCGTAGCCAAGGTGACCTCTTTGTATCTTTTGTGTGTGACAGGGGTGTATGGTCCAAAGTGTGATTTTATTACGTGTAATTTGATGTCTGGCTGTTAACTCCAGAGTGTTTGCCACGCTTTACGGAGGTGTTGTTTCATGTGTGGTTTGAGGTCAGTGTAGGGTACCGTTGTTATGTCTATGGTGTTTCTTAGTCCAGCCGCAATGGCCCTTTCATCCGCCATCTCCTTTCTAGCGTTCCTAGCGTGTCCCGGGATCGAGCAAAGGACCAGCTGACGCCGCTCCGCCCACCGGCGAGTTGCGTCGGCGTACCTTCCCGCTTATTGATTAACTTCGAGAGTTCGGCTAGTTCTATTCTGTCAGCTGACAGACAGCTGACATACGGAAGACATACGGAAGACAGCTGACATACGGAAGACATACAGAAGACAGCTGACATACGGAAGTATAATATGGAGAGGATCGAATACGTTGTAAAAAACGGAGGTAGCCTGAAAGCAGTGAAGAGACGTCTTGGCGTGGGGAAAAATCAGCTGTATGCACTTAAGGATAAGCAAGGCAATGTCATCACAAATAGGGATAAAATAGTCACAGTGGCCGAGGAGTTCTATAGAGATCTGTACAGTAGCCGGGACATACAGAATAATGCCGAACGAGACAGTAGTTCAGAGGCGATAGACATCCCACCAGTAAAGACCGAAGAAGTAAGGAAGGCTTTGAAAGAAATGAAAGGGGGCAAAGCACCTGGTGAGGATCAGATAACAGCAGACCTCTTGAAGGATGGTGGAGAAATTGTACTTGAAAAACTGCCAAACCTGTATACGCAATGCATAATGACCGCAATGGTACCGGAATCTTGGAAGAGCGCGAACATCATCCTAATCCATAAGAAAGGCGACATGATGGACTTGAAAAATTACAGGCCGATCAGCTTACTGTCAGTCGTCTACAAGGTATTTACCAAGGTAATCACTAACCGAATCTCTGCAACCTTAGATCTCAGTCAACCTAAAGAACAAGCAGGGTTCCGTAAAGATTACTCAACAATGGACCATATTCACACGATCAATCAGGTGATAGAGAAGTGCGCTGAATATAAAGAACCCCTATATTTAGCCTTCATAGATTATGTGAAAGCATTTGACTCGGTCGAAACCCTAGCAGTCATTCAGGCATTACGGAACCAGTGGGTAGATGAGCAATACGTAAGAATACTAGAGGATATCTACAATGGGTCTACAGCTACCATCATCCTCCATAGGGAGAGCAGTAAAATACCTATAAGGAAGGGTGTCAGACAAGGAGACGCAATCTCTCCAATGTTATTCACAGCATGCTTACAAGAAGTATTCAGAACGCTAGATTGGGAACAGGTGGGAGTAAGGGTTAATGGAGAATACCTATGTAACCTCAGATTTGCTGATGACATTGCGTTGCTAAGTAACTCGGGGGACGAATTGCAAAGCATGCTTTCTGCACTGGGCGAACAGAGTAGAACCGTGGGCCTGAAAATTAATATGCAGAAAACTAAAGTAATGATCAATAACCTCGGGACAGCACAGCAGTTTGAGATAGGTGGCGAGGCAGTGGAAGTGGTAAGCGAATATATCTACTTAGGCCAAATTGTGACCCCAGATCCCAACCATGAGGCAGAGATAATTAGAAGAATCAGAATGGGGTGGGGTGCATATGGCAGACATTCCCAGATAATGAATAGCAGCCTACCATAGTCGCTGAAGAAGAAAGTGTATGACAGCTGCATATTACCGGTACTCACCTACGGGGCAGAAACTTGGAGGCTCACTAAGAGGCTTCAACTTAAATTGAGAACGACTCAGCGGGCAATGGAGCGGAAAATGCTAGGTGTATTATTAAGGGACAAGAAGAGAGCGGAGTGGGTCAGGGAGCAAACTGGTGTTAAAGACATATTAGTAGAAATTAAGAAGAAGAAATGGACGTGGGCAGGGCATGTAATGCGGAGGCAAGATAACCGCTGGTCATTAAGGGTAACAGAGTGGATCCCTAGAGAAGGCAAGCGCTGCAGCGGGCGGCAGAAAGTTAGATGGGTAGATGAGATCAAGAAGTTTGCGGGGATAAATTGGTCACGGTTGGCACAGGACCGAGGTAATTGGAGAAGACTGGGAGAGGCCTTTGCCCTGCAGTGGGCGTAGATAGGCTGGTGATGATGATGATGATGATGATGACCTTCCCATGCAGAAAGATGCGAACTTCCTTCAGGCCTCTGGGAAGGTATTGTTCTCAGTGATCTTAACGTTGATGATCTGCTTCTGCTTAAACTTTTCACATGTTTGAGAGTAGGCCACGTGGGGTCCCTGGCAGTTGGCACAGATGAAGGTTTGCGATTCACAGTTTACACATGGGTGATCATGCTGGGCGCGCTTTACGGAGGTACCTTGGCCACGGCAAGAGTTAATACTATGGCCAAGCCTTTGGCACGTAAAACAGCGCTGCGGGTTTGGAATGCTTGGCCGAATTGAACATCGAATGAATCCTGCATTGATGAATTGGGGAGAGTGGACCGGTCAACGGTTAAGATAAGGTGTTTGTTAGAGATTTCTTTGTTTTCTCTGGGTATGATTATGCGCCTCACTGCTGTTCCGCCCTGTCGTCGCAGGCCCTCGAGCACATAGGTCTCAGTTTCATTCATGAGGTCAGGATATGAGAACACGCCGTGTGAGCTGTTAAGACGTCGGTGGTGCGTGACCGAGATGTCAAGATCTGCGATGCGTGAATGGTTGAGGATATTTGTTGCCTGCTGCTGGGTGTTGACTTTCACCAACAGTTCTCCAGTTCTCTGTTTGTATGCTTTATAGGACTCTCCGATTATTTCTTCTGTGAACTTCGTGATCAAAAACACGGACAGTGAGGCAACAGGCTTTTCTTTTTCTACAGATTCAATGATCAGGAAGCGGTGGTAGTTGTCTGGCTTTAGGAAAGGAACTGTTGGGAGGGCTGAAAATAATACTTCGGTGCCGACCCTTTCCAAGGTCTGACCATGCTTGGGGGGGGGGGGGGATTTACCGTATGACATAGAAAGAAAGCAGGGGTAAGGGGCACTTTCTTCGCTCGGTTTACCCTAATGCCGAGAGTGGTTACGGAGCTCCCTTCCTGGTAAACAGACAGGGAGGCCATCCGCCGAAGCTTGACAACGGCTCCGACGGCGACCGTTCAACCCTTCTACCCTTTACCTTAAAACTGATTACCATGTTGCAAGGAGCGCGAGTGTTGGGGTTTGTGGTGCGTGGTGCCGCCAATACCGTCACCATGAATACTCAAGGTGCCCCGTGCGGGGGAAGCGGAAGCAGAGAATTACGAGGTTGGTCGTTTTTTTCTTTTTGCGACCTTTGGGCGAGGCAAAATATCGGTTTCGCTTACACAGCATGAAACGACACTCACTGCTGAAAACGGTCACAGCGTGCTACTGCAGCGCTCCCGCTAAGCAGCGAAGGATTCAGACCAGATTCGGCAAAAAGAACGGGATTGCAAACTATGGAATGTCAACTAGATGAACTGTGCATCCGAAAGAAAGTGGCTCAAGTATGGCAAGAAAACAAGTGCCCGATAAAGCCGTTTCATGCGAAAAAAGAATTTCAGTTATGTAAAGTAAATGTAAATGCTATGACCACTTCTTTGTGTTATGTAATTCGATGCATGCACGACCAAGCACACCATTATTTCGAGCCGTAAATTTTTACGTACGTTCGTACGCTCGTCAACACATCCAAGCCAACATTGCCGTAGAATTCATATCATAGTACAGTTTGCAGTGGTTTGGGTTAAGTGTGGAGTAAAGACCGCCTGGAAAATTCTCCTCCGACAAGGTCAATATTCCTCCTCATTACCCATTAGGAACTGTAATGAGGTAGGGAATTAGAAAGGGGTATTAAGAATTTTATTTATTCCAATAGCGTGGTGGCTTACGAAGAGACCGGGATATTATGTGCTAACGTCTCATCCATCGTATGCTTCTCTTTGAGCAAATACAGGCAAGTAACGGCGCCTATGGAGAAAGTTTGCACATGCGGTTTTCTGCAACCCGCGGAATTCAAACAGCGCGAGTACGTACGTCAACAATGAAGCACCGGACAAAAAAAGGATCTTAATACGGTCTTTAACCAAGAATTGACCCCATTCGTGTAAATTAAGTAATGGGAAAATGTGCGGAGTATAGTAACCTCCTTACTAGACATTTATAGATTACGATAAAGCGTTTGGTTATGTATACACCACTGCAGTACGGGAATCACTGAACGAGGGAATAAAGAATACGTAGAAATATATATCTAGAAAACTATACAAAAGATACAATATATTACAATAAAAGACATGATACAAAGTATATTATACTATAAAATGTGAAATATAACCATTTAAAACTTTCACACATGGGGAGCTTTTCTATGGGCTTGTCATCGCAGCTATCTGCTGGCGCGTAGGCTTGTACTATGTTTAGCCTGTATCGCTTATTTAGCTTCATTACCACTTCCGTGACTGTTTCATTGATGCCGAATACTTCCTCCATGTTTCCTGGCATCAACGAAAGAGTAATGGTAGTGGTAATCTAGCTATAAAAGCGACACAGGCTAAAGATAGTACAAGCCTACGCGCCAACAGCAGGTCATGATAACAAGCCCACAGAAAAGCTCTCCATCAGGGAGGAAGCGATGCAAGGAGACACTGTGTATCCAGACTTGCTTACAGCCTGTCTCGAGGTGGTGCAGGAAGCTTGAATTGGAGAGGTCAGCGATGCGAGTGTATAGATAATACCTGACTCAATCGAGGTTTGCAGACGCCATATTCTTGTTAATTGAATCTGGACAACAGCAAAACAACGCTTAAGGGGCTGCACTCAGAAAGCCCTGTAATGAAATTAGGGATAGAAATAAATAAATCGAAAGTAATGTTACCCAGACATGCAGGTCGGTCAGTAACTAAAGACAGTTATTTCCTCTACAGACACGAATTTGAATAAGTAGCCTACAGTTGCTTTGTAAGACGTTTCCAGGCTCTGCTAGACGTTTCGTTTAAGATTGCAATGTAATGTCATCTCCCCATAAAATTTTCAGGGTTTTAATGTTCCGTTTCCTCGAGACTGATAATTCCTATGTTGAAAAAGGTCGGATACAGTGTTGCTCCCTGCGGAATACCTTTCTTGATCGATTTCTTGTCCATGTTCAGGCCTTCAAACTCAATTTCAGCTTCGTTACCTCAGGATGTTCATTAAGTGTGTATACTTCCGCGAATGCTGAGTTAATATAGCATGTCGTGATTGCCGTCATCAAAGCGCCCCTTAGTATTTATCGCAAGTATCTATTGCAAGGCCTCTATTTGCGCAGTAGTTTTGATCTCTGTGCGTCTTTCCGTAGAAAGTAAAAAGCATTCATGAGCAGGGCTTACGAAGGCCCATATTTTCGTGACTGAAAATGTCGATGTTCAAATCTGCTTCAAGTATGGCGCACTATGCCCCAAATCTAATGGTTCGTGTGGCTGCCGCACTCACCATAAGATGACATGTGCGTAAGGGGAGGAGTACACGTGTCAGGTTAATAAATGATGACCCCTTGTTCGATTCTGAAATTCGTTTAATTACGGCCGGTTTCCGTTGCGGTAATATATTTCCCCTTAGCCACGCATCGCTCAGTCTTACTGAGATTACTGTTCTTCGTGCCTGACGTTTGTGATCACCTGCACTTTACTTCGTCGCCTCCAGTTGTCGCATTAAGTGTGCATTGAACGGGTGCCCTTTGTAGTTTTCAGAACCCAAAAAGGAGGGTTTATGTCATGAGGTTGGGCATCAATCTACGGACATTTGACCGCCTACCGATCTGCGTGATCGCGCCACGCACATCAGGGCTCAGCGTTGCTCAAGCACAACTCATGCAGGTGTGGAGTGCTGCTGTTCCAGAAGTAAAAATCATCCCGGATTCCTAAGAGGCTAAACTAGATAGGTGCATCCACGCTAGGAAGGTTCTTAGGGCCAGATACAGCCCTCCGTCAAGGTGAAGGCTCTGGCCCCCCTGGTGTAGTAGTTTCCCCAACCTCCTATGACCGATCAATGCAACCTTCCACCCTCATTCCCCAGCAGCTGTAAAGGACCTAACCACAGCGGCGGTCAGGCCAGTGACCCAGCAGAGGGTGCTAAGAATCTCTGGGTCCGGACAGGCCGCCTTCGGAATTTGAACCTGGCAACGTTTAACGTACGGTCCTTGTCTAGCGAGAAAAGCCTAACTGTACTATTACAGGAGCTCTCGGATATTAAGCGGGATATCAAAGGCTTAAGCGAAGTTGGAAGAACGGGAGAAGGCGTCATGGAACTGACTAGCGGGCATACTCTGTGCTACATGGACCCCAAGAGAAGAAAGAACACGGGGTGGGATTTCTAATCCAGAGAAATAGCAGGAAACATGGAGGGGTTTTTCAGCGTTAGCGAGAAAGTCGCGGCTGTTGTGATGAAGCTAAACAAGCGATACAGGATAAAGACAGTACAAGCCTACGCGCCAACAACCAGCCACGATGACGAAGCTGTGACAGTTTCTCCGAGGTTGTCGAATCAGACGTGAAGAAGCGAACAATAGTCCACGATTGCGATGGGAGACTAACGCAAAAGTGGGTGAGAAGCAAACGGGAGGAAACTCAGGGGGAAAATTTGCAGTAGTCAGTGTTACGAGTCAGCGCGCCGCTGTGCTGCAAGCTTCGTGCAGCGCTTTCCTGCTTTGTGGCGGAGCCTCCACTACATGCGCCTTTCGATTGGGCGCATCTGTGTCGGTGACTACATGTCTAGCCGCTACATGTCTGAGAAAGCCGTATCGCTGGCGTCTAGCTATCTGTGTGTTTCAAACTTCTGCAGCGGCAATGCGACGTGTGGCTACATGCCCGAAGGACGCGGAAACCGTTGCGGAGACCTTCTCTCTCCCCTCTCTCGGACTCAGCGTGCGCCACTACTACCGACTCCTCACGAACTCTGGAAAGAGCGTTGTTTGTGTCTGTACTATGTCGCGCCGTGTTCAAAAACCAGAGGGAACACTTGTGTCACCGCTAGCGCTTTGGATATAAATAAGAGCCTCTAAGTGCTGAAATGCATTCCTGTTGGAACAGTAAATCAGTGCTGTCACTCAGCTCGAGTCCTGTACTGCAACCTCGCCTGTAGGGGCATTGTTTACGCATATTTACACCGATGGCTCGGTAACAACCTCTGGTTCTGCGGCGCCGTGGTTATACCACGATTGGGGATGACCACAGAATTCAAGATAGCCCCACCCACCACTTCCACGGCTACAGAACTTACCGCCATCCGTTGCGCCTTTCACACCATTGAGCACGCTTCATGCCGAAGATGGGCGATCTTCTGTGACTCCAAGCCTGAGCTCCAATCGCTCCACTCAGCCCTGTGCCGTGGGCTACATGAACATCTGCTGGCCGAGATATGGATACTGTATGACCATGCTGCTCAAGCAGGTCATGACATTGCCTTCCAGTGGCTTCCCAGTCACTGCGGCATTGTTGGCAATGAAAGTGCGAATGCTGCCGCCCGCTTGGCACAGCAAATGTCGGAGACCATATCTATTCCATTATCCAGGACGGACGCCGCTAGGACTCTCGGCAAACTTTCCCGGGAGACCACGATAGCCAAATGGTCTACCCAAGAGTTCACGAGATCTCGCATTCATGCCCTGGACCCGCATCTTCAGTGTCCTCTCCCATTAGGCCTCCCACGGACTAATGCAACCGTTCTTTGCCGTCTCTGGCTTGGAGTCGCCTTCACAAATGCTTACTCCCAATTGATTGGAATGGCGGACAGTGAGGCGTGTGAAGTCTGCGACACACCGGAGATCATACGCCATCTTCTATGCAAATGTCCGCGTTTTTCATCGGCAAGAAGGCAACTCTCGTCAACTTTACGGAACCTCGATTCTCGGCGGCCGTTCCCCGAGGAGAAAATCCTGGGCCACCATGGCCTTCACCGTCATCTACGCACAAGGCCACAAAAGCGCTCCTGTGCTTCCTAAAAACGACGAACTTGCACAGCAGACTGTAGCGCAAGGTACTGCTCTCTTTGAAGTCAATGGTACTCTATCATCGCATTCATCTGGCGTAGCAAGCCAGGCGGCTTAGGCTCGGCTGACATCGCTGGACTCATTAAAGATTTTTCTCTCTCTCTCTCCTAAACAAATTACATGGTATAGTGTGTTCAAATGGATGCTTATACATTCGAAGTGTTATCTCAGCAGAGGTTATGTATATAACCATAGTTTCATAGCAAATAACATTGCCTCCTACGGGAGGCGTGTAGTTGCAGAAGTCCCCAAAAGATAGCGCGCTGTGTTCGGATGGAAGAAAATGAACTGAAGAACATTTTCTGAGGGGTGTAATTTAAAAAAGCCCTGCTCGCTATTGATATTAACATTAGGACCAAACCGTGAAATCGGTTTTTGGAGAACTGTATGGGCGGGATTTGTAAGGGAAAATCAATTCTAAATACCAAATGGCTCAATAGTTATTAGGAAATCTGTAAAAGCACGTAATTTTCCCGAAAAACCTCATTTTCCCTAGTAGGTGGCTTTTAGAAAAAAATTTTGTAAAATAGTTTTTAGAATGGTATGGCTAATTCATATAAACAAAAAACTTGTTCTATATCCCAACGGGCCCGCGACAAAAAGAAAAAAAAATAATGAAGAAATATTTTAGCACTTACAGGCTGAATCATGTAATTTTTAAAAACGTAGCAATGATGAGCTCGTGCACGACAATAGGATTGTACTCCTGAAATTTGAAGCCTTTTAAACCCACAGTTCGGTTCGGCGTAGACATCACGTGGTAGGTCTTTTCGGCCCGTCAGGGGTGTAATTTTAAAAAAATATTTCGTTTTTGTGCACTTGTATGAGTAACATTTATCAGCAAAAACAGGTTGGATATCAGGGAAACATATATATAAGAATTTTTTTATAAATACTCGATTTGCTCCGAACTACAGATTCGCGCCATTAGTACTGATTGGGGCAAAACCGTAAAACTACTTTTTAGATGTTCTTACGGTCTACAGATATATGCAATAAGAACTCCGATACCTGCACGCATGAGAGATGATCAGGTATTTTCGAAACGACGATCTCCATTTCCTCAGGGGTGTAATTTCCGAAAATCCCGCCTTAGTGAGCCCCTCCGGTGCGATAGAAATGTGCCTCAGAGTTTACAGTCTCTAGGTCTAGCAGTTTTGGCAGAGAATTGATAAATCAGTCAGTCTATCAGACACGTCTTTTCATAAGTATAAATGAACGCCCTAGCCCGGCAGGACACAGGAAATGAACAACGGAAGAAGCGAGCGATGTATTTACACTATATACACGATGTCGGCCATGAGGGAGCCCGCCCAGCTGGGTCTTCTTCTCCGGAGGTTGGGCTGATAGCTCATGTCGTCATCTTCCCGTGACACATCCCCCTCGACGAAAGCGACCGTTCCGGTCGAGGCCTTTGCAAATGTACAGATGCGGTGACGATGCGCGATAAGAGGAAAAAGGGAGTCCTCGCCGCCATGGATGAGAATGATTCGTCGTGGTGAGCACCACCCCCAAAACACCCCCAAAACAGCAATGTCCGGCGGCGCAGTGAAGCAACGTCCAAAGGCCTCGGAGGGGCGCCGGAGTTCAGGGCTGGGAAACTGTCGTCTTCTGTTCAGGTCACGGCTGGTCACGTGGTTTGGTCTCGGCAAGTCACAGGCTGGGGACACAGGCTGGGTAATGGTGCGTCCATGGCTCACCGGGGCTGAGTCGGGCCGACGCGATCCAAGAGCCTTTGAGCGACGTTCAGCAGCCAAGACGAAGCGGAGCTCGGGCCAGGATGGGGATGACCTCCGCAACATCCACCAAAAAGATGTTACGAGGCAGGTGCGGAACTATTTACACACTGTGCATAAAAGCGAACTATTCTCAAAAAATTCCCCGCATTTCCCCGAGGGGAAGAATGTGAAAGTGCGAATGCACGAGTTGAATTTGCGCGGTTCGGTAATGTTCGCGAAAGAGCGATGACACACACACACACAACTACAAAGAAAGAAAGATGCATTTATTCACAGACACCTATTTGTGTTGTCGTTGTACTTGATTGCTAGAGCGGATCTCAGCTTTGAAATTTCGTGTCAGTACTCCTTTAAGCGGGTGCATTAGCCCTTCTCACGCCCGATTCCTGGCCAATCCCCCACGTGGGTATGTGCCATGTCAGCGGCCAGGCAGCGCGCGCCCATCTCCCCCCGTTGCCAAGGAAGACGAGGAGATTCCTGGCCAATCCCCCACGTGGGTATGCAATGCGGACATCGCCAATTGATTGCTACAGCGGATCTCAGCTTTGAAATTTCGTGTCAGTACTTCTTTGAGTGGGTGCATTAGCCCTTCTCACGCTCGATTCCTGGCCAATCCCCCACGTGGATATGTGCCATGTCAGCGGCCAGGAAGCGCGCGCCCATCTCCCCCCGTTGCCAAGGAAGACGAGGAGATTCCTGGCCAATCCCCATCTCCCCCCCTTGCAAAGGAAGACGAGGAGATTCCTGGCCAATCCCCCACGTGGGTAGGCTATGCGGACATCGCCGGTGGACGCAGGTTCAGGGTCGCTTAAGAAGTGCATCGCACTTAAAAATGAGGCGTATAAGTCCAAAGCCGAGGACACTAGCGCATCTCGAACCAGTCTGTCTCTGGGTGACCTCTTCGTCTTCGCTTAGGCTTGCCTTGCGCGACCCACTGATGCGGCACGTACCCATAGATGAAGTGTGCGATGGATTGACCACCAAGTGATCCAGTGCATTGTCATGTGAAATGTGAAGCACTCTTGACAATATTAACTATTCTTGATTGGGCTACTCGAACGCCACAATTCTGGTCTGTCTTTTAGACAAGGTTTATTGAACAGCGCACACACAAAACCTTACACTAAAAGCAGAGGACATAGAACCTTCATGTACAATACCTACAAGTACATAGAGACGATGACAATGGTTAGCACCATCACGCTACGTGCATTTGACGGAATGCTGTTGTATAACCTTTTAACCACATAATGCCCAAACAATTGGTCTATATGTTCTGTCTATCTCTAGGAATGTTACTACATTTAAGTTAACCAACAAAAGTAACCGGAAGTATACATAGGCAAGACAGTTCGGAAATAAAAACTCTACTGCTATGGGTCATACACGTTTAGTTTATGCGGCGCCAAGGAACCCTCCGGCGTGCTGGAGGCAAGATTTACATAACGGACAAAACCAAGGCTCTTTATACTTAAGAAGGCACGTGAATTTATTTTTACAATAGCAAATGAAAAAAAAAAACTACGCGTTAAAAAAAGGGAGGCTGCTTACGCGCTCTCCCATAATATGGAACGCGAGCAGTGCAAGCCTGGGACGTTTCAATTGACCTGAAAACATCGCATTTCATTAACCAGCCCTACGGAAACGTTCCGTATATGTGGAATCACGGGAATACGGAGTTTGTACGGAGTATGATGCGCCGAAGCGTGACTAAAGCAGATATTTTCAAAGACCGGGGAATCAGGCGATTTCTCGCAATACGAATGTGTTGCACAGCTTTCGTATATCTATTTCTCATAATGGGCGAGATTAGGCTCCGTATATTTTCCGCATACTCCGTATCCTACGAAAAATGACTAGGCGCTTCCTGTAGACTTGTAGAGGGAAAAAGAGTGCCAACGTTTCCTACAGGTACGTACTATTTTTTACGTGTTTCACAAAAATATTCTTCGTTTTATGGCGGCCTTTAGTCAGTCGAGGTGAGAAATCCGTATTTTCATGATGCCGTAATAGGGAACGTTTAAGGAAGGGATCCACGTCAAGAGAAAGATTGGTGGAGTAGATCCGGAGGGATGGGGGCGGGGGAGAAGGGAGAAAAGCGGGTAACGTAACAGGCGTGGAAGACGACTATCGTCTTTCGTCGACAGTTGCAGCGGAGCAAGCAGATGCGTGTACCTTTTTTTACATTGGACTGTGTAGTCCGTCGCCTGCATTAGAGCCCACACGTACAACAGCAAAAAATCTGCCTGTTGCAGCTAAAGAATGCTACGCATTAAAAGACGGCGGGTGGGACGTGGCTGTACACCCTGTACGGCGTCGTGAATAGCTTGTAATTCCAGGAAAATCCCGTCACTTCTCGCAGAGGGGCAGGAAAACTGGTGTCTCAGCCTTAGGTGAGTAGGGCTGGTCCACGCAGTGAGACCCCATGATACTCTGCACGCGGCGTCGGGATACATCGTCTGCAACCCGGTTTATAACGGGGGGTGCAGGTGTGCATCTGTCCGCGTCTTCTGCATATGACTTGGTGGTAATTGTCGGATAAGTCCATGGTGCAAAGGTATCCTTAGTTGCACTGCTGGGTTAGCCAAATATCTCGGATTGAAATGATCGTAACGACTGCTTTGGGGAATTCTGACACTGGCGCCGCTCTGCGTTCCGTGATGAGCTGGTCAGTTGTGTTGAGATGGGCTCCTTCTTGGAGCAGCGGTATCGGCGTAATGCGAGCGATACCGGTGACTGCCGATTCGTGTTTAGCATCTTGTCAAACCCTCAGGCGCCAAAATCACGGTGCATAAACCAAACGAGGTTTATGGCTTTACTAGGCCACGAAGCGCACATTGATTGCCAAGCGACCTGTGTCCTTAATTGTGTTACTCCCTTTTGGTTTGTGCTGCTGAGCACGAGGACGCGGGTTCGATTCCCTGCCACGGAAGCCGCTTTTCTGATCGAGGCGAAAAGTAAAAATGCACGTGTGTTCGAGATGTCGGTGCGCGTTAAAGACTCCCAGGAGGTAAAAATTAATCCGAAGAACTCCACTACGGCGTGCCTGCCTCATCGCCTGCGTTGCGTCAGCGCGTGAAACCCTTCAATCAATCAATCAATCAATCAATCAATCAATCAATCAATCAATCAATCAATCAATCAATCAATCAATCAATCAATCAATCAATCAATCGCTTTTGGTGCAATGCGGCGGGATTTGAGCGTGGTATTTTGCGTACATTGCCTGGTTGTTGTGAGCAATTCTGCAGCGGCCCCCAACGGGTGAGTATGCAGGCCACGGATATGGAACTCTGTCACTTCTGCGATCTGACGTGCGCGTGGGTGCATAAATGGTGGTTAGACAGCGCGCTTCTTCCCACTACATCTGCTAGCAACTTCAATACAGGTTTTCTAGATGGAGGTGCGGCGGAGACAGCGATACCACCTTTGCAGGAAACGCCTCGATCGCCGCTATTGTACAGTGCCCCGTATACTGGGTTTGTACGATCAATGGTCTTGCGAGTCGACCTTAGCGTGAATTGATCCGCATTGATGAGAAAGCGCGCATGTTTCACGGTGTCGGCTTGCCACGTAAAACGGATAAACATGCCGTTATATGATATGGGCCAATGCGCAAAGCCCCGCACCGGGTGAAAATGACCGACCGGTTTTCGATCAGATCCCACGACGAATCAGGATTGCTTAAGAAAGACCAGACGTAGCCACCCACACGACGTGGAACGCCGGGAGCATAGCATGAACGATAACACTGCGTCTAAATGCTAATATTATAGTGTAGTGTGACTGTGGAAGGGACTTCCAAGATGTCTTCCGCCTTGTTCACCACACCAGGCTCCGTGATTTGCTCGTCGCATCACATACCGATTACATTTTCTGTTCTGCCTTCGTGGCGATTTTCTTTAGAGTGGCTACCGGACTTTTTCATTGCTGCATCTGAAAGGGAGCCCGCCGATAGCCGTGATATGGCTTGAGTGACGTCACTCAAGCCCGCATGCAATGCCCAGAACGAGAAAGAAAGAAGAACCTACAGAATGGTGTTTTACTTATCTCTTGGGCGTGGAGCATTAATGTTTGGCTTTGATCCTTCTTGGCCACCAGATCTATATAAGTACTCGACGCGCTTGTTGACCAAGTTATAAAAGCGTTTCAAATTTGGAAAATATACGAAGAAAAAGCGCTGTGGGGTCCTTTCAATGCATATTTACGAATAATTGCGTCCGACAGTGTGCCGACATCTGTAGCCCGCAGCAGAAACACCGGAGGCGGTATTTCGTTATTGTGCCCAGCAAAATAACGGCATTGTGGACCGTCGTACGAAAAGTAAGTCTCCTTTAGTGTTTGTGGCACGCGTCGGCTAGCACAAGAGGAGAGCTGAAACAACGGCTTGTAGTTGGCGTTGATGTGATGCCGCTACAATATAATCCACCCGACTATACTTTTAAACTAAGTTTTCGCTGTTATGTTACGACTGCATATGGCCCAAAGAAGTTCATTTTCGTGGGGTGTGGAGCATGCACCGCAATAAATTGAAAGCATGGTGACTAACGCCGTGTCGGTGCACGACTAGGGTAATATTTCGCACTCGCGGCGTCAACCTCCAACATTTGATGTGCCGCGACTTGTAGCAAGCAGAGATCCTATGTATCTTAACGTTCCTAATACTTATCTCGGAACTACGTCAACTATAAGAATGCAGGATATCCGACAAGACGGTTTTACGGAGGTGATGTTCTAATTAGGTTTACCGTGAAAGCCAAAAATTTTTCGGATAACTTCAGTCTGGTTATATGTTGGAAGGCGAACGCCTGGCCTTCTATTGGGACGGGTACCCTTATACAGTTCAATTTCGTTATAACGAACACTGATATAGCGAACTACCGGCTATATCGAACTAAATACAAACTTTGGTTAGTCACGCTTCGTATCAGTGAAATGTTGTTCCTTTCATAACGAAACTGAAACCGCGAGATGCACGTTATATCGGCTGTAACGAAGAAATATTTAGTTAGCGCGAGGCTCAAAACTGCACCTCTTCCTCATTGCTGTGAAAAGACACCAGACAAAGATCACACCCTTCTTCGAATAAATAAGAACTCAGCTCTGTTTTGTCAAACGAAATTCGTTCTGTGGTAATTTCGCGTTCTCATTGGTTGGTCCCAATGGTACGACAAAAAACGAAATTGACTTCATTTGAAGTGACAACAAAGGTATTGTGCAAGACGTAGAGGTGCCAACTAAGATTCGGAGAGGCGATCATGGGATGAATGAATGCAAGGTAAGGCGGAATATCAAATAAGGCGGAATCTCAAATCCAACTTAATCTACCTGAGTACATTTTGATGTACCATAATCCCATCTTCGTAATCCTTACAATCAATCCTTATCTTTATGAATCCGCCCTACAAATTATTATTGTGAATCCCTAATCATTATGACTTGGGTAATCATTAATCACCTCTTACACCAGATCGCATGTTTTGGTTCACTTTTAGTCTTCCTTTGGTTTTTGTAGGGTTCGTGCCAATGCCCGGGTTCATTCAAGGTCAGCAAGGTCACTTTACATCGATGTCTCTGTAACTCCCGTCCTATGCACATATTTTAGAAGAAAAATGAGGGTACGTTTGAAGGGCAAGACAACTTCATCACTACTCTGACTTTCCCTTCCTCATTACGTCACAGGAGAATCAAACACTTGCGAACGCCATTTGCGAACGTCAATACGCGAGTTCCTCAGGAGGAGTACGCTTCTTGAACACAGCTGCAACTTGGTCCAACAACCCTTGCAAAACATACGTGCATATAGCAACGCTTGACTGATCACACGACTCCACAACCATATCGGTGGGTGTCATAGAATTTTAACAGTGGCAGTTTTAATACCAAGGTTGTAACAGGTTGTAACGGTCCCGTGCCTGTCTGATAGAATAGCGAGTTTCATTCTAATTTCCGCAGGAGTATGCGGAACATCAAACTATGAATCGCGTTTGGGTTTAACCATTCGTATGGAAATCACACCGGTCAATACTACACCGAAAAATATCTATACCTTTTCATGTTAAATGGATATATCTTAAAGGAGCCATGAAGAGGAAACAAAAGTTTGTTTTATTCGAAAGATTAGGTGTTTCATAGTACCCCAAGCACTTTCCTAGAAGCAAATGATGCTTTATTCCCTGAGAAATAAGGCAATTTAAGCCAAAATTTTAAATCTCCCGCTAAAATTGCACATTTGGTGACGTGAACAATGGCGTCATACGAGCCGGTCCATGAAACAGATGGCCGGTGTCGTGTATGGAAAGCCGTTCGCGCGAGCTCTCTGCTCCGACCAGAAATATACGAGCGTCAATGCGCGGTGTGTACGGCTTTTTCCCCCAAGGTCAGAGCGCTTTGGCGTCGATTTGACGAAGTCGGGGATGAGCGCCAGCATGTCCCAGGAGTGAGCTAACGTAAGGGTACCTGCCGTAATCACTTCGTCGAAATGAAGCGAGCACACTCGTACTTCCTTTAGCTCTCTTTCTCCTCCGTTTGCAAAGTTCACAAAACGTAGCCACTTGCTTCGCCGAGGTTCGTCGTTTGGCAGCACATGAAAGGAGATCTCTTCACCGACGGGGATGTCGCACTCCCTCGACGATTTGCCCGTACTACATGGGCATTTCAAAAGGCAGCAACGAAATTTCATGGTAAAGTACTCGAACAAACTGAAGTTTTCAGTGGTTGTAAACTAGAAACGAGCTCGTAACGACAGCAGCAAGCCAACACCATTCGAAACTTATGCGACAACTGGCACTATCTCGTCGCTTCTTGCTGTTCCTTACTCCCCTCGTTTCTATTTTTACCTTTGCTGGTTGGCGATATGACGGCCAACCTCCTGTCAAGGGATTAAGATACCAAGCAAGGTCGCGGCTGTGCGTGCTGGAACGGTTCGTTGGCCCCGAAGAGCCTCGAACCCGAAAATTCGTCTGCGAGACGGCGAGATGTCGAGCTCGGCCGGCGGTAGTTTCGTACGCAATTGGCGCACACGCTTGCGTGTTCGTTCGGAACTTCAACCGTTTACTCCACCGTTCTTTGTCATAAAAAGAATGTGCAGTATGTTTCACGGGCATATAGCTCGCTATGCAAACTGTAAGCCCTGCCTAACATGCGTTTGCTTTTGCCGGCCTCCGCCAATCGCAGAGCATTCTCGAGTGACATCATAGGTCCTGTTGCGGAAAATGAGCTGGTGGGTCGCATGGTCATTTCCTTTTTTCCTAATTATGTAGCTTATTTGAGCGACGTTTGCGTTATAAGTGGTGTCGTTATGGTTCTAACGAGGCAACCTTTCGAATGAACCAAACTTGTGTTTTCTTTTCATGACTCCTTTAATAATCGGACATTTGAAGAACGTTGACGAGCCATCCTCGCCGGTCACTGAAATCGTCAGCGGTGGAGATGTATCCATTTTTTTCCTACGATGTGCACAGAGCTACGCGAAGTAATGTATCATGTAAAAGTTGTTGTCTCACCTTTCACGCAGCATAAGGTAAGCTGCGCCATTTAACTGGCCTGACGAGCGACTGCAACTGCTACTATGGTTCAATGTCGGCAGAAGTGTCAGAAGTGTATACATAGTCACCCAAATTGCCACTTTTTAGGCCCCAGCTGTGATGTACCATTTGTGTGCCGGCGGCTCTGATTTTGAATACATCACTCTCACAAAGGAGTTGAGAGCAGCTTGTGTCCTTTCACCACCTCACGTTCTCGATGATGAAGAAGGTGCACAGTATGAAACACTGAAGGGACAAACTAATGGTCTAAATTGAATTACTGCTTGACTTCATAACACCTTCACACACAGAAGGTATAATTAAATAATGCATGCTGGAACTGTGACATTTACCGATTTAGCAGTTTAGCAATATCAGTTGTAAAATATTTTCAGCGACCAAGAGACTTGTCCAAATTAACCGCTGTGCGAACTGCCGTACAATTCCTCTACTGTGACCATTCTTTAGGCACCAGAAGGTTGCAATTCCAACAAGTACGCCTGAAACTAGGTGCTCAAATACTGCGTGTGTGTTGTGATTACTCTACGCAGCGGCTTCTCATTACATTCACGAACAAAACTCCGAATTCGTGCTGGCGTGATCTCCGCCAAACCGAGATGTAGATTTTCGCCTTTTCATTACGTTAAGAAACTTCATCGTCCACAATTCTGAATACAGTGTAGTTATTGTGACGTGGCTAAAAGAGCACCAACGTACCCGTTCTCACTTATCCGGCAACAATATGAAGATACAACAAAAGTGAGGAGACATGTATATGCCAAACACACAACATAATCGACCAAATGTCCTGGTCTTCAGACGCCTTCGACTCTTCGTTCTGTGAAACTTTGCTACTGCCCTCGACAATCGGAATGCGAGCTATAAACAAACGGCGCCGCGAAAGCATCGGCTTTCATCTCGTCGAGCTAAAATCGGCTTTCATCTCGTCGAGCACTTAAGAATGGCATAAACAGTATTATTCACGTGAACCATGAGCAACACTTAAAACTATGGCGTGGCCCATCGGTACCTCTACGAAATTAACCTTGGTTGCGCGGAGGCGTGAATAAGTAACGTCGCCAGCGCTCATTAAAGAATCTCGGCAAAAAGTTAGACTTGATCGCTGTTGTGTATTTGTAACGGGATAGAGGCCCCGCGTGTGGGTACAAAGGATTTCGGCGGCAGCATCGCGTATGCACGCGCTGGGATATTGTGTAGGTAAATATGCCATACCCTACCGGAACAGACATCCTTGGCCTTTTTTGTAGGCAGTCATCTAGGCTGTCCTCCATCACAGATCTACGACATCTCGCACATGCGTGCCTCGACGTACGCGATCGTCGCCGAACACGGTCAGCACACTTGAAGGCCTTCGATTCGTATACACGTTTGCCTTCACCGCTTGATCTCAGCCTTAGGCAATTACGCACGGCAGTAATGCCATCAATTCCCGCACACAAAAACGCAGCTAAAACAGGACGTGTTCGAAGAAACCCTGCTTTGTTTCCAGCCAGCAGAATCGCTCTTCAGGTGCATGGCGGGAGGCGCTGTTAGGATACAACGCGAAGCACGGCGATAGCATAGAAGTGCGCTCTCGCACAAACCTTGACTCACCGAAAAGCGATGTCCCAAGTTCCCGGGAGACGGCATATCCCACGCCGCGTCGACCATAGGGGACGCCCACTGTGCAGCGCGGCGCCCTAACGAGGCCCGTCACCGGATGCGGAAGTCGCCAAGACGCACAGGAAGCGGCAAAAATAATTGCGCGCCGACACCAGCCACGTTGCAGAAAACGCGCTATCTGGGCAAGTGTACGAACACACGCACATAAACGCACCACTGAACTACTGTGTCGTGATGGACGCGTAGTGAAATAGACTAAGTAAGGTTGCATAAACGAATCATGCAAAACCCGACAAAAAACACGAATGGCTGCTTTCCGTATTGGTCATGACGCATACGAATACACGATGACAGATTCGAAGTAATTCTGTTTTATTTTCACTCCGACAATCAACCGTTGGTTGAACCCAGTGGCGGAACGCAAAAGGAAACGATTGGAAAGAAGGACAAGGCACCCGGTGATAAGACGGCAGAGGAGAAGGAAGTGGCATGCCCCGTTCCTGAGGCATTTCACAGCGAGGAAGCATTTGCTCGTCCGATGAGGGGCGTGATATCACCGCAGCGCGTGACAGGATGTGCTGGGTAGATAAAACGCATGGTTTTATCCACAGGATTCGAAATTCCTGCTGATTTATTTCATGCTTATTTCAAGGAAATGGATCTGTCCCCGTAAGGCTTGATGTGTCAGGCCGGGTTCAGGCTGTTACTGCAACTGTCGTAATATCTTTAAAGAATGGCATCATTTCAGGTCTCATCCAACCTAACTGCGTACACGCCATTTTTTAAAGACGATAGTCTTTCTTGGGCTACTTAAACCCAGAACTTTTGGTCTGTCTGTATGTATGTCTGTTCGTCTGTCTGTCTGTGACTCGATTCAGCCACCCGGCCAAAGTAAAACAATGCCTGCGCAATAGTCTTATATAGTCACAGCTAAATCTACCCGTCTAAGTCCGGTGTAATGTTCATACCTGTCAACATTGTTGAAGAAGAACAAGACATTACGCAAATATAAGGGAACAAATTAATAGAAAAGTGATGTTTGCAGTGTTCCGTTATAAAAAATCCTACATGCTTGACTTTGGCGAAATTAAATACTTCATCAACTCCAGAAAAAAAATTCACTTCGCCATCGCCTGCTGTCGCCCGCGCCACAATAGCTTCTTGCGGCATATTAAGGAATCAAGCGGCAACAGTTACGAAAGGTTCCACTAGATAGGTTTCACGTTCTGCTTGCAACGCACGTGGAGTAGGGAAACGCGGTTCTATAAACGTTGAAGTAGGGCGCCTCGATTCACGCGCGTCTTCGCCGCACGGCAGCGTTGGCATCGAGACACCCGGTTTGGAGCAGTGGAACGCGGGAAATTTAAAATGATTTAAGCAAACCTTTGGCGTCTTTACCTTGGGAGGAGCGCGACGCAAGAGGAACATGAGAGGTGAGCGGGAAAGCGAAGGGAGGCATTTAATTGGCAAAAGTCAATAAAGACTATCGTCTTTTGACGACATTTGCAACGAAAGAAGCAGATACGCGGCCAATTTTTTTTTACGTCCATAGCTCACGATATGGCTGTCCATAGCCCAACTCTCCCGCAGCGTACGAAAATGTTATAAATAAAAGGCCCTGGGGCCTTCGTATTTAGACATAAGACCGCTTATACTGCGCTGAAAAACTATTCCCAGCAATACAGCTGTGTATATCAGTGATCCAGAGGCATAAACGTCTATATGGAGCAGTTGGCCTTGGCGAACAGTGCTCATTCAGGACCCCTTGGGACCGTCCGGCTTCTTGGGCTCTGCAACAGCCAAAGCTGGTCGTCAGAGTCCGAACTGGGCAGTGCTATCTCCCAGGGCTCAGACGAGGGGAATAGCAGGAGGGAGGTGAGAGGTAGGGGGGGGGGGGGTTCTTATCACCGCCACACATGATATGACAGAGGGTGCGCGAAGCCTCGCAGAAGCGGAATTGCGAGGAGTACAGGGTGGGGTCCAGAGTGTGGGCTTTAGTGGGGTGGGAAAATGTTTTGGTTTGGATGCCCTGAAAGAGGCGTTCTTGTTCTTTCTTGAGGTTTTTTGTGTACAAGGCGGTGTATTGTTCGCTCCAGGAGGTAGTGCTGCGGGATTTCTTTGAATAAAAAGAGGGGACTGACTTCTTCTGCTCGCCGAACGCCTGGATTTCCGCGTGCGTCAACTCTCGGGCAGGCTGGTGGGCAGCTTCGTTGCCCAAATAATCCTTACGTGGTGTTGGGGATAATGCTGCAGTAGAATTTGTGTGGCAGGCTTTTGAGATGAAGCCGTTCGAGACAGTCCTACACGCTTGTTGGCAGTCCGCGATAACGATCTCCGCAGGGATTTGGGCAATTGCTAGGGCAATGGCCACTTCTACATGTAGTGCGTGGGTGGTACGAATTGGTGCGCTTGTGAGGGGGGCTTTAAATGTGGCCGCACTGCTTGAATATTTATCTCGTTCTGGCTCCTCTGCGATCCTGGCGTTGTGTCGGCCGCATGTTGCGGAGCAATGGGGCCACATCAGTGAATTGTCGGATCTCATGCGGAAGCTGAGTCACATCGGCCTTGGGGTGTCGAAGCGGATAGCAAAGTCCCAGTCGCGTCAAAATTGCTCTGCCGGTGGAGGTGGTGCTGAGGCGTTATAATTGGTTCATATGATAAGCTTCGGGGAGTTCATCCAAGGTATTATAAACTCGCGGATGTAGGAGTTTCTGCGTCGAGGTGCTGACAGGTAGTCCCAATGCCCGCTTGTATGCCTCGCGTATGAGAGTTTCTTCTTCCTCGTCTGTTTCAGCCTTCTAGGGCAAAGCAGTGAAGGAGACTTTAAGTGGGCTTTGTGTACAGCACTTCGTTGAGATGCGTATATCCTTATGAAAGTACTTAATATAAGGCCCTAGGGCCGGGCCTCCATGTTTTCATATCAAACTCAATAAATTCCGTCTTTTAGACTGGCTTACCAGCAATCCATTTGTGGTAACTAGCAAAGCCAGTTTTGAAGGGCTTTGTGTACATTACTTACGGGGTTTCATGGCGTCTTATATAATAAAATTCCCGAGCGCCTTCCGACTTGGGTATCAAACGATTTATACAGCTCCAGAAAAAAGCTTTAAACGTATTGGATGTATAGTGCGGCATAGGGATACATGACGTCTTACTAAGGCATTTAACAAACTGCACCAGTGCATTCCTACTTTTGTATCAAACTACTTATTTGCACATGAATGAATGAATGAATGAATGAATGAATGAATGAATGAATGAATGAATGTATTGAGAAGGGAGAGGTCGAGCGCCTCGTGCGAGGGAAGAGGAGTAGGGGTGGGGGGGAAGTAAACCACCGGGGGATGGGGTTCAATCACAACGCGTGTCCACCCCGCACACGGACCACTTGATTTAGGTCATTTTCACAAGACCTGTACGTCCAGCAAATGTCCACAGGGTCATTAAAGTTTCTTTCACATCGCTCTAAGGCGTTATCCATTCTTGGAGGGACGTGACGTGAGGAGGTCGGCACCTACGGCGTTCCTCGGGGAGTCTGGCACAGTCCCACAGAAGGTGGTGTATGGTGGGTCGGTCGGCATTGCACAGGGGGCAGGTAAGTGTAGGAGGGGGAACAGGTGTGGAGCCGTCTGGTCTCTTTCGGCCAAAACGCCTGTACCAGGTCCATCGGTCGCGGACGTCAGGAGTAACCGCTGTGCCGGAGCGGGTCTTGTGTAGAAGGACCTGGAGGCCTCGCGGGATGCCCTCGGGCACTGGTGGGTCTGGTCTTGGGGTCCATTCCTTGAGGTGACGGCGTCGCCGCATTTTTCGTATACGGCGCTCAACGACTGTTGAAGCGGGGCGGGCGTCGCATGAGAGTTCTGGGAGGTACGAAGTGACACAGATGCCACGCGATGGGCCGTCTCGTTCCCTGGATTGTACTGGTGGCCGGGGGTTCATTCTATAAGAATTATGGTGTCATTTATTTCGGCGAGGTTGTCGACGGTTCTTATAATTGCATTGGAGATGTAGTTATGAGGATCTGGAGAGTGGATTGTGCTGATTGCCTCTGCATTTTCAGTATACGCCTCGAGCGCGGCCTGTAGGGGCGCCACTGAAATCCCCCTAGCGGCCCGTTTCGAAAGCAGGCGCGGGAGTCCCCGGCCCGCTCCCCTCTGTCGCCGTTGCTTTTGGGGGCTCGTTCAAGACAGCGATTTACCGTTTGTCCACGTTCGAAATACCTAATAACGTGGAGCAGGCACTCTGTTTGCAAGCCTGGTGTGTTCACGAGAGTATAAACGTTTATGACGCGATCTTAGAAAGATCTATATGAGCGCCGGGCGTGTGTCACAGGCCGGCGTGCCGAAGCGAGCATTTGCATGCAGCTGATTGCAATCTGCTGACCTGAAATTTAATGGAAGTGTCTCCGTAAGCAGTGTTTCCTCCGATGGTCATGTTGCGGCCATACACACTATGATGTAAATCGACTTTGTGCACTACAAAATGCAGCGGAGCACTCATACCTGACAGCACGCAAGTTACGCTTGCCAATATCACATATCAGATATTGATCAGTACCCTGAAAAAGCCAATGCGGCATAAATTTCGCAAACATTGTACCAAAGAAGTACGATGGATAATGCGAAATTACACTCCGGAGTCAGCACACGGCGACAAATGTAATGCTGGGTCGTCTTGTCCCGAGGTGAGCGCTCGCAAAGATTCATCTGTTACATTGATCCTCCACGAGAAGCGCGAAGATGGGCTTATAGAGTAATCCGCGTCCGCGACCAAACTCTCCTTCGAAACATCGTCGTAGGACACAGAGAGACTGCAGAATCTAGCATAAACCTAAATCAGAGACCCTTATCAGATACGACACTCTTCCAACGAGCCCGTGTGTACGAGATTTGGGTGCACGTTAAGGATCTCCAGGTGGTCAAAATTAATCCGGAGCCCTTCACTACGGCGTGCCTCATCGTATCCGTTGCGTCAGCGCGATAAACCCTGCAATCAATCAATCAACTCTTTCAACGGCACCTCGTATTTCTTGTGAACTGCCTACCCTGTATTCTTCAAAAAATGCGTCCGCCGAGTGATCAGCCATTCGTTGAAGGCGAAAAACAAATGAAAAGTGAACACGCAGCTTGTGTGTGATTACTAAAACGTTCATTCGTTGATTTCGCTCCGCATTTGTAAACAACGATAGTTGAGCGTCCTCCTCCTCAACCCCCCCACCCTTCCATTGTCTAGCGAAATATCAGTGCATTTCGCATCTAGTTGGTCTGGTGAATACTACCTTGCTCAAACAAACGTCTTTAGCATTTCAGAAGCTGCTCTCGTTTTTTTTTTTTTTTTTCATTCCCGTACGACTATTCTATTTATTCCTGACTTGCAGACCATTCATTTTCCCGTGGTTTCATTAACATATACCTTGGTTCTTACTATAAGACATGAGTGGGCACATACCTGACAATGCACAGCCTTTGAGTGTACTTAACATTTTCGCGTGGCTTATATTCCAATAAAAGGCACAAGTTTTTGTCAGCTATTGGGTTATCACATCCCCGAAACATATTTTTCTACGACGTACATATTCGAAGCAAAGCCGCATTTGTTTTCTGCGCTGCAAAACGAACCAACTTCTTACAGTGCCAATGTCAGGTCTAAACGAGGTGACAATAAATAGAATTCACTTGTGCTGACGTGTTCGAAGGTGACAGCGGTGAGATGCTGCTGCCGTCGCCGACGACCGCAAGAGCGGCCAAGAAGCGCGCAGAACCGCCTCCCCGGGTAGCTCTTGTTGGCGTTCGAGCGCTCTACCAAGACGCAGCTCTTTTTTTAAGCACCCTAAACGTGCAGTTAGCTTACAGACGTCACCATAACAAGTTGTTTAGTGCGCGGAAAGGCAAAGAGAAGCGAAAGAGAACCAAAACACTGCGTGACCACCTATCAGCCACGCAGCGCTAATCCCGCAAACGCCGCGGAGAAGCGGCGGCAGGCGGCGCAGCGATCGCGAATCTCGAGGCGTATATATGACGACTTTAGAGGGATTGTGTTTTCTCTTGATGGACGGGAGATCCTTCCTTAGCAAGGCGGTGGCCAGTAGAATAGCTTTAAGTTATGCTGTGAGTGGATCGATTTCTGATTCCGTAGAGAACGTCAAGTACTCTGTCAAGCTGGGGTCGTTGACGTGGTGTATGCCGCACATAAATTGGTCAGATGCTAATGCGGCGTCAGTGTAGATGGCATATGTGCCTGGTTCTAATAGGTGTTGGAAGCGAGATAGGGTGTTTCTTTGGTGCTTGTGCCTTTTGGACTCTTTTGTCGACCTTCGTTTGTAATTCACCGGTTGTTTCCATTGCCAAGGCGGGTTTCGGGTCGAAGAAGGGTCTGCTGACGGGCCCAGTGTGAAAGCTCGTGTCTCATCGTAGGCGATGAGATGACGGCCCTGAGCGGTAAGTTCGAGATGGTCGGAATGGTTGTCGCGCGTTGCTTCTAGTGTCGCTTCAATCGGTGGCAGCGATGCAAAAGTATACAAGTCATTTAGCTTGATGTGCCGAGAGTCCGGTGATAACTCGAAGGAGTTTGTGATGTAAAGTTTGAGCTTTATTTAGTTGAGTATGCGTCAGGTTGAAGCAGGTTCCGCCATAAGTTAGCCGGGAAGTTAGAATGGCTCTACCGATGTTCCGGGTGAGGGCGGTGCCTGCGCCACCTGCGCCACCGAATTTTGTGCCGATTCTGTGGATAAGGTGGGCTGTAGAATACCAGCCCTGTCGGACCTGCTGGAGCCATTCTGTGGCGTTGCATTTGTGACCGATAGGAACGACGAGAAAGCGTATCCAACCTTACGAGGATAGCGGAATCTCTTGATTTGCAAGGTAAAGATGGACTTTTTGCCTTTCCTGTTCTTTGCCACCCAAAAGCAGTAGAGTGGACTTTTCCGGTGAGAGATGCATTCGTGCTGCCTGGATGGCGTTTTCTAGCGCAAAAAGGGCTGCTTGAAGGTCTATGCACGCCTCCTCGGTGGTAGGATATTCGCCTCACTCCGTCCACAGCGTGATATCATCCGCGTAGACGGTGAGGCGCGCGCCGTTGGATTTGTGTACGTCAATTGCCACCTTTCTCATCACCAAATTTAAGGGGAGGGGGGATATTATGGAGCTTTGTGGTACCCCGCGGTCATTGTAGTAGGTCTTCGGATGGTCGTTGCCCGTTCGGATCTCGAACGTTCTATTTTCTAGAAAACTGGCAATGTATTTGTACATCCGCTTGCCCGGATAATGGACCTCGATTTCGGTCAGTATAGCTTCGTGCGACACCGTGTCGAAGGCCTTCTGCAGATCAACTGCCACCTGAATTTGCGGTTGTCCTGAAGGCGGGCCTGGTCGAGCTGAGTTGATGAGCCGTCTGAGAAGCCAGATACTCTCATGAGTCCCCATGTACTCGCAATGTACTCGCAAAATTTAGGGACGTAGTAAAGGCCCCAGTGCGTTACTACTTTGGTAAAAGCCAATCTATTTCACCCTTTAAGGAACTTCTTACCATCCCAGCATTGCGTGTGTGCAGGGATAAAGGCGACTTTAAAAGGGGTTCGGTGTATAGCAAAGCGGCTTGCACATATCTTCGACCATTCCCATTTGGGAGTGTGAACAAGGCTTGTTGGAGCCGAAACATTTCGATTTTGCACTTGCTAACTCTGTGGGTGGTGTCCTTGCCTCTTGTTTTCCTATTTGGGATTTTCCACATCTTTTTTTGTTTTAGGCATGAAAAGGATTTACCAGTTCAATAAATGGTTAATTGGGATGTTCTGAATGGTGCTGTGTTGATTGCTCAGGGCACTGTGCTGCCTGCAATGCCGCGTGGAGCAAGAGACTCTGTCAGGCCGTAGCTTTTTGGCTCGTGATTGGCTTTCAACGAATGCTAAAAATTTAGTAACCCACAGAGTTGAAACTTGAAAACTCTTCTCCGAGTGTTTGTTTCTGCGCGCGTGGGTGATGCCTTTAGTATCGGAAATTAAAGTCTGTTTTTACCTTTAGAATGATATTTCTTTTGTTCTTGGGTGGGACCCACGCCCCACCTCTTGCGTAGCGGGAAGCTTAACGTTTGAAAACAACTCGTTAGCTTTCATGGGGCCACCAGAGCACGTGTTTTGCAAGTAGCTTTTGATTGTGCTTTATGGAAGTCAGGAGATGGAAGCATACCTTGTCGTGGTTTGTGGGCTCTTGTTTAATCTGAAACAGCAACGGCACGAAACAAATTCAAGGACGCCTCGTATGGGTTCTGCAGGCAAAATCATGAATGTCGAGCTGAACGCCTTTGATTGAGTCGTCTGGTGCTGAGCCGTAGAGAAAGACTTTGTGGATGGCCGTCCCGATCGTGATTTATATTAGAGCGCGAGTGGCCTCCGCAGAAGGTGTGCTTACAGTAGCCATATTGAAACGACTTGAAAGAGGCGCAGTTGCTGCAAGGTTTTTTGACTGGAATCATTAAAGCCACGCTTTTCTCCAAGGTCTTGGGGAGCTCCGACCTGGCGGCTAAGGAAACTGCAACCTCCCACGCCCTTGCGGTCGCGGAGGCTGTATGGCCCTCGGCCATCTCTCACCTCCAAATCCAAGTTGCGGGAAATAAAGTGAATCTCTTTGATTTTGGTCTGTCTGTCTGTCTGTCTGTCTGTCTGTCGATTGAGCCACCCGGCCAAAACAAAATATTTTTGAAACAAGAAGTTCATCTGGGGAAAACCTTTCCAAACCACTAAATCTGGTACCATCATTTATACTTGTCAACATTGTTGAGAGCGAAAGAGAATCAACTTCATTTATCCTTGTTGAGCAAAAAGAAAACGTTGGGCACATTTCGGGCAAAACATCAATACATAACTGGCATCAGGCAGTCTCCTTTTAATTGAAGATGTGCGCTTTATATATGCTATAGCAAAGAACAAATACGCGTTGACAACAATACTTTGACCACAAAATAAAAATTAGCTCACGCCGGAGCCTAGACCTCGTGGCAGCATTCAAAGTCCCGCAGTGACAAGAGGTTCTAATAGATGGCGCGTGAGCAGTAAAACGCGGGAAAATTGAATAGACTTGAGCAAACCGCAACCGTGTTTATCATGGGAAGAGCTAGACGGGGGGGGGGGGGGGGGGGCAATGTGGGTGGGCGGAGAGAGAGTCATTTATGTGGCAGCGGCGGCAGAAGACTATTGCCTTTAGACGACATTTGCAGCGAAGTTAGCAGATATGAGGCCAATATTTTTAAGCGAAGCTTAGACGGCTAGGGTTTCGTGTATTTTTCGCGTCTCCGAACAAAAACTCCCAAGGCTGCACGGGTCGTCGAAGCGCCAGCCATGTTGTAGAGCAAGACGTTCTATATTACTAGGCGTTGAAAAACGAATTCCCTGGTGTGTGTCCACTCATGTTTGAAACGGTGTATAATTCGTCTGTGACCACCCCGGTTTAAACTCCACCGGGGTGTTGGTCTTCCTCATGTACTCTGAGCCAAAAAATGATCAAAGAAGAAGCAAATAAAGCCGTTAGTCCTCGTGAGCGACCGTTTCTCCTTAACTGGAGTAAATGTGGGAGCGTGTGTGCCGAGGGCATGATTCAAATAGAGGGACCTTTATATAGAACTTTAGGAGCAAATGCTAATTTTAAAAATAAACAAAAGCATCCACGCTGAGTCGCCGGTCGTAGCTAAGAACGACGATGTGTGATAGACAACCGCTTCTTCTTGAGGAGAATACACCGTGTCACGCAGATCTCGCGAGCGATAATACAAGCCCACGAAAGACTCCATGACCCTTACACCGCGAGGCAGCTGTTAGTAAAAATAGGGAACTTTACTGACTAAGTGAAGTCAATACGCATAATTCTGCAAGAGGACAAGAGCCAACAACCACAAAAACGGCAAATAGCAAAAGCGCAGTACAGCTAAGCGCCCTGCTGTTAGCTTTTATAGCGGAACATAAACGCCTTCCGTACAAAATCTATGACAACGGCGCAACAGCCGTAACACCCGGCTGCTTTTTTCAGTCCCCAACTGTAAATTGAAGAAGTCAGGCTTCGCTTCAACTACGCAGGAACAAATACTCTGTTTTCATATTATTTCACTCCACACGACCATGCACTTTCACGTATGAGACTAAAGACATTTCAAACAAGTTGCCTGCATCAAGAAACTCAACATTTTGCCGAAACAAATTAGTCGTTATACCAAACTGCAGGCTCCCGTCGCGACTAGGGCGATTGATTTTCTTTTCTTTTACGATGAAAAACTATGCTTGTGAGCGTTTGCTTGCCGTCGAACCA
Source organism: Haemaphysalis longicornis (assembly GCF_048455015.1). Classification (NCBI taxonomy): domain Eukaryota; kingdom Metazoa; phylum Arthropoda; class Arachnida; order Ixodida; family Ixodidae; genus Haemaphysalis; species Haemaphysalis longicornis. The sequence continues at coordinate 68,700,690 of NW_027526422.1, read as the reverse complement.
CAGCAATAATCTCTAGAGTTAGCAGAGTGTAATTTCAAAATAGGTACTTCACTAAGAATTCCGACGCCAGCAATGGACACAACGAAGCCGAGTGTAAAGTACCGGATGTCTTACATTTGACTACTCGTTTTCTGCCCAACTCCCTGTCTGGCCTTGTGGTCGAGCGGTAGAGTATCGAGTTCGTGTTATGTTGGGTAGTATATTGTTTCTTGGTTATGGAGTTTTATTTATTTATTTATCAAGGTGCCGACAGCAACAGTTTGCCATTACAGTAAGGGGAAAAAGTACATCTATCATTGACAAATGAAAGAAGTTAATACAGAACACATGAAGAGAACAATTACAGGTCAGGGTGTATCACTGACGCAAACAAAGAGCAAGAACCGTTATTGTATACGCGACAACAACAACAGCGACAACAAAAAGATAAGCAAAACATAATCGTACATGCGAGAAGAGAAAAAAGGCGGTTTTGGTGGCGCAAGTAGCAAAGTAAAAAAAGGAAATGCAAATGCAATCACACGGCTGAAGCAAAGGCATCGCTTGAAGAAGGCGATGTGACATCACGAGGCAGCCTGTTCCATTCACTACTTGTCTTAGAAAAAAAAAGATGTATTTAAAAGTTCAGTTGTGCATCTATGCTCTTTAACCTTATCTGGCTGGTCGCGCCTTGCAGAAGTGTACGGTGCCCTGATGTAGCTATCACGATTGAGGCCGGTTTTAGAATGACATCTATTGTGGAAAAATTTTAATCTGAATGTCTTGCTACGATTTCAGAGTGTATTTCAGCCTAAGTTTTCTTTTGTTTGGGATGCGCTAAAGTACCGAGTATTATTTTGAACCACGGAACGGGCTGCTAAGTTTTTCACATTTTAGTATTGCGCTTATGTCAGTCATGCAAAGTAAATTCCTTGTTTCTAAAGGAAACCACTTCGCATTTCTACGTAACATACTAAGGTCTCTGCAAACCTTAGCAATTTCATAGTCAACAACAGGATGCCATCATAGTTTAGCGGTCAAGTACACTCGAAGGTATTTATGTTCACACACGGAGGCAAGATTTGTCCGTTAATGCTATACGTATATACGTAGGGGGACCCTTGTCTATAGTAATGCACATTTGCCCAGTTTTATCAAGATTTATGCCCATGTCTCATTTATCAAACCAATCTGCAACCTTGTCTAAATCTTTCTGTAGACCATTGTAATCATCGGAACCTTTTGTGACACGATATAAATGCAGTCATTCGGGAACAACCGGATGCAAGGTGGTATGCCAATGGCAATATTATTCATGTATAACAAAAACAATAGCAGACCCATTACCGAACCTTGAGGCACCCACGGAGACACATCAACACCATGTGACCGTTTGCTGCCAATGACTACGCTTCGTGTCTTACAATTTAATTATGCTTTTCCCCATTCAACAACTGTTTTATGTATGTTGTGCCACGACAATTTTTCATGAAGGAAAGAATGGGGAGCCCCGTTAAAAGCCTTCGTCCTTCCTTAAATCTACAAGGATGCAATTTACACAAGCCGCTTTGTGAAGCGTTGGTGCTGTTTTTTTAACCTCTCCAAGGTCGTCCCCAAAGGGGGGGGGGGGGATGATCGTATGCTACGGACGAGCTGTCTGTAACTATTCGATCCCGCGCATTTTCTCCCGCAAGACAGCAGCGGTGGCCGTGCAGTTAGTCCTCCAAAAAAAAAAGAGCCCCCCCCCCCCCCCCCCCGCTCCCCTGTTGCTCTCTTTTGGCTAAGTGTGTTTAAGGCGCTCGGGAGGGCTTTAGAGTGGCACACGCCTCGAATACGTCGACAAAAGTATCCTTTTAATTGATGCTACTTAACTTACACGATGAAGTGGTCCGAGTGGCAAACGGACATGGGCTAGGCTACCCTGCGGCGAAGCCAACTTCATCGCAAATTCTCAGCGGAAAACTGCTGTAACGCTGCCTTCCTTAGGAATGATCGCCGTCAACGTTCAAGAGAAATAAAACTTGCTCATACCTTTCCCCAAAATTCTGTATCACTTTGATGTCGTGCGCTGAAGAGCTTTGCTGGTCGACCCGCCTTCACAGAGTGGAATGGCTCATGATTTTTTTTCGCTCAATGGCCTTCAATGCCACCGCAATGATCCTGCCGAAGTCACTGCGACACCGGCGTGCGGACCCTTTGGCGCATGCATGCGAGGCGCGCAGGCTGAAATACGGCAGTCTGATGCAAGAACTCCAGTGAGTATGAACGGGGCAGCCAAACCCCTTTTCCCGCAAACTACTGACCGCTGTCGTCGTAAAAGACACTCGTCACCCACGTACGTCTATTTAAACACGGCGCCAGATGGTACCGACCTAATCTCTTGAAGCGACACTCAGCAAGGCTATAAATATTACCGGATTGCTTTTCTGTCGTTAAGTCTGGAACGTGCACGCTATGATGCGTGTCTTAGGGGTGATTTACGGGAATTTATTTTCTTCCTAGAAATTTACATTTTAAAGTGCGTTCTCTTTGCATCATCCTACTGGGTGATTTAGTGACGACGTCTGTGACGGCCCACTCGTAGTTAGAGGAACATTTGCTGAAAAACAGGATGGACCGACAGAAGATACACCACACCTGCAGTGTGCGGAGTCTCAATTTTTTTTCCGTCCTATTTTTTCCCGCAGTTTCTTCTAATCATTCCAGAGCAACTACCCCGAAGATTGCCTTGGCGAACCACTCGCAAGTTTTCCGGGCAGCATTTAACACATTCCAAGCAGGATGTGAACCCACAAAATCGTCCACAAACACACAAAAAAGCCGACATTAACATTGAAGGAGTGAGCCGTGCAAAGTGTGAAGACGGAAATTGGCTGAAACCCCATTTCGGACGACTGTGCCGCCATTGTGATAGACGGAGAGGAGGTCACAAATGGCGCAAAGTGTTTTTATTTTGTTCTTTCGAATTTATTTAAAAGTAAGACTGCCTACACTACCGCCAAACGGTGAAACAAAGTATTGCATGAGTCGAACTACCATCAAGTCAAAGGATTTGACCAATTCACTGAATTTTCCGCATTAATTGTATTGATTTTTGATACCCTCAAAAGACATTTTTTTAAATATAAATGCCAAAGTAGCCAATGCGCTCTACTGCGCTTCCCAATTTTATGGTGATGATGATAATAAAGACTGCGGCGATAATTGCTCCCCGCTGTGGAGGGGAGGTTGTGAATGCCAAAGTAGCCAATGCGCTCTACTGCGCTTCCAAATTTTGCCTACCTGAAAATATATATTTTTCGGTTCTAAGATGAGAAAAGGCAGTCTATATATGTACTAACGCTGACAGCCAAAGAAAGAAAAATACCATTTTGTTTCTGTGTACAGCTCGTACCACGCAAGGTACTTAATTCTTACCACAAAGTTTGTTTTAGTACACTTGTAATCAAGACAAAAAGTATTCCCCAGTGAGTGTGGAAAACACGTATAAATATACCTTACAGCAAAATACGTGTCGACGCGTTGCTATAACGAGCAATTTTTGTACAAAATCCCTGTCACTTGTGATTTTATCTTTGTTATCAATATCGTCCTTTCGTACGAGTATAAAAACGGAAGAGGTCTCCGCTATTGCAAACAATAAAATGAACTCATGAAATACTGGCGCCCTATTGTCTATCCGATTATTTGGATTTCTAAGGTCGGTCAAAGTTTATGACGAGAAGTGCTCGATTAATGTAAGCAAAGTTGTTCACAAACTCGTAAAAGGACCCCAGGAGTTTGATTCGGCGCTCAAGACTGATCTGTTTCCTGGCTGTATACCGTTCAGATAACACCATTTTACTGATCTTGAGTTGCTTTTCGCTGAACTTAAAGGGACACTGAGGTGAATTTGTCAAACTTCTGCTTGCGTTTGGATTGTATAGTCGGGCTCAAATAAACATAAATTTTGCCGTTAATTCATTAGCCAAAAGCTGTATTTGATTTATAAAACCTGAAAGAAGAAACATACCATGCCACGTTTGCGGCGGCCGCAACAACTGCAGCAGTAATGCGAGATGACGAGAGCTCGTCTTGCGATGTCATCGGATGATGTCCCATATTTTAAAGTTCATGCATACGCATTTACATTTGCGTCAATGCTATTTGTTTTTTGAAAAAAGCTTTAGTGCTTTTGGCAACAATACGTGTTGGAATATAGTTCTTGCGGTTTAGTTTTGGAGAGTTGTTACACCCCGTTTCGGTTTCGGTTCCGTGCAACATGTCCGTGGCTTCCGACGTTACCTGCGATCGTGCATTAGCGATACTTTAGGAATCGCCATGAAGCGATAACCCGTGCTGAACCCCTCCGCGCCACTGGAGGTGTTCAACTGGGAGGCGTTTCCCTTGCACTTTCGAAGCTTGCCTGTTTCCTGTCCGTAGTACCCACCAGTCACCATCTCAGCCAACACAAAAAAAAATAATTTTAATTTACTGCCCTTTAATCCGTCCTTTGTGCCGACGTAGATGAAAAGCGGTTGACCCAGAATTTCTCCTTTCCCTAGATGTCGTCCTCGCGTCAATAAAGCACGCATAAACATACCACTATTGCTTCTAGTCTTCTTGCCTTAAAGGAGCCATGAAGAGAAAACACAAGTTTGGTTCATTCGAAAGATTGCCTCGTTATAACCATAACGACACCACTTATAACGCAAACTTCGCTCAAATAAGCTACATAATTAGGAAAAAAGGAAATGACCATGCGACCCACCAGCTCATTTTCCGCAACAGAACCTGTGATGTCACTTGGGAATGCTCTGCGATTGGCGGAGGCCGGCAAAAGCAAACGCTGTTAGGCAGGGCTTACAGCTTGCATAGCGAGCTAAATGCCCGTGAAACATACTGCACATTCTTTTTATGACAAAGAACGGTGGAGTAAACGGTTGAAGGTCCGAACGAACTCGCAAGCGTGTGCGCCAATGCGTACGAAACTAGCGCCGGCCGAGCTCGACATCTCGCCGTCGCGCAGACGAATTTTCGGGTTCGAGGCTCTTCGGGGCCAACGAACCGTTCCAGCTTGCACAGCCGCGACCTTGCTTCGTATCGTAATCCCTTCACAGGAGGTTGGCCGTCATATCGCCAACCAACAAAGGTAAAAATAGAAGCGAGGGGAGTAAGGAACAGCAAGAAGCGACGAGATAGTGCCAGTCGTCGCGTAAGTTTCGAATGGTGTTGGCTTGCTGCTGTCGTTACGAGCTCGTTTCCAGTTTACAACCACTGAAAACTTCAGTTTGTTCAGTTACGGCAGGGACCCTTACGTTAGCTCACTCCTCGGACATGCTGGCGCTCGTCGCCGACTTCGTCAAATCGCTCTGACCTTGGGGAAAAAAATGCCGTAAACACCGCGCATTGACGCTCGTATCTTTCTGGTCGAAGCAGAGAGCTCGCGCGAACGGCTTTCCATACACGACACCGGCCAACTGGCATAAGTGATACTGCTACTGAAATTGAACTATTATTAACCGTAATCAAAATACGGCACATACGTACCAGTCTATATTCGTCCGTCGCGACGGGGCTGACGAGGCAGCGGTGCCGACGGCTGGGCGTTCGTCTGTTGTGGCTATCGCGGAATGGTCGCTTTCCCGTCCACCGCGTATCCCACAACTCTTGCCGCTCGTGCACTTAGAAGCATTGAGCGTTCAAGTGGTGTGAGGTTGTTAAATGCAAGCCCGAGCTCCTCGGCGAGAGTTTTGTTCTCCGGATCAGGCGATTCCATGACTAGGGCTGCGGGTGCACTAGGTTTTACTAGTATTTTTAAAATGGCCGCCGTCTCGGTCGACTCCCGCGTGTGGGTGCTATATGAAGTCGACATACTAAGTATCTGTTTCATGGACCGGCTCGTATGACGCCATTGTTCACGTCACGGAATGTGCAATTTTAGCGGGAGATTTAAAATTTTGGCTTCAATTGCCGTATTTCTCAGTGAATAAAGCATCATTTGCTTCCGGGAAAGCGCTTGGGGTACTATGAAACACCTAGTCTTTCGAATAAAACAAACTTTTGTTTTCTCTTCATGGCTCCTGTAAGTGCGAGCACTAGCATTCTTGTTTCCACGGCCATGCGTATGAGCGACAGCAGGTCAACCAGCCTCTTAACGAAGTGGCTGCTAATAGGCCATTTACACTCTAAAATCTTTCATCCCTCCATCAAGCCCTAAGCTTGCCTCTATAGAAGAGGCAGGCTTAGGGATCGATGAAGAGATGAACAACGAAAATTCGGGGGCAGAGAAGAGACTGAGCTAGCTCATGGTAGATGTGGCGGGAAATTGTTGGGGAAGCGCCTTCATCCTGCAGTGGATACAAACAGGCAAGGTGATGATGATGATGATGATGATGATAAAGACTGCGGCGATAATTGCTCCCCGTTATGGAGGGGAGGTTGTGGATTGCTCTTCTCAGTGTTGGTAAGGAGCAGAATGACCGCCACTGCATTTTGCAACTTGCAAGTACCTGCTTCTTTGGTGCATCACTCCTTTTCGCCTTATTAAGCAGCTGATATATGATTACCCTATTGTGTTATCGCGATACAGCGAATAAAAACCGCCAGAATTGTGTAATGCTTCCTTTATGACGACAAGCAAACCCATGTTGTGCTGCTTTCGCACTCCAGAAGGTCTTCGCCAAGAAGCTGGAAGGCGGGTTCATATGCCCGAGCCTCGAGAACCTTAATTCTCTCCCTGGTCTCCTCTGAAAAGAAGCGGACAGAAAGTACACCATTGCCACGGTTCCATTCGAAGCCTTTTCTGGTGTACCTACTATACTCTAGGCCACCAACATCCCATGGAACGTCCTAATACCCTTAGGAGCAGCCATCGTCCTCTTTGGGCTTAAGAAACCGGCTTCACCTATAATGTGATTGATTGCAAACAGCCAGCTGACCGGAAGGAATCGTTCACATAAAAACAAAAATAGTTTGCATCGCTGTTGCCATTTCGAAAAACAAAGCGAAGAGTTAAAAAGCTACGAAGACAAGTTTTGTTTTACGGCAAGTGGTAAGTTACTTGCAATTGATTTCGCAACAGTCTAGTGGAACTCTGGGCAGTGGCGGGTACCGAGGTACTTCGTAACCTAGGGTAACGCCGAATAGCTTTTTTCAAGATGCCGCAAAAATATACACAGTAAATAAAACGGGCAGGGCTAACTCTCATTCCTGAAGAACTGATACGGATGCAGAGTGTGAGAAGGCGCACAAACGAGCGCATGCGACAACACGCGCTCACAAACTAGAGCACTGCACGGGCCTGATTTTAAGGCCCGAGCCCGGCCCGAGCCCGCTTCGCGAAGCCCGAGCCCAACCCGGGCCCGTAACACCTAGCCCGAGCCCGGTCCGGGCCCGGGCATTCATAAGTGTCACTGGCCCGAGCCCAGCCCGGGCCCGCCATCTCAAGCCCACGCCCGGCCCGGCCCGGTAATTTATTTTTTGGCCTATAGGGAGGGCCCGCGCATGTGTGACCAGGCCCGGCCTTTGACGCTGAAGCAAGTTTGTTTATTATATTCCGGGCGATCAGACGGAGCATCTAGTCTGTACAAGCACGTCATGAACTGAGACGCAGCAAATAAGGGTTTAAAAGTGCACGTAGTTCAGCTTTCACCGTCTGCAGTTCACGCCACATCGGCGTAATATTAGCTCGTATTCTTGCACGAGAGACATCATCACCTTTGATTACCAGACCATTGGCAACTTCACGTGGTTGTCTAGGCCACAAGTTGGTATTGCTGAATTTTTTTAATCCGCATTTGAATCAACGAGTATGTACGCGCGTTGAAATATTTCACCTGCAGTGGTTGTTAAGCGGTGGTGTTTCTCTGGCACGCGAGTTTGATTCCCGACCACGGCAGCCGCATTTTGATTGGTGCGACATCGGAAACACACGTGTTCATACATAGACATAGGTGCAAATCTCCAGGATATCTGAATTAATTCATTACCCTCAGGGCGTTCCTTGTAATCGTATCTTTGGTATCTTATACACAAAAATAAAAAATCTTGATGCAGTACAACAAATGTCATTAAAATTGCAGTATAGTGAATCAGACCTAGCAAAACACGTTTTTAGAACAATGCGTACAAATAACAGCAAGAAGCGTGCAACAATCAACCAAGAATATTCATTTTGACGCTCTGTCCTACACTTCACGTCGGACCTATTAACGGCCGTGCCTATGAATCCAAGCCCGAGCCCGGCCCGGGCCACGGCCTCAAGCCCGAGCCCGGCCCGGGCCCGCGGCATTGAGCCCGAGCCCGGCCCGAGCCCGCCGATAACCGACTTCGGGCGGCCCGGCCCGGCCCGCGGGCCGGGTCGGGCCCTGGCTTTTGGGCCGGCCCTGGCTTTTGGGCCGGCCCGGGCCCGTGCAGTGCTCTATCACAAACACTACTATCAAGCATTTCCTCAAATCTAGCCCATAACGTTGTGCTCCAACATTAGCTAAGGTAAGTCACTGCTTCCACCAAATTTAGTTTTCGGCGAGAACTGTGCTCTCAGCCTCCTTAAGTAACGACGCTCGTAGTTATTTGTGCGCATTTTGTCAAATTCATCAAAACTGGCTTCACATGACAGATATTTTCCCATGAATTGGTCAGGAACTACGAACAGAACATGCCAGAGATTGTGCACCTAAAAAATTAAATATTTTACAGTTGTATTTCAACTTGGCATGTCAGTGGAGTGGCCTCACCCTAGACATGGCGTCCACCACATTTAGCGATGTTATTTCAATGCATTGAGCGGCTGCGCACAGGCAGACAGACAGACAGAATAACTTAAATTGGCCACAGCCGGAGGGATTAGACCCGCGACGGGTCGGGCAGCAGGGCCTCTTTTGGGAAAAAGGTCCCGTACCGTCGGCCAAGCGGGCCAGTGGAGAAAATTAATTCCGAATACCTATACAAACCTGAAACGTATTTTTATATCTGGAGTAAAAAGAGTCATACAAATTCATTTAAATTGCCTTGACCCTACGCAACGAAAATCATTCACCATCACTAAATATTAAAGAGATTCTATTGATATTTGTATTTTAATCAGCATAGCAACCAAGCTTCAGAAAACTAAAACTGCCATCCCAGGTCTCATTTCGGCATGTCCCTTTATCCCTTTTCATAGCGCGGCCTCGGACCGACTTTATATAGAATTCGCGCCTTTTACTCCCTTCATCAATATTTTATCGACTGCGCTTGACCTCCTACAGCCTCGTTTGCAAGCTGCGCGGCGCAACGTAACGTACCACAGCCGTTTAAACTAAAGAGCCCTTTCACATAGGCGCTGCGCTCGTGGCGTCACCCGCCGCCGACAACTGGTATCTATCAATGCGCGTGCTTTAGAGGAGCTGTCGAGAGATGGCAGTGCGACCATTTATTTGCCGCGCACAGTCGCTCGGATTGCTCGTGGGTGTCGTTGGTTCCGCAAGCAAAAGAGGGGCGCTACTGGGCGATTGACGCAACCACCGTGCGCTGGACGCGCTGTTCGGGGAGTCAGTGAGTCAGTGACGCAAGCGTGGAGAAGGGCGCGTGCGAACGGTGAGGTGTTGCATCACCGCAAGAACGACAATGGTTTCGAAAAAGCTAATGCTTTCATCACGCGAAGGATCTGTTTACTCAATTCCTATCGGGGTAATACGGGAACCTGCGTGTCGTTATCAAGGGTTCAGAAAAGAGGACGGTGTCGCAAGTGCCTGCGTTACCAGCACGCAATGTCGCAAAACGCATCGCCTCGAATCCGTTGCTTTTTGGAATTAGTCGCGTTATTACGGGGCTACACTCCGGAAAATTATTTCGCGACTCTTGCTCGGCGCTGCTCGTTGTATCGCGGAGGCCATTTGACAGCAACGCCGCCATATCGGCCCTTCTTGAGAAGACCGACATTGTAATAATGCGGCGTTGTTGCCCTGCGTAGTATAACTATTATCTACACTGGATATTTGCCCGTCTTAATTGCGTAAAGGAGTCCCCGAAGAAGGCCCTGCTACTTCTATCATTTTCTTTTTTTCAGAGCTCAAACCCGTCTCCTTGCCCTGTGGCTCTACTGCAATACCAAAGCAGAAAAAGAGTGAGAATGAAATAAAACTCGGTTCATCGATATTAACGGATTGGGATTCGCTTGAAATAAGTTATATTCGCCCTTAGTGGGTGTCCCCTTGCGTAGCTGGCCTCCTTGGGAGCGGTACATCTTTGTAACTTTTGGCATAGAGGCTAGTTGGTCCAGCCATTCATCCAGTTCATCCCGTTCTGTGTGATCCTTCAGTCCATGGTAATTGATGTCGTATGCAATGCATTTAAGCCGTTTTCCTATGCCGAGCAAACCCCTGCCGTGTAGCGCACCTAGTGCTCCGCGAGCACTCGGCTGCATTGAGCTTCGATAAAGGAGTACGGTCGCGTAATACCCTATACAGCCCCTTATCGGAGTGACATGAAACGTTCCCCTTTTTTGCCCCCCCCCCCCTTCCAAATCCAGGTTAAGCGTTTTTGTTCGGCAAAGCTGTGGTGTCTTGTCAAGAAGTGAATGTTACGTTAAGGTTCCTCATTCATTGTTGGAGCAATAAAGCAAAGCAGGAAGTAAGATGGGTGGGGAGATGCAGTGGATCTGTAAAATCCAAAGACAACAACATTGCTCATAAGCTTTTGATTGAAGTATATATATATATATATATATATATATATATATATATATATATATATATATATATATATATATATATATATATATATATATATATATATATATATATATATATATATGTGTGTGTGGTTATTGATTGTTCGGAATGTGGTTTCTGGCCCGTGGGTGCCGTAGAAACGATTATCAACAGCTTTCGCCAGCTCTGAGGGGCGCTCTATTGAGGAGCCCTTGCCGGCCGTCGCTGGCGACAGAACACCGTCAGATTGATAACGGTCTAATGGTGTAGTGCCCCCAGCGACGGCCGGCAAGGGCTCTTTGATTGAGCGTCCCTTGGAGCCGGCGAAAGCGATTTATATTCGTTTCTACCGCCCCCACGGGGCCTGAAACCACATTGCGGCAGCGTTTCCTAGCAGTCTGGAAAACCGCCTTCAGTGCCTGTAAATTATGTTAAGTGTAGTAAGCATGTTGCGCCCATGAGAACTGTGATGACCATCAGCCACAACGGACAAATCCCCCTACGTGGATATCCGCCGGATGCCGCCCGCCACAGCCTCGCGAAAAGCTGGTCGCTTCGGCTCACCCCGTCTGCGTTGACGCCTCGTTCGTGAACGAACAAGTCCAGCCTTCTACCGGAACGATGACTATCTCCTTTACAGTTTTTAATGGAGGTTGCGGTGCTGCTCGGGTTCTCATTTATCTACCCTGGAGCTGCGCAGCCGGACACTTCCCTCGACAATGTTTCAGGGTAACCACCACGAGTCCCTACCTCCTGTGGCACCTATCATCTGCCCTGGCACGGTCCGTTCACGGGATCCACCCTTCTTCAACGGCACTGATGACCAGGATGCTGAGGATTGGCTCATCACCTTCGAACGGATGAGGACCCATAACAACTGGGACGGTAAAATGTAACACAACACCTTAACCGGTGTCGCAGAGACGTGGTATAAGAACCACGGGACTGATCTCCGGACATGGTCAGACTTCAAGAACGAATTTGCCAAAGTGTTCGGGCTCCCAGCAGTTCGGAAACTTCGCGCTAAACAGCGTTTGCGCGAACGCGCTCAGCGCACGAACGAAACCTTTCCCTCTTACATCGAGGACATCCTTGACTTGTGTAAGCGGGTGAACAACGCTATGACCGAAGAGGGGAAAATCAAGCATATCCTTGAAGGCCTAGGCGACGATGCCTTCCAAATGTTGCTCGCGAAAAACCCTCGGACGGTTGCTGAAGTCACAAACGCTTGCCAAGAGTTCGATGAACTTCGCAGAGAGCGGGCTCTCACTCGTAAACCCGTGGAACACGACCATTCCCTTTGCAGCTTGGCATTTTTGGATAGCGGCGTCCTCTTCGCACAGATTCAGCAGTTTGTTCGTGAATAGGTGGGTCGTCAGCTTTCCCTCGTTAGCAACGTAGCGAAGCCGCTTCAGTCGGATTTAGCCCCAACACCCAGGAGCGTTATACAACAAGTCGTTGACGCACTTACAAGCACTCGACCGCCCAATCCCGCGGTAGCTCCAGTGCCTTACGCCGACATAACGCCGCTAACTATGATGGCAGCTCCTTTGACTTTCGTCGACCCAGTGCCACATAGGCCTTTCACCCTTGCCGAGACCGTGGCACGACCTTTCACTGGAACAATGCGGGGCCCTACTTTGCGACTGCTGCAAGCCCTGGGAGTCATGCCACTGCCGGGGTTCAACGCGCCCGGTCCATGCGTGTCGCTCCGCATCCAGCGTCTGCATTCGCGAATCCTTGGCGCACGGTGGATAATCGCTCTATTCGTGTGGGATTGCCGGACATGTGGCACGCTGTCGTGGCATGATGGGTGCGCGCAACGCGTTGTGGCCCTTATCCTATACGACAACACCGCCCATGAAGCACGCTCCGACCCGGTTGCCGACGACACCTGCTCCGTCTGATAACCGCGACTTCACTAGCCGTCGTTCGCTGTCTCCAAGACGCCGCTCACTCTCTCCGAAGCGCCGTCGTCCTACCAATGATGACCCGGAAATCTAGATGCCGCAGTTTCAGAGGCACAAACTGCGTCAACGTCGAAATGCCTAAGTCCTCCTTGTTTGCCGTCTAATGTATCGCAGTGTTGATGCTGTTGCGACCCTGGCGCTTATTGACACTGGAGCTTCGTTGTCTGTTATTGGCGCGACACTTTGCCGATCGCTACAAAAAGTAACGACACCTATAGGTGGTGTTACTCTCCGAACCGCTAGTGCGCAACCTGTGAGCCGCTGGCCGCATGCACTGCTCGGGTCACAATTCAAGGGGTTTTATATATAGTCGAGCTCATCGTTTTGTCGGCGTGCTCTCACAACCTGATTCTAAGATGGGACTTTTTGTCGCGCCACCACACCATCATTGACGGTGCTCGCACTGAAGTAGAGATGTTTCCGGAGGTAGAAATCCGCAGGATGAGACCACCGCCAAGTTGCGTATCAACGACGACACGGACATTCCTCATGGCTCATCTGTGCTTGTCCCGTTGTCGTGCAACAGTATTTCTGGCCCCACAGTCGTCTTCGCGCCATCCGGTCTTATTTGTGCTCGCAAAGGGTTGTCGCTGCCGTTCGCCGTCCTTGATATTGCACCTGGTTCCGGCGCAATGCTTATTTTAAACCCGACGTCATTCCCTACCACACCTTTCCGCGGCGAATGGCTTGGCGTTGTAGAAGAAGGGCATCCCGGTCTAGTTGTCAGTGTATTCGAGGAATCAACGTCCATTCATATCACCGATGTTAGTCTTCAGTCTCCACCCGATGTGACCCTTTTGAGAAGCGCCATTGACGACGGTCTTCCTTCGGCCGAACCTGACGAACTACTTCCTCTTCTACACCGCTTCACTTCATCATTCGACTGCTACGACACCGCTTTGGGCCGCACGTCGACTGTGTGTCATGAGAAGCAGGCTGAGGCTTGTTACTTTTAATTATTTGTCGTTGCCTCACTATACCATCTGTGTTCATGAGATCGACACCGGCACGCACGCGCCGTTGCGAGAGCGACCATACCGAACGGCGTGTCATTGATGAGCAAGTAGCTTACATGCTGAAACGCAACGTCTTTCGACCATCCGTGAGTCCTTTTTTTTTTTTTCAAGGGGGGGGGGGGTTGTCATAAAAAACAGTACAAACATGTTGATATACAGACGAGGGTCCCAGAGTCAACAGACTGTAAGGGGACCCTCGATTATGAATGCACAAACAAATTCGTAAAAGCAGCAAATGGACCTGAGAGCTCATCATATAATCAAAGCAGCATAAAAGACTAGTGAAGTAAATCTATAATGTACATACACTCAAAACGTAAGCCTAAAATAAATACCAGAAGTTATACAAACAATTTGAAGATAACACGAAGGAAATAAAAGCATAAGACAACATAAGAGAACAACAATCATAAATACGAACAAAACGAAAGGACGGCTTCTCCTGTGGGCTCCTCCTGTGGTTCTCGGTAAAACATTTCCCCGCATTTCCCCGAGGGGAAGAATGTGAAAGTGCGAATGCACGAGTTGAATTTGCGCGGTTCGGTAATGTTCGCGAAAGAGAGATCACACACACACACACACACAACTACAAAGAAAGAAAGATGCATTTATTCACAGACACCTATTTGTCTTGTCGTTGTACTTGATTGCTAGAGCGGATCTCAGCTTTGAAATTTCGTGTCAGTACTCCTTTAATCGGGTGCATTAGCCCTTCTCACGCCCGATTCCTGGCCAATCCCCCACGTGGGTATGTGCCATGCACAGACACCTATTTGTGTTGTCGTTGTACTTGATTGCTAGAGCGGATCTCAGCTTTGAAATTTCGTGTCAGTACTCCTTTAAGCGGGTGCATTAGCCCTTCTCACGTCCGATTCCTGGCCAATCCCCCACGTGGGTATGTGCCATCTCCCCCCCGTTGCCAAGGAAGACGAGGAGCGCGCGCACCCGCAGCTGTTGCTATGTGGACGGATGGCGGTCAACGGAATTCAGGGTCGCTTATAAAGTGCATTCCCACTTAAAAAAAGGACGGCTCTATTCGATTCTGTGTGGATTATCGCCACCTGAACAAAATCACGCGCAAGGAGGACGTTTACCCGCTGCCTCGCATACACGATGCGCTCGACTGCCTGAAGGGAGCCGAGTTTTTCTCGTCATTAGACTTGAAATCCGGCTACTGGCAAGTGCCCGTGGCCGACGCTGATCGTTCGAAGACGGCTTTTACGACGCCCGATGGCCTTTACGAGTTCAACGTCTCCCGTTCGGACTCTGTAATGCGCCGGCCACATTCGAACGAATGATGGACAACGCACTGCGGGGCTTCAAATGGAAAACGTGCCTCTGCTACTTAGACGACATAGTCGTGTTTTCGCATGATTTTGCAACCCATCTCACACGCCTCGAACAAGTGCTAACATGCCTTGCCTCTGTTGGTATGCAGCTGAACCTTAAGAAGTGCCGCTTCGTTGCTCGAAAAGTCACCATTTTAGGACACGTTGTTTCGAAAGACGGTGTCCTCCCGGACCAGGGCAAACCTCCTGCCGTGTCGGAGTTTCCGAGGCCAACCACGCTGAGTGTCCTACGAAGCTTCATCGGCCTCTGTTCGTACTTCCGCCGCTTTGTACGAAACTTGATCATCGCGCCTCTCACACAGCCTCTCGGGGGAAGTAGAGACATTGCCGAATGGTCCCCCCAGTGTGAGAGCGCTTTCTTAACGTTACGCTTCGGGTCCTTACGTCACCACCGATACTGCGGCACTTTGACCCGCAAGCGCCCACTGAGATTCACACTGATGACAGTGGTGTTGGCTTAGGTGCCGTGCTCGCTCAACGAAAGGACGGCTTTGACGAATACTTGGTGAGTTACGCGAGCCGTACACTGACGAAGGCCGAAGTTAACTACTCCGTAACAGAAAAAGAATGTTTGGCTATTGTATGGGCAATCAGCAAATTTCGTCCTTACCTGTACGGTCGCCCTTTCGCTGTCGTAACGGATCATCATGCTCTGGGTTGGTTATCGTCGCTGAAGGATCCCGACGGCCGTCTTGGCCGCTGGGCACTCCGCCTTCAAGAGTATGATATCCGTGTTGTGTACCGATTCGGACGGAAGCATACCGACGCCGACGCTAGGGTAGCCACCCTACCGACGCTCTTTCTCGATCCCCGCTTGCGTCGGATGTCGATAGCTTGTTCGCAGCAGAACACAGCCTGACCTCTCTCGCCATAACGGACATGGTTGCCCAGCAGCGCAAAGATCCTCGGATTTCTTCGATCCTCTAACATTTGTCGCACTCACGGGCAGCTCCTGTGCCTCGGTCACTACGCCGTCAAGCTGCCCACTGAACTGTTCGTGACCAGCTGCTATACCACCGGAACTACTTCGCCGAAGGTCGAAAATGGCTACTCGTGATTCCTCGCCACTTGCGCAGGGACATTTGTGCTACATTTCACAACCATGCGCAAAGTGCTCACGCTAGAATCTTTAAAACATACGAGCGCCCCCGACTTCGCTACTGCTGGCGCGGGGTCTATACTTTTATCGCCAAGTTTGTTCGATCTTGACCAGACTGCCAACGGCGCACGTCTTCACCACAAGACGCCAATGGCCCACTCCAGCCCTTGCCCTGCTCAGCGCGGCCTTTCAACCGGGTAGGCATCGATTTCTACGGCCCACTCCCAAGCACAGCCGACGGTAACCGCTGAATCATCGTCGCCGTTGATCACTTAACGCGGTATGCCGAAACAGCTGCGCTACCGGCCGCCTCGGCTCGGCACGTCGCGTCTTTCCTTCTACGCCGTTTTGTTCTTCGGCACGGTGCCCCTCGCGAACTACTGAGCGACATAGGCCGCGTCTTTCTATCCGGAGTCATGGGGGCCCTTCTAGCCGAGTGCCACGTGGTCCACCGAAAGATTTGATTTTTTGATTGATTTTTGGAGTTTAACGCGCCGACGCAACGCAGGCGATGAGGCGCGCCGTAGTGGAGGGCTCCGGATTAATTTTGACCACCTGGGGATCTTTATCGTGCGCCGAAATCTCGTACACACGGGCGTTTTTGCTTTTCGCCTCCATCAGAAAAGCGGCCGCCGCGGCCGGGAGTCGAACCCGCGACCTCGTGCTCAGCAGCGCAACGCCTTAGCCACTGAGCCACCGCGGCGGGGTCCACCGAAAAGAGCACGTCCTACCTCCCCCAGACTAATGACCTGACCGAAAGGTTTAACCGTACACTTGGCAATATGATCGCCATGTACGCCTCCTCTGACAACTCTAACTGGGACCTCGTTCTTCCTTTCGCGACGTATGCTTATAATACGGCCACGCAGGCGACCACAGGGTTCTCGCCCTTCTTTTTACTCTATGGTCGTGAGCCCTCCTGCATGCTGGATACAGTCCTTCCGTACCGACCTGACGCCTCCGAGTATGCACCACTGTCTGACATCGCTCGACAC
Organism: Haemaphysalis longicornis; assembly: GCF_048455015.1. NCBI lineage: Eukaryota > Metazoa > Arthropoda > Arachnida > Ixodida > Ixodidae > Haemaphysalis > Haemaphysalis longicornis. The sequence goes on along the minus strand of NW_027526422.1, from coordinate 68,683,609 downwards.
GCCGAGGATTGTCGCCAGCTAGCCCGACGATTTACATCGTAAGAGCAGCAACGCCAAAAGGCGCGTCACGATGACTCCATTACAGCTCCAACATTTACGGAAGGATCACTGGTCATGCTTTCAGTACCGTGCCCGGATCCCGGTCTTTCGTCAAAATTTCTTTTTCAATACGAAGGGCCTTACCGAGTACTGGAACAAACGTCACCTGTGAACTATGTTGTTGAACCCGTTACGTCCACCTCGGACCGCCGGCGTCATGGTCGCGAGACGGTTTACGTCCAGAGGCGGCAGCCATTCTATGACCCGCTCGTCTAGTGTTCCCCGTAGGTCGCCAGGATGGCTCCCCTTTTCGCAGGGGGGGGGGGGGGGGGGTATTGTAGTTAGCATGTTGCGCCCATGAGGACGGCGATGACCAACAGCCACAACGGGCAAATCCCCCTACGTGGATATCCACCGGATGTCGCTTGAGGAAGAGGACGCGCTCGTTCAGTGTCAGCCTCGCGAAAAGCTGGTCGCTTAGCCTCACGTTGTCTGCGTTGCCGCCTCGTTCGTGAATAAACAAGTCGAGCCTTCTACCGGAATGCCGGCTATCTCCTTTACATATGCTAAAAAATTAACTGATCAGGCACCTTCCGACAGTACTGGTGTCAGCACCAAGGCACCTGTCCCGTTAAATTCATTGTAACAGTGCGTACAAGTAGTTGAAAAAACCGCCTAGAGGAAACGTTAGCGCGTCAAGAAAGGATCTGAGCCAGAAGCAGAGTGTAGCCTGCAGTTCGCGGGCAAGCCCCGCGAGGAGAACGAAACGCTACCAACTGTCCTTAACCGCCCATAACTAAGATCTAATACGGTAACGCTGATCCCTCAATCGTGAGACGGTAACCGCCCCAGCTTCCAAGCACAAGTTGCACTTCCTAAACGAAAAAAATTACCACCCCTTTCTAACGAAACTTCAGAGCAGCGTGAACGTTTTCTGATACCAAAACTACGTCAAACGTGCGTCATAGCCTTCGCTGAACGTGCGCCCAATCGATCGCCAAACCTTCAAAGACCCAAATCGCAAACGAGGAACGAACCCGCGCGACGATTTATCGCGCACTAAGTAAACTCAGCTGCGAATGATGTAAATGTTCACTGATACGTGGTTTATGAAATGAAGGTATGCTCTTGTTCTCCATATTCATGAACGATGCGTGTATTGTCTTATCTGGAAATGTTCCGTTTCGCGATTTTCGAGTAACCGTTTTGACATATAATGGAAGCCCTGTTTCAAGCCTGCGCCATGTGTCCAGAGATATTATCACAGCTTTTCTGTACTCAACTGGTAAATGGGGAGAAAATGCATCGGATTTTTGACAGGACGCCGTGGGCACCACTAAGAAATCTTTTAGATGCGAATCATCTCATGCTCGGGTGTGTCCCTCCCTCCCTCGTTGACGTTGTCCGCCGTCCGCACTCTACTGCGCATGCGCGTCTCTTGAGACGCGTCAGCGTTTGGGCTGACGTCAGCGCAGTACACTATAAAAAGAAATAGTTAGGCGGCGCCCGGTTTCGATCCCACGACTTCCTGGCCGCAACGGGAGGTACGTGGCGCTCTTCCCACTGCGCTACAAACTGAGACGGAAGCATGAGCTACGAACGCGCCTTATGTCCTTCACTCATTCAAACTACGTCAAGAAGCTACTGATACAACAAAGGCACGCGGGGCTGAACGTCAACAGAAACGACGAACTGAAAACTAATGGGAACTTCAGTCGACCCCATGGCTGCTTCGCGTACTACTCAGGGTTCCCCTATGGGAAGATGGTGTAATTTTTTGCTTTAGAATGTGTTAAAATTCAAAGCCTTCAACATAGCCTTTACGCAGATTATGTTACGCTCTGGGTCCTCGGAGGCAGTGACGGTCGCATTCAGGACACGCTACAACAAGCCATCGAAGCAGTCGAAAATTACGTCGGCCCTCGCGGTCTCACGTGCACTCCGCAAAAATCGGAGCTTCTACTGTATCGGCCAAACAGTCGAGGGCGGCGCATATCTAAGACCCCTCCGGAAGTCCGACCCTTCGCTGGTGGTGGCACACAACGCATCGCCATAGTGACAAGCGTACGGTTCCTTGGCATTGCATACAGGCAAACGGACACAATTCCGAAACTGTCCTCGATCTCAAAAAGCGGGCACATCATACCACCCGACTCATCTCGCGTGTTGCAAACCGCCATCACGGCATGAAAGAAGGCGATTTCCTAAGATTACACGAACTTAAAGCGCAAAAATTCAGACATGGGATGAACGGGAATTTTTGCGCTTTAAATTACTGCAATGGATTAACAACTAGCTCGAACTCACACGTTCCTAAGATTAGTTCAAGCTTTTGTTCTACGCAGGATAACGTATGTAACTCCGTTGTTAGACATTAAAAACGACGAAGAACACAAAATCGACGCTCTCATTAGGCAAGCTTACAAGCAAGCTATCGGGATACCGCTTACCGCATCGATCGAACGCTTCGAGGCACTTGGCACAATACGCTAAGCGAACTCATAGAAGCTCAACGCATAGCGCAACGAGAACGACTAACGTACAGCGCGACTAGAAGGCGCATCTTCGACTCTCTTGGCGTCACCTATCCGAGTACTGCCCCAACCAAAGTCCTACTACCTCCAACCATAAAAGAAGGTACAGTATACACATTCCACCTATTCGAAAAAACGTGCATCCATTGGATAATCTACAGGGAAGACACGCACGGACCAAAGCCCTACACAAACAGTACGAAAAAGAGAAGGTGGTATACGTGGACGCAGCTGATTGCGAAGGCCGCGACGCCATGGCATGGTGGGAGTCGATCCGCATAAAAATTCCATAGCTTCCGGCTCGATTCGCACGAACGAACCGGAAGTGGGAGAAGAGGCGTCCGTAGCACTGGCGATGACGGCCTCCGTAAAAATCAAACATGTAATCATTGATTCCAAATCTGCCATTATAAAATTTTCTATAGGGCGACTCTCCCCAGAAGCGTCTGCAATCCTTAAATCTGGCTTCAGTCGCGATGCACGGACCGGCAAAATCTACCTGATATGTGCACCTGCCCACTCCGGCCTGGCCGGGAACGAGTGCGCGCACGACGCTGCTCGAGGATTCACCGACCGAGCTGACATCGACCCTAACACCACATTCGCCCACTGGCTCCGATGGTCGGGAAGGGATTGAATCGTGTCATACAGGGAAATAAAAAATCACTACCGCCTGGAACGGGCCCGTTCCCCCTCCGCCCCTTCCCGCTCAGCCGTCACTCAATAAGAGGCCATCCGTCGTTATGGCGACTACTTCAGACGAATTCGTATTCGAACCCGGTTATATACACCTACTGCTACCCAGGGCAACATTCAGACAAATGCCACAAACGTAAACAAAGGGCAGATCTAGCACATATGCTATGGGCCTGCCCGCGGGCGGCTACACCCGCGCGCAGAATCACTCAGGCGGAGCATTGGGAGACCGTGTTACTCAGCTCTGACCCAGCCCATCAAGTATGGGCCGTCCAGCTGGCCGAGGACGCTGCTAGAGCCCAAGGGCTCTTGGCCGTCGCCTAGGATCACCAGCCTCTCCGAGTAAAGTTAGTTTTTTTTTTCTCTCTGTCTCTCTCTCTCTATATATATATATTGTCTTGGTTGACGAAGAAGCGCGTGAAAGCTAAAGCAATAGTCGACACATCGGCTGCGCAACAGTATGTTGATTACGTCAATGCACGCCTAACACATCTTCAGTACTTGCCCAAGAGCTATGTTGTTTCGAACGGCTCGACTAGTCTGATTGATTGATTGTAGGGTTTAACGCGCCGACGCAACGCAGGTGATGAGGCGCGCCTTAGTGGAGGGCTACGGATTAATTTTGACCACCTGGGAATCTTTAAGGTGCGCCAAAATCTCGTACACACGGGTGTTTTAGCTTTTCGCCTCCATCAGAAAAGCGGCCGCCGCGGTTTAGAATGGAACCCGCGACCTCGTGCTCAGCAGCGCGACGCCTTAGCCACTGAGCCACCGCGGCGGGTGACTCGCAAGGTCTGATGGTGGCACGGCTTCTCTCGTTAGGGCAGTTCAACAAATCCCGCGTCACTCAAAATAAACTTTCTGTAGACTGTATTCGGTAAGAAAATGTTGCGTAAGATGTCCCCGAAAATTCACCACCTTCCTGAAGGGATGCCTATTAGTAAAGAATTTTAACATCAATACAAGTATCTTTTAGCATATAATTATTTAAAGAAAATGTCACAGTAAGGGACTTTGATTTCAGCCCCATTTGAAACTGTGGAATAAAATCTCATCCCCAACCACCCCTAAAGGGACAAAAAGAGGACCCTCTATGCTTGCGAAACGGCCGTCCATAAGATGCTCATGAGCCTCTTTATTGGTTTTCTAACCCCTGCTGAACTAGAAAATCATTAAAGGTGGCGTTTTGAGCCCGGGTGTACAGTCGTTCACTGTCTTAGCTGGAGCAACACCATAACCACCTATCGATCCTCGTGGTTACCTCATCATCATCATCATCAACCACGTGCTTTGATTATTACCAAACGTGATTACCTCACCAACTGAGTGGTTCTTGAGGCAATATAGCCACAACTGTGGCATGTATTTCGAGAATAAGGGGGCACTCGCGTCCTCCACATTCGGGTGCACAGTTTGTCGCCAGAAGTTCTAAGATATTCCACGCTAAAGTCGATTGTGATGTTCCAGCTGAGCCTGTGGACGACTGTACTCGCGTAACCGAGTAACCACGTGTCCCTTCCGTATGAGGTGAGCGTGGCGGATAACTGAACGAACCAAATTTGTTTGGAACAAAAGCTAGATTATCCCGGCAAAACAACACATAGTATTTTTTTACACGTTTCTGTTACTGGTTTTTGCTGTTGCTTGTGCATGACTTCATGTTTTCGATAACCGGCCCCGCTTTTGCCAACACTAACTTCTGTTCCCGTGCCAATTTACCCGCTTGCTTAAAAATTCCGTACCATTTAGTCCCAGCATACTCCAAAGCGGCTAATGCCCATTAAACATATGGGACGGGTAATGCATTCACTTCGCCCTTTCTATAAATACCGCTCGGCAGGGTCAGCGAACATATATACGGCGTACGCTCGTCCATGTAGATGTTTCCTAGGAGGAGTCATATGCTATATGTAGCAATAAAAGAGGGAAATAACCTGACTTTAAAAGATGCACATTTTTAATTCGAAAGCCTTGATTTATTCAGCCAAACAAGGCAGTCGCGTGGATATGTCCGGTCATCGGCATTTCTATGAGCCTACGACCAACATACAGAGATTACTCCCCTTTGCGGGCGCTCCGAAAGCTACATGGGGACCGTGCAAGGAATTCGGAGGACAGGGTACGCCATAGGTAATAAAAAGACACAGGATTACGTATTATAACACCGCCCGCCACAGTCTTCAGCCCCGCCTTGTATTGATGCTGACAGGCAGGCCTAAGGCAAATGGATAAGGAAGTAACCTTGCAGGTGGCAATGGTGACTCAGCTTGCAAAGGAACAGCCTCAAATCTTTCCAGGCATTCTCGTCCCTCTCCCGGACGCGAGAGGACAGTTGCGTGTGAAGATTGATAAAACGTGCTGTGGAAGAAACGTAGAAAAAAAAAAAAAGCCGCGTCTAATCTCACGGCACCCGTGGGAATTACGACCGGGAAATTCTCCCGGCAGTTCCCATAATGGCTGGCTGGCCTAAAATTTGCTTAATAATATTACGTCCCAACGTAACCTAACGTAACATAACCTCCCCGAACCTAGCGTAACCTAACCGAACGCGTCATAACCTACCCAAATCCAGCCCAGCTGCGACAAACCTAATCTAACCCATCCCAACGACACAGAACACAACCTATATTAAACGAAAGTCAACAAATTCTAGAAGTCCTGTGCGTCTATCTCTTGATATAGCAAGTCAAAGTAAAAAAATGATATTAACAAAATCACGATGACTAAAAAATTGTGAAAGCTTAAAAACGAAAACGTCGGATTGTCCGATTCGAACCTAGGCCTCCTCGTTTAAAATCAAGTACTATACCACACAGCTAGAGGGGCAGCTCCAAATATGGCTGTGTAGGGAATATTTATCCCGTACAATCTCCGCGTAGCCTGCTTAGCCAATGAGAGGGGACTGCCGTGAGAAATTTCTGACGGTGATTCTCCAGTTGCCGGTATAATAAACAATATCAAAAGAAAAAAACAGGTCATTGTATGCTCCAAAAAACCGCCCCACATTACAACTTCTTAGTTCCATCTTGCTGCTGTAATAAACGGAGTCACGTCACGATGTAACGATTTTAAACCACAAGTAAAACAACTTTACCGTCTATTTCCTCGCTCTTCTTACAGGGCGAGGTGGTGGATGGAAGTCGGTTGCTTCGAAGTACGTGTACGCGATGGGGAGCAGAGGCCGGAAATTACGGGTGATAAGAAGATGGCCGGAAGAGGCGCCGGTTTGAACGTTGCAGCACTTATGGGCACAAGAGCATTTTCCGGAATAAGTATACGAAGTTTTCCAGTGTTACAAAGCATTTTCCGGCACAGTTAGCCTTGAATGTGAAACGCTGGTTTTGGCGCATTGTATCGCCTAAGGTGTGGTCCTACTGTGCAACAATGAAATGGAAGCCACCGAACGTAACTAGATGCGCGTCAGATTTTGACCATTGGTTCACTACAGTATTTTGCCATTGTAGCAAAAGTCTTAAGTTAATATCTCGCAGAACGACAGCTCTCATCACTTCAACAAATTGGGATTTGTAAAACACACAGCAAATAATTTTGGGGGGCGGCTATGCTTTATGTGAACGCCATTTTTTATGGATTTTACGTCTTTTATGTTTTATGTGTTTTCTGGGAACAAAATGCCGTCGAAAGCGACGGTTCCGCATATGTCTCGTCTTGTCTGGACTGGCGAAAATTTTGCACGCTGCGTTCTATGAAAATCAATTTCGCTATCTCTTCCCGGTAACGAGTGTTTCGACACGAGAAACCAGCTTGGCGATACAGCACTCACAGATGGCTGAAAAAATTCCACTGCGACGAAAGCCGTTGGCGGCCTGTGTTTCATCACTGCGGCTGCACGGCTCCTATTTAAAACGAACGTGTATTATTCCTGTGCCGAATAAATTATTCGAAAGAAGAAATTAACATTCTTTTTTTTTTTGCGATAGTATGCCCTTTGGCAAAAAGTCTTAGAGGTACAAGTTGGCACCCGTTTCCCGGAGGAAATCCAGAAGACATTCATCTATACGCAAGGACGAATGTGTTTCTGAAAATTTTAGACCTCTATTGCTCGTTCAAGCGCCATGAAATACATTTGTCGTAGTCCCCACTCGGCCCGACGTGGTCCTTTGTGGATGCCGCGAAATATAGTAACCGAGCCGCATTCGCAATTGCGGCGATTAACACCCTTGAAAATCCCCCTCTGGACTTCCTGACCTCCTCGTATTCCTCATCCCCGCACGGCGGAAGAGACACGGCAATAGCTTTAGCCCACTCTCAAAGGCCGACCTCTTCTACAACAATCTCCGATTCAAAAGCAACCCGTCAAAAATTTAAGCCAGCGGCTATGTTTCGTCACCGGAATCCAAGACTCTCCGAAGCTACCCACCCGACTCCCTGATAGAAAAGAAATCAGTGCCTTCAACTCTTCAAAAAAGGATGACTAGCGAAGCAAGGGGGAAGAGGGGGGGGGGCAGTGTTAGAGTAGTCTTAGCGGCTAATTGCCATACAACCGTTTCCTGATAGTTGCGGCAAAACAGCAGTTACAGCTGTTTTCTGTAGCCATACTCCCTCCGTAGGTGGCCAGGCATTGACAGCAGACAAGAATTCTGTAACGTTCACCACTTCACTATGAACAAGTAAATGAAACTTGGCATAGTGGTAGTCGTCCTAGCGGCTAATCGTCATATAATTTGTATCGGATCATTTTCGGTTACACAAGAGTTAGAGCAGTTTTCTGTAATCGCACTACCCCCTCAGATGGGCATGCTTCACTCTGCAATACACAATGTCGGAACACCAGCTCATAAAAACCAAGCTTACCTCAATCCCCTAAAGTTGGCTTCACCTCTAAGCACAAGTGCATTGTTGGGAAGAAGACCTTTCGGGGGAAATATAAACCGCCGTAAATCAAAATGTGAAGGCCCTAAGGCCTTCCCTTTATTTTTGTATGAATTTTTCTAAAATGGGGTCTGTGGTTTTTGCGTGGCCGAGAAAACCGTCTTTAGAGGGAGCGTGACACGATACCAGCAGAGACTGTCGTCCGCACTTGTAAGCTCTAGAACAGCTCCGCGGTTGTCTGTACTCCGGCGTATGTGAGGGTGGTCTGTGAGACTGATGTGTTATTTCGTTAGTTGAGTTCCAGTATTTTTTAAAATTTTTAGTTGTTGTTCTTGTTTATTTATTTTTATTAACCAATAATGCCCAGTTTCGTTGTTATAAAGATTATACATGTTCACTTCGCCAATTATGCATTTTTGTGAAGATACAGGGCTTCAAGCTTTATGAGTGTGCAGGTTTTGTAATACATTGCGCTTTCTTCTTTCGGGATTTTTTATCTTTCCCGTAATCGCGCGACGGTGGCGGGGTATAAGAATGATATATTTTTATTTCGTTAGTTCACTTTCAGTAAGCTTTTAATACATTCTATTGCTTCGTTTTTAAAATGGTCTTCTATCAATCCTGACCATTTACAATATTAAAACGGTGAAATGTGTTACTTCGTCATTTATGCATTTTCGTGCAGGTGCAGGGCTTCACACGGTTGTTGCTGTGGCTACTCGGCAAAGAATGCATCCGCTGGCATTAAGAACTGTTTTTTCTGCGTGACTCTTCCTCCCCAAGTGCACGAAAACGCAACCGTGCTTCGTCGAAGTGCGCTTTTACCCCGATCTTCCGTCCACAAGTTCAGAGCTCCTGTAATCTGAGCAGGAGCACTGATTATGTATGTTTAAATGGTGATTTCACGCGATGATCCGTGCAGTACTGAAAAGCTATAGATTAATGTATATCACCTGAGGACCTCTAAGTGCGCGAATAGGTATGCTTGTGCACAAGGAAATGTACGTATACATGCATTATGAATACATGGATGACTGAATGCATAGATATGTATATGTGTCTGTACATGAAAGCACCGATGAAGCTACGCATGTGCACATGCACTTTGCTGGTTAGCATACCAAAACAACTATGTCGACAGCTGGACTCACAGAATTCTTGAAGTTTCGCGCATGTAACTGTTATCCCGATGTGAGCACGATATATGTATACAGACATTGGTGACGTGTCTCTTCTCTCTCCATAATTGTTTCGTCCTATTACGAGCTACGGCACGAGACATGTGCACAGCTGCATAGCATTTGCCTCTTCGACACTAAACCCAAATGCGCTGATTACACTTTAAAATTGGCCAAAAGAGTCAACTATGTACTGACGAGCCCCCGTCCTTCCGGCCTAAAAAAGCAGGACGAAGTTTCTGCGGCGTCACGATTGTCATTAGGGCTCGATTTCTGAAAATAAAAAGTGTCATTTGAGTGCACCAGCCCTGTAGACCATAGACCCGTGGTTGTCATAAATCGCATTTCTCTCCCCCCTAATTTCCTCAAAATTTTACCTGCGCGAGAGCATCGTGCCACAGGCATTAAACATTTTAGAGCCGATTCTGCAACGATACATTTCTGTGCTCTGGAACTTAAGATACGTTTCTGTGCTCTGGAACTTACCGAACTGATGAGTAATGACTCCCTGGGTGGGGTATCCTATTTTTTATGCGCAAACTGCGCTGCCAGCACCTTCTAAATGGGCAACAAAACAAGCGTTGGGTAATTAAGAAGCGTAAACCGGAAGTTCTTGCTTATTTCGCTCTTCTTAATACGGAATGTAGGGAGACCCGTGGAGCCAACCAATCAGCGATGAATGCGCTTGAAGCAGGTCAGCTGTGATAGGATGTAATTAGGCTTGTTCGCTTCGTTCGTTCCTCCACGCGGATGGAGCCAGCACCCAGCGGATATCTAAGAGAGAGGAGGAGCACGATTAAACCGCAGGAATGCTGTGGCCTACCGACGAACATAGGTCTAGAATTTTGTTGTCTCACATCTCTGAGCCAGATAAATCTCGCCAAGCTCTTGTCAACGACATTTTACAAAAGGGAATTCTCAGCGGCCGGACTCTCCTTCGCTGTGAGCCCCACCGGCCCTGAGGAGAACTCAAGCTTGTTTAAACCTGAAGTCAGAGGCATGCGCTGCATTTGCAGAATGAAGTCAGCGTCCAACATGAACAACAAAATTCGCAACGGGGCTTCGCTTTGGCGCATGCTTAGCACCACGTTCCTTTGTCCAGGATGCCACAAAGCGATTTTTTGGTCTAGAGCTTCCTATTCATCACTAAATCGTCTCAGGAACCACATATTTCTCGAATTAGAGCGACCTATGCTACAACACCTTACACTGACGTCGTGGTTAAACTCATAAATGTACGTGGCTGAAGTAGGAACGTGGAAAATTTCGCCCCGTTAAGCTGGATGCACGCGCTAGTCCAAGGCCAGAGCTCCAGCACATGGCGCCGTGTATCCTTGAAAATAGCTCAGGAAATAGCAGCTGGCATTGCATGGTGGAGCGCTGACAAAGGCAGCGTTGTCAGAGCGATTGCGCGCAGGCGCCGAAACTAGTCTTATTTCCTATGTTCCTCAAAAGAACGCACGTGACGTCAACTGTACGACGCAGCTGTGCGCCATGTAGAAGCTGCTGAGCAAATGAGCTCTTGGGTTGACCTTCATCCGTACAATGCTGAACGCCCGAAAGCACGTGGAAATATTCCCGAACAAACGTATAACTGACGTGTAAACCAGTGAGCCGCTGTTCGAACGAGACAAGAGCGATGTTAAACGAGCACCTTCGTTCTACTATCCTTCCAGCAAGCCCGATGTCTCCCCAGAACCTGTCGAACTTCCACCTGAAAGCTCACCACTTACACTCATTTATAGCTTAGGCGCTTTGCACAAGTATAGTTCTTACGCTGCCATTCGTACCATTACTGCTCGGTGGAGTAGTACACGTATTTTGGCGACTCGAAGGGCTTACAAACTTCGAAAGCAGCCTACACGACTGACATAATCCTGTTCACATTGACTGTCAGGAATGCCCAAGAGGAGCTGCAAGCTGCGCAAGTCCTGAACTTCCCCGAAACCTTCGTGTGTTTAACCCTTTTTTTCGGCACTGCAAGTCGTGAGGTGTGCAGTGCATTTTTTGTACCTTTCTTTCTGTTGGGCACATTATACTAGCAGTGTAGGAATCTACACCGAAAGAAATACACGGGAAAAAAGCTCCTACAACGCTAGTTCAATGCACCCAGCATCCGTTAACCAACTTGGCCAACTTTCCGTCCTTAATTTCCCTCTGTCCTCATCTCTTGCGCTGTGGAGTCATACGCTCTTATGAATAAGTCCGGTTGGTGGGCAGAGAATTTGACAAGCCTGGAGCCTTCCGCAGCCCAAGACGCCACCGGGAGACATCAGCGCAAAGCCTCCCGAAAGAAAAAGAGAAAAGCATTGGCAGGTTGCTTTAACAAATTTTGTCAGATTTCATCTCACCACTTTTACGTGTGTGGTGTTGCGGTGTATGACGTAAAAAGAAGCGACAACGAAACCATCTGACGGCCGTCCGGCTGCTACATAGTTGAGTGAGTACAGCGGCCCGGACGTTTACTTTTTATCTGAAATGAATTTGAATGCCCCGCGGTATAGATAAGCTCGTATTCAGATCCTTCAATTTACGCTTCGACAAAAGGGCAACGCTCTCGCTAATGCAACAAATCCTTTCAAACTGGTTCGCTTGCTACTGCCTCATATTCACGTGACCTAGGCCTTATGTGGATAGCCCGAGTGACGATATAGAAGCGTTACCTATTGTAAAACAGGGTCAGGTTTAACACTAGTAAACCTAGTTGTCCCGAGCTAAAGGTCTGTTGGGCTTAGTTTTTCAAAGATTATAATCAGTGTTTCATGAAAGCCAACTTTGCCTTTACTTGAGATTTGGCAGCGTGCCTTCTACCTATATTTACTGGTGAAAAAAGCATGAAACAAACAACTTGTTGGTGGACGTTTTATTTTAATGTCACTTTGTGATCTAAATTTTTTTTTTTTGCACGCATGCCAAAGTTAGGAACAAATATGAACACCGCTGTCTTTTATGCCGATGAATAGCGTAGGACTACCTTATAACCATCCGGTCGCGTACTGCGGATAATTTCACCAGAATTAGTCACAAAACATCAGTCGAAATGTACGCTTGTGGTAAAAAAAGCAAAAAGATTATATTTTGTCCGAGCAACAAAAGTATTACTGGCAAGAGAGTGTACATTTACACATAAAGCCCGTCCTGCATCGTACAACTTTACCGGCGAATTCGCTGCTGGGGCGCCTCTCATGCGAAAAACGACTTATTTTTGTAGCTGTGGCGATAGATCGTTTTGCTGCACGGACGCCGCCGCAGCAGCAAATTCGCAGGAAAATTTGTACCATGTAGAGGGGGGCCATGAAGTCGGAAGTCGTTAGCGTACTGGTTTCCGGCGGTGGCTCTGGTTGCATGCAGGTAGGGAAGCAGCCAGGGCTGCGGTTTCGCACGCGAATCTCCCCTAGTTGGTTCTAAGCAGCGACTTTCCGTCGCATCACGGAGCGCGAGCTCGCAGAACGCCCCCGTGGCTACGTATGCATGCCAGGAGATAGGCATGCCAGAAAGGAAAAAGGCCACCAAGAGAGAGTTGTTGCGCTTTCCGGACAAGATTCCTGGGATTATAGACAAAATCTTAGGATTGTTTCCGGCACAGGTGGTTGCCTTGGTCACAGTGCATGACAGCGCGACAAAATTTTGGGGCGAGGGGGGGGGGGGGGGGGCTAAAGCCCCATATGTCCACCCCCCTCCCCTCCCCCCTCGCTACACACTGTGCTTTCTCTGCCACCTACGGTTTCATAGGTTGTAGAACTCCTTTCCTTTTTTCTCTGCCTCTGTCTGGAAACCACTGTGTTGAAATTTTTCTGTTGATCAACAAATGTTTTCCCCACAAACCGGGGTGTTCGAGATAGACAAGAGGCGTATAATTATCACTCAGCCTACGCTGGCTGCCCTTACGCTGCTCTAATAGAACGCTACTATGATTGTTTTTTAGTGCTTCAGCATGTTTACATAGATTCAGAGAGGGAGCCGACCTGCCGGTGTGTAACGCAGGATATGGCCCACTTTGGCCGCCTAAGCTAATGCTAATAAAAAGCCGCAAGGCTTTGACAATTTCATACACGAACGCTTGTGTTGCCCCTGAAAATGTCTTCCCAGAAATGCACCTTTGCATAGTGGTGATGTCGACTTTAAAGAAGCGCTGTGCTAGCGCTTCAGAAGGCTCATGAGTACAACAAATAAAATTCGCTAAAGCCTTCATACCTTCACATCAGACTTCTCATATCATATTGCCCCCCAAAATTGCTTTCCCAGCCTTGCATTTGTTTATAGTAATGAAGGCGGTTTTAAATGGGTCTTGGTGTATAGCGCTCCATAGGGATCCAGTGTGTCTTATGAAATGAAGATATAAAAATTGGACGGCCCTGGTGTTTTTATGTTTTGATATCAGAGTGCCGATATCGCGGCTAAAAGGCGTTTCTAGTCATGCTTACTGGCATTGGAGTGAAGCTGACTTAAAACGGCTCAGCCCGAACAAGGTGCATTTTTCTGATAATTTCCCCTCGGTAGTTTCTGTAAATTTTTAACACGAAACCGTTTTATGCCGGGATACACCAAGATTTCACTGCCCTCATATCCGTCACGGAAATGACGCCAGTTCACCTTTGCCGAAGCGACCCGACAGCAGGATGTCGCTCGCCAAGCACACCCACAAGACAGCCACCGACCCGAAAATCATGCTCAGCTGCAGATCTCGCCGCATATTTCACTTTCGTGTTTTGCCGATTCGTATGACAGAGGAATGAACCACAACTTTTACGAGTGTGCCGAAGGCGTGGCAAAGAGGTTCACATTCTGCCACAAGATATTTGAGTTACGATATGACGAAGTCGGCTTTTATATATCCGGAAATACGATTTCCAGCGCAATTTTGACTTCATGTAGAAAACTTCACTTGAACTAGAAATTCGAAATAGGAATGCCGTTGAAATAGAAGCATTCTGATCTTCTTAGGTCTCAGCTTCAAAGATAGCGACAAAATTCTTGGTTGGATCAAGTCAACGCCTGAGGCAACCTTGTCTAGCCGACAAGATGTGTGTTTTCGTCCGCCCTATTACAGAAGTAAAATATCGGGAAATATGGGCGTAGATGAGAAAAGAAAGATGAGATGAGAAAGCAGAAAACAAACGACCAGGAAACTACGAATCACATTCTAAACTGCAATGCGGCTACTGAAACAATTTGATTTAGGTTGTGTCTAGAGGGTCCCCGGACGGTACAATAAGCACCCCACTAGAGCGACGTCCACCAGCGTTAAGACTAAAACATGCCGCGCCCGGCGCTACTTCGGCCTCCGTAAACTTAACGTGACGTACGCTAACCTAAAATACCCCAACGCACATAAATATAATTTAGAACGCCGAAAACTAAACTAAGCCGTTAAAATTATAATTAAAACCAAAGATGCAACGAACCGCTTCCCTTGGTAACCGGGAGCTAAGACGGAACCTCTAAACCACAACGGCAGACGCTCCAGCCTGTGTCAGCCCAGTCTTAAAAAACCGAGAGTTCTCGAACAGCATTCTAGACAGTGCGTTACGTTTATGTGAAGCTGGAGGGTTAATGCTAGACCATGCTTCATTCAATCAAAAAGCTCCCAAGAGAAACTAGGTGGAACAAGCTATCATGCTTTTGGCGTTCGGTTTATTCCCGACTTTAATACAGGACGAAACTGCATCGTTACGCATCAACGCTTTGGAAACAGAGTGAAAAAAAAAAAAAAAACATCCCCTCAAAATCCCCAATGTTTTGTTTGAGTGAAAACGCAGCGTGTCCACCTCAAAATGGAGCTTCAAGCGCCTATAGCAGCAGAATGGGCTGTCAAATCGACATCTCATCACAGACTTCGGTAACAACTTCAGCATTTCCGTTCATTCAACCGCCCGAGGGCAAGCAACGAAATAGTCTTTGTGTGCGCGCGTACGTGTCTTGGAGGACGCCTTTCGTATTTAGATAGCCAAATTCGAACGCCTGTTGGCGTTCGAATTTGGCTCTTGGCCGCGTGTTCGTATCGAGCGTTCTTTTCGGACTCTGATAATGGTTATCGCTTGGAAGGCTCGAATTCCGGGTGGTAGTGTTCAAGTCCTTCCTTTCGGCAACACATTCTCGTTACTAGAAAGTGAAAGTGAAGAATATCCCATGCTTAAACAGGGAACGAAAAATGGGAACGAGTTAGACATGATTCCCATTACTGCACGGAATAAAACATCCATACCCCGCTCATCAAAACTGCCCCAGCATTCGCCCGACCTCCGCACGCCCTTGGGCAAGAAATACAAATAAAGAGGCGTTTTATTAGATACGAAGCATCTCATGCTCGGGGCTGTGTCCCTCCCTCCCTCGTTGTCGTTGTCCGCCGTCCGCACTCTACTGCGCATGCGCGTCTCTTCAGCCCCGTCCGCGTTTGGGCTGACGTCATCGATCCCACGACTCTCTGGCCGCAACGGGAGGTACGTGGCGCTCTTCCCACTGCGCTGCAAACCGAGACGAGAGCATGTGCTACGAACGCGCCTGATGTCCTTCACTCATTCAAAATACGTCAAGAAGCTACTGATACAACGAAGGCACGCGAAGCTGAACGTCAACGGAAACGACGAGCTGAAAACTAATGGGAACTTCAGTCGACCCCATGGCTGCTTCGCATACTACTCAGGGTTCCCCTACGGGAAGATGGTGTATTTTTTTTCCTCTACGCAGTGTGCAAGGCCTTTCTAATGCAGGTGGAAAGATAATCCCTGTTTTGCGTAACGGCGTGCTCGATAGCGTTATGACTAAACCTGGCGCGTACCGCTGTGGAATATAGAGTGTGCACCTTTCGCGATGAAATCGAGTGAAACGACAGAGGAAGCGGGCACCGGGCGAAGTGTTCATGTTCAGTGTATTCATTCTCATTTGGTGTATGTGAGATCCCACCTAGGCTCCCCACACCTGCGGAGATATTTTCAGCTCTTTGCATTGCCACTAGAACCAGTCCCGAAATATTTTCCTCTGTTACCAAATTTTGTATCCGGCTGCGAGTCGTAGCATGTGACATTTATTTGCAGCAAACATCTAATGGCGCCGGTCTTAGTGTCAAGCAAAAAGTTGCTGCACGTGCTTGTGTGGCGTAGCAGTCCTGCATTGGGCCGAGATGAACCAAAGCATGGGGGAAGAAAATTTTATCACCCCTTCCTAAAGAAAGTCGAGAGAAGCGCGAAAGATTTCTCACATCAAAACTGCGTCCAAGTAGCGTCAAAACCTTCGCTAAAAGTTCGTACAACCTTTGCTGAAAGTGCGCCCGATTTATCGTCCAACCCTCAAAGGCCCGAATCGCAAACAAAGAGTGAACCCATGTGAAGATTGCTTGAGCACTAAGTAAACGCATCTACGAACGGTTTAAAGGTACACCCATATGTCGTTTATGTGATAAAGGTATACCATCGTACTCCTCCTTCATTATCGGTGCGTGTATTGTCTTATATAGAACGGTACCATGCGCGATTTTCAAGTAACCGTTTTGAGACAATAGAAGTCCAGTTACACGCGTGCGTCGTGTGTCCAGAGATCTTATCAGAGCTTTTCGGTCGACTAACCGGTGCCTTAGGTTTTTGACAGAACGCCATCGGCCCCAATAAGAAAGCTTTCGCTTTAAAATTGTTTTGCCGGCAGGTTGTTTTGTTGCCGTTATCTCTGGAGAACTCTACACGATTCCTTCGCTGCAGAGGTCTGATAACGGGAATCATTTCTGCGCCACCACATAAGGTGCAGCAAGTGTGAATAACTACATGGCAAGCGATAATAATCTGATAACAACAACCGAGGTAACCATCCTCGGTTGTTGAAACCGTACATTCGGCATTTTAAATCAACAAAAAACGTAGAGAGCTCACAGAGAAAAGGCATTAAAAAACAAAAAATAATGCAAGATCCATAAGTGGCTTTCTAAAAGTGCCGGAATTGGTATCGCACTCCTTCGAGAACATGCCGCTTGCCCCAAAAGGTCCTCATTGCTCCGGCTGTGGAAGCCTGCACAAAGGTAAGTGTTTCTCGCACGCACCTCGCGCACAATGTCAGGCATGCTTTGCGCTGTAACAGTTTCAGTGGTCCCGTTTGCTCGTTTGAGGACCAGCATTAGTTCCCTTTCACTCTAGTTGTGCACCAGTATTGGCATTTCACCAGTGTAATTCTCTCTCCATCCTGATTTGTCACGTGCTTGGCCGCGCCCAAGCGTGACATTCTACTTTACAACGTATAAAAGCAAAAAATAAAAAAAGACCCCGAAGAATAAGCATGCAGTGGGCTGATTTTGGTAGGAATTCTGATATCCTAAATAGTAATCTTCCTGTGTTACTCAAAAATCTGATACATATAACGAATGCATCCTTCGAGTAATGACGTACGGGGCTGAAACTTGAGGACTCACTAAACAACCAGAAAGGAAACTTAGATCGGCCCAACTAGCAATGGAAAGAAGAATTCTAGAGGCCTCGCTTAGGGATAAGAAAAAGATGCGTGGATTAGGGAACAGATTCGTGTGGAAGACACTGCAGCGACAGGACGCGTAAATAAGCCAGACCACTCTGGTGGAGGCCGAGGTGAGGACGCGGCGTCACCTCAGCCACCGGCTTGGCACCCAGTTGGACCCTCCTCCCCACGCGCTCCCTGCCGTTCTTTTTTCCGCTGTAACTATGTCTGCGGATCGACGACGCCGCAACATTTGCCGACTTGCCTTATCTATAGCTCAGACAGCCGAAGATTTGATACAGTGACCTTCCAACCAGAGATAGAAAACCTTTAATGAAAGCTGAAGAGGTCAGCCACCTTAAAGGTAGGGTTTGCTACTCCAGATGGGGTGAATACAGTGGGGAAAATAGACAGAAAAAGAAAACGAAAAGAAGAAAGGGGAGGGGAGATGCACATACACAAAATGTATACGTTCAGAGGGTTCACAGAACATCTTCTAGCCCTGTTTCCGCAAGAAAAGTAAGCCGAGTTGTTCCCAGCACTGTCTCATCACGATTTCGCCAGGGTCCAAGGAAGTGTGAGGGTTCTGGAGGACATCCGCGTCGGAGTCGCACACATGTGCAGCTTTCCTGCTCATGGCACTCCTTTCAACAGCGATTACTTTGTCGTTATTTATCGTAATTGAAAGTTATTTTGCGCTGCTAATATTGGGGGTGAAAACTTGCTTTGCGCACAAGTCTTGCACGTTTTGCGGCTAGGTTCCTGAGCCATGGAAACTATCCCATAGAAATGCAGGGGGAGTAAGATTTGACAGCGAATTGCACATAAAATATTCAGAATCCTGGAAACTTATTCCAGTGTTTTCATCTCCACGTTGACTTCTTGCTTTATACCAAATAATACTGTCCTGAAGTGGTTTCCCTAGGTTCCTGAGAGATCGGAATTTTGAGCGAGAAAGCTGGGTACGAGTGCCTTCGATGGTGTTGTCCGCTGACCAGCACATCGCGTGCAGTGGCCTAAAATGTGTCCCATGTCCTCCGGAGTACTGCACATTGGACAAAATGGCGACTCTACCCAGCCCAGCTTAAACAAGAAGCTTCGGGTGTATGCAACGTTAAGTCGCAGCCGGTGTAACACGCCTTCAGTGCGCTTTGACAGAACCCGCGGATGCCGAAAATCGCACTTAGGTTCCCATGAAGAGGCGCATAACTTCTCAGAGGATCCTGGCCAAGCCGGCAGCGGGAGTTGCCATCCTAGGTCGATGGCAGCTGCTTTGCTATCATCGTTGGAAAACGGGATTCCAGCGGTGAAGTTGAGGTCATGATTTTCACTGGCGGCCACATCCAACCAGGTAAACCACATTACTTGTATCCCACACATCGCAATGCCAACTACTCCCCGTGTTTGCCAGGGGGTGAACCCTGTATGGCGGTACACATCAGAACCATCCACCAAGCACAATAATTTCATGCTGACCTTTCGTGACGCGAACCTTCATCGTCCGACCTGTGGCTTCCAGCTTTGTGGAGATTGCGGTGCAGCAACACCGCAAAGACCCAGGCGTAAGTTTTTCGAGTATAGCTGCTTTTTCCACCTACTTACCTACCTCACTATCCCTAGGATGAAAATGTAAGAAAGCCATGGGCGCGATCTGGCGACGGCGCGTGACACTGGTTCGAGGCGTGCGCCAAGGTGGCGCTATGTGAACGTAGTCTGCGTTACCGTTCAGAAGTGCAAAGGCGCATGCCCCGGCATGACGCGAGTTTGGTGGCCACGCCAGAGACACGATGAAGCACAGCGCTGGCGAATGCTCGCTCTATATCTGAATAACGGGACGAAATATGTTGCAGTGTCTGCGCACAAGCTCATGAGACTGCTGCGATGAAATGGATGCCAAGGAATATAGAAAACTACCTACGCGGACACCATCACTTATCTGACTCACTGTTTGCCTCAAGCCGGCAGTGCATGCAGCCGCACAGTTTTTCTGGGAGTGCAAATAAGTTGTGGCGGAGCACAATGCGATGCGTTACGTGAACTCACTTTCATTTATACCGGGCAGAAAATGAAGCGGCTTTAATGGCGCGAATGCTATAAAGATTTCAGTGGGTTTTACGCGCCGAATATGCAGATAAGCCGCGCTGTATTGGAGGACTTGGGATTAAGTTTGAGTGCTGGAGGATCTTTAACGTGCAGTGAAACATCGACGCACGACGTGTGAATGCAATACCTATGCCGCTGCACGAAGTATGACCTATATACGAAATAAAGGAACGCAGTGTCTTTTCAAGCAGCTGGCAGACCAGAGGCAGGACTAATCACTGGTGATTCGCTACTTTGTCGTTGAAGTTGCAGATAAGTAGAACAAAACATAATTTTCGTACTTTGCAAGCCACAATTTTACTTACCGGCTAAACCATCAGTCATAATGAACAAAGTCTTTAGTAGTGAAAGCGGCGCCGAGTCCTTGCGCAGGGTTTGTAATGTGTAAGCAATCTGCTGTCCACTTTTTTTCCCCGCTTAAATAGAAATAGATTTATAGATAAAATGAGGTGTCCATGGTTCGCACCAGCGCTGAGTTGAATAAGTGGTCGAAAGAAATTGTACCTAAAGCAATGATTATTTTCAAGTCCCTCTGACAGTGCGAGAGTGAAACACGTTTGTATGATTTCAAGAAAAAGGGTTCAAGGCTGCATTGTGGGCCACAGATGAGAACGTTCAAAAAATTCCCTTGGCGGAAAGCTGTATTTTCTTTATATTAGGTGGTCATACCTCGTTATTATCGTTATTAGCGATATTATTATTAAGAGAGCGGGTCTCCTGAAACAAGAGTCGTCGCTATCGTGATTACCCCCACCCCCTCCTGCTAGGCTGCACTGCCGCTGGCTTCCTCGCTGACCACGATTAATATCGGCTGTCTGCCGAAAGTTGATATTCGGCGAGACAATGGCAGTTTGATAAGTTTCGTAAATTTCCGTGAGTTGGCACCAGAGTCATTGTGATGGCGCGTCGTTCGGGAGGAATCACCTTTCCCTGTATTTCTCCTTAGATGTTATCGATAAGCATGACATTTATTTCTGTCACACAAGTTTTATGGGAGGCCTTCGCAACGCTTTACGAAAATCGAGTAATACGTTATGTACAGCCATGAATCATTTCAGCACCACTAGGTGGGCCCGTAGACGCTGTATAGGAACAGTACACTCACGTTGGATTGTGCATCGTTTTTACTTAACTGGACGGAGTAAGGCTGAATGTATTTTTCCTTTGTTATATTTAAAATCCTCCCTCTCTCCCTACTTGTATTGGCGTATTTCACTAAATATCACTTACGCACTAACGTTAGGAGTACTTACCTTCGACTTAAATCTGGTGGCTGGCTGTTCTGCACGGGGGTATGCTAGGACAAGTCAACACAGTCGGCGAAAAGAACCGTTCGTATTTGCCTACGAGGATCACCCCCTTGGCTTCACTACAAATTTCGGCTATCCACAATGTGTAGTGAAGCCAAGGGGATTATCCACTCCATTGTCTAGGACGGACGCAGCTAGGGCCCTCCGCATTCTTGCCCGGGGAACAGCTACCTCCCAATGGTCCACAGAAGAATTCACATGTGCACGCATGTGTGCCTTTGACCCGTACGTAAAACGTCCTCTTCCACTAGGCCTCCCACGGTCTGACGCAAGTCTTCTGTGCCGCCTCTGGCTGGGGGTGGCATTCACAAATGCTTACTCGTACTTAATGGGAATGGCAGCAAGGGCGGAGTGCGAAACGTGCGGCACACCGGAGACGATACGCCACGTTTTATGCGAGTGCCCAGACTACTTGCCTGAAAGAAAGAAGCTGTCATCAGCACTGAGGAACCTAGACTCTCGGCGGCCATTTTCGGAGGAGACGATTCTGTTGCCGCTGGCCTTCTCCGTCATCCACTTAGAAGGCGACTAAGGAACTCTTACGCTGTCTACGGGCGACGAACTTAAACGCTAGACTATAGACTGAAAGCCTTCACTGTCAATCAGTGTCAGTGCTTCAGCGCTGGGCATACGTGTCTGCTCCAACTTTTCTTCTTTTTTACTTTCTCTTTTTTGCCAATTTTCCCTTTCCCACGTGCAGGATAGCAAACTAGGCTTTAGCCAGGTTAACTTTCCCGCCTTAATTCTACATCCTTCCTTCCTTCCTTCCTTTGGCAATCCACTACATTGTCTGAAATTGTTCAATTAAAAATATTTGTAATTAAAGCGGTCATCAAGAGTAGGAGCTACTGCCATCCAATTTGTAGCAACGCAGGGCGAAGGCTCTGTGATTCGCTTAGCTCCGAAATACGTTGAAAATCTGCTAAAAATTTCTGCGCGGATTCCTAAGCACTCCTGAGGAGTTTTGCATGTGAAAGCATTAATGTGCAAGCAAATTCGGCTCAGGGAGTTTTCGCCTGAGGAGGTTCGCGTCGCAGCCAAATGCGAATTGGTGTAACGACGGTGGGCTCTTGATTGCTGCGGTCGTCATTGGCCAATCTGCCAGGGTGAGTATGTTACGCCTATATTCAGCCTTATCGTGCGATTACCTGAATGCTGAGCTTAATTACATGTCACGTAATCTCAAACTCACCGTACGCCGTGCTGCATGTACTTGTTGTCGACTTTCTAGGTGTAGGCCATAACATTCACAAGGACCGCCTTTAGTCTCCCGGAATCGCGGAGCTCGAGGCAACAACAAAAAAAAAATGTCAACTTGCCGGCGACAGTAGACTACTCGCTAAATAAAGCCTTTTCTCTCTCCCTTCACATACGCACGTCAGTATTGCCGAGAATTTGCATGTTTTCCTTTGTTGAACCGAACATTGCATGGCTGATTACCTTCCAAGAGTTGAACCCAGCTATGAAGGAATTTCGTTGTGGTGACGTCAGTCAAGTCATGACTAGCTGCAACTTGTGTCCGAGTGCATGTGCACCGTTACTGTACTCCCGGTTTGTCAAATCAATGTGGCAATAAAAACGCTCAGTAGTATCCCGGTTTTGTACTCTGCCGTTCCGCCGTCCTGGAGTTTTCTTTTTTGCCCCATCCGGTCCTAAACTTTCTGTTCTACTCTATTTCGCTTTATTCTCCTTACGTTGTTGCCAATGTTGTGCGGCATTTTGTGCACTGCCAAAAATTCAAGTTCGCTAGTACCATTTCAGGCTCCCCTCGTGGCTGAACACAAACTTCATTTGCTCACAGAAACAGCTGCACGAGCACACAAATGTTGAATAACGGGAACACAAGCAGAGCTGCGCATCTTACGAAAACATAACTTTATTTGGAAATTCGAAGAAAACAAAGACAACAATATGACCCCTTTGAGACTGTCGGAGAAAATGCTGTATAGTACAAAATGAGCGCGCGTTTCGTCAAAAATGAAGGAAAAAAATGAAAGAAACCAAACAAATATGGGTGCAGGAACCCGTGAAACGCGCTTCTGAGAAAACTTCCCAAGGCCTACAGGAAACCAAAGAAAAAGAGGACATGGCACGGAGATAGACGAACTAAAAAAAAAAAACGACGAAGGGATGACAAATAAATTTAACGAAGGTCCCAACGTGTTGTCGAATCCCTCAATTTTTCGCCGGAGTCTGGGCCTTCAGCTTGTTCCAAAGTTTAACCTGGAAGAGGAATAAGACAGAAAATATCAGTTTACAATATCCCATTCCCTGAGCACTGGCATGAATTGCCGATCGCAGTTTTAAAAATCAAGCTACATTAGCAGAGGACAACCATATTTTTGGCCGATTTCGATTAAATTTCTTCCTGCATCGAAAATCTATGCAAACTCCTGAGATAGTCGTTGGGCCATCTGAATATGACGTGCATTTGTAAAATGCAGTGGTTGCAATGCAGGAATACGACTCGGGAATCATACGCCGTTATGCGACGCAAAACACTTCACAGAGCCGAGTGCGCATGCGCCTGGCTTGGGTCATGAGACCAGTAGTTTTTGTCAGGCGTGGGCAAACAATTTTGTGCTAATCACAATGATACTAATGCCTCTACATTATTCGATATGCAATAAGGACTACAAGCCCCGATAACTTGTGGAAGTGTTCCGGGGTCATGTCGACACACCCCACATACTAAAAAGCTTCAAAGCAGTGAAGCCCCTTAGCCCAAACAGTAACCCGAACGTTATTTTTTTCTCCGTAAATTTGATTAAGAACCACGTGAGAGCGAACGAAAAATTAGCCACAGGAATACCTTTTGTTCTTATTACCTGCTTCCATTTTACGAGGTCAAGAATCTAGGTAATTATGACAGATCTTGCGTTTCACAGGTATTTTCAACTGCGACGGTAGAGTATTAGAGTGACGCCTCCCCATAGCTATGTGTTCTATCCACTGCATGTCACAAATACGCACCCAGGATTTGAAAACGTCAGGCGCTTTCCTTCGTTCTGGACAGCGCTGGTGGCAAACTTCGGTGGAGCCTCGCGTCATAGAGATGCATTGATTGATTTTGATTGATTGTGGGGTTTAACGCGCCGACGCAACGCAGGCGATGAGGCGCGCCGTAGTGGAGGGCTCCGGATTAATTTTGACCACCTGGGGATCTTTATCGTGCGCCGAAATCTCGTACACACGGGCGTTTTTGCTTTTCGCCTCCATCAGAAAAGCGGCCGCCGCGGCCGGGAATCGAACCCGCGACCTCGTGCTCAGCAGCGCAACGCCTTAGCCACTGAGCCACCGCGGCGGGTGTCATAGAGATGCAATGATCGAGTATGTACGCACACGAAGGTAAACTCAAATATCCGCGTTTGGCGAAGGGCTCTAATGGGCTTGCATGCACAGCTGCACAATAGCGTTCAGGCGCGGTTTGCACATACGCCTGCACCAAACACCCTGTCATGTTCGGCCATTTAGCCCTCTTTGTACTGGGTATATATATGGTACAAAATGGCGGCGGAGAAGCGGTTCCTTTCGCAATGGTCGCTACACCACCACGCACCTGGCACTGTTCGCTGCAGAAAGTCTGCGTCCTGCAGCAGCTGCAGACGAACTTGACACGCGGGTCTCCGCAGTTGACGCAGGCCAGTCCAGCTTGGAGCCAAGGCAAGAGCTCCGGCGCCGTCGCCGACAGCTTCGGTTGCAGGGAGAGCAGCTCGATGGGCACGCCTGCCTGCATGCCGGGCTGCAGGGCGAGTCGGAGACATATAGAATCACCATCATCATAATCAATGTCCTCAGCAAACAAATAGAATCATCATCATCATCATGATTGCCCTGAGCAACAGCCTGCTGGATGTCCTCTCCTGGATGAAGCCTTCTCCCACTGACTTCAAACTGTTTCTATCCTCGGCTGTCCTAATCAGTGCTTTGTCACCAGATCTTTCTCATTACTCCATCGGTCATACCCCAAATGTCCGTCTCTTGGTAGACATTTTTCAACCCTGGTAGTCCACCAGTTGTCAGTTCTCCGTTATATACAGCTTAACTTCTATTCCACCTTTTTATTCGAGGTATAAATAATGGCTTCGATCCGAGTTTGCCCCCCAATATACAAAACGCTTGCTGCCTACCATAAAGCGTTCTTCCTATTCTTTCCGTGGTTCCTTGGGCTCATGTATTTCTTTCAAGGCTCTTAGTAAGTACCCATGTTCTTACCCGTTAAGTCATCGCCTGGAGTACGCATTGGAAAAACACAATCCGCAAGGTTCAGCAGTTCGGGAAAGCGCGAAATATTCATGTACACAGAAGCGCACTCTCAGCACGCACACTCTCCAGTAAGACATTTTAGATAAGGTAAACCATCCCTATGCTGTTGTGAGACACACGCAAATTTACGACGCTTGCTTTGTGGTGACGCGCGCCCTCTAAAATGGGCATAACTACGCTCTCACACCCAAGAAAGCTAAAAAAAAAAGAAACAGCGGTGAAGCTGCATCGCTATAATAGTAATCGAAAATGATATTGCTAGAAGTGTGCTTACAGGGCCATCTTTCTG
This sequence comes from Haemaphysalis longicornis, assembly GCF_048455015.1. NCBI lineage: Eukaryota > Metazoa > Arthropoda > Arachnida > Ixodida > Ixodidae > Haemaphysalis > Haemaphysalis longicornis. The sequence goes on along the minus strand of NW_027526422.1, from coordinate 68,657,928 downwards.
CAGGAGGTGGTTGAGGTGTTCCCAGCTGGTCGACCGGCTTTTGGCTTGCTCGAGCAGCGCCTTGTGGTACAGGTGCTGCTGTTGACTAGGCGGCAGGTTGTGGTGCTTCATCTTCTCGAGAAGCGCGGACGTCTCGGCCTGCGCGGCCGCGGCCTCCTTGTTCATTCGGAGTTGCTGGTAGAGGCTGTACGCCATGGCCTGGTTGTACATGCTCGCGGCCGCAGAGAGACCCGCCCGGCTGAGCGGGTAACCGGGGTTCATGCCGGATAAGGATCCGGCAGAGTTCAGGGCAAGGTTGTACTCCTCCTGCTGCCGGGCCAGCTCGGCAGCCAGGTCCCTGGCGTCCTCAACACGTCCTTGTGTCGTTTCGGCCAGCCGGCGGTGGGCGGACCTGGAGGCGACGTCGCTCGCGCCGGCCAAGGAAGCAGGTTCCGGTTTCGACAGCGCCGGCACTGCAGCTGCTCCCCCGGCCGGAGCACCATGCTGCTTGATGGCAGAACTTGGAACAGACGCGGCCTTGAGCAAAGCAGCGGTAGAAGACGACGACGACGCGTAGTCGCGCATCGCTTCGCGCTGCAAGTGGTGTGGTAGTCCGGATGTCAGCGAAAGGGCCGTTGCAGCCCCGTTGTGTGCGTTCCACCAGCTAGACACCGCGGCCGCACCGGCTGGATGCGCCCCTGCGGCATTGACCCGGGAAGCCGTGGCTTGCGCCGATGACCCAGGAGCTTGAGCCGGCGCTGGGACGGCGCCCTTGGGTAGCAAAAGTCTCGGTTGTCTCTGACCTTGCAAAGAGGACGAGGATGGGGTCGGGACACTGAACGCGGACTTCGACGGCGCCGTCGTTATCATAGAAGTACCCGGTTGCCTACTGTCGCGTGGAGACACCGATGTCATCGTTGTTGACGACGACACAGCTGCGCTGCCCCTGTCGTAAGGCAGCAGGCCCCGGCCGGGAGACTCCCGCTCTGACCCAGAGTTGGTCCGCAGCCGCTGTGGTGCGGCCGGGGCGAGCAGCGGGACGGGCAGGGTTGGCGAAGGCTGCTGCACTGCCGGCTTTTTCTGCAGAGGAGGATCAGTCTCAGACGCGAAGGTGCCCAGCGGAGACAAGCCCGACGTCGCCGTAGCAGCCTGAGCCACTATGCTGGGAACGTCTGTGAAACCGGGGCTGTCTCCTGAGGACTCGCCAGAGTTGGTCTCGGGGCCGAAGGCTCTCATGATGGAGCATATTCCCGGGTATTTGCTCTCGAGCTGCTTGAGCGCGTCTTCCTTTGCCGTTCTCAAACTGCTTATGCAGGCCAGCTCTTTTTCCTTGTACGTGGCCAGGATGGTCAAGTGGTGGATCTGTTTCTTCAGCTCCACGATTTTGGACTCGAGTGTGCTCATGCCCAGCTTGTTCTCCGGGAAACTCATGGGTGGCACGGACGCCATATTCGACGCTTTGACCAGGCTTTGAGGCGGCTGCTGCTGTTGCTGATGCTGCTGTTGCAGCAGCTGCTGCTGCTGTTCCTGATGCCTCGCAGTGAGGCGGGCGTTCAAGAGTGACTTGGCTTCGGCGACGATGTCCGTGTCACGCCCTCGCTTCGAGGCTTCGGTGGGCGTGCCCTCGGTGATGCCACCACGAAGACTGCGGACATCCATGATAACCGGAACAGGTGGGGAGGCCGCCTTGCTTTCAACTTCTTTTGGCTTTCGACTAGGGTCAAGAAGCAGGCGCTGAAGGATCGAGTCTGAGAGCGGCTCGGAGCTCGAGGTGCCAGCGCTGCCAGTGCCGTTGTGCGGGCGACTAGCGTTGCTGTCAGAGGCCTGGCCAACGCGCCTCTCACGCTCTTTAGACGAGTGGCCGCCATCTTCAGCGCGCTGTCCAGTGGACTGTCGAGAAGACGAGTAGTTGATGGGGGAGCTAGACGCCGCCGTCGGCTCCTCCTGTGCAGATTGACTAGTGCTTGTGGTCATTTGTGGTTGCACCTTGCCGACTGGAATGTCCGATTTCGCCCGAAAAGATGATTCTGGAACGAAAGATGGGAACAGCTAATTAAACAGGCCTACCTTCGTGCAGCGGGATAACATATATGACGTCTGCAATTTAATGAAATGAGAAAAAAAATTTACTTTTATTTTTTGCTTTTCAAAATTCATATCGACGAATTACTTCCATTTACGTTATTTTAATGGTTATACGTGCTACTTCCGCCAGTTATGCATTTTTATGCAAACGCAGGCCGTTACACAGTTGGGAATGTGGGGGCACACCGCAAAGAATGCCCCGATTTAAAAACTGGAGGTTGTTCAAAGGTGCGTTCTGTTGATTGCTAGTATTATTGCCTACATGCACTCACTGCACCGTCAGACACTGAAGCCGGAAGATAAACTTTCAGCGCGCTTTCAGTCCATCAACGAGTAATAATTACACCATAATATAAGATTTGTTTGTAGTAGGCTTTTTGCAAAGGGACTTCCGCTTGAAAATACCTGTCCTATATTTTGTGCACAAGAGTTTAACACAACCTTTTATAAAATGGCAATTGTTAACCGGGATTGCCGCTAAAAAAGGAGAGCTGAATCAGTTTTTAGTGTTCCCATCACCAGCTACGACTAGATTATAAAGAGTTCTGATTAAAAAAAATGAATCTGACTAGTTGCTGAACGTTCTGCTTAACAAAATTCAGCTGCAATTAAATTGGCCGCTTCACCATTCGCGAAAAGCAGACGAACTACAGTTGCCTCTGCGTATTTGTACTAGTCGTAAAAATGTGTTACACCGACATGAATCTCGTGGTACGGTAACCATCTAAACTTACACCTGCAAATATTACAGGCATCTAGTCATACAGTACCCTTATCGCTTTACATCTCGAACCAATAATGGCATTCTAGAATTATGTTACTCAAGTACGCAGCAACCAGGTCTGCTAAACTGACATTTGTTTCAGCCACCATTAGACGCCCACATTTTCACTGTTTTTCAGGAAAGTTGGAATTTCCCTCCGCCATTATGAGCAGCTTTCCCGCGCAATTAATGCTTTGGGCACAGTGTTAAGCGCAAATATATAAAATAAATGATTCCAAATAATGCAAACCGTTGTTTTCGAAAGTATATCACATGTACACATGAATCATGGAAGTGAAGGATATCATGTGTTATACAGAATACAGGCAGGAAATGTCACTCGTCGTGCCCCCGTGAGCTGATGAGCTCATGAGCTCACCAGCTCAATCGCAAGAGAAGGAACTCGTACATCTCGTGTGAGGAAATGTCAATACGTCAAGGGCCTCTACAGAAGGAGTATTGCGCAAACGAGGCATAATTGCAGATCCCTTTCACAGTGTGAAAAGTACTAGCGGAAGTCTTAGATACGTAGCCAGCAACAAGACGGTACAGCAGACGGTAGTCAATGTTGTTGCCATCCCCTAAGGTAGGCATGATCCAAGCATAAAGATGTTCACCGTCATCTACCAAACAAAACATTCAGAAAAGCTTCAGACAGCGACAGCACGGAGTACCCGCCGGCGATGTGGACATGAAGTTAAATGGGCTATAATATAAAGTAACAGCCCAAACCTAACTGCCAACGGCGAACGTTTTGAGGACTCAGAGAGAAGGCAGCGGATCAGAAAGAGGACAGTCCTTGAGACAGAGCCGTCCTCTGCTGTTTGTCGCTTCATCTTAAACAACGCTTTTTATGAAAACCTTCAAAGGAAAAGAGCGGCTACTGAGGAGTCAATTCGCGTTTGTAAAACTTGACGGCAGGAGAACGAAGGTGAAGTCATCAGGCCACTCCTTATCACCCCATTTTCACTCCCCTTGTTCTACAGGACATGTCACGTTACACGGTACTCCACAGGAACGGCGGATGTGTGACGTCACGTATGACGATAACGCCCCGAAACCGTCTCACGCGTGCATATCCTGTTGCTTTTAAAAACGGCATGTTCACCAAGGCTCATCAAATACCGCAGGCCCTTATTAATGGGCTGTGAGCGTGCCATTATAGCCTGCCTGCAGCCATAAACGCGACCGCAGTTCGCAGACAATTCGCGGCCGGGTAGCCGCAAATCCACTCAGCACCTTTCGTAAGTGGGCCGTGAACACGGCTCTCATCTGGCGGTGACTGAGCGTAGTACTACAGCAGCGGAGGCTTATCGCAACTCGTTGACTGACAAGTCCGGAGATAACAGTGTTTGCCGCGATGGCCGGACAACCCCTTCGCGTGCAGCTGCTGCCAACGGCTTTTTAGAGAGCCCTTATGTCATACAGGGAACTTCCATCACAATGAGAATTTAGGACAACCCCGCAACGCGAAGGCAATGCTTATGCTGCGTGGATGAATCACAAACCCGGTGAATTTGCATAACAATTAGAACCATGAAAATGTGCGAGACACCGCTGATGACGTAAGGTGAAGGACGGACGACGGGGAGTTTAGTGAAAACCACTCTTTGTATGGTCCGCTAACAGTGTTTTATGTTCGTTACCTAGTCCCAAAATTGCATCAATGATAAAACAGTTTCCTACCGCATGACAGCATCTCTGTTAAACGTTTTTCCCTTCCCCCGGACTGGGTCGTATGCTGGTGAACTCCGAAATTAATTCAAAATATCCCCTGTGCACTTCTTTTCCACTTTCTAAATCAATAAAGCACTCACGCACTCACGTTTATTGCGTGAAATTGTACCACGCCTCCTCAGAATGTCATAGTCCGATAAAGGAACGATAAAAAAAAAAAAAAACAAATGAGGCCCCTAGAGACGAGTATACGCTCCCGCCACCTTTCGCACGGCGACGTGTATATTACGAAAGAGGAAACGGAGCCCCAGTCCAACGGTTAACGCTACTTCGGTCGCAGTAGCAGCGGTTCCGTGAAACGCATAGAGCTGCGAATTTAAGCCTGCGCTAATTTCATCGCGTGAAACGCAGTTGGGGCCGGGCTTGGGGTCAACGAAAGGCGCGCACACAGGGAACATGCGAACTGCGAGCCAAACGAACAGTGCCCATTCTGCCAACAACCCCATTCGTCAGAGCTACTCCGTTGACGCCAGTAGTTTCCCAACGCGTCTGATCAAGATTGCCTTCAACCTGTCCAATCGAAATGCGCACGGAAAGTGGCAAGAAAAGGACCTGCGCGGTAAACAGGCGACTCTTTCAGAGCGCCGAAAGGGCGCGCTAATAATAACCTCGACTCTCCCGCGAACGCCGATTCGTATAAAAGAACCCAGATTCGGCCCATACTCCGTGCCGCTGGTACGCTCTGTTGTACCACATTCTGAAAACATGCGCGGCAGCGTTTGCGCGAAAGAAGGCGCCCACGCGGAGCACGGACGCAGGACGCGAAAATAGCATCGCGCTGCGCGCGTGGGAAGGTCATGAACGAAAGCAAGATCACGGCCGGACTTTACGTTCATCGGAAGAATACTGCGAACCTCACAAGTCGTCTGTACGGAGACCCACCCACTCCCAGCTACGCATCACGCTATTGGTTTATTTAGCTAGCTCATTCAGGCACGGTGCGCAGCGATGTGTAAGAGTGACTGACTTAACGCAACACAAGATTGATGCGAATGCATGAAGGGCTATCTAATACCGACCGCCATCAGGTATCTAATACCCACCGCTATCAGATATTTATTACCGACTGCTACCTTCGGGCATTCTGTTTAATACGAGAACGTATACAATACCTTACGACTGAAGACGATAGTCTTTTTTGAGATACCTAAGAGCGAAAATTTTGGTGTGTTTGGCACTAGAACCAGCCAGAAATGTTACTGACGAGTTTTTTTTTTTTTTTCGCTAATGGGCTACTGACCAGGGAATCGCTGATTTTCGAAGTGAAGGAGAGTGTAGAGGGGTGAAGGATAGGAAAAATGTACCGCAGGAAGTAAGGGAAGGAGATAGGGAAGACGATGGGGAAGAAGTGCAGCGGGAAGGGAAGAGGAGGAGGACTCGGATGGGAATAAGGGAGGAGTCCGATAAGAGTTGGGTGATTCTGCTGGGAAAGCAGGGGAAAAAAGACAATTGGGGATGATGGAAATAGTGCAGAGAGGGGAAGCGGAGTGGAAAGGGAAGGTAGAGGGAGCGAAGGATAGGGAGAGAAGGGAAGCGATGAGGGAAGGGAGGATAAGAAAGTGTACCGGGAGGTGGGAGGTTGAGGGAGAGGGGATTGGTGAAACGGAAAGGGGAGGAGAAGGGGCCGAGTAAATGAAAAATTAAGCGGAGCTGAAAGAAGGAAAAGAGTGCGAGGGTGAGGGAAATGAGAGTGTCATGATATGAGAGGAACAAAGGGTGGAGGGGAACGAGAAAAGAGATCAGGGGGTGAGGGGAATAGAAGAAAAGGGAGAAGTGCAGCAAGGGAAGCAAGGAAGCGGAGGAGGAAGGCATGAATCGAGCCTCCGGTCAAGGACATGTCTGACAGCAATTTTCGCATGTAAAGGAATTCCGGTATCCTCCACCGTGCCGAGTCGAGGGAGCATGTGGAGTGGAGGACGGACCACGGCCGCTGGATGAGAGGCGTGCGCTCTCATCCAGCGGCCGTGGACGGACTCAGACACGCCCACGAGGATCGGAGGCGAGATTGGGGTGGAGAGAAAGGGCGAGGGGCGAGTGACTGCCTGTTAAAGTGGAGAGAGAGAGAGAGAGAGAGAGAGAGAGAGAGAGAGAGAGAGAGAGAGAGAGAGAGAGAGAGAGAGAGAGAGAGAGAGAGAGAGAGAGAGAGAACTGAATCAGTGCTGGCCTGTAAGGGCAGAGGGATCGCGAGGGAGAGCGGGTGGGATGGTGGGGGTGTCTCCGGTAGTTACGCGCTGCTCCCCTCGGACACTCGTCGGCATATACAAACGCGGAAAGAGGTCCTAGCACAGGTGTCCATAACAAAGGGGCTAGAGAGGACTTGGAATTGAGCTCGCTCGGCGGGGCCGCCGAGAGCCACTCAAACTCAACATTGGCTAAACGCACCCAGCGCCTCCGCCGGAAAACGTCACAAACAAGACGTCGAACCTCCCTGGACGAGGGTTAATAGCTTTGGCTTTATTGCTACGAACAGGCTATGAAGCGGGTGTAGCGTCTGAGCGCTTTCCGAGTGCGTGCAACATATACTTGCCTCCGCCCGACAGTCGATGATTGAAGAGGATTTGATGGTGGTCAAATCGTGATTATGATGATTATGAGACATGTTCTGACAATACGTCCTCCCTCTCTGGGAAAAACGTTCTTTGTTTAAACATTGCCCATAATCATTCTGCCACCAGTAAAAGTCCGATCAAGAAATGCCGCTTTTCTGTCCATATGAAATAAAACGCCGACTTGTTAAAACACAATGTTAAACTCTCCTTCAAGTGAGAAGGCGAGGCAGGCTTCCGCGGATTTATTTCTGACGCCAAATGAGATGCTACCTTTTCAAAACAACCCCTGCACGCCGGATAGGTTATCTAATGGCGGCGACATTGCCCCGGCCAAAGAGTATACGCCACGAGCGGTAGACGAGAGCGGCGGCGCGTGCATATTTGCGCCGCCAATATCGATCGGTGGCCTTGGCCGCTAGAGGCGGTCACGCCGGAGGAAACCCGATACGCTTTCCGTCGCGCCGTCCTGTAACCCGTTCCGATAGGCAGTCTACGTATTCACGCGGAAGCTGGCAGCACTGCCTAAAGAGGTCCGTTTCTCTGGAGAGCTCGCGTGCACGTGGAGAAGCCAGAGTGCCGCGGAGAGTATTGCATAAGCACTGGCACACGTGCGATGTAGAAGCAGCGGGAGACGTGCGTGCTACTACAGCTTTAAAATACTAATTTCTTCTAAGTGGTATCCGGCAATTTCATACGAACGAAGGTACACGTCCTTCTCTGTTCTTTCAACGCACGAAGAAATGTGCCACGGCAGAACCGGCGCTTGCGGACTGGGCGCAGTATAGTCGTTGCCGCGACGGCGGGGACCATAGCTGGTGGGCGAATGAAGCAACCAGGGAGCAATGCCAATGAAGGACTAGGTAGTGCGCTAGGCGAGCGTCGAAGAATGAGCAACGGAGATGCCACATAAACTTGCAGACAGAGAGAGAAGGCCCGGTACAAGACACCAAAGCGCCACCAATTTCATTTCTGAAGTCTTATTTGCACCCATGCGCGCAGAAGCGCTCACAGAAAGCACGCTGCAAGGAAACAGCACTGATGACTTCAAATGTAGAAAGAATGGGACTCTCTCTCTCTCTCCTCTCTCTCTCTCTCTCTCTCTCTCTCTCTCTCTCTCTCTTCTCTCTCTCTCTCTCTCTCTCTCTCTCTCTCCTCTCTCTCTCTCTCTCTCTCTCTCTCTCTCTCTCTCTCTCTCTCTCTCTCTCTCTCTCTCTCTCTCTGCGCGTGCACACGACCACCGGCGTGCGGTTTTGTGCCTGTCTTGTTCAAGGTTCCCTGCAGGCATGTGCGCCCTCACCAAGGTGACAATTTAAAAGTTTGATCAATTTTTACTTAGCAGCAGGCCACTACTTCCTCTACATCACGGGAGGAAAGACAAGAGTTCACGTTCTACGCTAGATATTACATTTTAATCCCGATTTCACAATTCACACGCTTACTAGTCCAGTCCACCTGTACGTCCTTTCGCGTTCTCCGCAGCTGCCTTCATTAGCGCGTCTGCTTAAAGACCCTGTTTTTGTCCCTAATTGGAAACCATGAGTGAAAACACCCGCAACAGCGAACCTTCCATACAATGAGAAAAATATTTCTACGAGGACGTAAAGAACTAAAATATGAAAGCATGTCTGTTTTTTACGTCATTCGTCTAAATATTTTGGCGCTTGAAAGTCTTTTCATGTAATACCAACTAGCTCTTTCCCTGCTATATTTCACTGATATCTTCTTTTCCCTTCTTTACCTGCTGTTTCATTCTCTGCTCTCAGCCGTGAAGATTTTTGAGACACGGAAACTCCCCCGAACAATATTTTCGCCACTACCTTGCAAATACGCTTATTTTTGTTCGTCTAGGGCTTCTAACTGCTGGACCCAAAAGCAAACTATGGATTGTGTTATAGCAAATAAGGCTTTGTGGAAACATACCAGAAAACTGGCCTAGCTCCCGAAAGGTTGTACCCAGCAAACGTTTCCTTAAAGCTCATATCCAATATCCCTGGACACGTCTGGTTCCTTACTCACTCTCGATCCCCTGCAGAACCATCCCCAAGAACACGTCACCCAATACGGCAGAACCAAGTCAAACGTAACGACTACGGAAGGCGGAGAAGCATGGTTCAGTGGAAGATTACTACGGCAGGTAGCGGCCCCTATGAGCGCTTTTATCACGCATTTTTTCCCGCATGGCGTGAAACGCAGACGACATGGCTCGAGTATTGATGTCATCAATCTAGATATGCATTGAACTAACTCCCTTCGGGGGTTAAGAAAGGACCACACTCACGTCCGAGCACGTGACGTCCCAGAAAGCCCGTCCCAGAAGTGATGGTACGTTACAACGACTGATTTACTGGAGTTGTGCTCTTTCCTGCGTGCCACTTTATAGAATTTCTCGTTTCCTGCCGCGAATATGTGTTTTTGTCACTCGCATGTATGATTCAACGTGTAGTTGAAGTGAAGAAGACCTTTTATGGTGCTTCCCTTGAAATCTGTATTTTGATTCGAAATTCATTTTATTAAAGGAGTTGCAAGCTCATTATTAATTGGCTGTTTGGCTTTGCTATGCATAGCATCCATCGCCCAACGTATGCGTTGAGCAGTAGGTTTCTAGCAAGCCCAGAGACAATGCTGCAGCCACGGCAAGCAGTTCTGATGATGGAAACGTGTGACGAGCGACATGTGCAGCATTGTAGGGCGCATGTCATTACCTAAAGTGCAGGAAATCGTGTACGTGCCATCTGGAGTATGCCGTTTCGCGCCGCCGCTCGCAAAGCAGCAGACAGCTGTGGCCCACTATCTGAAGCGTCGCAAGGACTGGCCTCAACAGATAACGAACACGGCCGAAAAATGTGCAGCGTTTCCGGAATCCCTGGCGCTAAATCATCCTTGCTGCCAAAGCGGGCTCGTGTTACAGCCCGATTTCTTTTTTCCGTTTGCGGCAGTCTGCAGTCGCAGGTCCCGTTTCTCTTTCACAACAGGCACACTCGGAGTCGAGAGAGGATGTTTAAGCGAGGAAAGTACACGTACAGCATTAAGAGGGATGTCGTTCGCACAAAACACGGCGGCGCGACTTAAATTGCGCGCGATTCCGAACATTCCACTAGTAAAAAGCACAACTCGAACGCGCGAAAAATTAATAATTCCCTGCCCACGATTGCCCGACATGTCATGAACTGTTGACTCCGCACGTGTCTCGAACATCACTCCACTTTTTGAACAGTGTCGTTGACTTGCTTTTGTACTAGCTCATGCCTAGTATTTGTTAAAAAACAACAAACCTTGCTTCTGTGAATGAAAAACCCTACCTGCAAAGTCGTTGAAAAAAAATTTTTTTTTTGCACAGGCATCTTCGCGACACTAAAAGTTTGGCGTTTGTTCCAGTTTCTCCTCCTGCCGTCCCTTCTGGCTCTACCTTAAGAACTATATCCTTAGTCCCTGCAATGGACGAAGTAGTTGCGTGGCCCTTTTGTATACGCTGCATTTTGGCACTCCATCTCTGTCAGCTTGATGGTATGAGCTCCGGACTGCTACTATGAGTGGGACTAAAGCGTGGACAGCTACGCGTAATGCCATTGTCACGTCGTACGAAGTCTAGGATGTTTGGCAAGGCATTGCAAGAAATCATTGCGCTTAAAATGCGCCAAAAACGGATGAATAAAAGCGCACCATCAGGCGCGAGAACAGTGCCACGTATACATGAGGTACCACGCAGAAACGGAACCTTAGGTGGTTGCAAGATGTCACCACATTCGGCTGAACAAGGAATACCGGAAGAGACCTTCCAACTTCCCCTGGAAAGCCCAGCCACACTCCAGGTAAATAGCAATAGGTCTCCTCGATTTGTTATTTTGGACTGCCTAGAACTGCCTGGAACTGCTCAGTTATTGCTTTTTCCGTAGAATTTCTACGGCGAGGGCTGCCCCGGACTGCCCAAGAGCTGCTCCAGCGCAGCTCTCATTTATCTTGCCCACAGAATTCCTTTTGGTAGATTAATCCAGGACTGCCCTGAACTACTCCTGAACAGCTCTGACACATTTTTGCCGCCAGAATGTCTATTGCGAGAGCCGTCTCGGACCGCCCGCGAAGTGCTCAGAACTATCCTTTACTGACAAATAAAAGACAAGCATCGGAAGTTTGACGGTGCTATAGTAAGGTTAGAACAGCTCACCTTTCACCGTCAGATCAAGCGGCTCGAGGCCCCCGGGAAGGGCACCGCCGGCGGTGCCTCCTCCAGCCCTGCGCGCCATGGAGAGGTCGTTGGGCTCCTCCTTGACCACGATGACGTCGGGAGAACCCGCGGGGCCCGGAGGAGCCGTGGGCATCGACGCCGGCCGCGGACAGTGCGGCGAAACGGCAGGTCCGCCACCGTGGCCCGTCCGCGAAGACGGCGACGAGGAGGCCGCACGGCGTGGCCCCATAGAAGGAGGTTTCAGCGTCGCGCTCATCGGCAGATCCCCGGCACTGACCGGACCGTCGCACGAGCCGCTCGGCGGGGCGGGAGATCCTTGCACACTAAGGAAGAGAACAGAACTTTCAGTTGGTCAAGTACGTAACCGGTTGCAGGCATACTAAAATTGCACTAGATTCCAACCTAAAACATCAGGGTTGTTATTTTACCGGTTTTGCATTAGGGAGGGCCGCGTTCAAGGAAATTACTGTACACACCATTCAGACATCTTAATTACTATTCTACAGGTTTTGCTCCAGAGAAGCACATTTTCAAAGCAATGACTGTACATAGTACCCACACGCCCGCTTTCTCTCTTGTTTAGTCCCAAATACGGAGGGCAGAATTAAGAAATACCGAGCTGAGAGTTGAGATGCCCGAAAACACGTCTGGTAAAAGGTTACAAACGGGAATGAAAAAGCATTTTCAAGTGTCCAGTGCTGAAAATCGAAGCTTCCTGCGTCCTACAGATCACAATGAGTTGTGTACGACCATTAGGCTGCAAAACTTGGAATATACATATGTACGAATATATCTTAAATATACAAAAGAAAACCTCAAAGAGATTTGCCTGCTGCAGGCGCTGCATGCAAGTGCTACAGCTTCCATGTTCGTCTTTGCATACCATTCTACCCATACCGTCGGTTTTGTAGAATTCTATCTAAGCCTACGCTTACCACCGGGCTTTTAAGACAACCTAGGGGCTTCAGGTAGGGAAGCCGTAAAAAAGCAGTAGTTCCTTAAGCTCTAACTATACGCGGTTCTCGTTAAATGGCATTTGTAGTGAGCAGAACTCGTCTATAAAAAGTGGTACAATCTTCGTGAGAAGCTTCTAGACCATACCAAGGTTAAGCCAACAAACAATTCAGAATACAAGCTTAACTCGCCAGTGCAACTAAAATGTTTTATGCCAGAAAGCTGAAAAAGCACCTTTCGTACTGTCAAAATATTTTGGTGACAGTTAACCCGTAATCTGTTGCTTTTAATTCTTCGTGTCCAAAACGTTTTTAGCATAGCCTGCAAAATTTTGGAAAGGACTGTACGTCAGAGTTGATGCCGGCACAAAAGGATCCCGGAAACTGCCGATAATTGGCACGCTCATGTCAGAACTTTGCCCGAGTTCGGCAAAGCGGCGACACAAGCGTCAGAGATGCTCCCCAGAAACGCCAACAACGAGACGTGGCCACCATTTTCCCGCAATGCTGACCACGTTTCAAACACTTCGGGACAAATTTTAAAAAGCAGCACTCTTGTATCCCCCAAGTTTAACGCGAGTAGCAAGGACACATCAAACCTAACCTTGAACTTCGCGCAGATAGTGTTGGCGACAGCCTCCACGACAAATGTCAGGTTGAAACGAAATTAACCCAGAAGCGTAAAATATTTGGCAGCTGTTCCACGGGGTAAGGAAGCCGTCAAGGAATGCTCTACAAACGCCCCCATTGCCTTTACCATCATAGCAATTTCTATCAATCAATCAAATCAACTTTCAAATTTCAAAAGAGCAACTCTTATAAAGTAATACTGGCTTCAACAAAAACAGTCTTGTAAAGGGGATATCGTACTATTCGAATATTTTTTTCTACTGGACAAAATATCGCGCTGTTCTATCACGTTAGCGCTCCTTATAGTACAGTATTCGATAAGCGCCTTTATATATATTTTTTTTTAATTTTACGGTAAACCGATTACGGCGAGAAATTTACTTAGCCCCTACCACTAGCGCAAGAGGCACACCCTGAAAGGCACAATCCGAAGATTCGGAACCGTCAAGGATGTCGTCTCACCTGTGGACTGTCGCCGGTGATTTGAGAAGAGCCCGGGAAGTTCCGCCCGTGCCTCCTCCGGCGACAGTCGCGTCGTGTGTCCCCGCGTCGCCGTTCTCCTCGGTTAGACAAACGACACCCGTGTCTGCGGCAGCCTTTTCGGATTCACACACCGCGGCTGCACCACCCCCACGCACGGGGCTCGCCACGGCGGGAAAACCGCCCGACCGCCGGGAATCTGGCAACCCCGCGTGCACAGCGGAACACGCGTCCTTCTCCGCTTTGGTCTTTGTTAATGCTCGCAGTTGACCAGCGTCCGCTGTGCCCACCGAAGAAGCACCAGAAACACCTGCGTCATGGAAGGGCTCGTCAGTATCACAGATCATCAGCCGCGACTCGTCGTCATCGTCGTCGTTGCCGCCATTTGTCCGCCCGTCGGCGAGTTCGTTACGGAGCCCGTACGACGACTGCCCTCGCCGATCCTTAGAGTAATCAGCGCAATGTCCGCCGCCGCCAACACCACCGACACTAACCGCACAGTCCACGACGTCTCGCGAAACGTCCTGTGGACAACCACTCACTGCGGCCGCCATGGAGGTGAGTTCGCGAGGCGCATCCGTCACACTCGCCTCCATGTAGCCAAGCTTGGGAGGCTCGGACGATAAATAAATACTGCTATTCACCGGTGCGGAGTTGAGCTTCTCCGCGACTAGCACACACGAGCTACCACTGACGTCACCACCAGCACAACCACCAGAAGGACCTCGCGATTCGTCACTCGCCCCACGCGACGCGTCTTCGACGGCGGTAACACCCATGTCGACGTCCTGAGAAGCACCACCATAGGGTAGGCTGAGGGCGTCCGCCGAGGACTCCGGGTTGGAGCTTTCCGAAGTCAAGTCCACGGAACGACGCCAGCGCTTGGCGTCGGGAAGAGAGTCGGCACTGTCCCGCAGCAGCAGCCCGTTGTCCGGTTGGTCCGTGGAGGCACTGTCTTGCTCTTTCTGGTAGCAAGAACGCCGCCACTGACTCCTGGTGAGCATACGCTTACCGGGCACCGTCTGGCGCTTCCGGTAGCGCTTCCGGGGGGTCCCGTTGTCACTCGCCACTTCCACAGCTACCGGTGAACCACGGTCTGAAGACGAGCCATGGTCAGAGCTCCCGATGCGTCTTCTCCTGCCGCCAAAGCTACGCTCCTCGGGGAGCACATTGCCGAAGCAGAGGTCATCATTGTCGCCACCGGTAAAGTCCTGGCACCGGATTCCGTTGGATTCGCAGAAAGTGGTGATCACTTCCTTGATGTTGGCCTCAGACAGCTTGGACGGTATTTCGCACGACGTGTTCACGATTCTGTCGACCACGTCCCGCAGCACTTGCCTGACCGTGAATTCGACGTCCTCCGTATCACTGGCCGTTAGCAGACGTGAAGTCTCCATTGCAGCTCGCTGAGCCCTCCTCATTGCCAAAAGTCTTTTCGGACCTGGAGGACGGCCCCGCTTGCGAAATTTTTTGCAATCAACACGCAGGATTTTTCCTTGTTCGACTGTGGTAAACACGCTGATGAGATTGTCCAGTCCACGATCGGGCGCGTTGCAATCGGTCAAGGGCGCGAGGCTGCCAGTTGGCTGATTGGTACATTGAGGAACGTCGACCCCGTTAACGAGCGGCGCATTGTGTCCCTCAGGGAAGGTCGAGGGCATCGGTTGCGCACTTGGGCCCGCCGAGGGCGCGGAGGCATCCGCGTTGTCGCACACGTCATCGCAGGCTACGGCGGCACTGGAGGGCTCTCGGGCGTACTCCGCGCTGTTCGAACGGGATACACGACCCGGAGACCACTCCAACGCTTCAGTCCCGTCAGATTCGGCGCCGCTTTCGTTGCCTTTGGTGTACACTTCTTTGGGCTCACACACACTCGCACAGTCTTCGAGCGCTGGAACTGCGTCGCCACCACCCCCGTTATACGAATTAGTTCCTGGAGGCGGCGATGAAGTCTCGCGGTCGGTTTCAGAGCTGCCGCCCGCAGTTTCAACCGGTTGTCCACTCGTCGCACCAGAGTCGCAGGCTGTCGTCGCTGACGAGGCCGGTGTGCGCAGTTGACACTCTCCCGGAGCGTCGCAGTTGTGGTCGCCCCCGTCGCGGCGACTGCCACCGGCACTACTATCTTCTTTCGCGCAACACGGCCTTGTGTCCCGATAAACGGGCGAATCCAACGCTACGCCGCTATCAGCACGCCCGTCATCACAATTCTCAATCGCGGCCAGGCCACGGGCGACCTCGTCAGCGAGGCTATCGTCCGCGTCTTGGGAGATATCAGCCGCCTTTATTATTAAGCCCGCGCTGGGGCCGCACCCTTTGTTCGCGATATCGCTCTTTTCGGCGGAGGCGGTGACGGCGTTGTTGACGGACGACTGAGATGTTTTCCCTCGGATTTCCACATCACCGCTTGGCACTTGACATAGATCGACGCCTGAGCAACGTCCGTTTCCGTTCACCAACGGGCCGACCCTGTCAGTGGGACTGCCCGTTGTACTCATTTCGGCGTCTCGCGTTGGTCTCACCCGCTGCGAGTTCAGGGGGTCGTTCCGCTCGACATGAGCTGACTGTAGTGTTTGACTAGACGCTCTGGGCGCCAAGGAGGACGGTGTAAAATCCGGCTGGTAGTTGAAACCGAAAAAATCAGCAGCCGGCAGGACTATACCTGTCGGGGAGCTGCTGGTGGCTGTGGGTTTCGGAGGACACTCAGTGGATTCCTGGCAAGGAGCCCCCTTGGTATCTGGGTCTTGTTCGCAGATAGCCACTTCCTTGCCAGACGCAGGTGATGAGACACGCTCGGCGTCGTCAGAAGACGCGTAGAGGGCTCCGTATTCGTCCCGACTTCTCCTGGGATCGGTCTCAATCAAGAAGTTTATTATGTCGGACAGCTCTTCGCTCTTGTCCTCGTCTTCGTCGCTCTTGAGACCTCGTCGGATGGAGAGCTCGGGACACCCGTTATGCTTCGGTGACGGGGAGCGTCTACTGGCTTTGACCGTTGCAGTGGTGTCCTTTGAATGCCCTCGCTTGTGGCCATCGCGGGCCATTGTGGCCGACCTCCCGTGGGCCGCATCGCATTTTCCCGGTCTCTTCGTGCTGAAGGCCAACTTAGCCTCTACCGAGTCGCTAGAGAGGCCGCTGGCTGAAGTGAATCCTGGCAGCTTGAAACCCGTTGGGGACGCTGAGAACAACGATGGCGCTTCGGTGATGTCACGACTTGGAGCAGTAACCACTTTTTGTCTAGCCTCCAGCGCAACTCGGACAGTTTTATAGTGTTCGGGGTTTTATTTCACTTGATGTGAACGGTGGATCAACCGCGAAAAAAATCGCGGCCTGCGTCACACTCAGCGTGTCTTCCTCAAAGCTCCAAGTCTTGTCAACATCAAGCTTGGAACCCCTGGTGGCTTCTGAGCATGGTTGGGACCCTGTCAATGCTCTTGTGTAGAAAGCACCTGGCAGTCACGTCCGTCTTGAGAACGTCACAAGTGTCTGCAAATAAGAAATAAATCTGACATTAGGGCTTCCAAATAATAACGAATGGGTATAAATATGTCTGCATGCGTATGTTTGGTCGTGACCTTCCCCCGCTCATTCAAGCGAACGTGAACTAGCTCACCCTCGACACTAGAGCATATTCATCACACTGGGGGCTCGCACTTCTATTGCGAGATTATCGTACACGACAGGAATTACTACTACACCAACGTATATAAGAAGAGAAAAGGACTGTTCAAGATAAACAAAATTCTTTCCGAAAAATTGGCATTGATTCGAGATGCCTTTTCGTCGACCAGTTACAACTCAGCCCGATACGCGGGAGGCAAGCTGAACGTACGCATTTATGAAGCATCTAAAAGGTGACCAATTCAAGGGCCGGCAAAAAAAAAAAAATTCTTCCGCCACAACTCGTCACACGAACACAGTATGCGACAGTTTTAAAAAAAAAACTCACTGATACGTCCGTATTATTCTTTAGCTTCGAACTGCAATGTTGGCGAAGGATATAGCGTACCCATTTGCGAGACCCCCGCAGCAGATTTTCAATACGACAGCTATAATAGCAGCAAAAATTCCGCACATAAGAACATGGTAAAAAGTACACTTTGTGCACGGGAGTAGAAGAACGAGTTACTTATATCGAAACTGACCACTGCATGTGGCCCATAAACTTGCATCAATTCAACAATTTCCAATGAACATTTGACGCCGGTGTTTTGGCACTTAGGGTCGGTTCGCAATGTGCCCCGATCTAAGAAGCTCTGGAAACGCATCAAACATTTCTAAAAGTGCATTCACATGTGCCATCAAAAGTAACTGAAACACGGTCTCGTAAGTTTACAGGAATTTCTTCCTCCGGAAACTGCCTGGCTGCACTGGTGTGCGTTTAAAGTATAGTCCTGCATAATAGAAAAAAAAGCTTCCTGCAAACCGGTAATCATTGTCATAAAACCAATAAGACAAATATTTTATACCATTCACAAACCCTTGTTCCAATTACTTATTACGGCACCTGTAACTATTTACTTCGTAGTCAAGTTCTTCGAAAAGTTGTAAAGCAGCGAGGCGCCCAAGCAAACAGACGGGTAATTCAAACTTTTGCACCCGCGATCGACCTTGTTCTCGCAGCAGAACAGAGTCAGCGAGGACGGTGTATAGGCAACGGTCTTACGCTTATCCGAGAGCTGCGAAACGAACAAGCGCGACATTACGCAAACGCACCACACGTGTCAGGTTGCGAGTCTCATTGTCTGGAAGCCGGTTTAGGTTCCGAGAAAACAGATAACGTGATTCAGGCTCAGTGGGACAGCTTTCAAGACCGAGGACGTGCCAGCAGTCCCGCACTCGCAAGAGAATTAGGCTGCCCCGGTAAGGGCAGATTTATTTTAATTTTTTAAACACCTTTCATAATCAATGCAGAAACGAATTGCCGCGCATGTTAACTGACGCGCATGTTTATTCACCGACATAACAATAATTTTGCACCTTATGTCCTTGATTCTGTATTGTTTAGTTTCCCTGATTACTTTTAATTTTATCCCCCCCCCCCCCAACCCTACCTTTTCGTTCATACTTTTTACTTTAATCTCCGCTTTTTCACTTATTGTAACTTATTTTCGGCGTGATGTTAGGCTTGAAGTGTATCTTATTATCAAGAACATGCCTTCCACACAGCTACTTGGTTGGGATTCATGTCTGCCGTATTGTGTAAACAAACCATCATCATCATCACAACCTACCCAGGTCCATTCTAGTACGAAGGCCTCCCCTTTGGTTTCCAGCCACTCCTGTCCTGTGCCGCTCGAGTACAGTCTTGGTCCCCGAATTTTCTTATTTCATTCCTCTATCGAATTATCGGCTTTCCCTTTCTTTTAAACTAGCCTCATGGTATCCACTTGGTGGTCCAAGGGTTGACATTTCGCCCAACTGCGTGCCAGCCCAGGACCATTTCTTCTTTATCTGAACTATTATATCTTCAACTCTAGTTTTTTATCTGACCCAGGAAGCTCGTTTCCTCACCGTCAACGCTACTGCTATCATTCTATGACCCTTTGAGCGGACATGAGTTATTCTAGTCGTTTAGTAAGACACCAAGTTTCCGCTCCATATGTCATCACAGGCATGATGCATTGGTTGTATATTCTTCGTTTGAGTGAGAGGTGGCTTATTATTGAATATTTGGGAGTGCTTGCCTAGTGCTCCCCAGCCCATGTCTATTCTGTGCCGGCTTTATCGAATGCTTCCATTAAAAAAGACGCAGCATGAACGGAAAGTTTGGGTAGTTGGTATAAATTCGTCTTGATTGAAAAAGCCCCCAAACACGGACGAAGACCGCAGCACCGCATTGTCTGCTTCTTTATTCGTCACCATTGTTGGAGCGCTTTTCCACGAAGACAAAGCGCCATACGGATAAACGTGATTGATTGATTGTAGGGTTTGGCGCGCCGTAGTGGAGGGCTCCGGATTAATTTTGACCACCTGGGGATCTTTAACGTGCGCCGAAATCTCGTACACACGGGCATTTTTGCTTTTCGCCCCCATCAGAAAAGCGACCGCAGCGGCCGGGAATCGAACCCGCGACCTCGTGCTCAGCAGCGCAACGCCTTAGCCACTGAGCCACCGCGGTGGGTATACGGATAAACGTGACTTCCGTGTTTGATTTAGGGGTACTAAATCAGTAAGTTCCCTACTTTAAACACCGGTGCAAGTTGAACAAACATCACTGACAGGAGCGCTTAAATTTACAGCTTGGATCTTTCGTGATCCTGTTAAGCAGAAGAAGAATTTGATCATACTGCGAACAAGCTTGCAGCCTCCGTCAGGAGCGGACGCTACCCCGGTCCCGGGGTCTTGTTACGTCTTTGTGTCCTCTCCCACCAGATGGCGCGAGAGCAATGTCAGCGCGGGAAAAATGAATTGAGTTGACAGAATCGCCGCCGAATTAACCATCTGAGGGGCGAGAGGGCAGGGGAAAAGCCTTAGGGGTGGAGAGAGAGAGAGAGAGAGAGAGAGAGAGAGAGAGAGAGAGAGAGAGAGAGAGAGAGAGAGAGACAGACAGACAGACAGACCGACAGACAGACAGAGACAGACAGACAGACAGAGAGATGAGAGCTAGATTGCAGGAGCGGCGGAAGACCAGTCTTTCGGCCCCACTTGTAGCCGAACGGCATATACGGGGCCTTTTTTTAACACTAAAGTGTTTTATGCCGGGATACACCAACATTTCACTGACGTCATATCGGTCACGGAAATGACGCCAGTACAACGAACGCAGAAGAAACGGCAGAACAAGTTTCACTGACGCGGATTGTGCTTCTGTCTAGGAGAGGTGAAGCGAAGTAGTGCATCATGACGCTAACGAGCCTTCTCAGTAGCCCGTCGGGCGAATGCCGCGAACGTGATATTTGGTGCGAACAGAAACTCCAGCGGAAAGCGAAACGAGTTCGTGCGTTCACGGTCCAAGCTACGAACTCTGCCTCTCGCGTTCAACAAGCTAAGCTCATCGCAACGCAAGCGTCTGCCGTACACGCCACGGAGCAGGACCGAAGTCGTCGCATCTTCGCCGAAGCGAACCGCCAGCAGGATGTCGCTCGCCAAGCATACCCACAAGACAGCCGCCGACCTGCAAATCAGGCCCCGTTCGCTGCAGATTTGGCTGCACATTCCACTTTCGTATTTTACCGAATCCTATGACAGAGGAATCAACCAGTGTTTTCTTATATAGCATGCTACAAGCACTTGATTCTTCGTATCGACATCGAAGTAACGTAACAACAGCTACGTTGTACGATAATTTAACATATAAATGCGCACCACCCTTTTCAACCGACATTTCCCGCAATAAGGATGATATCGCGTGGGCTGGCTGAAAGAATGATGAATAGGTGATCGACGCTGGCTGCTTTGGTGGCGTAGAATAGCAGCAATCGACCTTCATTTAACAGCGACTGCGGTCAGGGTTTTATCAATAGAATATCTCAGATAACTGTCGATGCGGCAAGTAAATTGTTTAATAACATGGGAATGCCTAGCATGTATAGTGCCTGAGTAGTTAAGGCGTCCTGCTGCCGGGCGAAATGCCGCAGGCCCGATTACCTCCCTTTGTTTATGCTCAGGCAAAAAGCAAGAAACCTCTCGTCTTTATGCTCCAGATTCGCGTCAAATTGGTCCTGAAGGTTGACGTTGATTTGTAGCCCTCAAACACAGCGCGCACCACACGTGAGGTGTTACTATGGCGGGTGAAGGCCCGCTCCAATTTCAAATGATTAAACAATCAACAAATATGAGACCGTGAAATGAGCAACTCATTTTGAATCAGAGAAATTTCAAACAGAGCATGCCACCGTTCATATTCCATGAATACCAGCCATTTTCCCACGATCTTTATAAATAACGCCCCCAAATCGATACTACCAGTGCCATATAAGACACAGCGGGCCGGAGCAGGCTAACAGCATGCAGTTGCCTGGGGCCAAATATTACTCCTAGAGGGTGCTGCAAAACTCCCGGCAGGGTTGACTTCTCATGTGGTCTCACGTGACTGGCTGCGCGGGCAGTATAACAGCAAAGCTGTTGAGAAAATCGTTTGTGTTTAGTGTTTTCCCCAGTTAAAAATACCAAGAAAATGCCGAGCGCTCATGCACGCGTGCTTCGAGCGCACGTTCGTCAAGATAACCATAGCAACTAAGGGAGATCAGCCAATATTGGCAAAAAACAAAAAAGAAACTCGAGCGTTCACCGCGTGCCTCGAGCGACAGCGAAGCAGCAGCAAATCGGCTGCAATCGTGGACTCAAACCATCGTGATGGTCGTGAAGATTGCGTTCAGCTGCCATACCTTGAAGTCTTACGCGTTAGTGTGAACTTCCTGCATTTTCCGTGACGCTTTCCCCCGCGCGTATTTATCTGCGAGCATTTACGCCGCAGTGTCGGGGTTCTTTGCTAGCCATTACTGTAATTCCTTTACGACGTCGTAACTCCTTGCGTGAGCGTATTTTCGCGGGACATTGCAATGGACACAATTTCGCACGGTTGACAATTACGTAAAAAAAATTTCCTAAGTGATAAAAGAGAATCAAAGTATGCTAGATAAACCGAACGCGGCTGTGTGACAACATGTATAGCCCCGTTATGCACAAAATTAATGTTCCCATGCGTAAAAAAAGTCCATTTATCCGCGGTGGCCAACGTGTAAACTTACCCAACTTGAATAAACTGTATCACAAAGTTGTCGCAAAGCTGAAGATAGCTAAGCGCTAACATGCAGAAGCCGACGTGGTTTCAGTGAGGTTTCCTTTGAGCAAACATTTTCCCTGACCTGTCTTTTTCCACTGGGACATTTCACGACATCATAACAAATTATTGGAAGCCCAAATTCCTACGCTACAGGGCCCAGAACGTCTACATGCACTTATAGCCACAAAATGGGTAACGAATAAAAAGCGCACAGGTGCCAGTTCTTTCAAGATTCTCAGAACAGTCAACAGCCTGCTGAAGTCAACAACCTGCACATTCGTTCGCTGATTAATTCGGCTCCAAATGGCAACAGCCCTGCAGAACTGGAATAAAGACATGTAGTTGCACTCGAAAGGGTGAAGCTGAAGTTGTGTACTTTAAAAATAACGCCCGGATAAAGGCCAAGCTTTATTTTAAGTGCGAAGCACATGAGGAACTCGCAATGTCCGTGCGACAGCATTGTAAGCCATCTATCGAGAGCGGCGCACACTGTAGTACCATCCGCGCGCCATCTGGGGAGAGCGCCGCAAACTGCAGCAGCAAAGAGCGCGAATTTCGAAGGGTACAAAACGCAAAAACAAAGCAATAACCATAAACTGTTAACGATAATTCGCGGAAAAAGAGCAGTTGCAATTACAGTTGAAACTACAGTGACTACAGCGAGCTACACGAGAGGCTGGTGCATTGCATATATAAGCGCGTTCCGGATCCAACCGACGACCATCAGGTGATTATATATATATATATATATATATATATATATATATATATATATATATATATTTTCCACGCGCGTTCGTTCATTCATTAATGCATTTAATACGCGATAATTCATGTCAATCCAGCCCAATTCGGGCCAATAAAATCACACATCTCCACGCCTGGAACGATGCCGAGAGTGGGAAGTACTTCGACGCGAATTGTCCTTTCGTGTGGCGCTGGTCATTTACAGGGAATTTACTGTACATCAAAATCATTTCAACTCAGAGTGCATCAGCACGCGCGGACGATGACGCTCATCACATAGGCAATACATAACTTGCGTCCCAGTGCTTCGCCCCCTCGGCATCGTTCACGGCGCGGAGAAGCGATTTTTTTATAAATCATTTTTGAAGGTAAGAAATGAACAAAAAAGCAGGGCTGAGGAATAGTGTTTGTGAAGTACTGCTGTGTAGAAACATCCCAGCAGGACGTTGCAGGGACGCTGTGGTAAGACTGCCATCAAAACTATGGCAGCCGCGAAAAAGTAGGTATTATCTCCACGCCATGGCGCCCTAGTGAGTGCCGTCAAAATTGCAGCGAGAGAGTGGGTACAGTTGCACGATTCTAACGCGCCCCCGACTGTAACGTGCAGGTATGTTTAAGCAGGAAATTTTGAAATAATTTGACGCCGATACTACCGCGCAGACATGACATCACGTACCTGGCAGAAGACATTGTATTTGACGTGCGCGACTGGCAGCGAAAATTCCTTGTGATTCATAAAATTGCTTATCTAGCTTCCGCTGGAAATAAAACTGCGGCGGGGAACATTGGAAGTGTTTCCGATTTTAGGTGCCTTGACCTTCATATCAGAGGCGAAAAGATAAAAAGCAGAAAATTGTGCAACTGATGAATAAGGTATGTCCAATGAGGTATAGGTGTGCCTAAATTTACTCACGTGAAGTTGACGGATTGTTTTGATCGGGTTGATTTGTAATATTGGAGGAGTCCTATAATGGCCGCTTTGAAGCCGATGCTGGTTTTGAGCCCGATTGTAACGCGCACGCAAATTTGAAGGCTACCTTTAGCAAAAAAGTGTGCGCGTTAGAATCGTGCAAATATGGTACGTATTCCCGTCTTAGCGACAGAATAGCGCAATGACTTCCTCTTCCTTTAGTCCAGTCGTTACGGCGCTGTCATAATCATGTTTCACGGTTCAATATTTCCACTAGCCCACATTATTACCTGGACGGCGTATCAGATTCCGGGAAAATGGAGGCGACCGGGAGGCGCCATTGCGCAGCAGCGATTGCCGTGAAAATATTGGCTGCGAAACTGGGCATTCCTCAGGAGACTGCCTAGTTCCTCTTGTTTGGTTTCCCAACAAGATGGTAATGCATAAGCAGGAAGGGGGTCACGCTTGTGTCTCCTGTTAACAGGCTGCACTAGGGGGGCTTGACCGGGCGCCCGATAAGTCGACCTGTTAGATAAGGAAAGGGCACACAGGTTAGTGTCGCCGTCCTTGACAAGTCCCATTGCTGACCTATCTTCGCCTGTGAATCGTTCACAACGTTTACGCGAAGATAGGAATGTTTTTTTTTTCTTTTGTATGTATTGCCCAGTAAAACAACGAGCTGCTGTTAGTCACATCTCGCCTATTTGTGGCGCCGGCTCAGTAGCAGCTTCCGAGCTGGTCTTTCTTAAATGTGCCAGGCAAAATACAAGCTCGAAACAAAGCCTTCTTGGGGCCGTGGCATCATGCCTTTGAGCAGTTGGCAGCCGGAGACATGCTGGATTCGCACAATACTGTGGCATGTTTTATAGCGAGAAGACAAAAGTCAAACTTTCCCATATGCCTCACACCTAAATGAGCAGCCAATGCGCGCTGCTTGCATGCAGACATTAGAGAGTTTAAGCTGACCGTTTTCGACGCTCCGCTATGCTCCCGACGTCCCGCTCAGCACAACCGGAGCGTCAGCAGCCGGAAGGCTTTTAGCTAAGCGATAACCGTATTTCCCTCGACGGGGAATGATTCGCGTGACTGGCCGTTTCGCGCGCGCGTGTAAATCGAAACTTCACCCTAAAGGAAACATAAGAATTTGTATTTGGTCGCCCAAACAAAGCAAAATACCGTGTTTCTTGGCCTCATTTAACCTTTTTTTTTTATAATGTAGTCGCTGAAATGGCATAATTTTTCTAAATAACAATAAAGAAGTCGATAAACTTTGGAATAGCCAAGCCAAGGCTGCCTTTCTCGGCGCTGCATAGAAGCAGCCCCGCGCATCGGTCGACGTTTTTCGCTTACGTTCTAAAGATCTTTGAGGTTTGTGGCACAATTGCCTATTCCGAAGCGCTTTCGCGGCTTCGTCGCTCGTGTTTCAACTGAAGAAACAAAGTTCGCCGTAGTGCGCTGGCATCGCGGGGGCAGCCATTTTAAAATTCCGCACGGTAGCGTGAGCTGCCCCGACGGTCCGCTAAGGGGCCCCGGTTAGCGGAGCGGGGCCCCGCTCCGGTATCTTCGGTAGCGCGCTAGCGCGCCACGCATGCGCAATGGCACTCCCGCTTGCTATCGGAGCGGAGCGGATTGTCAGAAACAGTCAGCTAAAACTCTCTATTATTGAAATCGCGTATTACATTATAGACAGACAGACACAGACATACAGACAGACAGGCACAGACAGACAGACAGACAGACAGACAGACATAAACAGACAGACACATACATACATACACAGTGCACCAAAGAAAAAAAATTATGTGACGCACACAAACACACTCACACAGAGTTCGTGCGCGTAACAAGCGCGCACGCACACATTTTTCATTTCATTTCATTTTTTTTTTGGTAAACGAAGAAGCGGGAGAAAAGGCCACCTAACGGCAGCTAGCCGAGGCCCCCGACCTCATCAAGCTGCCTCTTCAAACATGTGCTAACTAATCCACAACCGAAGCTATTATCAGTAACTATACAAACCGAAACGCGACACGCAGATGAAAAAGGCCACAACATTTGTCAGTGGATGGCCCTAGGGAATAGCGGAAGCACACCGCAGCAGCGTTGTAATAAACGCAAATGGCTCTCGCTTTCAAAGCGCGTCGCTATATTTCCGCGACCGACAATGCTCGCGCGCTGCTCCCAAAAGCAGGTTGGAAATGTCAACGTACCTCTCCAGAAAATGAAACCGATGCGACCTGGCCCTTGGGGTTGTTGCACCTGAAGAGCTGTCTTTTCCCCTTTGTTCACCCACACCAAACTACTACCCGCGCAGTTTGAATCCTGATATGCGGGGTCAAACTCAGGAGGCATAGAGACTTCATCCCACGATCCCTACCTCGGCCCATTGAGAAGACAAGCCGCGCGACGTGCGTAACCTGTCACGGGGGAAGCTTGATTGATTGATTCTGGGGTTTAACGCGCCGACGCAACGCAGGCGATGAGGCGCGCCGTAGTGGAGGGCTCCGGATTAATTTTGACCACCTGGGGATCTTTATCGTGCGCCGAAATCTCGTACACACGGGCGTTTTTGCTTTTCGCCTCCATCAGAAAAGCGGCCGCCGCGGCCGGGAATCGAACCCGCGACCCACGGGGGAAGCTGCCGACCTACTCGCACTGCTTTATGTTTTGTAAACAAACTGTCTGAATGGCCGTTGCATACTGCTCCCTGAACGCGGCTACGCAGAGGAATTAACGAAAACCTCAGCGGGAAAAGCTTGAACGGGAGAAAATCACAAGGCCAAAACATCGGCGCCAAAGACGCACGTGGCTAGATTGACGCGGTGTGCTGAAGAAAAGAAAAACACCCTGCCATGAATACATAACCTGGTATACACACTACAACCAGAGCTACGGGGGCTTTGTTCGACAAGCACTACTGAAGCCGCCTGGACATCTCACTGACGATATACAGGTTGTACACAGCAGCTGCCCGTGAGGCGATAGGAAAAAATTTCAAGGTCATACCTTTAAGACTGTGCACTCACAGAACTAACGGCCTGCTCTGGTGAATCACGTAATAAACAAAAAGAAAACGCGTGAATAGGCGGCTCAACTTTGCTATATGACTATCGCGCGCGGAAACCTGACACGTTGGCTCCCATCCGTCGTCGTAAATACGGCGCGGAGGAGGCCATCGTCCTGATGCCCGACAAAGAAAACATCGCTTTAATGATTCGCACTCTCCTTTCCAGGTGGCGTCTCGGGAGCTCTGGCACCGCGCCCGCCTTCCCACTCCTATCCATCTCAGGAGGGAACCCGTAAATCACTCACTCAGTAGCCGAGCCGAGCCAAGTCAAGTAGAAAGACAAATGCGAACCGGCAAATACAACATCCATAATACGGGTCGCGGCGTTTTGCTGGCACGGCGGCGCGGCAGAAAGTAGCCGCTTTATTCAACCGGCAGCGAAGCCCTCAGAGCCGTCGCTTCGCGCCCCCACAGAGAAAGAGATGGAGCAGACGACAAATTATCGACCACAGCGCCATATGTCATCTCGCGCGCTCCCGCGACACGCGCCGCCGCCGCTCGGCGCAAGGCGGAAAAATCCCACGCCCCGCCCGCGGAAGCAAGCGAATCCATTCCCGCGGGCGCGAAAAGCCAGCGCGCAACGCTGCCCCCAGGAACGCGGCTTTAAGGGACGAGACACTCCCTTTGAAGGCTATCTTTCGCCGTTTACGCGGGTCAGTGCGGGCAGACGCTTCATCCTCCGCGTTCCGAAGCCTGAAACAAACAGAAGTAGGTATGCGCGCTTTGAAATTGAACACGGTATGCGGATGATTTTTAAACTATATATTGTTGCAAGATGGAAACAGAAGACGTGGGGCGCAGCGCCAGATAGGATCCCAGAAGGAAAAGCAGCGCGTCGCATGTAGCCGGCATCGGTGCTGTCATGGCCATGGTCATGGCCACCATCATGTAGAGCGCTTCACTCTCCATTACCGTTCGCCCAATTTCTCCTGCCACCACGCAACATGTGTTGCGTGCGATAGGTTTTGTTGGGCTACTGAAACGCGAAAATTTGCCTGTTTCTGCCCATTCTTCGATGCAGCCGGCTGTTAAGAGGATGAAAGAATTCTCGAACGAGTCGTTTGAAACGGCAAAACATTTCCAAACTACTACATCAGGCGACAATAAAGTGATTGTTATAAAGTGATCAACATTGTTGATCAAAAAGAAAACATAAGGCATATTTGAGACAAGACACCAATACTGAAGTGATATTTGCATTGTTCTTTTAATTAAAAATAATGGCTGCTTGATTTTCGCGACGGGGAAATAATAAAATACGCCTGGAAGAAGATGTTTTGACCTCAAAATACAAAAAGCGCTCTCGGCGTCCTCTCGTGGCCGTGTTCCAAGCACAAAAGTAACAAAAGGTTCCGTTAGATGCCGCGAGCAGTGGCGCGCGGCAAAATTGAATTGCTCTGAGCAAACCTCCACCGTCTTGGGAGGTGCAAGACGGGAGGGTACGCGCTTGAAAGGCGGGAGAGAAAGGGAAGAGGGGAATGTACGTGGCAGGGAGGGCAGAAGACTCGTCTTTCGACGAGATTTGCAGAGAAGGGAGCAGATATGTGCGGCCACTTGTTTCACTACGACACGTATGCCATGCCAAAAAAGTTCTCCCGCGGGCAGTACTCAAAATTCTAATGGAGGTTTCGGATCACGTCGCTGTCGCCTTTATATGGTAATGTCCTCGCGAGAAGTCACAGAAGCTTGCGCAATTCGGCGCACTGAGTGTGTGCAGTGGCCGATCATTGAATCCGGATCGACGAATGCCACTTTTTAAACAACCCCACGATCAAGAGCAGTAGTGCACGACGTATACAGACATGGAATGGAGTGAGAACACGAAAATACGAACCAGAACCCGCAAAGCAAATAACATGGACAGTCGAGATAAAATAACGGCTCGCTAGTGGTATATTTGAAAAGACGCATGTTTTATCTTTGTTACTGCAATAAAGCCCACCAACAATTTCCATTGGACGGAATAAAATCGCGATATTTATGTGTGCTGGTTCGTATTTTCATGTTCGTGTTTCATCTGGCCATCACTATACCCAATTCACTTCTTTCACTGAAGTATCTTCGTTTACCAGAACAAGCATAGAGTCGCGCAGCCCAGGGATTCCCTACGGAGCCGCTTGCAGGTCCCCTAACTTTCGGGCAACGCGACGAGAAAGGGAAGAGGGGGAGGAGAAGCGAAGGGCGAGGGAGGAGGAGGTAACGAGAGTATATAAACAGCTGCGGAGGCGAAATGAGGACAACAAGGACACCACAGGCGGCAGCGAGCGCCGAGTTGCGCGCAATCAAGAGGACAGCTGCAACCGCTGTAACTGCACGAGATATCTGCATGAGAGGACGGCTCTTACTATCTGCACACGGGACGAGAGAGTCAACAGCAGATGTAGCGCCGGGCCACTCACCCGGCGTGACCGATTGCGCGTTTTCGAGGACAAAAGGAACGATGCACACCACCCATTAAAAAAAAAAAGTCACGCCTGATGGCAGGAATTCGAACGGAATTCTTTTTTAAAACCTCAGCAGATAAACTAACGGCGCCATATTCTAGGTTATTGGAATTCGATTGATTGTGGGGTTTAACGCGCCGACGCAACGCAGGCGATGAGGCGCGCCGTAGTGGAGGGCTCCGGATTAATTTTGACCACCTGGGGATCTTTATCGTGCGCCGAAATCTCGTACACACGGGCGTTTTTGCTTTTCGCCTCCACCAGAAAAGCGGCCGCCGCGGCCGGGAATCGAACCCGCGGGCCGGGCCGGGAATCGAAGCCGCGGCCGGGAATCGAAGCCGCGGCCGGGAATCGAAGCCGCGGCCGGGAATCGAACCTCAGCAGCGCAACGCCTTAGCCACTGAGCCACCGCGGCGGGTAGGTTATTGGAATTCACGCCGACTGCCGTTATGACAATTAACATTATGACATGACCCAATTCGGCGAAAATTTCGCTGATGTATAATACGCATAACAGTGTTTCATGCTCCAGCGCTGGATCGTGAAATATGTGCGTTTAGTCCACACACGTATGCTCTTGTTCCATTCCGGTATAGTGCCAAGCAAATGCTACGTGACTGACGTCCGGAATGAATACTTCTGTGTGCGACTCCTTCGAAGATACCTAGAAACACAAGTGCTTCAACACTACATATTATAATTGCGTAAAAATTTTCCCTTGAAGCCTTCGGCTTGCCGCTCGTAATGTCGCAATGCAGTTGATGAGACGCTTTAAAGACCGGGCAATTGGGAAAATTTGGAATAGCGGTTAGCCGTTTTAGAAACAGAACGATTTAACGCTTCAATAACGGCGAGGGGTCGTCGCTATTACCATTATTTTCTAGAGAAGAAAAAACAAACACCGAAAGTGTAATCAAAATGGGATCGAAGATGATCGATGACGCTTGGGGGTCGTTGTTTTCGAGCCCCTTCTAGACGTAGAAAAAAATTGGTTGCCACAATTGGGCACTAAAAGCAATCAGAAAAAAACACTGCACAGCGTTCGCCCTTTGGTGTGCAGTTATTTTCGCGGAAATACATTTCAGAAGACCGAATACCTGCGCGAGCCAGTCAAGACTACCTCGGCAACCGCAACACAGTGCAACCAAAACTGTCTATCGATCGGAAAAAATAAGCACCATAAACGCTGTGCAGCGCTATTTTGTTAAACGTACAATCTGTATGAATTTTCGGAAGCCTCGCTCGGCACTCCGTAGTGGAGGATTCTGTATTAAAGGGACCCTGCAACACTTTTTCCAACTTTTTTGAAATCTTAAATGCTTGCCCAACGTATTCAACCAACACACCCAATACTTAGATTAGGGCGTCGCAAATTACCTCAGCCAAAAATTTCTGCTCCATGCCTATCAGGATAACTTGTAAACTCGCTCAAAATATTTTTTTTTTTTTTTCTGTTTGGCAGCCTTGACGTTGTTAGACCGCTCGAATAACGTCATTAGGGCATGTAGCGGCTTTTGGCCGGTTTTGCTTCAGTTGCAGCAGCGAATGCTTTTCCGTAGCAACTTTAAAAATAAAGCCACAAAAACAAAGCAGAAACGGAAGGCGTATCTCGTTGCGACGAGCAAATCACGCAACGCCGCTCCGTGCTGGCGATAACTATAGCTTTCGCAGTGCCTCGACACCCGAAGGAAACTTATCAGAAGTGTTGCAGGGTCCCTTTAATAAAATCGGGACACCCAGGCCTACTTACTTTTCGCCTTCATCAGAAAAACGGCCGCCGCGGCCGAGAACGAACACGAATACTTTCAGCAGGGCAACGCCTTAACCACGAAACCACCGCGGCGGGTTAACACACAAAATTGACGAGATACCATCTCTGAAAGATAGAATCCCGGCGACATTCTTATCGCATGGTGACAGCCCCGCTCCATTTTCTGTGAAGATCCTGAATCCGGTAGCGATAAGCTGACTTGGAAGGCGTTCGCGTTTCCGTTCCGGACTCCAGCCGACGATGCCTCCCTCGGCGGTGTGTCATTCCAACCGGAAGCTCGGCTAAAGGTTAGCCTTTTCTTGCTCCCACCCACACTGTCACGAGTTAGAAAGGCGGCAGCCAAACCAAGGCTCCGTCTTCTTCGTCCGACGTAACAAGACCGAGGCGTAGAAAGACAGCCGATTCTTCGTCGATCGCACCATTCGACGAGCATTGGATACCCGCGTCTCGCACGGGCGGATTTCGCGCCAGGAACATTTTTCTCTTGGCTCGGAACGCCGATGCAACTGACTGTCTCGCATCAGCGACGCACATGCCAAATGTGCAAGACCCACCGACGAAACGTCTGCGGGCGTCCCAGGTGCCTCTGTCGAAATGTACAAGATCTGATGCACGCATGCCACACGGTCTGCGCGAAAAACACTCATTCTATCACGAGCGCGTGTACTGGGAATCATGGCTCAAACCACTTGCTGTCTTGAGCGAACACAAGAACAATCATTAACCTTGGCTCATTTCTGTTTTCAGCGAGTATATATCTATAGATCACTGCCACAAATTCTCCACAAACATTTTCGCAGTTACATCGAGAGGGAAAAGCTCGCGTGTGGTGCTTAAATGCGCATCTGCAACCGCACCGACGAATGGACCCTCAGAGGGGAAAAAAAAATATGCGGTATTACAACCAATGGCAAAGCAACCTAATGTGCACTGATCGTGGTTCTAAACCAAATAAACAGACTAACAACGGTTGAATCAGTCAGGACTTCATCTTAGTTAATGTACCCGCCGAATAACTGATCAAGCAAGGGCAAAAAAAATGTATATGCACGGAGCGGCGTTTACTGCGGTGGCATTGGTGACATAGGACAAAGGACACAGAGTACCCTCCTCCAGCGCAGCGGCAACGCTTAATTCAGGCAGCAGCGCGGTACGGTGAAAATCTTGTAAAGAATGCTTCACTGGAAGCACCCATGTGATGAGGGAAAGCCAACTTTCAAATCCCATTCGAATGGGCTTTATTTGCGCTAACGTAGGTACGTATAGAGCATTCTGGAACGACTCTACGACTTTGCCTATATTAGCCGCCGCGATGACAACCAATGGTGCGCTGCATTTGCATAAGTGCGCGTCGCCACATACCACACACCCTTCAAGCCTTGAAGCGCAAGCGCCACCACCGCCGCGTCCTCTAGACGTTCCGAGGCGTCATCAATTCCCGGCGTCGACCTTCTGCGGACAGCGAGAAAATACGGGGCGTGAATGAACAGATGGCCGGCCAGCTGGGATCTGGCGCTGGCTCAAGAGGTCGCGGAACTCTTGCTGCCGTCGCAGGCCACAATACAAGCTGCAGCTCCCCGCTCTCAAAGGGGTGTATCAAGATGAGCGTCAGAAACCCGCTTGACAAAATACGTCTAATATAGTGTCAACGAAGAAAGAAAAGGGTTCGGGTTCGTTGACAATTTCGTTTGACTGAATGGTGGAAAATCCGCAGCTTCGACGATTCGGAGATGGGGGGCATTGAAATGTGCATCTACGGCGCCACGAAGGGGCTTTACACGTTTCCAGTGGAGAGGTTGCAGCGAAAAAACGGATGTCAAGGAGACGCTAACGGATGAAGAAGGTAAAAAGGTCGGCATATATGTCCACAGAATAACGTATGATGTTATTCGAATAATGTTACAGAACAATGTTACAGAATAACGTACGATGATCCGAAGCCGGCATCGTGTCTCTCTTGGAAAAATTGGATGTGCACTCAGCTTCCGGCCCAGACGGGATATCAAACTTTATCCTAAAGCACTGCGCTGCGTCCATAGCTCCCTTTTTGACCCTTTTGTTCCAAGCATAACTTCGGCTGGGTGTTTTACCGGCTGACTGGAAGAATGCCAATGTAAATCCGATATTTAAAAGTGGTGACAAAACCAATTTTTCTAACTACAGGCCTATCTCGCTGACAAGCGTTTCCTCTAAAATACTAGAACACATCATTTACACAAACCTAATGACTCATCTACAAAACAATACCTTCTTCTCCCCAATGCAACACGGTTTTAGGGCGGGCTTCTCGTGCGACACGCAGCTTATTGAATTTGGGCACGATATTGCAACTTCCATTAACGCAGGCACTCAGGTTGATTGTATATTTTTAGATTTTAGCAAGGCTTTTGATTCTGTTCCGCATCCCTTGTTACTGCGCAAGCTATCTGTTATTAACATACCTACTGAACTGCTGAAGTGGCTGGATGCTTATCTTTTCGAGAGAAAACAGTGTGTGGTGCTTGAAGGCCTGAGTTCTTCAAGTATTTCTGTGTTATCCGGTGTCCCGCAGGGCTCAGTTTTGGCCCACTTCTTTTTGTAATATTTATTAATGATCTCCTAAACTGCACTTCCAGTCGTACTAGATTGTACGCTGATGACTGCTGCATCTATCGTGATATAACCAGCGTAGCAGATGCGGACCTTTTGCAACGCGATCTTAACTCTTTTTTCTTGGTGCCAGTCGTGGGGGGATGACGCTCAATCTAACAAAGTGTAATCTGGTAAGGTTCACCAACAAAAAGCACCCTCTACTAGTTGACTACTACATGGGCGGGGCATGTTTACCGGTAGCCACAGAGTTTAAATACCTCGGAATCTTTTTCTCTTCTAACCTGTCCTGGAACCATCACGTCAATTATATGATAGTAAAAGCGAGCCGTGTGCTAAATTTCTTAAGACGCAATTTCAGGCAAGCTCCGACTAAGGTCAAGGAGACTTTGTATCTGACGAATGTGCGCCCCATTTTGGAATATGGTTGCAGTGTCTGGGACCCCTACACAAAGACAAACGTTGATGCACTAGAAAGAATACAGGCTCGCGCCGCTCGCTTCGTAACAGGCGATTACGATTTTTCTAAAAGATCAGCTGACATTTGCAGAAGACTTGGATGGCCTCTACTCGCAGAAAGACGCAAATACCTGAGACTCTCGTTGTTCTATAATATATTCAACTCCAGAACTGGCATTAAGAAAGAAACTTATTTAAAACAACCAACATACGTATCCCCTCGCACCGATCACTGTTTAAAGATTCGCGAGCTTAACTCCAGGATTAACACAGTTAAGTACAGTTTCTTTCCCAAAACAATACATGACTGGAATGCTCTACCGGAGGAAATTGTCTGCTCTCCCCCATCTTGTTTTGGAAAGCGTTTGCAGAATTATATGCGTCAGTAATATCCCGCCGCCTTGTTTGCCGGGCTTACGGGTTATCTGTGTTACGAAGTGCTTGTTGTCTGTACATGCATTTTTTATTTTTTTTATCTTCCTTTCTTGAAGTGTTCCTTTTTCAACGCCAATTCACCGCTTTGATGCATACTCATTATTTAAGGAAACGCAACCTGTTTGTTTGTTTGTTTGTTTATGCGACAATTGTATTTGTACTTTGTGTCCCTTTTTTATTCCCCCTACCCCCTACACTAATGCCTGTAAAGGCGATGTAGGTATTTGAATAAATAAAAAAATAAATAAATTATAGGAAGCTAAGTCCCCTGATGAGCGCGAGAATAGAAACCACCGAACGAAAGCTTCACAACTTCCCCACATCTTTCAGCAGCATTCGCACCTCGTCTGCGTAACACGCGATTATTTAACTTTGTCCTTATATCGCAGAAAGTTTGATATTATTCTACGAGCTCACTTTCTCAATATCTTGCCAGACGACTAAAAAAGCCCCGATGGTGAAAGTTTGATCTGCGACAAAAACCAAACAATGCTTTTTTTTTCTTACTCACTAATACGGCTTCACCAACGTAAACTTTACATGCGTGACACCTAGTGGTGTAATTTCACAAAGTGTAGGGTTGCCTGCTATAAATTCAAGTTCTTTCCCCTCTTTCAATGGCACAAGCGGGGGCGTACCTCGATGCGTGGGCCACCAAGACGTCTATGTGGGAGCGTCTTGCACGTGCCTTTTAGTTTAAGCAAAGGGGGTAAAGGAGACTAATAACGGTGCAAAGGAAGCACGTGACCCACCAGAGAGAAAGGTCATACCGGCAGGAACTTGGGCTGTTTGTGGAACAAAAGGTTGAGCCTCCCTAAACCGGTGGCTGGCGCAACCGCCCGCCCACGCTCCCTAAATCCCCATCTCTGTGGCCGTCCCTCGAAGGCGCGTCTGACCTTCCAGAATTACTGGAGGCGTGAGGCTTTATGCGGGAAGAGCGCATACTCGTTCGCATGCTAGCCGCGTGGCTCTAATTTAGTCGAGTTTGCGTTACTGACACGCAATAGAGGGTTGCCTCACGAAGAAAGTTCGTGGGGGGATTTCGGCGCAATTTTACGAAACGACGAGCATTCTTGGTTTCGCCATTCGCCCTTTTTGTTGCTCTTCCGACTGCTAACGTACTGGCGTTTTGTTTTATTCGTCACCGTAAGAATGAATACGCTCGAAAATAGCCAACTGCACAGCGGCACGTCCCCGTTGCCACGTTTACGCGCGCACGCACGCACACAAACGCACTCGCCGTGCGTGTGAAAAATGTCGACATTTCGCACCGGGACCGGACTTTGGAGAACAGAGAAAGTCGAGCAGTTTTCGAGATATTTATAGCGCACTTGATATACGACATATAAGACTGCATGGATATTTGTACAGAAGCCACGATATACGGCGAAGAAGCGGACGTTCTGCAATGCCAGTCCTTTATGTCATGTCACGGCCGCTGTATGAATATCACCAGACCTGCTCGGTTTGCTTCATCCTTGACAAATTCCATACCCCAGCCGATATGCTGAAATAAATTTTACGTTTTTTTTCTTTAATATTATTATGTTTCCGCGAACTGTATACACTTCAAGCACATTTAAAAGGATTTAACGACTCTCCAGAACATCTCCACAGTATTTAGCGCTTGAGGAGCGAGACTGCAGAGTAAGAGCTGGAGTTTACGACCAGCAGAGGTCGGCGGGGTAAGAATACGGCACATGACTATTGTAGTTCGATGGCATCTGCAGCGGGGTGAGCAGATACGCGGCCATTTTTTTTTTTTTTTCACGGTGGACAGGAAAATGGCATGCACTTACTGACACAAATTCTGCCAATATCAAAAATTTTTGCCGACATTTCTTGCGAAAAATTTATAACCGGCGCAAGTCCTTTATGGTGTTCCGTTTGCGAAAACTGCTAGTGTAGCCACACAGCAGTTTGGTAAACAAATACAGATCTGCACCATACCCGCCCCTCACAATGCAAGCATAGGCGTTGTTTACTAAACGAACATAAGCACCGTAGCACAATGTTCTCTTCTTTGTAATCGTTTCCTAAGCTGGGATGCCACCCCTCCCCTTTCGCAATCGCAGCACAAAGTTGTGAATCCGGAAACAATTAGCACGGGTCGGCTAACATAGCGAACACTTCCCGAGGTTGACGAAAGAACGCGAGAGGATAATCCCCTTAGAGCTCACTCAATGTGTGTCTGGGTCCAGCTTCGTGCTTCTTTTCTTGTGGGAGTAGCATGTACTCTTGGACAGACGATGCAGCGAAAATCGTTACGAAAAGCGACAAGATCACTTGCCTTCGAGGGCCGAAGGAAACGGGGCGTTGGTCGGATTCTAAGCGACAGACGAATGACTTAATTTTGCCGGTAGCACCGCCCTGTAGGACCATGCAATATTCTCGATATTCCTCCGGGCACTCAACGAACTTAGCTCGCTTACGTGTGTCTACGTACTACGTAGCGTTAGCTGCTTAGCGGTACACATTCGCCGGCCAGCGCATTTCGGCTTGTACCCGAAGTATGCAACCCAAGGAGCGCTTTTCCAAGGCAAGGTGGACGAACTCGATCACAATAAAAGGAGGAAGGCGGCCAATGGCAGCGACATCTGGCATACATAATGCAAAAAAAATGGCGCTGCAGTTCATCGCGGAGCGAAGAATCAGAGCACCGTCCAGACTCCAGACGGGAGTTACATTTCACAGTGTCGTGATTTCTCAACGGTTTTGCCAGAAAGTGTGACAACATTGATCAAGTGGACTAGAAAAACGCACGAAGACACCATGTGCAGGCCATGGGTCATTTATAAGGTTTAAAAAAAAGGTACCTTATATGCAAACACAATCAGGCTGAGTACCGTCCTAAACACGTTTCAGGTATGTAGATGTTGTAACCGCCGAATTTTTCGTCACTCAAATTGAGATTAGAAAAGTAACCACGGCACGTGGATCCCGATAAAGCGAGTGCATTCAACAAATGGTGCCCAAACAACGAGAACCGATGACTTCATAATTTTCGGGTAGTTCGTACCGACAAGTGTTCGGCCGTTCGCCGGCAAAGCATGCACGAAAAAAGCGAACACGCTGTGAGCAGAACTGGTCAGGAGGCTGACAACCATGCACGGGAACGTAGAAACTGAACGGCTGAAATAAACTCTCCCTTGTGATAAGCGTGAGAGTACGTTGTCGGCCAACGACGTTGGAACACGAGGGCCGTGAAGAAATCGCAAAGGCGAAGAGGAAAATGCGTAATAAGGAAGACTACGGTATGAAGACAAACCTGCACACTATATTAAGTTGATGTAGCGGTTTTACTATTCTAGCCTATAGAGATACGTTACAATACGGCTGGTAAAAGCGCAAACAAGAGATAAGGCCGAAGACTGCATTTCCAACTCGATAGAGCTTCTGACTACGGCTTAAAAGCACAGCAGTATCAAGCACGCCGACGTTATCAGCAGCGAAATAGGTGAAACGGTCCCTGCGACTAGTCTGCCGGCATCGGGAGGCATATTCTAAGATAATAGCAATTAGGGAGGCAAGCAGGGTTGGATCTTCATAGGCATCCGAAGTCGGGCGAAATAGCTGCTTCGAGTACGCATATAGAAATCGGACATTTTATGCTACAACCTTTGGCTAGTTGGTATATTACGACAATAAATAAGATTTTAAAGGCATCAAGTATACGGAAAATCATGGAGGCAACAGACATGGCGTAAACAGGCACACTTCGCCGTGTTTGTCTGCTGTCAACAGGGTTCTATTGTGTACTTTCGGCTGCGAGGTGCCTGCTTTACCCGGCATTTCAAAAGGGGAAAAAATAAACGCTTCACGTAAACATTGCCTATTCTTGCGATACATTTGGGCAGAACAAATCGCAAACCAATGAAGCTCGTTGAGGTGCCAAACTGCGGAGAATTTTGCCTCAAGGAGGAGAGTAAAAATTCAAACTTGTGGGCTTTACGCGATGGAATTACACCTAGGCTATAAAACGCCACGTATAAGTAGGCCCCCTGGGAATATTTAACACCCAGTGAAGGGTATGCTCAGTAAGAACTCGCTAGACGTGGCTGGAGGTGTATGGGAGATGCCTGATAATGATAAGAGAAGAACAAAAAAAAAAAAGAAAAGGAAAAATAAGAAGAGGGCAAATAAAAATAAAAATAAAAAGCAAAATAAGAAGAATAAAAAGGAAAAGAAGAAGAAGAAGACGAAGAAGGAGCAAACCTGCTGCCTCCTCCGACTTCCGCTATTTTATATCGTAAAGGCAAACACAAGGAGTATAGCTAATTTTGTCCCGCTTCACCGCAGCCATCCAGGTTCGTGCAAGCCGCATCGCTCATGAAACGCATCTTGGGGCGGGGTGTTGCCGAGAGATTCATCGCGTATCAAAAAACAACAACGAGGACTGCATGTCTCAAAACCTTGACAGGGAAGATAGCCATTTACACAAAACGATAAGCGACATCAAAAAACACATATAAACGCTAATTACGAACCCTGAAACCGCCCCAGCCGGGCTTGAGTATTTAGAAATCATAAAGTTTGAAGAGTATTGATCACACAACCTCCGTCATGCTATTACGATGATGATGACGATAAAATAAATTGCAACCTTTTTGTATGGGTATGTCTTTTTTTTTTTTTCTGGAAACGGAACAAGGCATACCCACCACATGATACGGCGTGCCTGATACAGCGACAACAACGCAGTTGGCGCAACCGGCAGCACCCGTGATCGACCGACGGTGTAGACATCAGTCAAAGAAGGCGGGAGGGGGGAAGAGGGAGGGTTGCGGAAACGGTAACACCTGCTGCCGCCCTTCTGAGATCACGCCTCATGCGCCACGCACAAGACAGCAACAACTGCAAAGATCCGACAACTGCGACGTCCGACTGCTCAGACAGAATGGCTGTTAGCACTTGTTTCGTCTAGCTCGCCAACCGGCCGGCAACGAAGCCGTTATCGTGGGATGTTGCTACTAATTCCATTTTATGTTACATTCGAATTCAAATTATTCACGAAAATTACTCCAAGAGACGTAAATAGCAGCTTATCTCCCAACTCCCCCCCATTGAGTTGTACGCAGTGGTCGGGCTTTCTGAGCTGTGAGGTGTTGGCAAGAGATGACGCAAAGCTTCGTCGGGGACCGCCATTGACTGAACCGGATCAAACGTCCCCCGAAAAACAGAGCGACGCGAAACTGTGCCAACTGCGCTAAAGAAATTCCGTTTGGCGTGCATCCGGAAACATGTACACACTTTTTTTAGGAACCGCGTCGCCTGAATTAGATAGAACGCGTGATAGCTGTGAGCCAATTGCGTTGTCGCAACCAGCTAATACGAACCGAAGGTGGCAGCCGACAGTCATAATAGGTGGACTTTGTAAACACTGCACAATGCCTTATTCCCCCACTAATAACTCAACTTCCGTAAGAAACAGCTTTTTACGTAATTCTTGTCAAAACGTCCGATAACGTCAAAGTTTAGGAAATTACCTGCAGGCACTAGCGGCAACGCCAGTAATCTCGCGTCAGATGCCCTGTTAGTTGTTTTTCCCCACTACTCTGGTGCTGAGCCGTGAAGCATACGTCGGTGGTGGTTACCTCGTTCGATGACGCAATTCTGACAATTATATTCTCATGGGTAAGCATTCCTACGCCGCTGCTTTGTATGACCGTGCTTACGTTTCCTCGGTGGCACTGAAAAAAACAGGTCAGCCCACATAATCTATTTTCGTTGAGCGAAAGCTTTATTCGTCGGACCAATGGCATCCTCTCAAAGAACTAATGCATTTCCCCACAGACCGCTTGGTCGAACGAAGAGCTATGAACACACGGAAAAGCTATAGAAGATCTATGGACACACGGCGAGTGCGTGAAAGCGGGATTGCATTGCGCCAGAACGGTTACCTGAAAATCGAGAAAAAGAATGACAAGGAGTATAATAGTATACCTTTATCTCAAAACACACGTATCAGGGATACATTTAGATCGTTCGTGGAACAGTTTACTTAGCGTGCAAAAATTCGTCGCGTGGGTTCGTTCTTCGTATGCGATTTCGGTGTCGTGTTTGACGACCGATTGGATGTATTTTAGCGAAGGTTTTGACGCACTTATGACGCATTTTTGATGTGAAGAAGCTTCCGCGCTTCGCTCAACTTTCTTTAGGAAGGGATGATAAAGTTTTGCTCGCAGGAGGAGGTTGGATTAGATAGACGTTTGAGATTTCGTTTATTTATTTCAGTTTATATATTTCTTGTTTTTTTTTGCGACGGACAATAACTGCTAGGTATGGTTTTTAAAAGCCACAATGGGTAACTTTTCTTGCGTTTGGTTATATTTAGTTTCTTCTTCTGTTCCGTTCTTTTAGTTTTTATTACAACGGTCTGTATTTTCATCATAAGTATTATCTTCCCAAACGTTCACTAATTAATCGTGTTTGTGCATTCACAATCTACTACACTATTCACGCAGGAGTACTGGGCGAAAGAACGCCTGCGCTTAAAAATGCAAAAGAAGTGTTCAGATAATAAACACATGCAATTCCTTACTGAGCAGTGTTCTTCATTTATACGTCCGAAAACAAGTATACGAATGCACAGAGGTACATCGAGCAAGCAGAAAATAGATGCGCAGCATGCTCTGTCGCAAGCTCTCGTTCGGACGTTCGGTCTGCGACCTCTTAACGCGGCGCGCTTTACGTCAGTCTATTCGAACTCTGAACGTTGGTTTTTTGCGCACTTTGATACCGACGTTACAATTCAGGCAAGAGGCGAAGGTCGTAACACGTATTATATTGCTTTAAACGCATCGAAACGTTGTAACTTGCGCCGTGTGGGGTTTCAGACATATTCGCCCACTCGAGCAACTAGTGGATCATCAAACAGTCCTTGCGCCCCCTACAGTTCAGGAAGTATTACGTGCAAGGAATTCGGCGAAGTTCTTCAGTAGAACAATTATTACCGTGGCAGATGTTATAAGCTAAAAAAAGCAGAAATTTTTCACAAGAAGACCCCGACCGAATGTGCTGCTAAGCTTCGACTATGATAATAGCGTATTGTTTCACGCCATTTTCGCGAATCAGAAACGCACATATGTCAGCTATCTGCCATTCGGGAACTGTGGTGACCAGGCGCACGGAGTCACCAGCTGCGCGACAAACAAAACGCTTAAAGCGCGAAAGTAAACAAAGACGGCTGAAAGCGTAACTCCCAAAAACACCTCCAGTATATTAAAAAGCATTTCCCATTTCGTGTAAGCTTGTTATGACGACCTTGCCTCCTGCCGACGAACGTTGCGACGACCTTGAAGTCGGGCAACTAAATGAAATGCGCCTGCATTCATCAAAAGCCATGCCGACATCATCAAAAGCCATGCCATGCATCAAAAGCCATGCCGACAGAAGTCAAACTTCCAATAAGGTACGTACTTCGGTAAATGCACGTGGGATTGAACTAAACACACGTGTACCACCCAATACCAATCTTCCTGAACGTAAACAGGGCTCTCCATTAGGCAGGAGCGCAAGGCTTCTACGCCCGTCTTTGTTCCCACGCAAAGCCGAACAACGCGCGCGCCTGAACAGACGCACGCGCCAGAGTAGCACAGAGATCTAAAGCAATTCGGCTGGAGCCGATCCAACAGCCCCTAGATAAGACAGCCCATTCACCTGTGTCATAACAGTACAACCATCGTAGACCCCAGTTCCTTTTCGTTTCGAATTACAGAAACAAGACAGCGTCACGAAAACCAGGCCGACGTCGTCGATCATTGAAACAGAAAAGGTGGAGGGGAAGGGAAAGCTCCGGGCCTTGTTTGACCGATAAGGTGTTCGGCAATAACGCTGCCAAACGATACCGCCCAGCCAAAAAGAAAAAAAAAAAAGAATAAGTGGGCGGCGGATGTGGCACGTGTGTTCATGAAATATCGATTCGTCGCGGAGTTCTCCTCACCGCCGCTGAGGGAAGTTGAGTGAGAGGAGACAAAAAACCGCCTCCACCAAGTGCTACAGGAAGCACTGGCGGGGCGATCAACAGTGCAGGGACGCGGTCAGCGGTGCAGTCCGAAGACGCGAAGGTGCACGTCGGAGCGACCAGCAACGGAGTTTAATTTGGGGGACGGAGGGGGGGGGGGCGATAATTTGCGACGAACGGGTACACCTTCCCTTTCCTTCGAGAGAAACGAGCGGTGCGCTGTGCAAATTCCTCGCATTTCCTTCGCAAACGGAACACGAGCGCCAACACCCGGGAGTGGATCAGATACGATGATTGAGCCACCTGATCGACGGTGAGCAGACAACGACGAGCGCGTCGGTGCGGGTCAGCTTCGCGGCGCCCGTCCGACAGCGCCGGCCGAGCCAGCTAGCTGCCGAGCGTCACATGCGGCACTCGGCAAGCAGCACACAAAAAAGGCGGATAAAGACGTCCCGACCGTCATCCCGCCCAGAGCCTGTTTATCCCACCTATTCCATCACCTTCCTTCCTGGCATAGCGCTGGGGACAAAGGTTCTGTTGACTTTTTACCTAAGCAGGATTGTACGTTATCTAACCGTGAAGACCCTGTCATACTTATAGCATCCAGTGACAGCATCTTTCCTCCTGCCCAATTTTATTCACGTTTATGCTTCCCTTTATTATATTTTACCGCATTATTTCTCCTTTTCGCCGTACTGCACACCCATTTGAAAAAGCCAGCGCCGCCGTTAGTGAGGCTGCCCGCTTCAGTATTCATTAAACCCTCTCTCTCTCTCTCTCTCTCTCTCTCTCTCTCTCTCTCTCTCTCTCTCTCTCTCTCTCTCTCTATCCCTCTCTCTCTATCCCTCTCTCTCTCTATCCCTCTCTCTCTATCCCTCTCTCACACTATCTCTCTCTCTCACACTCTATCTCTCTCTCTCACACTCTCCATGTGCCCCAGAACAGGGGGGCGTATGCGCTGAGCGTGGGCGCCGAAATTGAATTTCGCACTGACATGGGCGTGATCGACCCTCTGATTGCATTCCACACCGGGCTACGTTTCCTCGCTCTGAGCTCAAAACTAGTTCATAACACGAACTTCCGAATTATAAGTAATTGTAACAAACGTTCCCCCCCCCCCCCCCCCCCCGCGACCTCTCCGGAGATCTCCCTTTGACTAAAAACATGAAGGAATCCATTCAGGAGCCCTAGGGGCCCAACTTGCACCATACAGATGATGCGGGGTGACGGTGCATAGGGCGCTGTGTGGCGGTTGGCAACTGTGCGCTAGGTAACCTGAAATCGCACACGACGTGATCTGAAGCACCGTATAATGGCAAAGCGAGAAGGCTACTTTACTGATCCGTTAGCTTCGCTCGCTCCATGCAAAAATAAACAACCGCAGGACTGCACATTGAGGAGTTCCATATGCAATTTGCGCGACGATGCACTCCGAAAAGGGCAGCACCCCCCCCCCCCCCCCTTTTTTTTTTTTTCTTCAACGCAAAGAGCCAAGAAGAGAAAAAGGTTCTCTGATTTCAAGTTTTGTTACAAAATCAGCCAATCCGCTTCGCTACTGTGCCCACATTGGGATGTGCGTGAAGGCCGGCCACACCTCACCTGTTACGGACGACAGATTTTTGCAGAGAAGCAGTACATAGCTATTTTCTGGCGGTGGGCGATAACCGTTCGTCTACGCGTCGGGTTGACACAATAAAATTTTCGCCTCCAGCTTCTCGGGAATGCTCTGTAGCTCCCATTAAAAAAGTAGGTATCTTTCGAGAAAAAAAAAAATGAAATCGGTCTCTACGGCGAGCGACTGTCGTTAAGCCAAGTTTCATTTACCTGTCGCGTTTAGTTAGTTCACAGCGAAATTGTAAGTGTTACAGAATTCCCTAGTCAATACATGGCCTTCTACGGAGGGAGCAAGGCTAGAGAAAACAACACTTATTTTATTAAAACAAGTTGACACAAGTTGTATGACAAGTAGCCGCTAAGATGACTCACATTATACGCCGAGTTTCATCTTTTCAAATTACGTACTTTGGGATTGCGGGATGCCCATCTCATATGAATAAATCGGCTT
Organism: Haemaphysalis longicornis; assembly: GCF_048455015.1. Lineage (NCBI taxonomy): Eukaryota > Metazoa > Arthropoda > Arachnida > Ixodida > Ixodidae > Haemaphysalis > Haemaphysalis longicornis. The sequence continues at coordinate 68,613,397 of NW_027526422.1, read as the reverse complement.
CTACGGAAGGAACACGGGCATCCCCATGTTTGTAGCCTTCCCAAGTTCCATTCAGCGGATTCACTAAGCTCAATCGCGAAATACAAACAAACGTATTTTGTTTCGCGCAGACACGCGTCGATTCAGTAAAAAGACAGCTTCGCTTCACTGCTAGTCCTTCGCAGAGCGGAAGGGTTGATGCATCTTTTTGCTCAATTCGCTATTTAAGACTTTCGCCGTAAAGAGAAATTCCTAACCCTCTTATCACGTCCCCTGTGCACTGAAACTGCCGAAAACGCAAGACTGCAGCGATCCTCGTTGCACCAAACAGGGCAAGTTCCGCGTGGACGGGTGCGTCACTACTTTATTGTGCAGTCCTCAATGGAAGTGCTTCCATAGCGTATCGCCGATTCCTCGCCCCTGTGCTACGATATCCCTCATATGAGTGCCCGATGACTGGATATACGTTTATCATGGTGAACTACTACTCCCGGCCACGCCTTCAACGCCGACGATAACAGTACTTACGTACGTACCGAGGTTCCTGACTGCCGTTCAAAGAAGTCGTTACAGAATAAGTGTTGATGCACTCGCACCAGTACTCTTTTGCAAGTGTTCCTAATCTTCTGCGGACGTTAAGATGACTCTTCGCGACTCAGTTATCATTCCGTCCACAAGTGGACTCTCGGTTACTTCTGCTTGCACGCCCGCACTCAATGATGTTTTTTTCTACTTCACGCAGAAAGGAAGGTGGAAAAGGTGGAGCAGAATACACAACGCTTCGCACGAAGCAAAGAAGGCGACATCCATCAGGGGCAGAATCGCAACAATAGCGAGTTTTAGCTGACCGTTTTTCACTGTCCACTCCGCTCCAATAGCAAGTGGAGCACCATCGCGCATGCGTGGCCGCGAACGTCATTCGTTACGGTTGCGCTCAGCAGGCCACCGGTACTGGAGCGGACTGTCGAAAACGGTCAGCTAAAACTGTCGTATATATATATATATATATATATATATATATATATATATATATATATATATATATATATATATATATATATATATATATATATATATATATATATATATATATATATTTTTTCAATTCGGCCGAGATTTGCCAATAAGCCAGTGGCTGCGACGACGGAGGAATAAGGGGGCCACGTAGTGAGACCTGATGGGTTAAAATTGGCACTAAACAGAGCTGATGCAGATTGTCGGGTTTGTAGATTGGTCGGTCACAGTGTGCGAACGTGATAGGCTTAAGTGGTTCTCGTCGTGCGTTTGCGTTAGATAGTACAGGACCGGTTGAAAGGCCTATGGGAAATATAGTCCTGCAGTGCACATGATGATAATGGTGCTTACGGGAAGACAAACATCGAGTCTGACGCCACTATACCGACAACTCATGAAGGCGGCTTTGTCGAATTATGTGAAAACGGTCCTATGCAATAGCAGTAGCAAGAGTGGTCTGTGTGTCGATTTCTGCAAATCCAGAAAATGTTTTGAAGTGAGAAGGCGTTCGAGCTTAAAAAAAAAAAAGAACAAAAAACCGCAGCTACAGGATGGCATACGCTATCGTCCTGTATCGCAGTCTTTCTTGTTCACCTCCGTTTGCAAAAGTTTAAGCACAATTTTGCCCTTCAGCTATGAAACACCCACTAGCCCACCAGCGCCTTATTAATAAGAAAGTGTGTTACCAGGAATCGATCGTCGTCACTACAAGCGTCCTGAAAAGGAACGGAGAACTTGTGCACAGCGCGCATAATGCTTGTATAGGGCAAACAAACGAACGGCTCCGGAGCATGCTGGCGACATCTGCTCGTAGCTGCTGGAATGGAGATACCTCACCATTGCGCGTGCGGGGATCTCGAACAATGTCGGGCCGGTGGTTTTTACGCGTGGCCCCCTCTAATTTGCAGACGCCACCACCCGGGAGGGGCGCTTCTCTTCTGCAGTGCCAGCCGTAAGCGGACACACCTGAGATAAGCGTGACGTTTGAAGATACGCATTATCAGTGCTGTCAGTTTCCTAGTCACGCAAAAGGATCGGCCAAAAGCGGTGCAGGGCATTCTTGCTGCGTATTTTCGTTTGCTACGAGTGAAATTCAGATTAGCGCGGGTCGTTTTGTGCGATTACGTAACTGCTTGCGGTGATATTGCACCGCTTTCAAATGACGCGTCTATCTGTCCTGTCACCGTCTTACGGCTGTCACTGTAGAAGACAAGGTGGCGTCTGCAAATTAGACGGTCTGACTGGCCCACGCGAGACGACCAGCCCCAGCTTGTCTGATACTTCACGCACACGCAAGCTATACGCCTCGAGCTTTGCGATCGCTGCTCCGCCTGCCGCCGCTTCTCCTCGGCGTTGACGGGATTAGCGCTGCGCCGATGATAGGGGCTCATGCAGTGGTTTGGTTCTCTTTCGCTTCGTTTTGCCCATCCGCGACCTAAAAAACTTGTAATGGTGACGTCTGTAAGTAAATTGTATGTTTAGGGCACTTCGAAAGCCGCTGCGTCTTGGTAGGGTACTCAAACGCCAACAATAGCTATCCGCAAACGCGGTTCTGCGCCCTTCTCGGCCGCTGTTACGGGCGTCGATGACGGCCCCAGCATACCAGGGCTGTCACCTCCGAATACGTGCGGCACAAGTGAATTTTATTGTAGCCTCGCTTATACCTGATACTGGCACAGTGAGAGGTGTGTTTCGTTTTGCAGCGCGTGCAACGAATGCGGTCTCGTTTCGAATATATATGTCGTAGAAAATATTTCGGGGATGTGATTACCCAATACCTGATAATAACATCTGCGCGTGGCTTATATTCTTATAAAAGGCACAAGTTAAGTATATTCCAAGGCTCTGCGTCATAAAAGATGTGCACTCTTGCCTGCCTTACAGCAAAAACCAAGAAAAGTTAATTAAACAAGGGAAAATTAAATGGTCTGCAATTCCGGAACAGAATAGGTCGTGCGGAAACGAAAAAAAAAAAAAAACTCAGTGCAGCTTCTGAAATGCTAAAGACGTTCGCCGGGTAGGACTCACAAGACCAACTAGTGTGCGAAATGAACTGCTATTTCGCGAGACACGGGGAGGGAGGGACGTAGCACCCTGCACATGCGTGCTACGTCCATTTGAATGCTGTACCTTCCCTTAGTTAATCAACGTGATTGCGTACCGAGAAAAAAACAGCCACAAGTTGTGACTGTAGAAACCTTGTCCTTCAGTCAAATCAAATAGCGGCAAGCACGGAATTACTGGGGACAAAAATTAAGCAGCGTTGAGGTAGTCGATCGAACGCGTAGTCAACAGTGAATTTTATTGAGGACAGTAGCCTTTATCAGACATTAAACCTTTCTTTGGAACAGCACTCCTGGCAAGAGTATTATATTAGTGCAGCCATTCTTGTGTTAGTATGCGCACATATGCGCGGGCGTTCGCGCGAGTACGTAGCGAATCACATCAAAGTGATCCGGAGTAGCAAGCCTGATTCCCGCCCACCCAAGCTGGTCTCTCCACTTCTTTTAACATTTTCCATCCATTCGTGAAAGGAACAACGCCTTCACCCTGAATACATAACACAATGGAAACAGCGATAGGTTGGCCAAGCGCTCGTCCTATTTGAATTAATTTTTGTCCACGAAAAAAAAAAAGCGGGCGTTCAATAACCTGGAAGCAGCAGCGCTGTAAACGCTTCCAACATTGCGATAATCACAGACAGACACGCACCTACATTCCAGTCGGCCAGCAAGCCAGAAGAGCCCTTGCAGCGCCGGAAACTGCAATCGTTTCGGAACAGCGCCAGAACGAGACGCCGCCAAGCGCGCGTTCATCGCTCGCAATCTTGTTCCGGTGTCGGAGTCATACGGCCCCGGCTTGGAGTTTCGCTCACACGGACGCTCTCCCAACGAAAACAAGAAACCGGAATTGTTATGAGGAGGAGCGCGTCCGTTTCCGACACGGCGCAGCCTATATCGGTGTATTTCTGGCTATGCTTTTTTTGTCTATCTATTTTTATGTATTTTTATTTTATCTATTTTTTAAATAGTTATAACTATAAATTATCATTTATAATTATAGTAATGACGAATAGTAAGGTAGGAGCATAGGGTTTCTTACAGTATACACTAGAGAGGAATCTGGCGCTAGCGTCTATGCGGCTCACATCAACGTCGTCTGTGTCGTCATGGACCGCCATTATACATCGCGCTCGCTTTAGTTTCATCATTGGCTTGGATTGAAACATTTTAGTGACCGCAAATTTAAACAAAGTGCCACAAAAACGCGAAGAATAGTGTGCAATTATGGAAGTGGAAAATAAAAAACAGGCTGTTTTAAAACTAAGGAAAAAAAAGAACTACAGCGTATTTTTGCCGGACCGGTTGTGCCTGCTATTCCGCAGGCCAAGGTTGTAGTAACAAAAGCTTGATCAGGGCTAGTTGGTTGAACATACTGAATAAATTTGAGGCGCTAAACAACGGGGACCAGAAGAAACACGTAGACACAGACTGTCTACGTGAGCACTGCAAAAGGTGCAATCAGCAGGGAACTAAATGCACTCCGCTCTTCAAACAGGCCACGTTTTTAGAATGGGTGAGAGACAGGCAAGAAAGAGAAATTGTGGAGGCGTACTTCATTCACAAGGCGGGAGATAAGTGCATCAGTACACCATCGGTCACATTATCATTCAAAGAACCCCAGTTTTTAGATGGACACGTGTAGGTTGGCACACGTTGTTGGTGTGACGTTTTTGCATGACGTCAAAACAGTGTATTTAATCCAGGGTTTTTCACTATTAAAGTTTAGTTGGAAGTGGCGCCTTGTCTGTCTACGTGTTTCTTCTGGTCCCCGTTGTTTAGCGCCTCAAATTTATTCAAGGTTGTAGTTACGAACAATGTTAATATTTGGGGGGTAACTCATTAGAAACTGATTCTATTAATTTTACCATTATTTCAAAAAGTTAAGTTGTTTGAAGAGTTTCGAAAGTTTTTTGAGCGTGCCTATGAAAACGTTGCCTTCGTGGTGAACCGGTGCACCGCGACCGCCAGCTAGTTTAACAAGAAAAATGAAAACGTGGAGTTAAACAGTCGTGGACGATGACAAGATAGGACGCATACAAGCGCCCGTAACTGCCGTATCTTGTCTTCGTCGAAGTACGTTTTGTTTCTTCTTTTCGTCGGCTACAAATTTCGCGGCAGCATATTACCCGCTCAGTCATACGTCCTTCGACTTCGGCATGAGCAACGTAAGGTGCGATCACGCATTGCCTGCTGTTTCACTGAACACGGCTACCACAGAAAAGGGAGGATTTCGGCTTCCTTGTAGCTTGTAAACGTGTTAATGCATAGTGAAGAAAGCAAATCCCAAAAACCGCTTAAGAATTCAGTTGTCATGCCAAGCCCAAGCCAAAAAGGGGGTCTTTCCAATGAACCCCCACTACGACATGGCTTACCAGGCACAGTTTCCTCTTTAGTACACTTACTAAGAAACTCTATGGGTAGGAGGGGACGCAGAAACGCGTTTTGGAAGCCAAAGAAAGTGTTTTGCGTTTAAGATTGGCAAGCCTCGGCTGTTTTCGGCCTCTCAAGGCAATTATTCACATTTCGCCACTACATTTCCCTCCATGAACAAAGCCTCCATACAGCCTCTGCTTCCGTGAACTTAACCACGCTTCCATCCAATCAACTTGCCATGTTTCTTTTGCTCCTTTGTTGACAGCCGGGCACATCCGGCAAACGAAATTTATCGGCGACCCGAGGCGCCGTATATCCAGCGTGTCTGGGCTCCATTTACAGCGAGTACGAGGCCTTGTAGAACATGCACGTGCTTATAAACAAGGCGATATCGACGGTTCATTTCCGGTGCAGCTGCGGGTTCGTTGTAACAGGATCTGCCATGAACCGTAGTCTAAATCCTCCAGCTGCCGCAAATTACTATTAAGAAAAAGATGAGATAGGTTCAACCAGACGGTTACAGAACTCCCGGCCTTGTAGTCTATTTGCATCGGATAAGACCGCAATGCGGTGCCACACACTTTATTGCTTTGTACTGAAAAAAAAAAAAAAATCTCGGTTCCCCAAGTCTGTTTACGTAATAGTGAAGGCAAACAGCCTGGCGTACTATTCTGACGGGTACCTTTTATATACACGTCCACCCGTCGATACAGCAGCCACGCTAGTTCACCGTCCTTACTTAATCCACTTACAGACTTACTTAATCCACATTAACCCACCTTACGAGTTATTGCTATCAATCAATCATTAATCAATATTAATTCGTTTTCGTTCACTCTAGTTCATCTTGGTTCCCCTCAACCATACCATATTAACGTTACAATCAATAATGAATCATTAACTTTGGAAAGCAGCAATCGGTGTGTGCGACCGGGCACGACTGGGCAGTTTGTGCCACTGGGGTCAAGTGAATTTCGGTACCATTCAAGTTACGACGGCCTTCGCTTTTCGCGTTGGTAATGTATACGCACAAGGCTTTCGCCTTAAATATTGTGCAAGCTCCCGATTGCAGATTTTCTGATTGTGCGCAAGCGTTCTTTTCAAGAGAGCTTATCTCCGCGTAGGCCCAAGTCCATAAGTTGCGGTGAAAACACTGCGCTTTCGTAAGCGTATTCGCTCTTAGTTTAAAAGTCGGCGTCGCGCGTTCGGTATTTGCCCCGAAAGGCACAGTTTTCTAAGCTTTTTATCAACTATACGTCACCAAAGTTCGCCCCACACCTTTTAGAAATGTGTTGCGCACCATACTTCAAGATAATACGCATGCTCCAGCGTGGACATGAAAAATCTATTGTAACAGTATTTCGAGATAAACCCCAAATGATGGGGCGAACACGGTGGCGCATAGGCGTTTCCTAGTCAGCACAGCCAAGCGACGCATGGCGCCATCTAGGGGCTTGTTTGACTAGGGGCTTGTCTATGTCCACGTGCATGTGGCCCTCAATTTAACCGCTCAGAACCGCTTTCTCTCGTGGTGTTTAAAAAAAAAAAAAACTCTCGTGGTGTAGTAGTTCCGCTCCTGGGAAGCAGACATACTAATCCGGGTTCAAATCCCGCTACCGCTTTTTTTTTTTCTCCCATTTTCAAGGGTTTGACATATCTAAATATTAACATTTGCTATCACGCATATAATCTATTTATGACATCTTTATGCATTATAAATAGTATTCCGGGTATTTTTCTGCCTTTTGGTCAGCCTTTTGGCTAGTGCTTCTTGTACGTTTTTGCGGGTTTTCTCTGTTTAGGTCGGTTTCGGCAATATCTGTTGAATATTTCTCTACACCGTGGTTTTCAAACATTTGAAGTACCTTTTGGCTGCTATTTATTTCAGTTCGGGTGGTTTTGTATGCTTTAGGTACGTTTATGCTTTGATATAACCCCCATAAGCAAGCTCAGGTGACGGCTGGCTGTACTGACAAGGAAACGCGTACAGACGACCTAATGAAGGCATAATAAACCGTGGTACAGTTAATCCGACCTTATGTACAACTGACATCAGTTGTACAACAATCGGTACAACTGACATGAGTTATTCATTTGACGTATTTGAGACACATTTGGCAATGAGGGCGTACTCAAGGAGCAGCGGCCAGTTTACAAGTACTCGCCCGCACTACGCTATAAACCCTAAATATTTCACCTGTTGTGTTCTTCAAACCAAGCTCGATGCGTTCTTAGTTTGTTAACTATGAATGCCAGAAGATCCAAGTAAAAGCCGGCATCCCTAAGAAAATATAACGCGGCATAATCTAAGACTGCGAAATCAATTAAAATGCCTCACTCACACGGAAAGAAACTGTTTCAAGCTCTTCGCAACGTGTTATCCGGCTTCGCTCGAAACGACCTTCCTCCTGTTGATGACGGCCGCGTACCAGGCTAGCCCTGACGTTACAAACAAGCGTCGGCGCGAATGGGCGCACGACTGGCGCATCTGGCGAAACCATTTGTTTTTTTCTCCGAAAGAAAACACGCTCACACTTGCGCGAACATTGGAAAAACTACGTGTATGTAACTCTTTGCGCATCGGCGAAACGGAACTCCGGCAACAGGTGGCTGTTACGCTGACAAACAACCGGAAGTGCTCACGGACGGCTAAAAATGGGAACATGCACCGCATAGCCTCCACGTGGCCCTCTTTTGTTTTTGTTTTCACTTTTACGGCGCTGTTGCACATCCCGGTTTTATGTTTCCCGCCACAAATGCGACGGTACACACTCGGCCATGCATGTGGGCAAACACACACACACACACACACACACACACACACACACACACCAAGAACCAAACTTGGGGTTTGAAGCGGCGAAGCTACGCCTCGGCTGCGAAAAAAGCCTTGGCCCTGCAGTCTAAAATGAAAACATGAATACCGCAGAAACCTAACAAGAATTCCTGTCGTACGACAAAAAACTTTGTTGCGACAACACTGAGAAGTCCTGTTGTTACGACAAAGCCATCTGTTGTTACGGCACACATTTATGTCGTAACGACAAAGTCGATTTTCTCAACGACAAACATTCCTGAAGTCACAACAGAACTGCCTGTCGCTATGACAGCCATTGTGCTGTCGTAACATAGCCAGCTGCCAAAATTACCACACAAGGATACGAAAAGACGAGAGTACGACACTGAAAAATACGATAAACTACAGGAATATTTCATGTCATTTTCGACTGGAGTGCACCTTGAGGACTTAACCTTCGACGCGGCTTCGACGCTTCAAAGCTTCGGCGGAGCTTCAACTGAAACCGAATGTAGGCATAACGGAAGGCACTTCACGTATAGGCTACCACAATCATTACAATCACTAGGAGCAGATCTTCCCAAATAAGCGAGACTTAAGAATGCTAGAGGAAGGTTCCAGGGCTTATCAAGATTACCTGAGAGGTCTTCTGGCGTGCATCGAAATTTCTGTGCACCGACGCGTAGGAAAAATGCAGGCGAGGCCTGTCGAGAATCCACGTCGACGGAAACACTGTTTGGCCGCAGAATCACCATCGTGAGCATCGAGATAAAAAAACACGGCAACGGTCGCACTGCAACCGAAGGGATGGTTTCCAGGAAGACCGCAAGTAGCTATTTCCGCACTGACTGCGCACGGCCGAGGGAGGGGAATTAGCGTGCAATTATTCAGCGGCCATGGCCTGTGGATCGCACCAAGGGTCATGAAATTGCGCCGGTAAGAAGAATGATGAAGGTTACCTCAGCTCGCAATTGCGAAGAATGGAAAGAAAGAACTACTGACGAGTAGCGCCACTGCTCAGCAGTTCACCGATAGCGCGACGCTGTGCAAGCGAAAGTGATACCAGCTGGTTTGTTATCGGAGCATTTTTTAAAAGACTATAACCCCTTCGACGTGGAAATAACAAAACACCTTCGTAACGATTCAGGCATAATGCCACGTTCAGACTGCTGCCGCAGCTTTCGTATACCAAGTTTAAAGAATGACGTCATTTCACGTCTCGCCAACCGAACTGCGTGCGTGACACGCCGTTTTTTTTACGTCCATGCATAGCTCACGATATGGCTTTTGCGCCGGTAGTATGATCATAGCGTAGTGCTTTGCTTTGCCAAATAAGCGTCGGGTACTCAATGTACCGATCACAACGCTTTGTGCGTGTCTAAAAGGCCATAAAAAGCGAATCTGCCAAGCCAGAAGTTCACGCCTGCCGCGCACATAATTTGAAAGGCTGTCTATAACTAAAGCAATGGGTCCAGCACAACGTCACATTGCTTAACACTTCAACCATAACATCTGTAGCCATCTGTAACTATAAGATCTGTAGCCATAGAAGGAAAACATCGAACTAAAAAATTTTGCCACTCCCTTCCGCGAGAACTGCACCTAAAAAGAAAAGACATTTGTAAAGGGCAGCGATAAATAATAGAAGTGGAAACAACTGCGGGGCAGAGAGGATGATCGGCAAGAATTACCGATTACGACACAGCGGTAGGTGAGAACACGAGGTGCACCGCTTGCTTTCCTAGCGTTAGTTCCCATTGTCTCCCCAGGAGAACATCGGCAAAGACTCAGCGGTATCGCGGTTTGACGCCATTGAGCCGTAGCAATAATGGCGTGGGTTCGCATCACAATGCCGAATTTTTTTCTCGCATCTCCCTCAATGTCGAAGAGCGTTACGTGCAGCGCACATGTGTACCGCTTAGAATTACGCACCCCATGCCTCACACGCAACTAGGTCAAGGTCAAACGAGTTACAACTATTCCATTTTGTTATCCTAAGTTTCTCCCTCTAATCTTAATGCCAGCCCTTTTGGCCTTCATGGAACATTGACAGCTTCACAAACGCAGTGCGGCATATATACCACAGCGGCTCAGTGGCTAGAACTGCAAGACACCAGCACGCGGGCTAGATAAGGATGGGAGTTTTTATAAAATTTTGAAGGGCGTGAAAAAAAAAAACAGGTTTTTCAGAAAAATTCAAAAAATTCCGAGATAACTGGTTATTTAGGCTGTCGGCAATGCAGCAATTCGCAAGTAACGCGAGAACTCATTCTCATGGAGGAAAAAATAAAATAAAAACAAACCCCCTGAGTATGAGAATAATCCCTAACATGGGCTAATACATGAATTCGTAGCCCATCACCACAGCGCGCTACATAGTAAAGAGTGGATCGGCACACAAGGCGCTCTGGACAAAAAATTAAAGCCGTTCCACTCAATTTGAAAGCTGTCGGAAGTGCAGAGCAGTGATTTGCCATAATGGGCTGTAGCGCCGTTATCCGCTAACGGCTACCATGGTAGCGAAGGCGGGAAATGTGAAGTGCAATAGGTGCACCTATTGCACTTCACATTTCCCGCCTTCGCAGTGCTCGCGCGCCCGCTGCCTGAAACTGCGCCAGCGGGAGTTCTGTTCTTTTTGTGCTTCCCCCCCCCCCCTTCCCTCCCATGTGCCGGCGTTGCACTGCCACTTTTTTTTCGCTTACTATCGTAGAAACCGACCAAACGAGCGTTCCTAACTAAATGAACGCGGGCGCTGCGGGTTAATTACGTATACTCTGCGTCAAATGGACCTACAGTTTTCTTTGCGCTAAACAACGGGGAGATGTGGGACAAGCGCCAGCGATTCACGAGTTTAGAAAGCTTATGACTATACAAACAGCTTGGCTTTCGAAGCCTCTGGGTTACGCCGCGACGACAGCCGCTACGGCGGAACGCCGTGTGGCTCTACTTGGGTCCAGAGAGCGAGCTACGACGACAAGGCGAGCGCCTAAAGTGCTCTGCACTTAAAAATCATTCGCCCCTCCGTATAAGGACGACGATGTTGAACGCGAAACTTTCTCGTGATGGATACTTTGGTTGGCCAATCCCACACTGCGAGTATGAACACTTTTGTAGATACGCGTGTACGGCGCCAATCGGTACTGCTGGTTGGCGTTCGCTTCGACCATGTCGAAATGAAGCAATCGGATAGACGCCGGCTACATTACGAGAGGGACCCAGGTTGGATTGTGGTCACGGAAAGCGTTTTTTCTTACGCTTCACCCACGATCATTAATCTGATGATGATGATTGCTATTGGCTTCCCCTTTGAAGCGGGGTGATGACATGTCATCTTACCAAAAAGGACTAATGCAACCATGTTTTACACTCTTGGTTTAATACTACCGCTGCTTAGGGCAGGCACTAAAGCTTATTAGTCCCGAAATACTTTTTTTTTCCTGTTACAGGTGGTAACTGTCCTAGGCAATATTCCCCTCTCTGCTTTTCGTCCACCAGCATTCTAATCTTCTTTTCGTCCCCTCGACAGATTTGAAGTCAACTTCCTCTCTGATACCCTTAAATCCTAGGGCTTCTGGAAGCCCAATATTCCCTTCATGTAGATTTGGATGGATAGCCTCACATTCTAACACTATGTGCCGCATAGTTTCTGTTTCTTTTCCGCAGACCACGCATACCCCATCATTTTGTGAATACTTCCCCACAAAACTCGTAGTTCGCAGGCAACCTGCTCTAGCCTCGAAAAGCAAAGCACTGCCCTGGGAATTATCGTAGAAATTTTCCTTTCTGATGTTCAATTTCTCAGCCCTGTACACCTCTAACGACGTTTTAGCTTCCATTTTTTCCCTCCATTTATTCGTTTCAATCTGCCTTGCCTCTTTTTTGGTTAGCTCGGCTGTTTTGGATTCTCCACTGTTCTTTCCGTATTTCATCGTTAGCCTTCTGGTCTTTCTTAACCACTGCGTGTCCATGCTTTTCAAGTATAGGTACCTAAATACCTTAGCTGCGCACCTTCGTTGATCCATTGCCCTCAACCGCATCTCAAAGCATCATCGTCAGAGAAAGTTGGCTTTCCTGCAGGGCGTATTACCGCACAGCGGCATGCGTGAGGACACTGAAGCTTCGCTTTAAAAACTGGCGTCAATATATCTCCCGTAATTTCAAAAAGGAGCTTTTTTGTTAATTCTTCCAATCTGTGATTCATAGGCGCAGGCCGCACGCACTTTCCCCCCTATCCGATACCGCGTGATGGGTAAAACAATCTGGCAGACAGCTGCTCATCCTGCTTCGACCATGAACCGTTAGTTCGTAGCGGTTCATGGTTGGAAAACAGCTCAAAAATAGCCGGAGAGAAACAGCGCATCGTCCGCTGCATTCGCCCCCTTCCTCCGTCTATTTTCGCGCTGTTTTGCAATCGCAGGACGCGCTCTCTTGAAGGGTTGCTATAGGTGGGTCGCATAGATGTTTAACACTGCCTAATGCTCTCAACGTGCCTAATGGGCCCCGTTGAGGGACAGGAAAACTTCCGCATGGATTATAGAACAGACCAAGGTGGAGGACATTAGAGTTCAAATTGAGCGAAGAAAATGGGCATGGGCAGGGTCACGTAATGCGAATGAGGGACAACAGGTGAAACATGCGTTTGAGAGTGGCTGCCAATAGACCGCAAACGCACTAGGGGTCGATCGATAACTCGTTGGCGAGATGAGCGACAAAAATTTGGGGGGAAAACATGGACTCAGCTGGCCCTCGATAGGCGTGGCTGGAAATCTTTGGGAGAGGCTTTCGTCCTGCAGTGGACACAAACAGGGTCATGATGATGATTTTTATGACGATGATGAATGCGCTACCCATAGAAAGCGTGCCGCAAAGCGGATCCAACAAACTTGTTTTCGACGATGCGGAAGCTAAAACAGCCCATCAACCGCCCTCCGGTCCGGGGTGCATTCGGTACTGGTTAGGAGGATGTCACTTCTAGTTCTTTTCCGGAAGCTCTAGGTTTTACGCTTTAATGAAAAGTGAATTAGAATGAAATAGATGTTAGTAAAACAAATAGGGTTGGCGGGAAAATAAGCTATAGACAATTAGCGGTCTTTAGATAACAAATGAGACTACAATAGAAGTGCGATAAAGTGGTCTTTAAAACGAAAGTTTTCTGTGTGGTACCGATGGCGGCCTGTCAAAAAACTAATGCATTTCATTATAGGCCAGTTGGTCCACTGAAAAGTTCTGATAAGATATCTGGACACACGGCGCGTGCGTGAAATCGGGCTTCCGTTGTGTCAAAACGGTTAAAAAATCTCGAAAAAGTAACGGTTACACATAAGGCAATGAACGCACCGATCGTGAAGAAGTACAATAGTACGCCTTTATCTGGTAAACCACGTATTTGTATATATTTGGCTTACTTAGTGCGCGGAAAATCGTCGCGTGGGTTCCTTCTTCGTTTGCGATTTGGGTGTTTGAAGGTTTTGACATAATTTTGACGCAGTTTTGATCTTAAAATGCTTTCGCGCTTCCCTCAATTTTTGTAGTAAGGGATAGTAATTTTTTTCTTAACCACGACGGAAGGTGAATGAAAAGGTGTGGCTTTGTAAGGTCGCTGTGGAACACCACCACCCCATTAATCATACTCATTCCTTCGGGCACACGGCGACGCAGCCATATTTTGAACGCTAAGAAACATCGCCAGTGTACTGTGCAATGCCACTCCGCACCCGCTCCAGCAACACCAACATAAAATGTATTCAGCAACAGTAGTACAATGCACCAACTAGCCCTTCAGCGAAACTTTCAGCTCCCACAGAGTGACGGAAATGGAACTTCTTTAAATACCACGTAAAATGTTTCCTCTGTTGGTGTATTGCGGCAGACCGCGTTAATGAAATAATCAAATTAGCGTTGACTGCCTTCGCCCCCCTCAAGATCTATGCAATGAATCCTGCACGTGGTGCTGCACGCGCCATGGCCGTCAATCATGATTACGACGGAGGCGTTATCTACACCTTGGACACACACACACACACACACACACATATATATATATATATATATATATATATATATATATATATATATATATATATATATATATATATATATATATATATATATATATATATATATATATAGTATAAGTAAAGAGTCGGATACACAGCAAGAACAATAACAAACAATGTTTACTTACGTAGCGGCAATGGGACTTGCCTTCATCAGAGTAAAGTTACATGATTATGGTAATAATCATGTAAGGTAATAATCATGTAATCATCCCACCATAATCATGTAACTTTACTCTGATGAAGGCAAGTCCCATTGCCGCTACGTAAGTAAACATTGTTTGTTATTGTTCTTGCTGTGTATCCGACTCTTTACTTATACTATTTCTGCGCGCTTTGTGAGTTTATCTTTCTCTAGATTTATATATATATATATATATATATATAACACTCGGTGGAAGCCGCAACTTTCACAGAGATTAAGGGAACATAATTACAACGGCCATGGCTGTAAGAGCACGAGGTTAACCATATGAAATTATTTTGTATCCTAACAACAAATAACGGAGGCAACCGTAGCCTCTAACGAACAAAATCAGGCTACGAGATATTGCCTGCATACCACGCTCGATTAAACGGCGATTCCAAGCAAGGTTACTCCGCTAATGCGAAATTCAAGTGCCAGATATGACAGCACTTGGAGGGATCGGGCAACGTCACCGATAAACGCTTTCACTCTTTCCTTCGTGCCCGAAAGCACCAGGAAAGCTGCAATTATCGCCAGCGCACAGAGGTATCGGATGATTCGCTCGAAGCAGCTGATATGCCTTCCAGTTGCTGATTTTGTTTTGTTTCAGGATTTTCCCTAAAGTGGCTATCAAATACGCTTATTGCTGCAACGGAAAGGAATCCGCACAATAGTCTCAACATCTCTCGAATGACGTCATCCTTGCCGCAAACAATGCAACAACCGAAAAAGGGCAAAATCTTCCCAGCAAGACAATGGGTTATCCGACGGGAGTGGAGCAGTAACACAAAGCTAGGTTCTTCGTGACCACCTATTTAAGTACTGGATGCACTTGTTAAAGTTTTGAAAGCATTTCACATTTAGAAGTAGTTGAAAAAACTGTTGCAGGGTCCCTTCAACATGTTGAAGACAATCCAATAAAACACGGCCAGTTTTTGAGAGCGATAAAACTGACGGCCGAAATTTGTAGGCTCTGAGGGTGTTACATATCTAGCGTTTGTTGGGCGGCTAAACTCTATGGCAGACGACGTGTACAGGTACGGAATGAAAGCGAGACAAGCCCTTTCTGGCATTCAAGCTCCGATAACACTGCTGAAGCGGTTGCACGTGCACGAACGAAACTCGCACCGTTCGGTTACCACGCGATGCATTTGATTTGTTCCGAAGTGTGGACGCGGGATAGCAACGTTCAGCTAGCGGATGCAGCAATCGTTCCACTGCTTTATCACTGAATGCGGTTCAGTACAACAAGTTAGCTAAAAGTACGACTAAAGCAGAAACGCGGCACAAACAAGGAATGACGCACGGAGCGTACCAATAATGGACCTACAAGGCCATTCAAGTTTGCTTTCTTATTGCCTAACAGTAATACTTAACGGATACCGGTCAGAATTACCCGTGGGCTAGTGTGTGCAGAAGTCGCTCCAATGAAGAGCATCGGCCATACGCACTTCGTCATGAATTCCCCGTCGTTACACGCCCAGTCTCGCGCAAAACAGAAGTGGAATTAATTACTACACGGAGGCGCAATATTTACGGTCGCCACGGTGCCCTCCCAATTCATTCTCCGCTGAACGAACAGTTAAATCGCGAAAGGACGCCGCAGCTCGAAACCGAACCCAACAGGACCAACGGTGCACACATTTTTTTTTTAATTCCACAGCGCGAAGGGAAAAAAGACGTGTAGAAGGTCGAGACAACTTGCTCAAGCATCGACGTCAACCTAAGCACAACAAGGCCAACATAAATTTCTCAGATTCCTCAAGGTGCTGTTCGTCCGCTTACCGCACAGCGCCGAAGGAAAGTGCAAGCTTCCTTTCTCTTTCTCCTCCTTTCTTTGTTTTGGGGGCGATGCACCGTGTCTAGCGTCGTTTCCGGGCGGTTGCTTTTTCCCGACGCAATTTACTTTCTTCCGGAGCCACACGGGAGAGTTCCGCGTATCATCCGTGGCCGCCGGCGCTGGGTTCTCCTCCTCGCTGGGGGCGCAGTCCTTGACACCTCGTTCGCATGGGAGAAAAACTGGGCCGCAAGGACAGGGGCTCGAATGCGGAACGCACAAACCGATCAACACAAGGCGAGGTTACGCGAGCAAGGCCTCAGCGGCACCAGTCAGCATTGAAGAAGGATGCGGAGTGGAAGATGAGAGGGCCGGAAAATAAGTGCGCGCCAAGGGCACCGCGTAACTAATTCAAGGATCTTGAAACGCCCTTTCTTCTTCCGCTGAGCCAACCATCTTATCGTTCCGCACCGAAAAGAACAAGGGTGCGCAGGGGAATCGGCGGCGGAGATAAGAAACGGCAATGCTTGCATTCCCTGAACTAGCACTCGAAGAGCGACAGCGATTAGGAGTGGTCACTGATAGGGGCGCCCGAGGTGGCACGGCACGCACGCCGGTGCGATAACGGGCCCGATCTGAGACAGACTGCACATTCTTGTTCGTCCACGCCTCGAGGGCCGTCTTCCCGCTACGGGAACTCCAGTGAGCGTCAAGGAATCGATTACAAGGTCGTCGGATTGTTGAATGGTAGCGACGATCAAGGTGGCTCGTCGCCTCCATATTCGACACAACGGTGGCATCCCGCTAACTACTCGTTCGCTCTATTACTTATGCCTCGCCATGCAACCATAATAGTGCGTATACCAGCCATCAGTTTGGTCATTAGGCCTAAATGACAAATCAGAAAGAGTCTGGGGCCATTTTGGTCTGACGGGGCCAAGGCAATACCGCGTTGCATTAAAAGGTAACCGTATTGGTTCAGAATTCAAATTTTGGTGTTCTAGGTGCCGAAGTAGCACCTGGGCTGTAAAGCGGTCAGTAGTGGAGGACTATGAGTTTATTTCGACAATCTGTTTTTTTTATTTGTTAACGTGCTCCGGAAACTCGACACACGCGGGTGTCTTCATTTTTTCGCCCTGATCAGAAAAATGGCTGCCGCGATCGAACTTGCGTCCTCCCGTCCAACAGCACAACGCTTTAGCCAATGAGCTTACGCGGAGGGGGGGTTCAAATGAACCTGGGTGATGACCGAGCTAGTATCAGAAAATTTACAAGTATAACTGTCGCACATCAAATTTCTGTTACTGAACACTGCTTTTGAGATGAGGAAGCTAGCCATTGCGGAGAGAAGGAGAGAGAGAAAGACTATTTCTAGACAGATTAAGAACTATTCGTTCGCAGGAAACTTTTTTTTAAAACGTTGACGTTAAAGGAACTTGCAATGTTTCTGATTTTTTTTATATATAAAGGTTGCAAACCTGGTGAACTACGATGTTGTGGCCTGCTACCCAGTTCAGGCTGCCGCGTTTCTGATAGATGTGAAATACTGACAACTTACCTACGCACAGCCCTATCGGTCCGTTAAAAAATTCCGGACGGTCTACATTCATTCTAAGCGACGCGCGTTTAGCAGCCAAGATGTAACACGCTGCTTTGTTGTTACTTCAGCCTAAGGAGAGCTTCGCGTTTTCCATCCAAATACATCGAATCCCGTATAAATGTTGAATAGAACAAAACAATGCGAAAGCCATCAAAAAAAGGGCTTCCCGGGCAACCGGTGTTGCCATTAGGGGTTCGTGACTCAGAAGAGTGAGTGAGTGCGCGCGTTTACCGACAGCTTTTTACGCGAAGCTGTCGGAACACCGGGTCGTATTTGAGGGCGTCACTTTTCGCGCATGCCGCGTGCAACGCACCTCTAGCAAAAACAGAGGGCACGATACGGGAAATACGCGTTGCATGACGGGGAAGAGGCGCGAAATTTCAAGTCGCCGTGAGAGTAACGGGCGCAAAAAAGAGGGAGTGGAGATCACATATTTGTATAGCTCAGACAAGCAAGGCGTTGGGGCTGCGCCAGCCTGTTCGGGAGCCTTAGGCCCGTTCTACATGGTGCAAATTTCGGCTGCGAATTCGCAGCTGCGGCGCCGCTCGTGCGGCAAGACGATCAGTTCTAGTTGCGGTGGCAAATGGGCAAACGTTTAGAACAATCGAATGTCTCCTGTGAACGCCGCTTAGCATTTGGCAATTTGTCGCAGCAGTGAAAATAGAAAAGATCGATTGTTTTGCCGCACGAAAGGCGTCGCAGCTGCGAATTCGCAGCCGAAATTCGCACCATGTAGAACGGGCTTTATTTAGATCATAAGACGAATCCCCCCAGAAGACAGAATGGACACGTGGGAAGTCGGATGCGTTGTAGGAGCTCCCAGAATCCCACGCTTTAAGAGAGCAAGGCGAAGGAAATCGGCGACAGGCGAAATCGACATGGAGTGCACCACACCATTCCCCGCGAAAACGCGGAGCAAATTCGCAAGCAGATGGAGTTCGACTCTGTTCGGTAGAGAAACACCCTCAAGAATCGCGCGAAATGAGTGTTCAAATGACTGTCACTTTACATAACATTCAAGACCTCCCACCGTGCTACATTGGTGTGTACACACTGTTCGTAAAGGCAAGCCCGCCTCCAAACGACACTGCGCTGAGCGTCTTTACGAACATTATACGCAAACGCACCACGAACCATCTGACACACATCCACAGAAGATGCGTCGCCGCTTCCAGCGGCATTGCCAAGCGTTTAACCGCCGGCGTCAGCCAATTTACGACTCCTAAAGCTGCTCGAAATTCACAGCACATCTCCGATCTCCTCTTTCTTCTTTTTCTCCGTCGCATAACATGGTCAAAAGGCGTGAGGTAATGTCGTAGTAAGACTGTTGTTCTCCTCCGCCGGCTGACAAAATGTGAAGATCATAATCGTCAAGACAGCTCCATCTCTTGGCGTTCTTTTCGATACATTTGAACTCCGTAAGCGACTGCATTAACATCCCGTTCGGCAATCGTCTCCGGATAATAATAAAAGAGATTCCTCGGGGAACTTCAGCTTGCTTACGTTTTTGCAGGCGATAGCGTGGCGACATAGTAACCACATCTCTTTCTCCGCTTTCGTTTTGTCTTACGCCGCGAATTACGTCAGCAAGCAGAGTGACACACGCCACAGCTTCCCTATAGAATCAGGGTTCTGCGCAGCTCAGGTGCGCAGCCTATGTCACGTGCACGACTTTTATTTTCCGTTTACACAGGCGGCCGTTTTGAATTTCGTAGACAGGACAACAACTATAACACGACGACGACGGTATTTCGCAGGATGGGGCACCTAAAAAGAAAAGGCTTGCGTTTGATACGCCATCTGCCCGTCACTCAGCGGCTTCCCGTAACACCACGCATTCTTAAATTAAGCGTAATGACCCAACAACGATGCAACCAATTAGAAGAACAGCGTTACGCAGAGACCACAAAACACATACCTGGAGCGCGCTGTGGATGCAGAGAGAGAGCGGGGGTGGGATAGCAACGCGGAGCCGCGGACGAACAATTCGTCTTCCATCACTGCTAAGAGACAGCGGCTCACAAAACGTGGCGACATCCAGGAGAGAAATACGGTCACACGGCGCGCAGCTGCGCGCTGGAGAAGATCAAAAAAGCGGTCGACTTCAATGACGATCGCAGGTCACCGCAGAGGTCGCCGGAAGTGCGCACTGCAGTCATTTGCACACTATTTTTTGACCCTGTTAATAGTGTTTTTTTTTAAAAAAGAAAGTCTCCCGATCGTGGATGACATTTAACTTGCTGATGCATCCTGTGTGGGTATTGCAATAGCAGCTGTTTTGAAGATTTAAGGTCGCGTAAACAGGCGGACCTATCAACTGACAAGCTTTAGGCCCGGATTTCGACAGGCTTGCACGCTAATGTGGAGGCTTAGGAGGCGACAGTAACGCGCCCGGCGTCGCGACGTAGCATTATACAGTCGAACCTCGTTATACCGAAGTAGTATCGGGGCAGTAAATTAGTTCGTTATATCCGATATTGGTTGCAACAGAGGAGGGAAAAATCGGCCCTCACAAATCGGCAATCTGACTCGCGCAAAAACCGTATACACTAAAGCCCATTGTTCTAGGCCTCTATATAACCCGCTATAAAGGAAGCAATCCTTAGCTGTCTCCTTGTGTCATTCCAAACTAAATGGACCGGAACATGACAACGTGAAATTACAGCAGGACACACTTTTTGTGACAAAGGAGGCCTGCTTTCTTATTTATTTCAAGAAGGATGGGATCCTCGTCTTGCCGCTTTCAACGGCTCTGCAGGATGAAGTTTCCTACAATGTCCGTGTATAAAAGGGCCTTTTTCTACTTTTCTAGTTTTTTAGAAACTGTTCACTTCTAATTTTTTTTTTTGCTTTTTAATCTATTTGGAGTTTCTAGCGTCACGCGAACCAAATATTTCTTTGCCGTAGCCGATATGGTGCGGCTCTTGCGGTTTCGGTTTCGTTATGAAAAGAATAAGTGTTACTTAAATAAAGTGCGACCAACGAAAGTACGTATCAGTGCGTTATAGCCGATAACTCGGTAGTATATGTCAGTGTTCGTTATCACGAGATTCGACTGTTTTTATAAGAGACGTGGGAGTGATGCTGCCGGTGTTTCTTGCTGTATAATTTCTAAAGTAAAGCATTGTATGCTTCACTGATGGCAACCGTCCACACCAGAACGCGCTCGCTGCAGGAATGCTAACTCTTTCTGGCGATGAGTAAGATCGTGGGTGAAGCGAAAGATGGTTGAAATGTGAAGCTTTCTTTGGTTGAACGCCAATGTCATCAAAGTCAAAGTATAAAATACAAATTGTTGCGCCCGAACCGCACTGCAGGAAAGCCAACTTGCACAATGGGTTTCGACAAAGGCGCCTGAAGCCCCTCAAGAAAAATACGCTTCGCTGGTCGGAATCGAACCTGAGACCCTGGCGTTATCAAGCCGATGTTTACCCGACTGCGTCATTCCGACACGACTGAAACAGTTATTTCGGACCTTAACCTTGATTCAGGTTGCATGAGAGAAACATTCACGTTTTAACCATGTTTCCCTTAACAAAGGGGCTGTGATCTTTTCTTGCAAACCTAGCTACAAGGCTTTACTTCTAGCACGAGAATAGCGGGTCCAGAAGAGCGTGTTACTCTAGCCAGCTGAAATTCGCGTTGGGCTATAATGAACCATACGAAGTTAAACGTTACACCTTTGCTGGTTTTTTGTAGCGTAAGCTACACTGACCGAGGTTGAGCGGTTTAGCGTGTGCCGTGAAGGGCCGTTCTGCGCAAGCGCAAGAAGCATTGGTTTGGATCGGATTGGCTTGGATTAGATTGTGTTGGATTGAAATACAATCCAATTAGAGTACGGGTGCTGGACCTTAGCTCACGCTACGAATATCCTGGCATAGGCGAACTAAGCCACTGCAAAATTTTTTTTTTAGGCATGATATGCATTATACGGTTCCCAACTCACCTTCAATTGCTTGTGCGCGCCTGCGTGCTGGGATACGTAGGACGCACATCCGGGAAATGGAATACTTTTGCCACCGTGTAAGTTCGCGGGGGATCGAGACCACGGCTGCGGTTCTTGTGAAGGGGACTGAAGTAGCGTAGAAAACCGGGCTAGTTGGTACAGATTCATCTTCACAGCGCACAAATAACGGGACAAAGGGTGGTATAACAACGCTTGTGGAGTGTTATACTCCCCTTTGTCAAGCTATTTGCGCGCTATGAAATGAAGATGAATTGTGAAGGGGGAATTCGATGTAACCCCTCGATCAGCATATTTTTGGTTGTTTCATGGTGCCTATTCTACTTTGAAGTGAACTATATTTACAAACGCTATTTACAAAGTAACATGCAGCTATATATATATATATATATATATATATATATATATATAATACATAGATAAGGATAAATAAACAAATATGTCATGTATTAATACGCATGAAAGTGAGGAAACTATGAACACAGGGAAGGGGGGGCTTTGAAATGGGGGAAGAGGTCACTTTGTTCGTACACCCAATTTCTAGCTGCGTAATAATCCACCTACAACGATATTTAGGAGAAATTCCTCAAGGTGGGCGACATCTTGCCGCTCCACTTGAGATCGTGTGCCGTCAGTTGTGCGTGCTTTTTTTGGTGTTCGCCTTCTTAGCTTGTGGAAAGACCCAGACGCTGGACCGAAACGCCATGATTCGAAGCAGCTGATAAGAAGGTAAACTTGTGGTCTGTACAAGTTGTGTGACCTGCTGAAGTGTCCAGGCGGCTCCAAACAGCCGAAACAGCAGCGCAGAGAGCGCGTGCAAAGAGAGAGAGAGAGAGAGAGAGAGAGAGAGAGAGAGAGAGAGAAGTCGCTGCCCAACGCCATGCCCACATACTCAAAAATTAGGTGTTTTACGCGTAGAACCCCTGGTCCGGCATCAGACAGAGGTCTTAATTTTATTTATTTATTTATTTATTTATTTATTTATTTATTTATTTATTTATTTATTTATTTATTTATTTATTTATTTATTTATTTATTTATTTATTTATTTATTTATTTATTTATTTATTTATTTATTTATTTATTTATTTATTTATTTATTTATTTATTTATTTATTTATTTATTTATTTATTTATTTATTTATTTATTTATTTATTGTGAGGTTTGGCGGCTCCAAATTAATTTTGGCCGCCTGGGGATCTTTAACGTGCGCCAAAGTCTCCAACACATGGGCGTTTTCGCTTTCCGCCTCCATTAGGAAAGGAGCCACCGCGGCCGGGAATCGAAGCCGCGTCCTTGGGCTCAACAGCACAACGCCTCAGTCACTGAGCCACCGCGGCGGGTTCGGGTTAATGTAAATCTTGTATCCAGTTGTTTAAAAATTGAAATTTTGGCGGTTTCCGGAGCCGAAGCTACACGTGGTCTATGAGGCGCGTTATAGTGAAGTGCTATGGATTCATTTTGACCACCTGGGGATCTTTAACGTGCGCCAAAATCTCGACACACGGGCGCTTTCGTTTCTCGGGTCCATCCGAAAAGTGGCCGCCGATGCCGGAATTGAATTCGTCTCTAGGGGCATAGCGGCACAACGCCCAATATATGCACTGAGCCACTGCATCGTACCCCATGCATACGGAAGCATGACACATACTAATCCCCGATATTGGCCAAACAGGACGAAGCTACAAATTTTTGGAGGTCTGCACACGGCAGGCGCATAGCGTGCCTTGCAGACTTTGCTTGCTTGCCGGGCTGCTTGATACCTAGTTGGCTAACTCAATGAGAGGGCAAATATTTCACGTTTTATGAGCTGGACGCCTTGCACAGGTCAAGGTCAATCGCCACTTCCTCTTGTCGGTGTTATCGAAAACAGAAAACCCCGCGAAACGGTTGCGTTTTCGGTTTTCGCAGTCGTTTGGAAGGTCCGAGGAATGCCAACGTGCCCCGAAAGCTACATTTACGTCCCTTAAAAGTCCACGCAATGCCTTGACGAACAAGCAGAACAAGCAGAATTAAGCGCGCTGTTTACAACCGCCATCGCACCCGTAACCTAAATGCACACCGATTTAATTTACTTGTACGCGAATCTTGTTCCTCCCGCTAGCACCACAGTCACCGCTTATTCGAAAAACGCATAGCTATACCATATACCGGTTGATATCATTGCAGCGTCATTACCTGAAGCAGAACTAAAGAAAAAACGAAGTCATTTGCACCCACGCCATTACCCGCGGTTTGTTTCCGATACCTTGAGCGGCTTCCAGCAACAGAAACTTTTCTTTTCTATTCCCGCTCGACGCGATGGCTACAATTTCAAAAGCTTCTTCAGGGACATTTCATCGTAACAGTACACCATACATCAGGGCCAGCTATAGCGTACGGAATGCCATACCTCAAGGAGAAACGTTGATCTTTGTGTAGAATAAAATCCCGCACCCAAACTCTGGGGGTGTCCATACCGGCAAGCCAATGCGCCGAGCAGGTGCCGTCGCTTCACGAGTGGGACGACGTACGTACGGCGCATGCGCACAGGCTTCACGCAGTGCACGTGCGACAGAAGAGCAACAGGACGCGCGCCGAGGGAAAACAACGTCCCGGAATTTAGCCACGTCATGAAAAGGCGGAAGCGAATTAAAAACGTCCGAAGGCGGAATGCAGAAACAGAAGCGGCACTAAATGGACACCCCAATGTTTCCAGAATGCGCTAATAATAACCTGACATGCTTTGCTTGGCAAACCGACTAACCGCTGTCGCTTATACACCTATTCCGCTTCCGGGTCTGGATAAGAACGCACGACTTTACGTTTTTCTACCGCGGTTTCATCGCGAAGCTTGTAACATCTTTGAACACGTGCGGGCGACGCGGACATACGGAAACAATGCTGGCTTTCAAAACTCTCGATTGCTTCCCTTTTTTTGCCTGGAAGACACTGGCTGTCTGCGGAAGCGGAAAATAGCCAGCGGTCCAATTTCCGGGCACACGTGTACAGATCGCAGTGGCTCGACGACGCGGTCAGATTCGTTCGTCCACAACCGAGTGAGTGCACAAAAACTTTCTCGGAAGTGAAGTTTTGAATTTCAGTTGGACAGAACCTTCGAGGTGAAAAAAATAATCATAATAAAAGAAGGAGGCACCGTTCTAACAAAGGCTGGAAACGTAATTAGACTCGGAGCTCGCGTTGCGCACTCGGAAGAGCGAGGAGCGTCTTGCGCAGCCAACTACGTCTGTTGGAGCTCGGCGTATGCACCCTCATATCTAGCGCCGCCATACACAAGCGGGATGTTAATTGAATTTTTTTTTTCGCTTCGCTAGGACGTGAAGATGAAACGCTCGGCGCTGCTACAAAAGTTAAAACAAAGGGTCTTCCCACAGACTGCCTAAGCCCAAAACGTCGCGGCCTAACGTCAGAAAACAAGTCAGGCAGTAGAAGTCGGTGTGGTCGTATATCAAGACTTCAGTGCAAGAGACATCGGCTATGAAATATTAACCATGCGCTGCGCCGGTGTCCCAGGTATGCCTCTCAACAGCAGCACTTTTCGAATGTCGCAGACTATGGACAATTTTGCGTTCAGCGAGGTGAAAACCCTTGTACTCTCGACAAGCCCGTTGTCATCACGATGGGAACTCATAGGCCTCCTCAAACGCTGAAAATGTACTTACGTGTGTAGATTTTTATGGGTTTCGTTCGTTTGTTCGTTCGTTCGTTCGTTTGTTTGTTTGTTTGTTCTATCGTCGTTTCTCCCCATCCGGGTCCTTAGTAGATTACTATAAGTGCGCAAATTACATTCATTTTCAATATTTTGAAGTCTTTCTGCACAGCAATGAAAGCGTACGCACGCTTCGTAGAGCGTTTTTAACAGCGAAGCTGTTGTGTGTCGACCCTTCTCGTCGGTCTGCTTTCCGCCCGTTGTGCGTCACGCGAAGGTAGCAGCAGGTTACCAGATCAGCCGGCGGCCTCGCAGAAACCGGTTCCCTGAACCACCGATAGAGGGCGCAACGGTGTCGCAGGGGCGGCTCCCCCTCCCTTCCGCCAGGAGAGGGAGCGGGGGAAGGGGCATCCCGCCGCTGACGTTAGCGGCCGATTCCTTTGTCCGAACCGTACAATTAGCGCCGCCACGGCAATTCCCGTTCTCGAGCGAGCGCCCCTCGAGAAACGAGCTGACACGAAAGAACCACAGCTCCGCTGTCTCAACGGAACTGAGTTTAATTTTTGTTTATTTGTTTCTCCTATCGTCATTTCTACCAATCCGGTACCTCATTACTAAATTGTTACAAGTGCGCAAATTACATTCAATCTCAATGTTTAAGTCCTTCTGAACAAAAGGAGTGTAAACTTAGGCATCCTTTATAGAACGTTTTGTTTCTTGCTCGCGGACACGCACGCTAACAGAGTCTTTTCGATGTTACCAATCAGTGAATTCTGCCAATATGCCAGGTGTCCTTTAAATCCGTGACCACATCGAGAAACCCTGCTAATGCGTTGAATTTGACTAATATGGACGCCACCACATGGTAAATCGTTCGAATACAGTCAAACCCGGCTATAACGAACCCAGATAGAGCGAATTATGCTATATATCGAACAAAAATAATTCACTTACGGAAATACATGGGAAACATATTCCTTATAACGAAGTTCACATCCGATATATCGAACTCTGCGCGCCTGGAACGGACGCCGAAATGCATGGTCTCGGAGCGGCGATTGAGATGTGGATTGGCTGCGACCACGGAGCAAGAGTTGCGACTTAGGCAATGCGCCTCACACGGAGCGACATGACGCCCGGCATTTTTCGTAACTGTTTCCGACGCGCGGGACTCACGACGGAACCCGCGCAGTCAGCGAGTCCGGACCAAGGCAGCAGCATCGGTGAACTTTGGGAAGAGCTCCCCCCCATGCCCGATGATGTCGCGAGTGAAAGCCGTCCGACGCTTACAATGAACCGCTTTCGGCAGTCAATGTGCTTCGCCTAAGCTTCTTTTATTTTGGAGGACGTGGACTCGAACTGGTGCAAATAATGTTTCGTGTAGAGAATGCTATGCTAGTAGAAGCCGCCAAAACGAAAGTGAAAACAAAAATGACCGCTTTTTTCTTTGCAAAGTAGGCAGTTCAGGCGGAAAGTAGCTTTATTACTTGCAATAAATGGATTAATTTGTTATGGTAACAGCTACTTTACTGTGTTCGTTTTCGCATGCGGGGATGGTGGAGTTGGGGAGCAGGAGGGGGGCTCTCGCGGATTGCGAACTTGTAGCGATAAGTTCGTTATAGGCGGGTTCGGCTATATCGAACTATTGGATATATCGAACTAATCGCAGTGCATATTGCAATTCGCTATAAACGGGTTTGACTGTATAGAAACTCTGCCGCCGTTTCGCAGATAACGCGTACCGCCACCGTCGATTCGGGCGCACATTCTCCTAGCGATATTGGTTCGTCGCAGGCACCAAATAAAACAAAACCGTGGGGATTCGTAGGCCAATAAGAAGCAGGTAAAATAACTGTTCCAAAAGCGGACGCAAACAAGCTATGCCCTCTAGATTACAAGCGAGATTTCTACCGCAGGCATTTGAGAGCATTAGAAAAGATATAACGGCAGCAAAAAGTATACAAAGCGCGTATACAATATCTCAGCCGGGAATGCATGGTATGGTTCCGTAAACGCGCTGGGCCGCATTCCTTCGGTGACAATCAATATGAATAGGCATTCGCATTTTTTCCGACTCCTGGCTGCCGCCTAAAAGGGGGAAGAGGAGCGAGGAGGATCTCCAACCTCTTCCTTTTTTCTTTTCCCACCGGGCACAAAATAAAGTTGTTCTCTCTCTCTATCTCTCTCTCTCTCTCTCTCTCTTACTTCTCTCGTTTTTCTTTTTGAAAACATCCGAAGCTTGGCGACGGTTTTTATCGCTGCTCAGACAAAGTTATGCAACCTACAAACTTACCCCGCGTCACATATGCGGAAGGCGTAGAGCGAATACATTGCTGCAATGTAAAGATATTTCAAGTAAACATTTAATACGGTTTCCCTGGGCGTCCACTACGTGTTCAACGTCGTCAGCGCTTCCCCTATCACGCCGGATCGTTTTTTTTCCGTTTCAACGATATGTGCCGTCTAAAAAAAATGTGGAAATTGCATGAAAGTGTTTACTTGATATGCTATTAATTTTAAGGGTAGTAAAATTAATAGCATATCAAGTAAACACTTTCATGCAATTAATTTTAAGGGTAGTGTATCACCTCTCATATATGACTATTGTTTTGGCGCTCTTTGCCCCGGTTGGCCTTGCGCCATAAACATCAAACCATCATCATCAATTTTAAGGGTAGTGCACTTTGGAAATACCGAGTTGAGGATACGACGGCGCGAAATGGCCGGGCCGATGATCGTGCCGTCCGAACA
The DNA here is from genome assembly GCF_048455015.1 of Haemaphysalis longicornis. Taxonomy (NCBI): domain Eukaryota; kingdom Metazoa; phylum Arthropoda; class Arachnida; order Ixodida; family Ixodidae; genus Haemaphysalis; species Haemaphysalis longicornis. Next base: position 68,585,186 of record NW_027526422.1, on the reverse strand, counting down.
AGAAATGATAAGGCTCAATTCGCAAGCGATGTCATAGCGTGAGCGCGTTTAGATAAGCGATTCAAGAAGACAGAATAATATAAATACTTGAACTTGAAGGCGGTCCCGGCGATGATTGATTTGTCGAGTAACTGATTCTCTTTAAATCATTATTCATCGATAAATATTTATTTACACAATAATTATTTATCAATCAAATTTATTATTCGATTGATTGATTGATTGATTGATTGATTGATTGATTGATTGATTGATTGATTGATTGATTGATTGATTGATTGATTGATTGATTGATTGATTGATTGATTTCTAAGGTAGAATCACGGTGAGCAGCAAATGTCCCCTTGTAGAACCCATTCACGTACTCAGGCGTACTGCGAACTAACCTACAGTAGAACGTTGTTGCAAAAAGGCTGAGAGAAAAGCGCGGTCAAATTGTTATCGAAGGACTGTCAACTGCCTTGCTTTTTCTTGGCATGACATGATGTGCGTTATCAGAATTTTAAAATTGTATTTAAATGCCACGTTGATTCGAGAATCGAAGGTCTAGGCTTAAAGAGCAGGGAACAAGGATTTTCGCCTGATTGGCGACGCTCTCACAACCATCTGACAGCGCATTCGACCGTGAGGACAGACAGGTCGCCAGGAGAGGTCCGGAAGGAATTCATTCGCGCAAACGACTAGACGCAACTAAGATAAGTAACAGTAATAGTAAGAGTATGATACGTCAGTGCAGCTGTTAAACTTTTCCAAACGCATTATATGACATCTGCATGCAGAAGAAAAATAACCGGATTATTAACATGAATAATAAATATTATTTTTAGCCAAGCTTAAACTCACATGTGTGAAAATGTAATGCGGTTGTCGTTTTGTAATGTGACAGTTTAGTAATTGAGCCGCAATGTGTTTTATATTAAACGTATTTTTAAACGGTTCGCAAGCCACTGCAACGATAAGAGGGCCGGGGAGACATTGAGTGACCAGACGGTATTCGGCTGCTGACAAAAGAAACTAATAAATATGAATTTAGAATTAAGCGATATGCTTTCTAACAAGCCATCAGCATCAGTGAAGTATTCGAATGGCCGTTTCAGCCCAACTAAGCGGTGTTTACGGCAATAAGTTTCGCAGGGGGATGTTGTGCCCCGATACTGCATGTGAACAGTGGCTGGTATTGCAGTTGTTTCATCTGAGAAATCGTCTTTTTTTTTCAGGCTTTTCGTTATTATACCTCACTACAGCAACCAACACCATTACTAATCTAACTCTACGAGGCTCAAAAAAACTTAAATTTCTTATTGATAGACTTATATATTGTCGCAACCAGCGTCGCATTTTAATTCTCTCAGAATAAAAATTGTTCGTCTGTGATCGTTAACCAAACATGACTCCAGCATAAAACAGTATTGTCATTGATAGAAAAAATGAAATGAAGGAAGCTCACACGTAAGACTTGAAGGTGGAGAAGTTGCACGCAACTTTCACGACCATCCCGAAGATTTAAGTCCACGATTGCAGCCAATCTGATTATCTTCCCTGCCGCAACAACCTTTACTCCATCACTGTTGTTGTAAGTGTGAGCTTGGTTCATTTTTTTGGGAGTGACAATCATTGGACATCACCTTGGAGGGGCGTACACTATGAAGCGCCTTTCTCATTCCGAGCAAATGTTTCCACGATTACGGCGAACGATGGATCTTTTTTCGGCCAATCTCGGAACATATTCTTAAGTGGATATATGCTTTGCTTGACGAACGTGCGCCGGGGACGCCTGGCGGTCGCCGCGAGGCACGCACACGCGAGCGCTAGGCATTTTCTTGGTTTTGTTATCTGCCCGGCAGTCACCGCGTGGCCAGCGTTCACGAGCGCGCGCTCGGCAATTTCTTGGTATTTTTAACTGCGGACACGAAAAATTACAATTTGCTACACAGCTTCACGGTTAAGGAATATTTATGTCACCAGGGCGTGTACCATTAACACATCGCTAATATACAACATAATACTATACCAAACCCGAGTAAGGATCAACTATAAATATTCGCTTTCATTGCTATATATGTTCATTCAATACAGTTTACCGGCAAAACCCGGAGCGACGAAGTTACCGACCGCAGCAATTCCTTCCGCGTTGCGCAGGTCGAATTGGCGCAGCGTGCTTCCAAGCGTGACGCACGCAACTGATGATTTCTTTTTGACGAAAATTAACGCGCGCCGAAAGTTATTGATGATCTTGCAGCAGCGTTTCGCGGCTGCCGCTACCGGCACGAGGCGGGATGGGAGAAGCTAGTCGTAAAAATAAAAGCAGTGAATGTACCAAGGACGCAGTTTTATTTTTTTTTATTCAGCACGATTCGGGCAAGCTTTAACTGAATTTCGATCTCTATGCGAAAAAACGGTCTCTCACTTTATGAAGTTTATGTATACGCATAGAATGACACAAATGTCGGCACACGTTTAGACACCTATTCGATTGTTTCGCTCTTGTTGCTTCATTTAGAATATATGTATATATATATATATATATATATATATATATATATATATATATATATATATATATATATATATATATATATATATATATATATATATATATATATATATATATATATATTACACACTGGAATTGTCATCTTCACTAGAACCTATGCCGACGACGTTGCCAAGACTTGCCTGCGTCACGTTAGGTATTGCTTGCTAACATAAATACCCGCACGTGGTAATGTTACCTAGAAATAGAATTACTATTGGCCCACACTAACGTAGATAGTTTCGTTGCAATAAAGGAAAAACCTACTGCGCGGGAGGTGACGGCAAATTTCCTTCGCCGTACGTGCGCTGGGTGGTCACTCGCTTTACCCCGCAATTCCGACACGAACGTTAATGAGCCCTGCGAGCAACCTCAACATCCCCGCGATAAGAAAGCTAAAATACTGCCTGCCGCCACCTGCACTCCTCACAATTAAGGTCTCTACGGGTCCGCCTTGTTTTAACCGCTGACTCAAAAGGCCTCCCCATTATCATTTACACTTCGCCTCTGATGTTGTATAAGTCGCCCCAACGGTACAGATTGTCCTCAACGGCTACACCGCACTGAAGCTTTCCGCTCAGGGTGGCCGGTGTTGGACACTTACGTACGCGCACGTGCCACAGTGAGTGTAATCGTTTGGGCTAATGGCAACGCGCGCAGCGGTCGCTGGCAGTTGATGATCGTTGGCCGCTTCCCAGAATGCGTTCCGTGGTGCTTGGCTGAGAAAATCTACTCTTCTCCCGCCACCTTCACGAAAATACACATGTGTAAGCGCGCACGATTCGGTATGCTTCCAATTCAACTACGCGTAGCTTTACACAATGAACACAACATCGTCCTACATTTGTGCATTAATTTATCACGAGCCACTGCGTTAAGTTACTAGCTTTCTTTCAGGCCCTGCTAGTACTGTTCAGAACTTTCGGCATAGAGTACGGCTTCTGTTACTTTCGTTTTGCTGCTTTCGCTTGCAGAATGTAGCCACGCAAGAATTAACTTGTAATCTCCACATACCTTATCGTCGTACGTTGAGCGAAAATCCAGTTGCAAGGAACACGTCTTCGTTGAGCCTGCGGTAAAAGTAGTAATAAAGACGTTATCCTTCACGCTTTTTCGACGGCTTTTGCACCAAAACCTAGCAAAAAGACGCTCTGAATCTCGGTCCCGGTTAAAAAAAGGTAATTTCTAGATAACCTGGGCTTACAAAACGAAACAATGTTGTGAGGTAAGATACCATGCATAACAGACACAAACTGTTTATGCTGTCACTTGCCTCCTGAACGGGGATTATAATTTAGATCAAACGAATTCAGTGTTGCGTAACAGCATATCCTTAGTTCGGAATATAACATGCAGTCCGGGATGAAAGGGAAGATAGGAGGGGAACGCGATGGCGAGTATCGCATGGGCTATTTCCTCGTTGCGCCCGCTACCATCGCATACAAGAACCGCGAAAGCAAGAAAACACATGAGTGTCAGGTACCATTAGACGCGCCACAACAGCGAACCAGGGGAGGCAAGCTTCATAATAAAAAGCGGGATAAATTTGAAGCTCACTTTGCAGCAATATTGCCCTCCTCTCCAGAGCGCATTCCTGCACCCAATCCCGGACTTCCCTCGTGAATCACAAGACGACCCCGCTTCTCGTCCTAACAGTGCACCGAGGCAGCACCATACACAATGTTGCAACAAACGAAACGCGGACACACGGATATGCACTAGAACGCACAAGTTATGAACTCACTAAAAACACATTTAAACAAAGGCCGCCCTACCGCTAGTAATACAAGCTACATTTCTTCACAATTTCAGCGGCGCAAGTCATGACCGCGGTCACGGGAGGCTTGAGAGGGAAGAAAAAATCCCGGGCCATCTCCACTAACGTGAAACCTGGGGAGGGGCGAAGCACGCAGTTTACAAATGTAGTATTGGCTCCTTGGCGTTTTTGCCAACGGAGATGAAACCGTTGGGTGGTAGAAGTATACAGCTTTGCTGCAAAAGTCTCTTGTCTTTGAAGCACGAAGCTCTCTAGCGCGAGGCGTAAACGAGTGTCCCGGTGTTTTGGTACCGTGACTACATGGGACGATGGTTACGACGACGACATGAGACGCCAACAGCCCGAGCCCCTAAGGGGTTTCGCCCCTAAAAGCAGTTAACTTTTTCTTGGCGCAGCTGTACATTTCTCTCCTAAACATAAAACTGTCAACGTGCGGAGAAGCTCAAGACGCTTCATTTATCTTATGAAGAGAAATTAGATTTCAAGAGAAAGCGACAGGCGAACGCTCAAATAAAACAACTGCAAGCCCACTCTTTTTTGACATTCTAACGGATCCCAAATAAGCGCCAAAAAAAGTACCGGATCATCCTGGCAATAAAACAAATCACGCGTCGTCTCTGCACAATGTAACGCGCCACAAACGGGAAAACGAACCACCGTATACGTAAAGTGGAATTATTTACACAAACAAGCCGTTCTTAGCTGTGCGGGTCAATTTACAACCCAAATTTGCCTTGTGAACAGCCCCACAGTTTCATGGGCCAACCCCACGGGGTCGCGCACCAGACGAAACGCGCCGCCTGTTCGGTCACTGAATACAGACAGGTGCCTAAACGGAGAGAACCGCCATGGCTCGGCGCGTTGTTTGATTTGATCGCCGAGGAAACGGGGTCATGTTTTCACGGGAAACGGTTGTTGGCGCAGGAGTGTCGATCGGTTCACTCACCTCCGCGTCGGGATCGCACCCCACACAGCCCCTCCGCCAACCCCCCTTTCCTCTCCCCACCAGACGCCGCCCTACTCTTCGTCCTCTCATTTCACTCTATCGGGCGACCCGGCACCGTTCTCGCTCGATGGAAGCAGGTGCGTTCGCCGCAACCTGGAAAGCGTGACACGTGGCACGTGCGGTTGCGAATTGTGGATTGAGCTACGAATGTAAGAGTACGTGTTTCATCGAACGAACCCAAATCACACCAAGGGACGACGCGTATTTTGAGAAACTGATTCCACTGAAAGATTAAAAAAAAAAAAAAAAAGAAACCCAGAAACTTAGCCGCATTTTCGGAACTTAAGGGCGCTTCACGAACTTTTTTTCAACATCTTTTTAAAATGTGAGACGCTTCCAGAACGTAGTCAACAAGCGCGTTCAGTTCTCAGATTAAAGTTTCTGCTGCTGAGCCCAAGGACGCGGGTTCGATTACGGCCACAGCGGCCGCTTTTCTGGTGGAGGCGAAAAGCGAAAAAGCCCGTGTGTTCGAGATTTCGGCGCACGTTAAAGATAACCAGGTGGTCAAAAGTAATCCGGAGCCCTTCACTACGGCGCGCCTCATCACCTGTGCAGCGTCGGCGCATTGGACATCAAAATCATTCTACTTAGATTGTGGGGTCACAATGAACCCCGGCCTGTTCAAATGATTTTTCTCTCTTTCTCGGACTGGGCTTTGTTTCCTCGTTCGAACGATGTCATTCAAGCGGTGTAGCGGCTGTTGTCCGCCTTCTTTTCAGTCGCAGAAGTGAACGCTGACAGCCGCTTTGAAGGCACTAACAACAAAAGTAAAGGACAAACTGGAAGACTCAGCTGCGACTAGCGAATCACGCAGTGCCGCTCTGTGCTAGCGATGTCTGTAGCTGTTGCAATGTTTCCAGACGGGAAGGAAAAAGTGTAAAGCAGTGTATTGGCAGTGTTGCAGGGTCCCTTTACAGTTCACAGTACTGATAAACGCTTTCTTCCTGCGTGCCGGGAAGCACTTCGAAAGCTGTAAGCATCGCCATCTCCGAGCGCACTGCGTGATTTGCTCGCCACAGCATCAGCCTCTTCTACTTTATGCTTTTTATATCTCGATGATATATCGAACAGCTGCTTTGATTGCGGCAATGAGATCGCTTGAGTGACGTCACTGAATCCATGATATGGTTTCAATGGCGTCACAAATAATGTCCGTAAACCACGGCCAGACCTAGAAAGAGAGAGAAATCTTTTGACCGATGTTGTAAGTTTGCTTAAGTGCATATAAAGTAGTAATATTTGGTATACACACCCCGTTACCACCAAATATAAGAATTGGACGGGCTTGTTGCATACGTTCTGAAAGCATTTCAGGGTTTAAAAAGTAAAAAAAAAAAAAACAAGAACTGCTGGAGGGAACATTTCGTGGCAACGAGATTGGAATTTGGAAACGTACTCCGAAACTTGAGCACATTTCGCAAAACCGTTCAATACTCAATTTATTTCTGCAAGTTGGAATAGGTGCTTCACGATGGAATAGGTGCCAAAAAAACGGCGATTTGTTTCGTAGTTCCTCTTAGCATTTTGAATGGCCCATCTGAAAGGAAGGTGCAAGTGGCGTTCAATGTATCGCATAAACACTGCCGACGGGAAGAATGGTAGTTCTCTGCGCACTGGTCTAAATATATACGCTTTTGTTCCTGCAGGCTTGCGCAAAAGGTATCCGGACAGCTAATTTGCGCAGGCAAGCCCTTCTTCGGCACGCGGGAATGCCTCGCTTGCCCTTCAAGCCGTTCTGTGTCCCGAGCGACTCGAGAGGCGCCGCATGCAGCCTTGGAGTAACTTCTAAAACAATTCCGCAACCTCTTTCAATAGCAAAGCTGTTTAGCAAATCGTTATTTTTCGCGTCCATAGTTAAAAATACCGAGAAAATGACTAAGATACCCACTCACGGAGATTGGCCAAGAATGCCGAGCATACCCACTAAGGAAGATTGGACAATATTTGCAACAACAACAACAACAAAAAAAAAACAGTGCAAGCAACCCGGCCAATCAGCGGCCCGGTGTGTGTTAGTTGGCCTTCGTATACTGTTCTGACACGCATTTGGAGGCGTGGTTTCAGTGCCATAAAACTGAAGTGTTTGGTGTTTTGGGAGCAAGGAAACTAAAGAAAGAACTGAAACTAAAGCGTGGCAAACTGTTCGCATGGCGACGCAGTGAAACATCCCCCTCGTGAGGGGCACGATCAAATGCAGAGCATTTCCGGGGGCGCACGACGTTAAGTAGTTTGCGTTACGTTAATGTTGTTGCACTTGTGGCAACTGCTGACGAGAGAGCGCTCGTCAGCAGTAATTTCAATTAGTCAACGATATAAGGCGCGTTCGTAGCGTCCCATTCTGTGTCGGCTTTGTGGCGCAGTGGGTAGAGCACCATGCACATTGCGTTCCGCCCGCAGGGTCGAGGGATCGAAACCAGGCGTCGGATAGTATTTTCTTTTATATAGTGTAGGGGAGGGGTGCGGACAATGACGGTGCGGACTACGACGGGACAACGCGGGTGACATCGTGAGTTAGTGAAATGCTCTGCATTTAAAAACCCGCGTTCACCATAATCGTGGCAATAAATGCTCGGAACGAGACTCCAGCGTTTGCCGTAGTCGTGACAACACTCGCTAGAAACGAGAAAGACACGTCATAGCATACCGCCCTCCGAGATTATCACTTCCAAAAAAATGAAGGAAGCTCACACTTAGAGCAACAATGATGGAGTAAAGGTCATTGCGGCAGCAAAGAAAAAAGAAATAGGCAGCAATCGTGGACTTAAACAGTCGTGATGGTTGTGAAGGTTGCGTACACTTCGCTACCTTCAAGTCTTGGTTGTTAGCGCGAGCTTCCTTCATTTCTTTTTTTTTTTTTTGACTACATGAAACCCGAGTACCCTCGGCGCACGTCAAAGATCCCCAGGTTGTCAAACCATCAAAATTAATTCGTATCCCTTCACCGCGGCACGCTTCATAGCCGGGGTACAGCTTTGCGGCGTCAAAACCCAAAATTCGAAATCTGGGTACCATTGCAAAAAAGCACAAAAAGAAATTCTAGTCGTAATTCCATATCCTTTAAAGTCTTTTAAATGCAATTCTAAAAGGTGTGTTTCCACGACTGCGACAAAAGCGCTACGAAACCACTTTCTGCCGCGTCGACGTAATATAAATGTCCCGATTCGCTGGACAGGTGCAGCGAAGCCACTGCGCCAGCGAGCTTGGATGTGCTCCTTCGCAGCTAAGCCACCTCACCTGTCTCTCGCAGCGATGTTCCCGCGGCTATCGCTGACTTTATACGTAACCTTAAAGTAGAAAAATTAAAGCAGTTCCAATCAACGTAGAAGCTGTCGAAAGCGGAGCACTGATTCGCCAAAGGGGCTGTGGCGCCCTCTTTCGACTAGTTTGAGTATCAGCCTGGCGTTGATACCTAAATTAGTCAATACAGGGCGCCGCAGCCCCTAAAAGCGACCATAAAAGGACACTGGGGCGGTATTCTCGAGTTTTGTCCCTTTTGCGTCCCTTTCGAACATGTCCCTTTTGGCGAGCCCTGATTGGCTAAAAGCAAACAACCGGAAGTGACGTAACGCAAGCGCGGCAAACCTACTTCCAACCTTCCTCCGTGCTGCCAACGTCCACTTCTTAACCGGAAGTACGTCACGATGGAAGGGACGCAAAAGGGACGTTTTCAAAAGGGACAGTTACGAGAATAGAGTTTTTATAATTTCGGGTAATTCATGCGTTAATTCATGATGTTTTTTTCCCGTATTTTATATTATTGTGTATACGCATTTGCGACCTTGCAACGGCGCAGAGCAAAGATAACCCCCAAACACTTTGCATATGAGTACCGTGTGCCTTTTTGGTGCAATGGGATGGACATCTGCTTCGTGACGTGAGGTACCCAGGCTCGATCTCGACCAGCGGAAGCGGTGACCTTTTCGAAGCCTCCGTTTGGATGCGTGACGCCGCGTTACTGCGGTTGCTAGATGCCGCGACCCAGGATTAGCTACGGCGATAAGCCGGGCCCCTAAAGTGCTCCGCACTTAAACGAGTCTGCATTTTCCCGATACTGACCCGTTCTCCATCACTATGCCGCGCTGATTACGACGTTGTGCATTGTCCCAACCGACTGTCGTAAACCTGTTTGTTCTTCGATCCGTGGCGACGTGCAGCCATGCTACGTCGAGCGCCGTGTGTATACCGTTATGTAAATAACCCCAGAATGTGGCGTCATAACATGTACTGATGTCACTTGCAGTAGTGACGTCACTGATAAGGACGTCACTTTTTGGTCAGGCAAGGCTGTCACGTCAGCCCACCCGGCCGTAACGGATGGTTCACGACCGCGTGATCGTGCAATGACCTTGCTCCCGTGTCTTCTACGCCCGCTTTAAAAGTTAGCCTCAGGAGGTCGACCTGATGGGGGCATATAAACGCTTACCTCAGCTTAAAGAAAACAAAGTAATTTGGCGAAGTGCAGAGAAATTGTGCTGCATACTTCAAACCTTCGCCAAGCCCAATATTATTCCATTACCCTTTTGCCAACACTTTTTTTTTGTCACTTCAAAAAATTTACCCTTCCTTCCTGAAGAAGGTTGAAAGCAGCGCTAAAGCTAAATCCCAACTTTCGCTGAAAGAACGTCCAAAGGATCGTCAAGCCTTCGAAGAACCAAATCGCAGACAAATAACGAAACCATGCGACAATTTTTTTTGCCCGCTAAGTAAACGCATCTACGAGCGATCTAAATGTGCGCCGATACGAAATTTACGAGATAAAGGTATACTTATCGTCCCACCTCTTGTCAGCCTTCAAAATTATACTGCCGTTTCAAGGCCGTCGGCCGATAGGAAGCCGGCGGAAGCTGATAAAGTAACTAACGACGTTTCACGCGAAAAGTTCGGAGCCCTTCACTGCGTTAACAGTCCTCTGTTCTCTGCGTTGAGCTCTTTGAAAACCCGAATTAGAATTCAGTACGCACACCTGAACAGTACAATCCTAATATTACAATTGCTGTATTCAAACGTTAACGTATTGGGTATCCCAATTCTTGTATAATTTTCTGCAGGTAGATTGGCGCCTCTGTCAGGCATGCTGGTGCTAATGAAAGTTACTATACTCGGTTACAACTCAATAACGGCACCACCTCATGTAGTGTATCACTCCGCTAAAGCGCCGGACCCGTGACGTCAGTGCGCGCGCGTTTTGAAAGGGGTTTGCTATGAATGCGTGATATCGTCTGCCTTGTCTCACGCAGTTTGTTTGTCGTCACTGGAGTCGTTTATAAGTATATTAAGTCCAAAAAATCACGGGAACGGCTCACGCCATGTTCAAAATATTCCCAGTAACGCCCTACTTGCGCCGCGCGGAGAAAATTCCGGCTACGGTGATAAGGCACAGCGGCAACTTCCGGTGCCGTTCTTAAGTTGTCACTGAGTATATTCTCTGGTCTATGTTCGCTGTTCTATATCACAGCCCATAATGACGGACGCCCACACTGGACTCCCACTTCCATGATTCGTTTTTTTTTTACAAGCATAAAATGCTACACCTAATACAGCGGGGCTGAGTCATTGACGCACACGCTAGATCAGACAGCCGCAATCCCCTGCTTGAAATCCCGACAAGAGCGACGACGCATATGGCCAACCTGCGTTCGCAGCTCCCAAAATCTTGATTTCGTGTAGTCATTTGAGCGACAGTGGTGCAAAGAGACCCGTTTTAAGGCGAAGCGTTAGTGTTCTCACAGATGGCGTCTGTAACGCGAAAACGCCCCGCCGGAAAGCCAACTTTCCCTGACGACGATGATGAATGATCGCGGGTTAAGTAAAAGAAAAAAATTGGCCGCGTATCTGCTCCCTTCGTTGCAAATGTCGACAAAAGATCATAGTCTTTATCGACTTTTGCCAAGTAAATGCATCTCTTCTCTTCCCCGCTCACCTCTCATGTTGTTCCTCTTGCGTCGCGCTCCTCCCAAGGTAAAGACGCCAAAGGTTTGCTTAAATGATTTTAAATTTCCCGCGTTCCACTGCTCCAAACCGGGTGTCTCGATGCCAACCGCTGCCGTACGGTGGAGACGCGCGTGAATCGAGGCGCCCTACTTCAACGTTGATAGAACCACGTTGCCCTACTCCACGTGCGTTCCAAACAGAACATGGAACCTATCTAGTGGGACCTTGCGTAACTGTTGCCGGTTGATTTCTTAAAATGGCGCCAGAAGCTATAGTGGCGCGGGCGACAGCAGGCGACGGAGGGGTGAATTTTTTTTTTTTCTGCAGTTGATGAAGTATTTAATTTCGCAAAAATCAAGCATGTATGATTTTTTTATAAAGGAACACTGCAAATATCACTTCTGCATTAATTTGTCGCCTTATATTTGCGCAATGTCTTGTTCTTCAACAATGTTGACAAGTATGAACATTACACCGGACTTAGACGGGTAGATTTAGCTGTGACTATATGAGACTATTGCGCAGGCCTTGTTCTACTTTGGCCGGGTGGCTAAATCGAGTCACAGACAAGACAGACAGACAGACAGACAGACAGACAGACCAAAATTTCTGGGTTTAAGTAGCCCAAGAAAGACTATCATCTTTGACAAAAAAAGAAACGCTTCAGTGGCCTGAACCGAACGTGGGTACCTCGCGTTATGAAGCCGGCGGCTATCCGATTGCTCCATTGCTCCATTTCGATTTTTTTTGAAAAATTATTCCATTTCAACATGGTCAAAACCCAGTCCAAACTCAGACGACAACCAAAGAATCCGTCACAAGAAAGCTTCCCGTTCAACCATCGTCGTCGTTAGACGGAGGGGTGCATGACTTTTCTTTTTACTGTATTTGTGGGTGTTCGTGCGCATATGCGCACGTGAGCCTGAAAGAAAAGCAGCGTCTTAAGGTAAAGATTGAAGTCGAAACAAATGTCCAATCGTAAATTATCCCCCCCACCCCCCAGGCATAAATCATAGGCGTTTTTTTTCTTTACTTGGGGTGGGGGGGAGGTGAGGGGGGGGGGGGAGTAGAAGTTAGGCAGCGCAGGCGTTTATCGCGGGCGATAAGTGGACGGACAACTTACCGAAACACGAAGAAATCCCTTTCCTCCACTCATACTTACTCCTCCCGTGTTTCAGCTCCTCCGCGAAATACTCCACCGAATTACCAAGCATCAATATCGCCTGACGCCGCGTTATTACCGATAACGGAGGCAAGAAAAATAAAATACAACACTAAAAATAGCGGCGTCAGGAGCGCGCCCAACCTTGAGCTTGCTCGCGAAGCGTGTGTGACCTTGACAATGAGACTAACAGCGGGGCCGAAGGGCGTCGAGGAGGAAATGAAGGCTAACGTAAGTAGCGTACGTATCTGCGCGCTCCAGCGCTCGTGTCCGAAGCCGCCCCTCCTCCACCCGCCCTCGCCACAGCGTCGGCCACTCCTGCCCAGAACCAATAAAGCGCAAGGTCGTGGCGAGTCCACTTAAGCGGTCGCTATCGAAGGCTGACGTACCGGAGTCACACGGCGATTGCGAGTTGCTCCGTTATACATGCTGGCGCGCCGCCTTCGCTTATCTCGAAGAGATATTTCGTCAATACGCATCTTGTACAGCGGTCGATTTGGAGTGGCGCAATTCCGCGCAGATAACCCTCTCTGCCAGCTAAATGTCAGTTGAATGTCATTCGAGGTGGGATGGATACGCATGATAACATTTTCTTTGGAAATGAGATAAAAAGGCGGTTGCCCGAATATTTCTCCTTTAAAATCATCTACGATATGGGATTTGTTAGGTGCCTTGAGTCATAACTTTCCTTACGGCTGTCATTTAGTTCGAATTATTTAAACTGCACCGTGTGAGAAGGGTATGGGAACTTTGCAATCAATCACTAGGACTGCGGGTTGGGCGAGATTATTGTGAAGTTGGTACTTGACGATCAGCCCACAAAAGACGAAACTCAGAACCGAGAAAAAGAAGTAACCGACAGGACAGCGATCGTATGTCGGTTCCTTACTTTCTGAGTCTCGTCTTTGGTGCGCTGATCGTTAATGATGAATTTACAATAAGCTCGCCCACGAAGCGAAGTAAAAACGCTGAACGAAAAGAGAGTAGCGGGCGGAACCAACAAGTGGGGCTCCCGAAGTCAAAACTCTTTACGAAATCCAAGTATAGTCGGCATTCCGTTGCTGAGTCCAAAGTCCCGAGTTCGAATCCGAGCTGCGGTACTATTGCAAGCGGTCGCTGGCGAAACGAGTAACGCAGGCGAGGAAAGCGTTTTTCGCCGTAACGGACCCCAAAGAACCCATATTATAATGCAGTATGCTCCCCAAGGCGTATAAGCGATTGTTTGACGTGTTAGCAGCTTCAATGTGATCTTTTGAAGTTCTGTTTCTAAGCATCTTCCGCACATACGAACACCTATCTATGTGAGCGTGGTGACGGTGGTGATGGTTCAAATATTTCGGATTTCGGGGTGCTCAGCTACGGCGCTCTCTCTATATAAAGCCGGTAGGTGACGCTATTATATATATATATATATATATATATATATATATATATATATATATATATATATATATATATATATATATATATATATATATATATATATATATATATATATATATATATATATATATATAATTCTCGCCATATTTCGCCACATAAAATGTTCACATGTGGTGACCTTGGCGGTGGTTAGCACGTGGTGTAAACAATTACGAGCAATCGCTCTTCAATGCATTGAATAGCGACCCATCGTTGAAAACATATTGATTGATTGTAGGGTTTAACGCGCCGACGCAACGCACGCAACGCAGGCGATGAAGCGCGCCGTAGTGGAGGGCTCCGGATTAATTTTTACCACCTGGGGATCTTTCACGTGTGCCGAAATCTCGTACACACGGGCGTTTTTGCTTTTCGCCTCCATCAGAAAAGCGGCCGCGGCGGTCGGGAATCGAAACCGCGACATTGAGCTCAGCAGCGCAATGCCTTAGCCACTGAGCCACCGCGGCGGGTACCGTTGAAAACAGAAAAATTCATAATTAAACTTTGTTTAGGCATAGAAAACCACGTGGCGCCTCTGAACGACGCCTCGAGCTGTGCCGTCGCACTCCACAGGGCGCGTACGGCGCGTCATACGATATCAAATGACGCGTACATCGATTTCGTAAACACGTTCAAGGTGCGACTTGGCACGCGTCCCCGTCTACACCCTAGCATTTCTTCAGGCACTTTAAAACGTCCCCCGCGAATTTTCTCAATTATTTCAACAGGTACAGCGGAAGCCATTCTTTAATCAGCGCCCGACTACGTGCAAAGAAAAATGTAATCCTTTGCTTTGCGAAAAGAAGTTGAAACAGCGTACCCGATGCCCAGGGAAGAGACAGCAGCCGTTGTATTATTCATGCGCCGATATAGGTTGTTACAACTCCTGGATTGCAGAAAACCCGAGACGAAATGCGGTGGGTCGACGTGAAGGGAGAAAGGACTCGCCTGCTGCGCCGTATTTCGGGGAACGAAAACGAAAGAAAAAATAGAAGTGCAATCACGCCGGTGAAACAGGCCGACTAGCCGATAACAGGAAGCGACGCGGATATGCCGGCATGCGCAAAATAATCTCTGACCTTGGGCGGTACGTTGTACACGGCAGACGAGAGTGATTTTACCGCCTCTCTGCGCATTCACCCGATTCCTCTAGTGTTGAGTACAGCGAGAGGAGAGTACATCGATGACATTCCTGCGTCGAATAGTAATACTCTAGATTTAAATCACGCATCAAGCCGTACGTGAAGTGCAACCGAGTGCAATGGAATTTTATGCGGTTCATTTCTCGTTTAAATGATGCCGTGTTCGCAAAACGGGAGTGTATAGGATCCGGCCACCAGTTTTGCATTTTATTTTTGTTAATCTCGTGACGGTAACGGATTATGAGACCATTGCGATTTCGCGGGTATGCAGTAGTTCAGCTTATTTTATGAAAGCGAAGCTGTAGTGTCCACACTGATGCCGTGTCCGGCTCCGGACACGGCAGCGCCCGCGGTTGGTGCAGTCGATTTGAGAGCAGAGAAATGCACCCACGCTCTCCGTACAGTTGGTTAAACAGCGAAGCCGCAACTAGCTGAGGCCGGTGTTTACGCTCGCGTTTCTTGTTACTAAACCAAAGCTTTAGTTATAACGATTGCGATTTTGCTAGTACACAGTTCAACTTTCTTTTTTATTTAAGCGAAGCTTTATACGCCGTGCAGGAAAGCCAACTTTCTCTGACGATGATGATGAATGATCGTGGCTGAAGTGAAAGAAAAAAAACGCTTGCGGTGGCCAGAATCGAACCTGGCTGGGTCTCTCGTGTGATGAAGCCGGCGTCTAGCCCATTGCTCTAATTAGACAGGGTCAACGCGGTCTGGAAAACTCAGACGACAACCGAAGAATCCGTCACGAGAAGAATGGCGTTGCGTGCCGTTAAAGCTGTTAGTCACAAGACGTTAGGCCTAACTTCCCATTTTGAGGTTTAGGACGTCAGGCCCAACGTGACATTTAGGGGTTGAACACCTCAAACCGGCACCCACTCAATAAATTGCTCACTCGACGCTTGGCCGCATTAAACAATTCGCACCGAACACCCCAAACCCAAACATTAGGCCTACGGAGTGCATACCTCCAGAGTAACACATACTCGCAGTGTGGAATCGGTCAACCAAAGAATTCACCACGAGAAGGCTTCGCGTTCAATCGTCGTCGTTAGACGGAGGGGTGCGTGATTTCTTGCTGCTCTTTTGTTCTTTTGTAGTTATTCATGTTAGGATGCTGGATTGGATGTACGTTTGCGATTTCTTGACTTCATTTTCAGTTTTTCGTTTATTTTTACATCGTGAGGGCGCTAACTTATGTACACCTCGGAGAATGACTTGTTTCAAGTTTTATGCTATATCAATTATTTTTTTTAGTTCCCTCTGGGGGGAAATGGTTGCGAGATTCTAAATATTAATCGGCAAATAACCATATTTGGCTATTAATTCCGCAGCTGGGCTATTTTTTATTGTTTCGTTTTGTTATTATTATTGCTTTTGTTTTGTTTGTTCTTCCTAAGAGAGGTGTTCATTTACTCTATTGTAACCACTAAATGTATCAATTTCGCCAATGACGCATATTTTCACTGACAGAAGTCCCTTGCTCGCCTTGAGGCACCCGGCAAACAATGCTTACACAGGCAAAAAACATCCCGACAACAACAACAAAAACCCGAAGTACACAGAACTCACTTAACTTCCTTGTGTTTTCGCCTGTCCATTTTTTAAATTGTTTTTACCTTGTTTGAACAGAAGGAGTCTGTACCAAGTGTTCCCCCTTACGTTTCTTCCGAGGTGAACGATTTCTTTCGTATCGGGGCGAGGAGTGTCTGGCTAGAACTCCCTCTCCGACACATTTTCGTGCGGTCTGGCGATCGGATATGATATCTGGCCTCGGGGCCTTATAGCGCAAGCGAAAGAATCCGAGTCGGGATTTAGCGGACAATGTTCGCATTATCCGAGAGGACGAGAGACGTCATTCGATAGCTACGGAGCAGTTGCAACACGCGACCTTGCATCAGCCCGAGACATCCCCGTCTCAGGTGTTTGCGACGACAAATGCGAACTCACAGCCGTAGAACCATTTCGATCGCGCCATGAGCTACGCAGTAAAACAGTACTTCACTAACGAAAAAAGCTGCAGGATTTGGAAATATTCCGCAAAGTCGCACGGATCCAAATAACAGTAACTTAGATTGCGCAGCAGTTGCTGCTATAGCCTATAGCTACCCGACTATTCTTTATTCAACTACTAAGTCCCGCAAGGTTAGGGTACTGAAGCAATTGCAACACACAGTAATAACCTGCGTTTATTAATGCAGCACAACTTATACATTGCTGCCCGGAAAGTTTGAAAACGAGATGTATGACTTCGGCACGAAGTCGTACAGCTAAACAGTGTATTTTGATTTAATACAAACAAACAAACAAACAAACAAACAAACAAACAAACAAACAAACATTATTTACCCCACCTAAGAAGCAAAATAATGACCCCGATAGCACTGCTACTTCGGTCACAGCGACGACATAAAAACTAAAAACCGAAATGCCACCTGAAAGGATACTCCTGGAAAACAATTTTGTCGTGAGATAACTTCCCATTGCAAGACTTCTAAGGTTCGAACATTTGACGTTT
This sequence comes from Haemaphysalis longicornis, assembly GCF_048455015.1. Lineage (NCBI taxonomy): Eukaryota > Metazoa > Arthropoda > Arachnida > Ixodida > Ixodidae > Haemaphysalis > Haemaphysalis longicornis. The sequence goes on along the minus strand of NW_027526422.1, from coordinate 68,567,695 downwards.
ACCACATCAACACCACGTCGAAGTAAAGATCAGTACGATATTTTGCCTGTACAGTAAACCCTTCTTACATAAAAGTCCTCAGTACAAGAAACTGGCTTTACTACAGGCGACAATTCGTTAAAAGCGCGGATGATTTGCTCTGTACGCACTTTAGTGGTGAACCTATGTCTTTGAATGAAGCAACATTCAGAATAAAAGGACTTCGTCTGAGTAAAAACAAAACAAACAAAAAAATAACGTGAGTGCCCATCGATAGTTCCGTGGTTCAGATTGTTCTGCGCAGAGTTGGAGCAGACCGCCAGTATTACTGTTCTCAATATAAACAGCTACGCACTTCAACTGGAAGACCTACTGGGTACGTTTAATCGAAGCCTTAGAAGCCATTTTTTAAGCGAAGCTTTGTATGGATAGGCGGAAGGAAAATCCGGCGGTCCAGTCTACGAAAGAAACTCCTCCGGCACAGCCGCATGCGCATGCGCCAAAAAATAAAACAAGCTGGAGAGGGGTTAGAAGAAAGGGGAGAGGGATTGGCTGTGTTTATAGATGCCGTAGCTACGCTCTCGCATCTACAGATACTGGCAAGTGGGAATGAAACATCAGAGGGAGCGAAAAAAAAAAAAAAATCCCGGGCCATCTCATCTAACGTGAAACCTGGTAAGGGTGAAGCATGCAGTGCATAAGTCTACTCTTGGCGCCTTTGGGTTTTCGCCAACGGAGTTGAAACCGTTGGGGGGTGCAGGTATACAGCTCTGCTGTAAAAGTCGCTTGTCTTTCAAGCACGAATCTCTCTAGCGCGAGGCGTAACCGAGTGTACCAGTGTTTTTTTTTAGTATGCGTTACGTTCTAGCGCGAGGCTTAAATGAGTTTTCCGGTGTTTTAGTACCGTGACTGCATGAGACGAACGACAATTACGACTACGACGACAGGAGACACCGACAGCCCCAGCTCCTAAGGGGCTTCGGCCGTAAAACACAAGTAAACACCGGCGGCGCGTTGCAGCTTCGCTAGTTAACTATGCATACGAGGTGCATGGGCGCATTTTTTTTTTTTTCATCTCATTCTCGCAAGGCGTCCAGCCTAAGCGAGTTTGGAATAACTAGAGCCACACTTACGCAGGGCCCCGGGCTGCGCCGGCGTCGTTGGGAAGTCGAAGCCAGATAGTGCGCGCGTTTTTAATAGCAACCTTGGCAGGGTTCAAGGATTGCGCAACAAAAAAGCCGGAGAAAGCGAAAAGTGTCCACCGCGTGCGCTCGTGACGCGGAGAGAATAGCAGGAAAACGCGGGGCAGCGGTGGTCGCGAGGAAAAGTCAAGGTTGAGACGCACGCTTTCTCGGAGCACAGCTGCTGCTGGTCATTTTCGGTCGTTTTGTTCCTTTTCCCTTTCCCAGCACCCCTTCCTTCGGCGTCAATTTCTTCAGTACTTCTTCAAGGACGCCCGGCGGACCGATTTTAGACCCCCGAGTATTTCGTGTTCTCCGATTCGCAGGATTGATTTAGGACTTGCATTTTTAGAAGTGGTGCAAAGAAATTGCAGAAATTCGCAAGTTGGAACTGTCAGATAAATACTTAATTTAAGCCGTTCTGCCATACACAGAATTGTTTTTATTGTCGGCTTCACTGTCATGCACAGAAGAGTTGCTGAGAAGACATTTTTAGGAGCTATATACAGAGTCTCATTAAAATGTGGTTGCCCAAGTTTTTTTTTTCTTTTTTTCCCTATAATACCTCCGTAAGGCCGCCCCTTGTCTTATTTGGAGTGTTATGCACCAAGCTGGTTTAAATTCGGCTTCACAACCATTCAATATGCATTGCTTCAAAGACAGCTTTTTAGGGGCAACGTAATGTGTGCGAAAATATGAAGGGCCTAGCGTGTTTTCTTAAATACCGCCAAATACCGCATGAATGGTTATGTAGTGCCATTCATCGGGTCCATCTAAAGTCGGCGTCACTGCTTTAACAATTGCAGTTCTGGAAACACATTCTCTCAAATGCAGTATAAGAGGTCATATATAAAAATTTGAAGGCCCTAAAATTTGCCCATAAAACCGTATGTAGCCGTATGTAAAACAACCGCACACCTAGTACACTTAAAGTTGGCTTCACTACTAGATAAAAATGCATTGCTGAGAACACGTTTCTTCGGGAGAATTATAAGCGGTCTTATAAGCGGAAGATTTTTCCATCTTGACATTTTTTCGCTTCTTTCTTTCCGAGAGGGTGACCGCACAAACGGATCGGTAGCGTAAAATCGCAGACACTGACAAAGTCAAAATGGAATGTTTGACGTTTCGCAACCCATACGGGTTCCTTGCTCACAATGAAGCGGTCAAGAGGATGTGGTCAATTTATACCTAAGATATGGCGCAATGATTTCGACTAGATCACAAACAAGTTTCCATCGGTCCGGTCGACAGTATGTGGTGTGGCTCGAGGTGTGACTCGAGTGACTCGAGGTGTGACTCGAGTATGTGGTGTGACTCGAGGAAAAGTCGAGAGTCCAAATTCCTTTCTTTTGCTATGACAGCAGAGTCGTCCCAACTTTTACGCTTGCAACTATGACCCGTGACCAGACGCAGTTTCGTCGAACACTTGACTGCAAACGGATCGATTTCAAGGATTACGGTACACCTTCCCAAGCTGTACAAACGGCGTCACGGGAACTGCGCTAAGAAGCGCCGGGCACGCACGCAGCTGCAGTAGACTCCCGCTGCCGCTTCCGGAATCGCTCGTATTCTCACACCTGTTTCCGCAACGTTCGAACCACTCACGCTGCAGAGCCCTGCTCATTTTGCGTTTTTATTTTCGGCAGTGTCTATTCTGCCAGCGCCGGCATAATTATTTTTCCCGAAATTCTACCGGCAGTCACCGCCTATTGGCTGCCGGAAGTCACGTGACATGTGCCGTAAAATAAGGAAGTCCGTATTTTGCCAGCTTCGGCTGAATATTATTTTAAAATTTCGCCGGAAGGAAATTCCGACAGTAGTACCTAAACTAGCGCAACCAAACTATCCTTACCTAATTTAATCTAATGCACTATCATGACCTAAACTAACCCAACCCAACGTAACCGAACCTAGCTAGACTCAACTACATCCAATGCATAGTAACTCCAACTCTAAGCCACAGAATTCCTTTGAAACCGTAGTCTTCGGTTTCAAAACGGGTACGGTAGCCGACTGCCACGGCGCCAGCCGGAAGGGCGGGTTCTCGCGCAGTATACCTCCCGTAAGTGCTCCAGGTTAACCAATCATAGGCTACTACAGCTAGAATGTCGGAAAAAATTATTCTGTCGGCGCCGATAGAATAGACACTACATTTATTTATTTATTTATTTATTTATTTATTTATTTATTTATTTATTTATTTATTTATTTATTTATTTATTTATTTATTTATTTATTTGTTTATTTGTTTATTTGTTTATTTGTTTGTTTGTTTGTTTGTTTGTTTATTTGTTTGTTTATTTGTTTGTTTGTTTGTTTGTTTGTTTGTTTGTTTGTTTGTTTGTTTGTTTGTTTGTTTGTTTGTTTGTTTGTTTGTTTGTTTGTTTGTTTGTTTGTTTGTTTGTTTGTTTGTTTGTTTGTTTGTTTGTTTGTTTGTTTGTTTGTTTGTTTGTTTGTTTGTTTGTTTGTTTGTTTGTTTGTTTGTTTGTTTGTTTGTTTGTTTGTTTGTTTGTTTGTTTGTTTGTTTGTTTGTTTGTTTGTTTGTTTGTTTGTTTGTTTGTTTGTTTGTTTGTTTGTTTATTTATTTATTTATTTATTTATTTATTTATTTATTTATTTATTTATTTATTTTGAGGGGGAATGCAGAGGGCCGAGGCTGAACAGCACGTACGTCAGCCTCGCACTCCGCGGCTTCGAGCGATGGCCGCCTGTGGAGAGACGAAGACGGCCTCGCTGCCTAATACAAACGAAGGACGCGGCGGTCGGCGACCCGTCCTTCGCTATCGCCAAGGGCTGCGGCAGCTTCGCCTCTCGGCCGGAGAGATAAGCATGACCCAAAAAACACGGCAACCAAGGCTGCTTACGCGTCTGGCTCAGACTCGGTGATACCGTTGTTTATTGGCGTTTGTTTACACTAAGTACAACGGGCGTTTCCACGGGGAGGCTTGGCTAGCCAAAGCGCCATAAGGGAGGCGTAAATAGTGAAGGGCTGTGGACGAGAACGCCGGTTTTTGCTCGCTCTGCTCCGTCATAAACACCGTCAGTGAGGAGTCGGTTACGGTGCATACCAGATAATCGGCGCACACTGCACTACGATAGCTTACGGAACACCCGTTCGCGCCGTACGGTCCAAACTCTCGGACCATTAAATGTGCCTCGAAGACGAAACACAACACGGTCAAATTTAAAAGGACTAGCCGCTGATAACTCATTCAGCTTTATTACAGCCACGATATCTGCTTTGGCAACCGAAAAAACTTCAAGAAATATTTAAAACGTTCAAATTTCGCGCTGCGGTGACGCAATATGAGCAGCAGTGACGCAATACAGGTCAGCTCTAAAGACACAGTTATAACTTATCAGCCTGTTAAGTGCACATTAGCATTCAAGTGATACGTTTAAAAACGGAACTACAGGCCCCAATACAATGTCATGTTTATTCGCGATGACTTTGGTAGGCGCCAGCCAATCGTATTCACACGATTCTGTGACGTCATAGAGACTTCAACAGGAACTGACAGGAGCGGCGCCAGTGCTTAGTTTTTTTGAATACCCAGATTATTTGTTTTAAGTTTGGGATAAAACTGGTTTCGTTGTTGTCGGGACAAAGCAGCTCTTCAATGAACCAAACTTGTACCTAATCTGCTTGGCTCCATTAAGGCGCCACGCTCTTCTTCCGTAACCACTGTTCCATTACAGGGCACTTTAAACAGTCCTAAACACTTTGTAATCCCTTAATCAGGTTGAAATGTTTCGCATGCGCGACACTTCCCCAACTTACAATTCAATTTACGCCTGTTTTCCTTGATTGCTTTTTTTAGAGTGGTTGAAATAACTGAGGTAAGCAGTACTGTGGTGACATTTGCCGTCTGAATGTCAGTCTTTTTTTAGTACCTCTAAAATCTCGACAACCGACTTTCTGTCGTGTGTGACCGTCCATGCACCCGTGCGATGTTTGAACCGTCCTGAGACCCTGTCAAAGCATCCAATCGGTTTTTTTTTTTTTTTACGCAAGAAGTTACAGACAACAATTGGGGCCCATAAACGCACACTTAGTTTTATTCTCCCTCCTCCGGAGTTTTCTTAACGTGAAAAACAAACAAAAAATTAAATATGCTTCGACGCTACACGGCCGTCTACAACTCCAGTGTCCTGAACAATATCCCGAAGGAAGTGACAGCGGGTGCCGCCGGATGACGACAGAGGACAATACAAGGAGTCTATTAATTTACAAGGAACCCCCTTCCCCCATACTGAAATAGGTTCCCGCGAAAGAAAACTTGACATCCGCCTGAAATGCGACAGCACGGCGACAAAGAACCTACACGGCTTCCTTGGTGACCAATTTTCTCTCTGCATAAATTTACTGCACTTTGGAGCGCAATACCTAAATTAGTCGACTAACGCCTGTCTCTCTCATTTACAGTCGCTGCTTACTCGCGCTTGAACAACAAATACGTAAACTCGGTAGAGTGTAGCTTCATTGGGGGTGACTGCATTAGACCGGTGGTTGGTTGTTCAAGGTTCGAGCTCTGTTCCGGGGCAGATCTTTTAAGTAAGTTTTGCGAGAAATATTTCTGTTCACCGCCAGCGTACCGTATAAAACCGTACGCAAAATCGCTAAGCAGGCAATGAAGTGTCTGAGAACGCTTCCCAACATTTCAAAATACCCTTCTCGCTTACATCTCAATGTTCCGGCATGTGGCTCTAAAAGGTGCGCAATGTTAACAGAAAAAAAGTCTAATAAAGAATAGGTAGTGTCTATTATCACGGCAGCCGTGAGAATTACCGTCAGAAATTTCTCACGGCAGTCGCCCCTCATTGGCCAGAAACGCTAGCCAGAGACTCTGTAGGATAAATATTCCCTAAAAAGCCGTTCCTGCAGCTGGCCCTGTAGAGCTCTGGTGTAGTATTGGTTTTTAAACGAGAAGGCTCAGGTTCGAGTGTGACATTCCATTTTTTTTAGCTTTCAGAATTTTTCGGTCACCGTGATTTTGTTAACGCTTTTTTTACTCTGGCTTTTCCTATACCAAGAGATCGACGCACAGGACTTATAGAATGGGTTGAATTACATTTAATATATGTTGTGTTCTGTGTCGTTGGGCTGGGTTAAAATAGGTTTCTTGCAGTTTGGCTGGATTAGGGTAGGTTATGACGCATTCTGTTCGGTTACGTTAGGTTCGGTGAGGTTATGTGACGTTAGGTTACACGTTGGGACGTATTATTCAGCAAATTTTCGGCAAGCCATCGTTTATGAAAACTGTCGTGGAAATTTCCCGGAGGTAATTCTCACGGCTGCCGTGCCATTAGACGCAGCCTAAAAAATATGCAGCTCCGCCAGGAGCAGTCTAGCGGACTACGAAGTAATAAACAATAACATTTTGCGCTCGCCTCCTTTACAAACAAATACACCCCCTACCACGCTCATGCAAAAAAAAAAAAAAATCAGAGAAAAGTTTCCTCTTCCGAAGCGGCGATGCATCCTTAGCTTGCCGATTGGGCTCACGATTTAGTAGACACCACTATATGAGTGTGTGAATGCCAGTGAGCATCAGCGTTAGATAATGCGTACTGAGACTCTATTAAACAGACGTGAACGCCGAAAATTACATTGCGGACGCGTGTGCTCTTATTATTTGGCTTTTTTTCCCCCGCGAAGCTGATCAATAACCGCAACCATCCACAGCACTTCTTTTGTTATTTTGGCAACTAGACGAATAAAGGCGCGGGCGCAGAGATATTGAGCGTGGTTCTCAAAGTACACAGCACAAAATTGCCTACAATACCCCGCAGCCGGCCGCTTTCTGAGATGGTTTCTGGAATAAATAACGAAAGATTGCGAACAGCCCGGCGGATCGATCAGGCAGAAACTCGCTGCCCTAGACCATTTCGTTACTGCGCATATACTCGTCGTCTCGCGGCGAACTACACAGAACGCCGCAAGGTGCCGAATATCAAAGAGACGACACGCACTCAATTCGTTCGCTGAAAAGAACTCTGAGCCATATGGAAGCGTTTGTGAATACGCGTGTGCGCAAAGGGGGATTCTTACTCTTGGAGTAAGGAATAGGTTCATTTGAACAGCATTTTTCCTCGAACCTCGCCAGCAGCGCAAGAAGGGATAACATGACAAGAAGAACACAAAACGGTTGCCGGGGAACTGGGATATATATTTGGCCAGACTGTTTACCACTAGCTAACTTCTTTCTTTTATAGTTTCTTTAGGCCGCTAGTTTTATACCAAGCAACCTATACCACGGCTGCCGCATCGAAGTATGCTTTTATTTATAGGTTCATAGGCAGGTGAAAGCCCAAAATTGCAAAATAAATAAACAGAAGATCCATTTGAGGGTCTCTAAGAATTGATTAATCTCCCTCACAAACTTGAAACTCGTCTCGTTGCGCACGCCTTGCACCGGAGTTTCTCGCACTCCGTTCGCACACGGTGCCAACCGTGCTTTGCCCTCTAACCGTCTCGGCGGTCCCGCTACTCGCTTTAGCAGCGGCACTGAATGCCGGTCACTTATTTTGTTGTCCACCATTATCGGCATTTCATCGTTGTCATTCCCATTCCCATTTTCTTTTGTCGTCTACGCATATATGCACTCACTACACACTCCATTTAAAGAAGCGTAAACGCGATGAAGGAGCGCGTCGGTTGGAAAAGGGGGCGAGCCGAGTTCCGACTTAACGTATCCCTAGCCGCTCGGTCGGCAGCGGTGCGAACGCAGCGCCACAGCTGCCAAAGCCGCCACCTGTTCGGCTGCCTTCACCCCTCTCCGCGCCTGCCCTGTCATTCTGTCAGCAGGTCGGCTACAGAATGCTCTGCAAAACGCTCCATGTTTTACTCACACGATAAAAGACCGACGAAACGTTAATAATATAATCCGGTATTGACATGATTACAAAAAACGAACTGCAGGTCATATGTATGAACCACAAATTGCGGTAGCCTAATGGCCAAGCCACTGCCTCAGTGAGCACGAAATCGAGTGTTTGGTTTTCGCAGCGCCACTCTGTTTTTCTGGTGGAGGCAATAAACAATACTTTTCGTGTGTCGAGCTTTCCACCTATGTTAGAGGTGCGAAGGTGGTCTATACGAGCATCACTAAAAGAAGCTCATCTAGTGACTCAAGTCTAAAATATTCTACCAGCCTTCATAACTGCGTGCCTCTATAAACGACGCGTAGAGATCACATTTACAGTGATATTGCTCAAAAAGTTGATAACGAAAGACAATTTCTTTTGTTTTACTGGGTGTATGCTCATGCAGCTAGCTGCTGGGTTTTCAGGAATAAGCAACGCCCTCACTCAGAGAGAGAGAGAGAGAGAGAGAGAGAGAGAGAGAGAGAGAGAGAGATGCTCCAGTACGTTTGGCAACAACCAGATAAAGCTTGCCACGAGCTCCCATTATTATCTCACACAAAGGACTGACTGCTTCACGAGGTACAATTGCGGCATCATCAATTATGCTCCGGAGGCAAACTTAGAAGGCTCTTCTCCTAGGAGTCGAGCTCAATGTTTAGAGTGAGCTAGAGACACTGTTACGAGGAGCCTATTTTTTGTCGCTTCATCGTTGCCATGGTTACATGACGTCACGGCCCGGCGAAGTCCGACAACACGAGCCGATTTCGGTGCACCCATCCGCTTTACTGGTGCGCTAATAACCTCATCTCAAGGTCAAAGAAACACCAACAAAAACACCAACAAGACGACTGCAAAGTCTTGGCCTCTATAAATAGGCGGCGCTGGCCAAACGCGGGGCGCCGGTTTTCTGCTCGCACCTCGAGCGGCAGGTATTGTGAGCCTGTCCTTTCGCAACGACCCTCATCGACATTTCAATTGTATCGAGCCAGAAATATAGCGATGTCCCTGTAAATGTTAGCGCGCCCACTGCTCACGCTTCTGACGCAAGCGTCGATTGCGACGTCACGGCCATTCTTGCGACTTGCGTAGGTAAATAACAGTAAAACGAGAAAGAAGATTTTTGCTGGGTGCGTTTGACGCAATGCCCAGGCCGCCTTTTGTAAATGTCAGTCGCGTCCTTCAAACTTCCCGGGTGATAAAGGGAAGAAGAAGAGCTCCTATACTAAAGATATGCTAGAAGCTAATTTTCTAAAAATAAGTATCTCGCCTGAATTGACTACTACCCACTAACCCCGGTTTCCATTCTACAAAGGGCGACCACCTTCTGCAAGGATTTTTTGAAAAGCGCGCCATTACTCGTTCGGTACCTTTTGTCATTGCTGACAGGAGAAAGAAAGCATAACGCTATTATGACCGCTCCTCTTCGCCGCTTTACAAAGGACGAAAAAGAAAAACGCTGCATCTAATCTAACGGCAACAGTGAGAATTACTTCAAGCAAATTCTTACAGCAGTTTCCAAAAAAGCTGGCTGGCCTCAAATTCGCCGAATAATATTACCTCCAACGTAACGTAACATAACACAACACAACACAACACAACACAACACAACACAACACAACACAACACAACACAACACAACACAACACAACACAACACAACACAACACAACACAACACCTCACATAACCTTACATAACCTCACCGAACCTGAAATAACGTAACCTAACCTACTCTACCCAAAGTATTCTACCCTACCGAAGGTACCATAACCTACCCAAATCCAGCCTAACTGCAATGAACCTAGCCTAACCCAGAGCAACGACACAGAGCACAAACTATATCAAACCTAATCCAGCCATTCTAGAGCCGTCGATAATTTGATATAGTAATAACCAGAACGAAAGAAAATATTCAAAGAAATCACGATGAGCGAAAACTCCGAAAATTACGAAACCGAGAAAAGGAAAAAAAAAAAAAAAACGCCCCTACTACCGTTTTCGAACCTACACCTTCTCGTTTAAAGGCAGATGCTATACCAAGCGCACAGCAACAGCTGCAGAAACATGCTTTCGGAGAACATTTGTCCGAGAGAATGTCCAGGTGGCGTGTTTAGTCAGTCGTAGGCGATTGTCGTAAGAAAGTTATGACTAATTATCGCGGTTACCGTGATAGTAGACACTGCAAAAAAAAAAAAAAAACAGAAACGGTGTTCAGTTAATGCTGGCCCACCTCTGGTAACTGATGGCCAGAAACTTTCCCCTTCCACGCGATATTCTTGCATTGCAGACAATGCCGCTAACGAAACAGGGGCTTCCAAACAATTGCTTCTGACATTCGGAGAAAAAAGGCAGGGAAAGAGCGCGTTTAAAACAACCAGAGTAATAACGACTGCGCATATACGCACAACACCGACATTATTCACGTGCCCTTTATGTATAACAGCATCTGGCGCAACCTGATTTCCATAGGCAGCAATTGTACGAGACCCTCGAGGCGTATTTCAGAGGCGTTATTTAAAAGAGCGCATTTTTATGGGTCGCAACTATCCTTTCACAACGCAGCTTTGAAATCCGAAATGAGCTGTTCCCGCAATTTAGCGTTTTGTCAGGTAACTTGGCCGCCGGGTTAGGATAACTTGGTACAGAGTTAGGATTACTCGGACATTATTAAAGCGAAGTGGGCAGCTTCCCGTCCCCCGGACTTGGGTCGCTGAAAGTAAAACGCGTTCGAGTGCTCTGTAATGCGACTAATGACGTCAGTAGTCCGCGTTTCCTTCTTACTTTTTCCTGTTTAAATGACCCTGTCTGCTTTCTGTCCATTAGTGTTCCGTCATGCTCCAACTTCGCTCCAGTTGGTACGGACTCGCTAAAACGTGGATATATCAAAGCAGCTTTGACAAAATACTGCAGCCGGCTTATAAAAGGACCATCGTTTAGAAACGGCTTTATGGATTCGTCCGAGTTATAGCACTAGGATATGCCGAAAAAAAAAAAAGAGGCCAGGACAAGCTTTGGTTCTTAGGTGAGAGATAAAAAAAAAACTGCGTTTACGTGTAATGTATTTTTCCCACGGTTCGTCGAAATTTAAAACAAAAATGACAGACTTGAATGTTGTTTGACGTTCGCTGCCTATGACTCGAAATAGTACGTCCAATTCTTTGAAAAAAAAAAAAAAAAACATCATTGAACTGAATATTCAGGTGACATCAGTCGAACGATTTCGTCTCTCTCGTCTCCAAGTTAGTTTAAGAATCAGAACAACCCAAGGCGGTGAATTACCGATCCACGTACAACAACTTCATTCGCCTTCACCATCTCCCCCAACCTCAAAAAAAAAAAAAATATCTACGAAGTGTAAGGCTGAAGCTTTACTCGATTTGAAAAGCGCGCCATCAGTCCTTTTCTCTCTCTCCCTTCAATAAAGATCGTCGCTCGCTCTCGGCGGGGTCACATAGGCTCGTTACGTAGGCACAGACGTGGATCCAACTCCGTGTCGCAATTCACCCTTCGTCGTCAAAGCTGAAGGTCGAATCGCGCGCAGTTGGTCGCGGCAAACAAAAACACGCGCTCGTTTTCCGCAACCTGCGTAGCTAGCGGCGCTCTCTACGTCGCTATACTAGTAGCATCGGACTACGCGCACCTCTACCGATTCGCGCAATTCGTCGTGCGCGTCCGCTAGCAGCGTTTTCCCCCACTTCTCACTGCCTTCCTGACAGACCCAGTATGCTTTATCACCGACCAATCCCACGCCAGCCTCGCAGGCGCCCGTTCTTCCGCGTACTCGGAATTAATGCTCAGCGCGAGAGCTCCCACCCTAATTGAATCATCTGCCCGGGACAGCACACCTGCCGAGTGTCGTGGCCTGCGGACGGCGGTAGATCATCAGTTTTCCTGGACGAATATTGCGCACTTTCAGCCTGTTCGCCTCCCGCCCCGTTGCGTAAAAACGGACGCCCACAAAAGGGGTTCAGTTAAGAAGTCGCTCTTGGTGCGAATTAGACCTCTCTTCCGCATACTTAACCGGTTTTCTAGGAGAACGGATCCCCTGCCGTTCGGGTCCACTTTAGGGGCGAAGCACCTGAGGGGCTCGGGCTGTCGGCGTCTCATGTCATCGTCGTAACCATAGGTCGGCTAAAACAGAAAGTACTCACTCAAACTCAATCACAATTTTTTTCATTCACGCTGTACTCAATCAAACTCAGACTCAAAAACTTCGTCTGTTCACAAAATCACTCGTACTCACTCATCAAATACTCATTTGTAATCGTACTCACTTGTACTCAAACTCATTTGTCCTCACGAGTTTTCGTACTCAATCTGTACTCATGAGTACTGAATCTGTACTCATGAGTACTCAATCTGTACTCATGAGTACTCAATGAGTACCACTGCTCATGAGTACTACTCATTTTTCACTCATGAGTACTACTCATTCTGCACTCATGAGTACTACTCATTCTGCAGTCATGAGTACTCAATCTGTACTCATGAGTACTCAATTTGTATTACTCACGAATAAACTTATCTGCACTGTTAGCTAGGTCGTAGCTCGAATGAAAGACTAAGTAGAAAAAATAAATTGTTTAATTGATTAGAAAAACCCAGGTTACATGTAAATCAGGACAGAGGAAGAAAACGTCTGACGCGGTGCACTGTCGTTGGGCGACTTACTGCGCGAAGGCAAGTACATATGAGAAAGCGAAATGGAACGTAAGCACTCGCGTTGCGCCTGGCGTCTCCTCTTGTTCTCAGGCCGGGTCGGGCTCAGGGGAGCTCGGGGGTTGTCGGTGCAGCCATGGCCGTAAACTGCATTTTTCTGCGTGTCTTCGGGTGGCAGCTTTTGTCGTCCGTTTTCTTGTTTGCACTACTGTACTCAGGAGTGCATATACTCAAGAGTGCAAGCACTCGCAAAAACAGTATTCATGAGTATTGTACTCATGAGTGCTGTGTACTCACGAATGCTGTGTACTCATGAGTACTGTGTACTCATGAGTACTGTGTACTCATGAGTACTCATACTCATTAGTACTCAAACTCATGAGTACTCATACTCATGAATACTGTACTCATGAGTACTCATACTCATGAGTAGTGTACTCATGAGTACTGTACTCATGAGTAGTGGACTTACCCCTGTACTCACTCGTCATCGTACTCACTGTTTTTTTCTGGGTGTGTGATCACTCATCATCGTACTCACTCGTGAGTTTGAGTACAAATGAGTACAAATGAGTGTACTCACGAGTGAGTGCGCCGACCTATGGTCGTAACCGCCGGCTTATGTAGCTACGGTAATAAAACACCGGTACACTCGTTTAGGCCTCGCGCTAAAACGTAATGCGTACCAAAACACCGGGACACTCGTTTACGCCTCGCGCTAGAGAGCTCCGTGCTTCAAAGACAAGAGACTTTTACAGCAAAGCTGTATACCTCTACCCCCAACGGTTTCATCTCCATTGGCGAAAACACCAAGACACTAAGAATACACTTATACGCTGCACGTTTCGCTTCCCCCCCCCCTCCCCAGATTTCACGTTAGTGTAGATGGGCCATGATTTTTTTTTGCCGCACTCTGGGAGAAGAAAACAGACCATGCTATCTACAAGACTGTGTGCGTCTATTTTATTCGCTTGGGCGAGCAGAAGTTTAAAATTTTGGTATTTTAACTAGCTCACTAGGAAAGCAAGACTCTATGTTTTGTTCCGCAGAGAATATGAAACATGAAAAAGATAAATATTACGCACTGAGCCCTTTAGCTATTAACCGACGTAGTTACTTCTGTAAGATCGGAGGGAATGCAAGCATTTTATCATTGCATCGCGAAAGTCCCAGCAGTGCTTCTGCGCTGAGAATGTACGCAAGATTCGACGCCCAGGCATTATATGGTCGTCGCAATCGCATCAGTCTGCTGAATGCCCGATCCATTTCCTCTCGACGAATCCATGCTTCGCTGTGCATCGGACGGAGCCTTCCTGGCAGATGTATTTAAACTTGCACTTCGAGACCACCACCGCGAACCACCAATTAGCAAGCAGCTACTTCGAGCCCGTGTCACGGGACTTCTCGAAAAAGGTTTGCAAGCTCTCGGCTTCAGGGTAAAAAAATAAAGGCAATTTTCGCATATCTTGTACACGCATGTGAAACTGCTAATGACGTTATTCCTGCCCTTTCTTTTGGATGAGCAGCCATCGCAACGACGTCAAAGGGGCGTTCAATTTCGAACGAATACAGAAATCTGATTCTGCATGACAATTTCCGCACTGCCAATCTTGTGACATGCAAGATGTTTGCAAGCAGCGCGTATTACCCTGGAGACACGCCTGAAGCTGAGGTTTCGGCAAGACGATACAAAATCAGGAAGAAATAGTACGGCAAATAAGCAAGAAGAAACGAAGGAGCCATAAACGGGGATACTGAAGCAAGAGTGAACGAACGACAGAACAGCGCGAGCGCTAAGCGGAACAGAGCGAATGATAGTACGGCGAGAAAGAGAGGCCGCGTAACGTCAGCGGAACAGAGCGAACGATAGTACGGTGAAAAAGAAAGAGACCGCGTAACAAGCGGAACAGAGCGAACGATAGTATGGGGGAAAAGAAAGAGACCGCGTAACAAGCGGAACAGAGCGAACGATAGTACGGGGGAAAAGAAAGTGGCCGCGTAACGTCAGCGAAACAGAGCGAAAGGTAGTACGGTGAAAAAAAAAAAAAACGGCCGCGTAACGTCAAGCGGAACAGGCCGAACGATAGTACGGCGGAAAAGAAAGAGGACGCGTAACGTCAAGCGGAACAGACCGAACGATAGTACGGCGGAAAAAAAAAAAGAGGTCGTGTAATGTCAGCGAAACAGAGCGAACGATAGTACGGCAAAAAAGAAAGAGGCCGCATAACGTCAGCGGAACAGAGCGAACGATAGTACGGTGGAAAATAAAGAGGCCGCGGAAAATAAAGAGGCCGCGTAACGTCAAGCGGAACAGAGTGGAAGCAGGGTTGTACGGAACGGTGTTCCAAGGAACGGCGTTCCTGGAAGTAGTTCCTTTTTGGAGGAACGGAGGAGCGCCACCGTTCCATTAATGGTCTGTAGAAATGTAGCGGTAACGCGTTAGGTTTTTTAAGGAATGGCCGGAACGGCGTTCCTTCTGCAAACTTTACTACGCTAGGAAATGGCTGCTCTTGATGCCAAGGCTCGAGTACCAAAATCCACAAGTCGCTACTTAATTTCTCTTCCTATAAGTTGGCCAACTTGCCCACCACCCACTCCCTTTAGCGGAACATGCTTCCTCGAAGGTCAAAGGCAGAAGAATATCCATTACGCGGGCCGCAGCTTGTGCTTCCTTTCATGCCTGTTGAGTTTACGCGGCTTTCGACGGGTGAATAGCGCAGCCGTAAAAATTCCTTTCACCGTCCATCGTTTGTCTGGGGAGGCAAGGATGTGTGTCTGGCCGATAGATAGAATTGCTCCCTGCCCGGGAAAGGTTTATAATTCCGAATGGCGCTGCAGGTACCTTCGTATATTGTAATTACCGCATTACTGCGCGCGAGCCGCGGGTGTGTTGTTGTAGAGAGAATTGCTCTCGCTGGGCACGAGGTCATTCGAAGGGTCACCGGGATTGCAGGCTCACCGGGCCACCGGGAATTGTTCGGGATTGCAGGTTGAACCCTCAAAGGAAAGCGCCAGCTCGTTGTCTCCAGTTACCTAATCCCAACGATTAAACTGTCATGGATCCCAGACAGTTCTATGCGAGAGAAGGCGACCAGCGACATAAAGACAGAGCTGGCTGCGGTGACCGAGCCATCCAGCCTAAATCTTGCCACCTCGTCCGCGCCCGAGGATTTCTTTTCCTTTGGGCAGCAAACCCTTCCACGCGGTGCCTGCTGGTACCAGTTGACTACCCGCTGTCACAGATGAAGAACTTCGAGGGACTGAACCAACTTTTATTCAAGCACAACACGTCAGTACCCTCAAGCGCTTCCGTGGAACAGCTCTTCAACATTGGCAACGAAGTGTTTACCGAAAAATGGGTTCGTCTGTCTGACTCCAACATCGAGGTGCAACTCTTTTTGAGTTCAAACAAGGGACTGTACTTAGTTGCGACAATGCATTCGGGCATTTTTTCCCCACTAATTGTTTTCACATTTTTTCATTCCTTCTACATTCTTCTCTCTCCTGTCACATCCTGTAACTTTGTTATGTACTAACCTTTTTTCTGCTTGAAGAACCAAACACTCTTCGTTTTTGTACTACGGCACGTGTTTTCTTGTTTTCTCATTACTTTTCATTTATTTGGGGTTGTTTCTTTATAATGTTGCACTTTGAGTCTGACTATATCTATTATAGTCTAAATATTTTTTACGCACGTGTTTAGGCTCTGTGTTATTTCCTATGCTTTTCCCTTACACGTATTTCTAACCACCGCAACAGATTTGTGCGTCGCGTCCACATACTTGGATTTCTTTGGTTGTTTCCTTTATCTACTACCCGCATTGTGTTCGGCATACTTTGCAATTCTTGCGCGTAGGTTTAGTGTGTAACTACGGTGTTGGCTTTTATTTTTTTCTTGTTATCGTCTTCCGACCTAAACTTGGATTGCGAACCTCGTAGCCCTTACTTTACTGCTGTGTTTTGTTACTCGCAAATTTGTGCAAATTTGTGCTGCTCGTCTTCGTGTCATCTTTTTCTGTGTCCCCATATCGAGTGCGCAAAAGTTATCGTTAAGATGTCAAACCAACCAGCCCGCCTTTCCGTGTTATTACAGTTGATCCGCAGAGCTTCACTTTTGTAACCCCCTTACTAAATTCCCCGCAAAGGGGCCTGTAAGGTGTTTTTAATAAACTGTAATCAGCATTCATTGAAGGTCTATATATTGTTCCTTTCGATGCGGTTTCTAATCGAAGATATTTAATTACGTTCCTGCATGTGAGTAACTTTCTATTCGCACATCTGAGGCGCAGTAACCTTACTGTGCATTTGTAAGACCGAAGTGGGAAGTGTCATACATGTTGCAATATACGAGCACCAAAATAGCAGTTAGACATGTCTGGAGTTTTTCCGGAGCTCCCTGCAAAAAAATCGTCTAGGAGCGCTTCTTTGGATTCTTTTATCTCCAGATAATCTGCTGCCAGCGGTGTTCCTATTAGTTTAATATATGCAGTTCGGTGTGAGTGTTAAATTTCTCATTTTATTTCACCTCACGATTATCCGACACCATTTTTTAATTAGAAAAAAATTAGACGTAACGTTCATGTAACGACACGTTCCAATTTTCGAAGTGGAACTGGAACGCGTTCCTTTCGCAATAAAGGAACTTGTAACGAGAACTCGTTTCAGAATTGGCAAGGAACGAAGAACGTGTTTTCGTTCCTGTTTTAGAGGAACGTGTACAACACTGAGCGAAAGATAGTACGGAGGAAGAGAAAGAGCCCGAGTAACGTCAGTGGATCAGAGCGAACGGTAGTACGGCGGAAAAGAAAGAGGCCGCGTAACGTCAGGGAACGCCTCGCCTGCGCCGTGGAGGACAACAGTGGAGTTCTCGTGCATAGCTCAAAGCCCGGATGTTTGAGTGTGTGGCTTATGCGCGCACGGCTTCCGCTATTAGCAACGGTGAAACAGAAGGAAGATGAGGCGGTAGGCGCAGAAAATAAAAAGAATAAGTTAAAGAAAACAAATATGCATTTCTGTCTGCATAACGACGCAAATGAACCAGACGCGGAGTGCTTGCGCGTCCAGAGCGAACCTGCATTAAATCGAACCATCATTTTTATCACTGACCTAACAACGATATTTCCGTTTATAGCTTCGCCGATTCAACCATTTTACCCCACAATGCACCAATAAAGAAAAAACGGAAGGAAAGAGGGAAGGAAAAAAGAAGGAAGAATTTTCTTGATTTTTTTTTTTCGCTGCACAATTAACAGTGCACGCCACAGCGAAGGAGTTAGGAAACCAAAAAATGGCTTCGTATCTGCTCCTTTCGTTGCAAATGTCGACGGAAGACGATAGTCGACTGGCGCCCCTGGCAAGTTAATGCCTCCCTTCTCTTTCCGGCTCACCTCTCATGCTGTTCCGCTCCCGTCTAGTTCCTCCCAAGATAACACGGTAGGGGTTTGCTCAAGCCAATTTAAATTTACCGCGCTTCACTACTCCAAGTCGGGTACCTCGATGCTAGCGCTGCCGTACGGCGGAGAGGCGCGTGAACCGATGCACCCTACTACAACGTTTATAGAACCACGCTGCCCTACTCCTCGAGCGTTCCAAGGGGAACGCGGAACCGATCTAGTGGAACCTTTCGTTGCTCTTGCCATTTGATTTTTAAAAATTCCGCCAGGTAGCGCGGGCAACAGCAGGCGACGTTTTTCTGCACTTGATGTAGTATTTTATTTACTATCGCAAAAACCAGCATCTGTCATTTTTTTTCAATAAAGGAACACTGCAAATATCACTCGTGTATTGACTTTGTCTTATATTTATGTAATGCCTTGTTCTTGTTCAACAATGTTGACAAGTACTTAGACGCTTAGATTTGGCTGCGGGTGTATAAAAATATTGCACACTTTCCGTTTCTCTTTGGCCGGGTGGCTGAATCGGGTCACAGACAGGCAGGCAGGCAGGCAGGCAGGCAGACAGACAGACAGACAGACAGACAGACAGACCAAAATTTTGGCGTTTAAATTGCCCAAGAAAGACTATTGTCTTGAAAAACTGAAGTCAGTTCACGTCAGTGAAATCTGCTCAAACAGCGGAGCTGACTTTGGCACGGTGGCGGGGGTCGCTCACAACGCGATTCACCGCGGCATGTACATATGCAAAGCTCAGCCACGGAGGTCTGGTAGTTTATTGGTATGCAGAGCGGCAAGTGGATGTGCGCCGCATTCCGAGATCTTCCATTGAACCTCCGTCGAGGTGGTGGCGCCATCTGTCAGCCCAGCGGGGTACCTTCGCCTAACGTGACGAGCATCATCGCCGATCTCACGGGTAGAGTCTATCACGGGTCTCCAGACCAGCTCCGCTGACAAACAGAGCTGACTTAGATATAAAGCGTCACTAAACGGCGCAAAATGTTAACACATACTGTAACCCATAAACAGACCACAGACCCCATCGCCTTAGCACCTTCGCACGTCATACGTCCTTACACTCTACTGCGCATGCGCGGCAGCGTGCAGCAGAAGGCATTGACGGTGCCCACCTTTAAGTGTACAGAGTCATGACACGCTCAGCCGGTGTGTTAGAAGTTGGCTTCGCGATCCCTGTACGCGGGCTCATGAACAGTGATCGCAAGGCCTTATCGTTTCCGTAGGTCTTGCAAGCGCCGGGAACGGTATGCGCTGTCTCCAGCAAAAAGCACTCCGCGAAAGGCTGCGCCGGGCAATTAGGTATGCTTCGCTGGCGCAGCATGCTTCGCGTTTATCGCTTTGCGCCCAGGCCATTTTCATTGCGCGACTGGAAGGAAACAGCTTAGTAGGTGCGTTGTTATATCTGCGACATAAATTGCGCTCCGGAAGACGTATTTTGAGTCTGCGAAAAAAAAAAAAAAAGAAAGAGGAAAATGCGAAGATCTGAAACATACGCAGTAAAAAGAGGGAAGGAAAACCATTTGAGCTATAGTTCATATCACAAGCTAGCTGCAGCACAGTGGAGGCTACATTGTTATCAATAGTGCGCCCACTGAGGGCGCCTAATCCGCCGTGAAGGGGGTCCTGGAAGGACACTCCCTTCTCCCCTCTCGGCAAGTGGCACCGCACGGCCCCGGCGCCTTTTGTCGCTTCCTTCGCGGCGAGTTAGGCGCCCTGAGGGGGACAACAATGTAGCCTCCACAGTGCTGCAGCTAGCTTGTGATATAAACTATAGTTCAGCAGTTGTCCTTGACGGAATGAACCATAAATTAGTTTGAGTATAGGCGATTGTTTTATTATTATTATTATTATGAAGAGTAAATTAAACATATTAAACAAATTAAACTCTCCGTTTCTGTTTTTCCGTGCATCAATTCTATTGCTCGTGTTGCCTTCCATAACTCCCCTTTGAAATTCATTTTGTCGTGTCTTGTCAACGCGTACGTTCGCTAACCTCTTGCCCTTTTGTACTTGTATCCATACGTGTGCCAGCACAAAGGCCTCGCGGCTGTTCTTAAACACAATAAATAAACTTGAATTGTTATTGCTATTATCATTATTAATCACAATTCGCAAAACTTAGCTACAAGGTTGTAAGAATGGAAGTTGGTTTCCCGAAATCTGCGCAACGAGGTCACAAACAAAGTTGCGTAGGGGTCGAACTTCGAAGCGATTGAGTGCAAGAGGTTGGGTAAGCATTGTTTTGTTTTTTTGTTTTTCCACAGAAAATTTCTGCTTGAAGGCAAAATGTTTGTATTAGAAAAATTGAGACAAGTAACAACCAAAGCGCCATTATGTTTCAGGTAATTCAGGCACAGCCTGTGTTTAGGGATAAGCGACCTCAAAATAGGCCCTCAATCAGGTTGTTGTTGGAGTAACACCGATACATGTTCTACATAATGAAACGGCGCAAATAAACAACTGACGGTACTGTCCATTGTTTGTATGCTCCGCTTGCTTCATTATGCTGGAAATATGTGTTCCACGTCCCACGGATAGGCCCACAATTGAATGTGGAACGTTAATGCATCCGGGGGTTAAATACAGGTGGCGCACATCTCTAACCGCAAGCAGATGTGAATTTTGCAAATTCCAGGAAGTTTTCATTGTCTCTGACATAAATTTTCTCGTTAAACGTTAAATATAAACGTTAAAAATCAAACAAAGTCGCAGAAATTTACAAATGTAAACATCAATAGCCGCACAAAACGGCGGCATTGTAATACCGCCATTCTGTGCTTTTTTTTTCGCCTCACAATGACCAGATTCTTTTATCTTTGGGGATTACATCACTGGTGTCGCCACATAATTACGACCCTTCATTCAGACATCTCTTATCGCGACAGCAATTTAAAAAGCAGATAGCATAGCCAGCCAAGAACGTAAATCATAATTGACCACGCACATAATTCAGTCAGCTAGTGTCGCACATAAGGAAAGTTCTATTGTAGGATCACGCAGGCAAGGGCGATGCAGTCGACCGACGGTGTTGTGACACACTGCGGCCCGTGCAGCACCACACCCTATAGACAAGAAAGCCCCAGCGAATATACGCGGCGAACTTCCTGTAGTCACAAGCAGCCAGGATTTAAAACAAAATCGTGTGGCATACAGAATAGAAGGTGCCATGCGAACTACGTCACAACTAAGCAATGGCGGTCAACTGCTTACGGCCTTCTTACTTTGAACGTGTCGGTGAGCGGTCGAGCTGCCGGCGAACGCAGCGGCAGACTTCTGCCGCACGCGTGAATGAGTACACTTCGGTCGCACATATGCGTATTTCCAGGCTTCCGTCTCTGTGAAAGTTATAGTATACGATTGTTGTAAATTTTATGCATATAAAGTGATGCAGTCACAATATCGAGATATTGGCTGAGCGCGTCGGAGGCATTGGCTTAGTGGGCGAAAGCTTCCAAGTTCCACGTCCAGCTGCCCATACGTCCATAGCTGGCCGGTGATGATAAAAGCTTCGAAAGCCGTAGAAAACCTGTTTAGGTATCGGCGTTAGCGGGAGGAGGCTATTGTAAGAGTTAACAGGTTCACTCCAAAAATACTCTTCGATTATACGAAAGCCTGTGGCATGGCGTTTCACTCCCAGATTCACTAAAAGGAACTCCGTTTGTGGAGTTACCGTACGCCGCTAAGTTACTGCCACGGCCGCCGAGGTACAACTGGTGTAAACGTCACCGCAAGGCCTTGCAAAGGGATTGAATTAGAACAAACTTTTCACATTTTTTCTCTCACTCCTTATAATAGAAAGGACGTACTCACTTTCTCTTTTTTTTAATCCTTGGTGACGCTGCAGCTGAAGGAAAAACAAAAAGTTCAGCGGCTTCTCGTGTCCTTTGATGGCTCCCCCAGACTGTCAAGTCCCAACACAGGCGAAGCCAAACCGAAAAAGAAACCTTATCGAATAAGAAATTCCAACAAGACACAGCGAAGAAGCATGGGAGTTAGCGTCAACACCTGGTGAGCGGCAGGGCATTCCAAGGTGTCCGAATTTTCCCCCGTTGGCTTAGCGCAAGCACAAGCGTAACACAGAAGAGAATAAAGTTGCGTCGACTTTCTAGTCTTCGGCGGAACTGAGGGAAAACAGCAAACAAGAAGAAACAGAAGGCCCACACAGTAGACGCTGCGGCAGTGGCATGGTGGCTCCTTAGAAGTAGAGGTCGTATCAAAAAAAGAGAAGAAAAACCCGCGCGCGGACGTCAATGCTCAGTACCGCGTGCACAAACTCGTCACATATTAGATAACCGAGCGGCGACGTGATGTACGCGCTACATCGGTCGACATCAGCGACACAGCTTCCTCGTTGATAATAATCCGGGGGTGTCCCGACAAAGCTGCAACGCACCACGACACGGATAGTTATCGCGCTGTTTCCCACACAACTGCGCAGGGCACAAGTCACTGGGCGATGAAACGTTGACTTTTTTTTCTTTGCAAAAGATGACGCATCTGCTTTCCTTCTTCCCCGCAATCCAGTCCAGGAAAACGAGCGACTAGCGTAGCGAGCTTCTTGGGCGATAATTTCCGTGTTCACCGACACAATCCTCAGTGGCGAAGTCACTCTCGAATCCAGTACAATTCAAATCCAACGCTGGGTGCTATAAATCCAATGTCTCCGTCGTGAGGTCTCGCCGACCAAGGAGAAAACCGCATCGCCGTGCTAAGAGCCTGTCGCACTCGTTTCGGCCGTTCAGTACTGTCAAAGCATCGCCGAGCGGGCGTAGAAACCATGTCAGGCAACCGGCAACGGCGAAAACATAATGTGCAAACGTGTCACACAGCCGGCGTATCCGACCTCACACACACACAAAATCATTGAAAAAGAAATTATCCGGCAACGTTTGCTTATTAGGGGTTGGGCTTGATTCCGGCGACTCCGACAGCCGATTCATCAGGATCAGGGAGAGAGCACGGCGCTAGCGGCCGGCGCCGTGGCGACTACGCTGGTTGGCGGCGATGATGATCCCGAACGGAGGTAGCACGGACGTTGTCGCTGCTGCAGCCACGCTCCCATTCGGCGTGCGCTCACTGCGCTAGCCGAAGAAGGAATGTTTTGCTGCGGCTTGGCTGTTGCTGCTGCTCCCGCTTCTGCTGCTGTGCGTGCGGCTGTGTGCGCGTGCGCGAGGGAGCGAGCCCGCTAACCGCGGGAGTGCCTGGAACAGGTGTTCCGTTCATCACACTCTCACGCCGCTGCAGGCTGCGGCAGCGGCGGGGACGCCTGAAGGACATACATACGGAAGGAGAAAGAAGAATGAAGCACACTATCGCGCGAAAAAAAAAAGGGGGGGGGGGGGGCGAATAATGACGAAATTTGTAGAACAGGGTATAGGGGGTGGCGGGAGCTAGCGCGTGAGATGCGGGGAGAATAGAAGTGCCGAGAAACAACGGCGAGGAACGGCGATAATGGTGACAACAGTTGACGAACGTGGCAGCGAGTCTCTCTCTATCGGCCTCGTCGAACAGTCGACTATCCGGCGCGAACGTCAGAGGGTGCTGCTCCTTTAACGCTTCATTGTAATGTCACAAGCGGGGCCCGTGCCGATCGACTTTCGCCGCGTGTTCCGCGCAGCTGCTGAGCGTGCCATTGGTAACGACGAAAGAAAAAGAGAGGAGTCTGAAGAGTCGTGTCACACAGCCTTTTTTTATCCCCCGCACGTATGCGCGCTCTCCAGTATTTCTCTTGGCTGGAACGTTTGCCTCGCTCTTATTCTTATCGGTTTCCTCCTCTCTTTCCTTCCTGCGAGCGCCTCGCTCTGTTTGTTTCCGGTTTCCAAATCTGGGAAGGCGCGATCCTGGATCGGAAGGGAACGCGGGCTGTAAGATCAGTGACCGGAAGAACCGGCGATTATGGCAAGACGGCCGCGCTGCAGACGATGCTCCGACGACGTCAAAATAACGGGAGCGGAACAGCTGACACACCCTTGCACTCATCCCACACCGAAATTTTCCGATGCCAAATGCCAAAGTGCAACCATTGCGACCATACTCGCCGCATTGCAACCGTACCACCACAGCAACCATTTGGCGTTGCAACCATAGCCGCTGCAATGCCAGTGCAACCATTGTGGCGGACATGGAAAGATGGCTTCTTTAGGCACAACACACAGCACGCGTGTCACCGTCGAACATTGATGCTCAGCTAACGTTGGGCTCAGCGCCCAGCCGGAGATGTAAAGACCGCTGTTATGCGCAGCTATATGGCCGACTTACGTCGGCCAGAGCCCGTATTGTGTTTTGAAATAGATACCACGCAGTATACAAATTCCTGTGAAGCGTTTAAAGCATATACATGTCTCACACGGGAGAGTACAAAAACCTTGCTCATCTGCAGATGAACTCCCATCATCCCTACCATAATCGTAATCGCCAAAGTGTACAGCGCAGCTTGAGTCGCCAATCACCACTTCGCATGAAAGTAGGAAAAATCCCGGGCCGCCTCCACTAACGTGAAACCTGGGGAGGGGCGAAGCATGCAGCGTATAAATGTATTCTTGTTGCCTTGGCGTTTTTTCCAACGGAGATGAAGCCGTTGGAGGGTAGAGGTATACAGCTTTGCTGCAAAATTCTCTTCCCTTTGAAGCTCGAAGCTCTCTAGCGCGAGGCGTAAACCAGTGTCCCGGTGTTTTTTTTAGTACGTGTTGCGTTCTAGAGCGACGCGTAAACATGTTTCCCCGTTGTTGGTAACGTGTACATGAGACGACGATTACGACGACGACGACAGAAGACGCCAACAGCCCCAGCCCCTAAGGGGCTTCACTTCTAATCGCTAAAGACAGGTCGCTACTGAGACCAAAGCCTCATTTCAGGAAACTTGCATTGCCCGGGTTAACGGATAACGTGGAAATCGTATAAACAATTCCTAGGCGCATTAGGAGAAAACCGAGATATTGAGAAGGAAAGGATAATGACAAAAATGAGCGATAATTCATGTTCAATAGTTTGGTATCCCTGCCAACTGAGCGAAGGAGGCATAAACGTCTTTGAGCCAGAAACGTCCACCCTATGACAGAAATGTTTCTACCGGATGGAGTGGACACCGGTAAAGAGACAGCACACCTTCTTACAGAGGATACAGAGAAGCTGTCTGGTCGATCCGCAACGAACAGCACAGTCAAAAAAGGTGAGCCACCTGAAGCTAGCGCAAGGCCACGACGAGCCCCGACGCTGTTGTGAAGGCTCAGGAGAATCACGAGCGGAGCCGCGATGGCACTGCACTAGAGATAAGTAGACACAGCGGGGACGAGTGTGGACAGCATCTCGACCACGTTTTCACGGGCCAGTGAGGTTGACAGCAAGGCGGCTTTAACACAGCTCCGATATACGTACCTTCTATCAAGAGGAGCCAAAGCCAAAGTATAGCCGGTAAGTGTTTGATGTTGCGCTTCGAGCCATTTCTTGTGTAGGTGAAGTACATCAGCACAGGTACCCTTTGGACAAGGTCGTTGTCCGGTTCGGGTGACCAGAGTCACTGGTCCTTGGTCCAGCCGGGAACTGGTCAGTGTCCCCTCCAATGCCAAGGGTGGGATGGTTTCGAGGGTAGGAGTGGGGTGTCTGACATTCCCATATTACGTGGTACAAGGTGACTGGTCTGGGGCTGTAAGGGCACGTGGAGTAATATCGAGTTGGAAACATGACACGGGGGAGTGTTCATTAAAAGGGCCATGGCGACAAAATACAGTTAACAAAGGCTTGTTCAGGGGCTAGTTGGTATGGTCTAGAATTCAGTATTAGCGTGCGCTACATTTTTGGACGAGGGACAGGGACAGTGAAAAAGACGAAGCCAAACAATGGTGCGCAGCATCATTTGGTTTTCTCTTTTTCACTGTTTCTGTCCATCGTCCAAAAATGCAGCGCACGCTAATACTGAATTCTAGACAAAATACAATTTCGGTTCATTGGAAAGGCTGCTTTGTCCCGATAAGAATGATGCCAATTTTATCGCAAACTTCAAAGAAATAATGAAGATATTAAAGAAAACACGTGAAGCAGTGGCGACTTCCTAGACACCTTCCGGTAACTTTTTATGACGTCACAAAATCTTAATTGTGCGATTGGCGGCCGCCGAACTAATTCACCGTCAAGACACATGATTGGATGTTGTAGTAGGGCCTCTGGTTTAGTTTGATCGCACCGCTTAAGTGCTAACGCATTGTGAACACGCTAAAAATTAAGTTTTTAGTGCTGGCTCATATGACGTCACTCCTGCCGATAACACGTCACCGTAGCGGGAAATTTTATTTAAAGTTTTGTAATTCTCCTTACGCTTTCTTATTTCGGTTAAAAAACGTCCTTCGTGGCTGGAATGGAGGTGGGTGAGGTACTGCAGCCTAGTTCTTTCAAACAAAACAAAGTCGTATTTTGTCTTCAAGGCCCCTTTAAGGGAAATTGCTGATTTGTATACGGCGTAAAATTGTCTTTTATTCGTTGGCAAGATACGGGTGAGGAAGCGACAGCAGTGTACAGTGTGAGAGGCGGTAATAATGTATAATGTCGTGTTAGCTTGCGGGGATAGGTTGTAGTGGCTCGTAAGGGTCGGCGCCCCCTTCAGTGAATGCCCGAGGTATGAGGGTTTTGAGAGAGGTGTGAGGCTCCTCATTGCCCCGCGAGGACTCGTGTCCGGGAGCACACAACACTACGCGAATCCAACTTAGCGAGCGAGTGAATACTCTTGAAGATGAGGAACGTGGGACGGGATACGCAGGCTTGAAGGAGGTGACGGCAGGCGGTTTGATTGTCGGTGAAGATCGTGAGGTATTGCGTGCCTGTAGCTGCTGCTGTAGCTGTTTTTGCGGCTGTTGTGACATCCGAGGTTGGTAGAGCAAGGCAGTTGAGGGTGTCGCCCTGCGAGTCAACGACAGAGAGGACGTATACATGTTTTGTGGCGGGGTAACAGCTGGCGGCGTGTAGCGCGTCGGGTGTTGTGCGGAATTAGGTGGGGAGGGCATTGACTCTTGCTGTGCATCGAGATTGAATCCACGTTTCTAGGTACCGAGATGGACAGTTTGTTGACTCGCCAAACGGGCAAAATCATAGCTTCAGACCACGCAAGAAAGCTGCCCTACAAAAGGAAATATTCATCCAGCTGCAATCTTCTATTCGGTATAAGCATGCTGCATGATATCAGGTGCCATATATACGGATTACGGACACGTTTTCTGAAATACGGACACAGTTTACGCTTTTGACGTAGGCTTTGTACGTAAACTTATAGATATTTTTACAGTATACCATCCATAGGTGTCTTTACTGTAAAGGGCTGCACATGTAGTCAGCCCTGCTACAATGAAGGTCCACTATAGTCGGGGACATACAATGCATACCTCTGGACCATAGGGAGCGAAACCTCGACAAGACTTTGCCCTTGTGCTTGCACAGAAAAAGTGGTCGGGTAAAGCAGCGAAAGGGCGAAAGGCGACACGTTGGAGCCGCAAGCCTGAGCTCTCTTTGGGTCCGCGCTTTGACGGAAATGGGTCAGTTCACCGGAGTACGTCGCATCTCATACACGTGACGCATTCTGAAAAAAATCTAAGACGCTAAACTAGGGAGCGAGAGAGGTGCGTGGATGACAAAGAAAGATAAAAGATAAACACCATTGCAAATGAAATAGCAACCTGCTGAATCATCGAACTAGAAAGTTGCATACCAAACAAGCTATCTCGTTCACAAACCAAAAGGTAAAAGAACAGTCGGCTGGATAAACTTCCCTGCCATTCCACTCTGAGCAGGGTGATTACACAGTTAGGCCCGATTGGCCACAAACTCGTGCACGAACCGCTATGTCGCGCCAGGAAAGGGTTCAGTGGGATTATATATCCACGCCAACGCTTGGCGTTTTCCCACTCGCGGCATTCGAGGTGCCGACGGGCGCCGCGCTTACGCTTGCCGTGCGCAACCGACCGTCCTTGGCGGTCTACTACCGCCCGCTTCGTTCCCACTGCCGCATATTGCTTTGTTTATGAGTAGGCTTCTTCACTGTGCAACACACAATGCGGGAAAGACAGCTTACAAAAAACCGAGCTTACAACGATTTACTTAAAGGCTGCTTCACTACGAAACACCAGTGTATCGCTGCGAAGACATTCCCGCGAGGCAATATCCGCCATCTTACCGTAAAGGTCCGAGAGAACGCCCAACCAAATTTCAGAGCTATCAAGTGAAAAATACGGGGTGGGCAATCTTTCGAGTCCGGTGCGAAAAGCTGCAAGTGGCGCACCGCCAATCAAAACTGCGGAGATTTCAAGAAAAAACAGCGAGGTGGGCGAGGTTTGGGGGAAGTGCGGAAAGGATAAATTAGTGATCACATTAACACATGAATAGATTATTCGCGTTTATTTTGTACACTTATCCGCGCTAAAGCCATCGATTTTATGGGGTGGGCCATCTTTGGGGTCTGTTAGCAAACTGAATATTTCACTCCTAAAGGGGCGTGGGCGATGTTTCGGGGGAGGCCATTCTATCGGAACTTTACGGTACGGAAAAATACGGAGCGCCGGTGAACAGGCTGCCGAGGAGAGAGGGTGGGCAGAAGTGAGAAGGAGGAGAGCGGTGTTTTTGGTCCTGCTACGCAAAAAAGCAAAAAAAAAAAACATAGAAATTAGCCTGAAACAGGAATGCGGTAAAAATTCAGAGATAATTCCTCAGACGGGCGCAAGCTTCCTCTAGTTATTAAGTTGCACTTTACTTACCAAAGAGACGCAAGTTTGAAACCGCTTCCCTTAAAGACCCGCGAGGATTCTTTTGACAAGGTCTTTCAACAAAATCAGCGACTGACATCGTACATAGGGCAGGCTAGAAGGTGTAGACGCTAGTATGCAAGTTATTGGTTCATATCATTATTATAATTCGCAGATGTGAGCAAAAAAAGGACCCCACCTTTGGCTATTTGACGTTCCTTTTACCGCATTCACGTCGTCTATAATGCTTTCTCAGACAATTCGAACAGCTGTGTAATGCCTAAAAACACGTGCTCGATAATCAATGAACTATTGTAAATACTTGAGCACAGGAAAAAGACAGATGCTGCTACGAAATAGGCTCGCTATAGGCTCGGTTCCGACAATGAACTACGCTAACAATAAACTAGAAGCTATTAAGGGGTAATAGCTGTGTGAATCGTTGAGCCGAGTTAGGGGTAATAATGGAGGCGATATCTTGAACTGAAATTCCGGCTACTATCCCAAAATTCCGATAAAGTTCGAGAAATTCCCCGGAGCGCTTGAGTCTGCTTACGTGCTTTGAGGGTGAAACCATTAAAGGAGCCATGAAGAGAAAACACAAGTTGGGTTTATTAGAAGGACTGCTTAGTCCCGATAACAATGATACCAAAATCATCGCAATCCTCGAACAAATAACATAGATATTAAAGAAAACGCGTGAAGAAGTCGCGACCCCCTAGCCAATTTCCCGCAACTTTTCTATGACGTCACGGAACCTTGTTTGTGCGATTGGCGGCCGCTTAACTGACATGTCGCGACGACAAATGTATGGGCGTCTGTAATGGGGCCTCTAGTTCCATTTGACCGCATCACTTGAATGCTAACGTGCAGTTAACGCACTGAAAATTATGTTTTATTGTTGGCCCGTATGACGTCATTCTTGCTCATAACGCGTCACGGTGGCGCAAAATATAAAAGTTTTTACATACTTCTTGCATTTTTTTTTCGTTAAAAAAACGTCTTTCGTGGCCGGAATGGAGCTGAGTGAGATACTGAATCCTAGTTCTTTCAAATTAAACGAAGTTGTATTTTCGCTTCATGGCTCCTTAAGCCTTCACCTCGCGTTACTTATCACAGACTCCTTCCCTGCTACACCGTGTTTGCGTCTCTTCGATTTCGTTTTTTTTTTCTTTTGTAGACAATAACTTCGAGAGGCAGACTGACGACAGTTAAGGGTACCCTGAAGTTTTCGAAATACAACCTTGGTTCATTGGAAATATTGCTTGTCCAGATAACAGTGATTCAATTTCATTGTAAACTAGCTATATAGATTATTGATTATACATTATCGATAATATTGATAACAAAGAAAACAGATAAGGAATGGCGGCAATCCAGCCACGTTCAGACGAGGTCTTAATGATGTCACACAATCTTGTTTGGGCGATTGACGGCCACTGACCAAAGTCGCCGTTGAGATACACGACTGGGAAGTCATAGTATGGATTCATGTTTAAAGCGCAGACAGATGATACACAAGAAGAGGACAACACGAGCGCTTTGTCGTGTATCTTCTTCTGTATCGCCTGTCTGCGCTTTAAACATGAATCAGATTCCAACTATAGCTCAACTTTACGTTCTACCGCAGTATGGACTCGAGTTCCGTTTGATCGTAGCGCCTGAATGCTAAGATATGCAGTTGACACACTGATAACTATGTTTTCAGTGATGAGCCATATTACGTCACTGTAGCGCGAAATTTGAAACGTTTTCGATATTTTTCCCTTTTTCATTCGCCTAAAATAACATCTTTCGTGGCTGGAATAGAACTAGGTGAGTTACCAAAGGCTCGGTCTGTTTTCAAAATGAACGAGGCTTTTTTTTTTTCGTCTTCATCGCCCCATGAACGTCACAGCACCCCCCCCCCCTCCTAGAGTACAGATCTGTGTGGCTGGGGTGCACCTGTCTTACCCACGTTCCCCTGTCACGTTTTATGACGTCAGCGCCGCTCCCACAATTTTAACCCTTGTTGCGCTGTTGGCGACGTGTTCATATAACGTGGTGTAACAAAATCGGCTCCTGAGCCGGAGGCCAGGGTTAGATTTCTGTCCCAGCTCCACCGTATACTGAACCTTCTTTTAAACCTAATTGATTCATCATCATCATCATCATACGCCTTGTTGTGCCCACTTCAGGTCGAAAGCCTCTCCCCAAGATTTCCAGCACGTCTATCGAGTACTCGAACGCCTTCTAATTGATTACTTGATCAAAATTAATCCACATAATCACTTTGGCCCGGATTCCCACAATTTTGTAAGCGTCTTTAACTCTTTACAGCGTTGACCGTTTTCCGTACGGGACAACAACGGCGCTTATCCGCACAACGGGGCACTGAAAGGCGCCATGATGACAAAATACAAGTTTCGTTCATTGAAAAGACTGCCTTGTCCCTATAACAATGGCGCCAATTTTATCGCGAACTTCAGAAACATAATAGAGATATTAAAGAAAACGTACGAAGCAGTGGACACTCCCCAGCCACTTCCAGGTTGTTTCTCTATGACGTCACAGAATCTCGTTTGTCCGATTGGCGCTCGTCGATCTAAGCCACTGCAGCGCGAAATTTGAATTTTTTTTTCTACGTTATAGCGCTTTCTCAGTTAAAAAGAGCGTATTCCGTTGCTGGAATGGAGCTCAGTGAGTTACCAACGGCTGGTTCTTCCAAATTGAACTGTATTTTGTCTTTATGGCATCCAATGTTAGAAGAGTGCGCGTAAGTGGCTCCAATTGTTAGCCTTGATTAGTTTCCAGCAGAGCTGTGTTTCCCCTACGCGGCACAAAGAGCGCCCTATTTATAACGCACAGGTCCGGAAGCTCATTCTAGTACACTGACCTCGATAGAGCAGCAATTATTTTCAAAATATCAGCACGTGTATATGCGACGGCCTCGGCGGAAACCGAATTCGCTCCGAAGCTCAATCCCTGCGTTCGCTTACCTCCTGCTTTTGCTTTTTATTTTATTCGCAGTGAGTGACGCCGCCCGTAGGTCACCTTGATCGCACATTTCCCTATTCATGCCAGAGTACCAAGGAACAAATTTCGCAAGAGAATACTCAAAGCAAACAGAAAATAAGGACGAGATTTCTGCCCACGCTCGATCAAAACAATGCAGGGCATACACATCGACTGAGTAGCCTTAAGGTCATTCACCTAGATCGATAAATTGTTTGTGCCCTTTCAACTACAGAGCGCGCGTGTCGTACTCCCGACGTGCTCTAGTTTTTTTATTGGGTGCCCTATCTGTACCAGAGTTCCTCTCCCCGAGTAGAACACATGCGGGCACTCCACAACCACGCAATCGTACGGCAGGAAGCGAGCATTCTCTTAAAACTTGCACATATACATGGGCTATGAAGATAAAAATACAACTTTGTTTTATTTCAAAGAACTAGCCTTCGGTACCTCGATCGGTTCCATTCCAGCCACTCACTCTTTCACTCTTTCCTTCGCGTCTGGAAGCCCTATAGTTGTCGCCAGCACGGAGCGGCACTGCGTGATTTGCTCGCCGCGTCGGATACGCCTTCCATCCTGCTCTGTTTTTGTGGCTTTTTTTTTAAGTTGCTATCGAAAAGCGTTCATTGCTGCAACTGAAGGATAACCGGGCAACAGCCGCCACATGGCCTTAGTGACGTAATTCGAGCCGTGGAAGAATTTCAGGACCGGGGAAGAGAGAAAAATCTCTTGAGCGAGTTTACAAGCTATCTGATGGGCATAGAGCGGCAATTTTTGGCTGAGGTACTTTGCGACTACCTAAGCTAAGTACTGGGTGCGTTGGGTGACTACGTTCAGCAAGCATTTAAGACTTCAAAAACAGATGAAAAAGTGTTGCAGGGTCCCTTTAAAGGGACTCTGCAAGCCTTCCGATAAACGCTTTCATTATTTCCTTCACGTCAAAAAGCACTGCCAAAAGCTGTAGTTATCCCCAATACGGAGCGGCATTGCGTGATTTGTTCGTCGCAGCAGATACGCCTTCCGTTGTGCTTTCGTGGCTTGCTTTTTGAAGTGCCTATCGAATGCGTTCATTGCTGAAACTGAAGGAAAGCCTACCAATAGCCGCCACACCACCGTAAGGACGTAATTCCGGCGTTCGAAGAACGCCAAGACCAGGAAAGAGGAAACAATCTTTTTAGCAAGTTTTTAAGTTATTTGATGGGCACAGAGCAGTAATTTTTGACTGAGGTACGTTGCAACCCCCGAATTTAAGTACGATTTGCAAGCATTTAAGACTTTGAAAAAAAGTTGAAAAAAGTGTTGCAGGATCCCTATAACCGAAAAATAAGGCAGGAAACTGTGAAAAACGTTCAAAATTTGCGCCACAGTGACGTAATATGGGCAGGATTGATGTATTAATTCACTTAATCGCCCAGCCAGCGAAGTCTCTCGATCGCACGACTTTCCTAGCAGCAATGCAGGTGCCGATTTCCGCGTAATTTCGGCGCGCAACCTGGTGCAAAAGGAACTCTAAAGCTTAGGGAAAAAATGTTTCATCACACGCGTTCCCCGCGAGCCGGCGTACATTATAGCCTTGAAAAAAAAACTTCGTCTGGGACAAGGAAATATCAAGCAGTGCAGCAGCGCGACTTAGCGCAGAACGCGGCTGTGTCTGCGCGACGACGGCTGAAACAACAGACACCGCCCACACGAAGAGGATTCATCAAAACGCATCCGAAGAAAAACGGCGGCTTTGGCTAAAAAAACAGGACAGTAATGGGCGCGGCCTTCAGATTTGCCCTCTCAAGGCTGAAATGCGTCCTCGAATACGCGAAGTTATGATTTGGTTCTTCTTGTGTCCCCCGCCAGATACGGAACCCCCCGAGGGAAGTCCTGGCCCGACCTTGGCTTCCGATCCGGCACCGAGAGCAATAGTCGGCTTCCGGGGCGTCTTTGAACGCCATGGCCTCGGAGTTATCGGTGACAAGTTATACTGTTAAAACATATATGGGCCAGCGATAGTACTACATCCCCAACTTCCGTCTTGGCGAAGCTGGGCCGAGGCAGTTCCGCAACTGGCAACATTTTAGTGTGCCGTCGGCATATAACTTGTTTTTGTACGGTGTACGTATACTCCTTCTAGGGGCGACGCCCCTTAGGAACTCGGGCTGTAGGCGCCTCATATTTATTTTATTTTTTATTTTTTATTTCTTGGCAAAAACTAAGGGGAGGCTGAGACTAAAGGCGAACGTGGCCTGATAGAGGCCTCAGCCACCCGATTTACAGCGTACATAACAATACGTCTGTTCACAAATTTAAGCATGGTATCACAATCGTAATAGAGAAATAGCACAAAGCAAAGTCATTACTACATTTCTTATGTATTACACAAAGCATAGGTCTCAAATTCACAAAGGGATCACAATGTACACATAAACATGTCATCTCCATAACCGTCGTCTCATGTAGTCACGGTACTAAAACGCCGGGACACTCGTTTGCACCTCGTGCTAGCACATAAGGCGTAAAAAAAAAAAAAAAAAACCGGGACACTAGTTTACGCCTTACGCCGGAACGCTTCGTAAAGCGTACTAAAAAAAAAAACGGGATGCTCACTCACGCCTCGCGCTAGAACGCATCGGTCTTCAAAGACACGAGATTTTTACAGCACGGTTTCCTCTCCGTTGGCAAAAACGCCAAGGCGCCAAGAATACACTTCCACACTGCATGCTTCGCCCCTCCGCAGGTTTCACGTTGGTAGAGATGGCCCGGTTATTTATTTTTTTAAAGAGAGAGAGAGAGAAATTCTTTACTGAAACCGAACAGGTCAGCCCTGCATAATGCTGGGCTTGCTACTTAA
Organism: Haemaphysalis longicornis; assembly: GCF_048455015.1. Taxonomy (NCBI): domain Eukaryota; kingdom Metazoa; phylum Arthropoda; class Arachnida; order Ixodida; family Ixodidae; genus Haemaphysalis; species Haemaphysalis longicornis. The sequence continues at coordinate 68,533,043 of NW_027526422.1, read as the reverse complement.
GATGGTTGGGGCAAATGTAATGGGGGTTAAATGCTAAAACGAATCGTATTAACAAAAAGAAAGGAAGAAAGAAGAAATAGAAACCATCTGACGAAAACACGCGCACGAATACAGAGGAAAAAAATAGCGATGGGCGCTTTGAGTTCTGTGAAAAATTGAAAATACAAGAGCAGTGCAGCGCGTTGGAAGAAGATTCGCAAAACGTCTCGAGATTGAAAATATACTTGCCATTTGACGATTGATAACGAAATCAGCGTTGGGATAGGGAGCAATTAACGGACGCCCGTGCATTCACCGGTTCTCAAAACCTAAAAACGAAACTGGTAACTAACATGACCGTAGCTCAACTCAAGTGCAGTGTTTGTATTTTACGCAGCGATGGTTTCAACGCAGTCTTGCAGTCACGTAGCGCAAACATGCGACTATGATATCAACCTCGATCGCGTGGTCGTCACAAGGCAGACGCGGCAACTATGTCGCCGATTAACATAACCACAACATCTCACGGAACTACAGCGCCGAAAGTGCAGATACGCACACAGAGAAACATTCACACGAACAGAAAACAACAAAGGCTTACCGCTTCTGTTTACGGCCTCCTCAAGCTACTCGAAACGATTGCGCACGGGCGAAGACCAACCTGGAGTGGTCTGCCTGATAAAGCGAGGTCTATCCACCGACCACATGGCTTTGGCGGTCAAGGGCGCCGCAGCGTACGAGAGCTCTCGCTCACAACCGGCCGGCAGCTCGAACACAAAGAGGCCTCGATTACGGCTACCTCAGCAAACGTAACGAGTAAACGCGCGGTAATTTAAATCCGTTATCATTGTTTGCCTTCATCTAACCAATGTATTCGATAACGGTCTCAGGCATCCGATTTCTCGACTGGATGAAGTCTTTTCTGTTTGCCTTTGGGTTGGAGGGAAACGAGGCTGTTTAGCTAAGCGGCGTTGGCCTCCGCGCACCTTGACCGTAACGGCGCGCGCTCCGATATAACGGGCGAGTGCTCGCACCACGCGAACCGCCAGGTAAGGAGACATCGGCAATGCGTGCGGCAAGCCGCGACGCCGATCTATATTCGGCGCCAACAACCTTGCCCCGGGGAGCGATTGGGCTCGGTCACGATACCGCCGAGCTACCACGGCTGCCTTCGTTGCCCGCTTTATGAGCACCGAGCCGTTTCTAATGGCTCAACTCCGTTCACCGAGAGGCGATGGTGATTACGATACGGTGGTTTATAGAGCTTGACAGCGCTTGAAAGAGTTCAAGTTCAGTTGATAACGAACGCTTGAAAGCGATACGTATGCGATTGCTCCTACGACATACGCGCAATGCAGTAAACCTTCCTTATTACGAAATCCCGTTACCCGGAATCTCGCTTTGTGCGTAGCATTTCATGGCCCTCACTGATGTGCATGGGGAGTTATAATCCCCGCTTTAAAGGTAATGAAGCATCGCTTTTATCGCTTTGAGCAGTGACTATTTTTCTCGCAATGTTTTCTGCGTGTTCTACTAAATTTTAGCGCTCCCATATTCCCAAAAACAAAAAAAATGGAGCTGATAGTGCCAATACGAACTGATTTATTGTTGAAGCAATTAATTATCACATCTGGCAATTAAAAGGGTTATGTAGAGCCGATTTTTCTTTTGCATCTCTTTCCAAATTTTATGACCACATGAGCCTACAAACGAAAAATGATCTTTGTAATGCACACAATTGTAGATTTACAAGTTTGGAAATAAACTAGGATCTCTGTTTCTTTCAGCCTCAACACGTAATTTCGTATTCACTCGAGCTTTTTCTTTTTTTATAGCGTCCAGCTCGGCTAAAACTCATCAATGGCGATGTCTATCGCAATAGTCATCCTTGAGAATTCCCTAAAAAAACAACCAGTTTTGGTTTCCTTCTCTATGCGCTAGAGGGACATTTATGTGGTGGCGTCAGTTGACACCACCAGGGCCGAAAGGTACAACGAAGCCCTTTTCACGATGGTTTACCGTACTAGGTTCGAGTGGCATGGAATGAAACAAAGTTGTTCTCGCGAGGCGTCAAAAAGGGAGGCATGAAATGTGCTAACACATTTCAGCACCCAATAGTACAGGAAAACTTTGTAAGACATGCATAGTAGGGAGGAGACACTGATAACGAAACTATGGCCAGTTCATCGTGGTTTATGGTTTACACGTGTGGTGTAACCATGGCGCCCGAAACAAAGCTACAGTCTTGCCACTTCATGACGCGTGCACGTCACTCTCCTCAACATCTTGTACAAGCCCACAGGGTTTTTATGGAGGACGTATCTTACCATAAAAGCAATAAAGTGAGTGGTGTTGGAAATGATGGCGTCTTGACATCTTCGGTTTCTTGAGACCATATTCATCCAGTGACAGTTCAACATGAACCATCGTACACGCCGCAGTTATACAGAGACCGCACTCACGAAAAAAGAGGTGGGTTTGGAAGGGAGAGAAGTGAATGCTCTGAGAACGTATCGTAGTCATATTATCGCAAAATTGAATGAAAAGAAAAAGAAAAATTGATGATACTTCTGCTTTTGGTGGCTTGCTAAACAAAACAACGTATGGGTACGAGCTAGTTGGTACTCCATCTAAACACCGTAAAGCGCAGTAGGCAAGATAAAGGACGAAAGGGGACAGGGACGAGCGCTAGAGGGACAAACAAAACAAATGGGGAGCTAGCGCGCGCAGTGGCGTTCGAACATGTGAGCAACCGTGATTTGTCGTCAAGCTGCCTAGCATTGAAAGAAATGATGGAAGGAGAGAGCTATATAGCTTCCAGCTGGGTAACAGAGTCATATGGCGTGTATGACATGATGCGCGTCAGCCGATGACGCTCTCGGCTCGCGGCGGTTGGTGCTGGTTTGATTGGCTCCTCGATTTATTTGCGTTCTCGTCAAGCGATGACGTATTTAGCTTTGGTGCTTACTCGGGGTATGAGTGAACGTGGTGTGCAATGTGTATGGTGACAGTAAGCGTTACTGCGACATGCTGAATGATTTCAGGAAAAAAAAAAAAACGTTCGCAGTCCTTAAATCGTTTCATGAAGTTGTTTTACTTCTGCGTATTTTTATCAGATTACAAGTGCATAAGCGCGTACCAATACAACAACTCTCGTAACTTTTCACAACCTCGCTTTAAGTCGCGGAGACACAAATATCGACCGCGCTAAATTTAGCGCACATTCTAAGCCCCTAACACTTTCGGATACTCGCTCTAAAGTGGGCCACCGAGTGCTGTAAATCCCCCGCGAGAACTTACGAAACGAAATGGCTCCGTGCATTCCCTTCTACTTTTGTGAACCTAACAGGGACATACTTCCCCCCTTTCTACGCGTCCGCGGCAAACTCCGAGTTAAATTGGCTCACAATTAAGCGAAAGCGAACAAACTAGAAAATAAGATGAAACAGGATGAAAGCTGGGCCGAAAACCCGTTAGCCGCACGAGCAGCCACGCGTGCGAGCCGCCGCTATAATAGAGTTCGGACCAGACTGCGGAGGCTTCCAAGTATAAAAGCGGGCCGCGACGACGACGCCCCAGCGCGTTTCGTAAGCGCTCCACGCGCGAGGCGGCCACCGAGGCAACCATTCTTTCGGGCAGTTTCCTTTTCTTCCCCAAACGTCGAGGTAAATGGATGAGGACTCCCCGCATCCACCGGCACGGAAAGGGGAAGGTAGCAACGCGAAATCGAAAAGTGAAGGCGGAGGGATCGTTCCCCAAAGTTTCTTTGTCCAATGAGTGAGTGCGCGGCCCCGCTCACTCCATCAACGAAAACCCGCCTCTTCTAGGGACGTGGAAGGGAGCCAGACCAAGTATTTCAGGGATGTGGGGAATAAAAGGAAACAAAAGTGTCCGCCGCCGCCGCGCTCGGGAATTCTCGTTCAAGGTCAGGGCACTGGGCCGACTCCGCGACGTGACTGGATCAATAGCAGCACGCTCTCCTCCCAGTTTATCCCTTCCTCCTGGTTTTTTTTCCCCCAGCCTCTTCCTTCTTTAGTTACCTAGGACGCACAAGTGCACCTGAGGAAAGCCGCCTCCACGTTCGGTTTATTTTTCCCTCCTTCCCTTCCCTACCGTTCCATTCCCTTCCGCTCGCTTCTCAATCTTCCCCTCCCTCCCTCCCTACCTCCTTCCCACTTTCTCTATTTGGCAGGCGAGAAATCTTTCTGAGAAGTCCGCCCGCATTTGAATATACGATGAAAGTTACAAGAAACCGCGTCGGTGGCAGTAAATTTCGAAGCGAGGAAAGTTTCCTCCGGAAGGCGGGCTGCAATCTGGGAGGCTCAAAGAGAACGAGAGGAGGCGAGCAGGGCGATATGGCGAAAACTTCGAAGCTTGTTTAAGCAGCGGCATCGCGTACCATGAATTTAAAAGAAAATAAAGTAACATTTTGTAGAAATGGAACATCAGTGGTCGAATAAAATCAGCAGTAACGGTGGGTGAGACTATACTGTATTCCTTCTTGCACGGCGCTTGGGCTTTACTGTTACATTCGCTATTTCTCGTATATAAAAATAGCACGTGCGCACGCAATATTCATATAAACAACATCACCCGCTCCAGGGGAGGAAGGGGCTTAATTTTTACAGTATATCACGTCATTTCAATGAGTCTGTTTATGTCAAGCTTAAGAAGCAAATGTTTTGGTTTTTAGAGATTATTATGATACTTTCGTACTTCACTCTGCCTTCCAAGAAGTTAAACTTACCTTTAATATGACTCCAGAATTGCATCTGTGAGCGTCCGAAAAAGACCGAGTGCTTTCCTTCAACCATAGCAGGCGCGTTGAATTGAGTGGGGTAATCCAAATGAATTCAGAGCGTCTGAATTTTTTCAATCACTGTGACCTAGAATTGCACCCGCGACACCTAGAGTTGTTGTGCACAAGAACGCTTCATTTGGGGCAATCGGGTGGATGTATTTCGCTTAATGTTTCCACACCGAATTACGTCTAAGCGAGATCCATGTCTGACGCCTTCCGACCATTCATTGCCTCGTTAAATACCTTTGGGCACCCTTCCTTTGCGTCATTTTCACCTGTTCTGTGAAAGGTTAGGCTTGCTGTTTAGTATAAATTATATGCGTCTCCCTACATGTTCTCATATGCGCGCGCACATGATAAGTTATAGCGAAAATGTACGGGCCGTAAATAGACTGTGCCGTTGTGACCAGCTGTGGAAGCGAACGCCCGCACTTTTACCCATAATGCGAGGAATGTATCAAGAGCGGTGAATATTCAGCAATTCACTTCCCTGACCAGCCGCGGTGGCTCAGTGGCTAAGGAAGGCGTTGCGGTGCTGAGCACGAGGTCGCGGGTTCGATTCCCGGCCGCGGCGGCCGCTTTTCTGATGGAGGCGAAAAGCCCCTCCACTACGGCGGGCCTCATCGCTCGCGTTGCGTCGGCGCGTTAAACCCTACAATCAATCAATTCACTTCCCTTCAAAGAGAAGAAAAACAATGTGACACAAGACCACGACACACACACTGAGCCCTGTCCAGCGTATAAAACATAAAATGAGGTGGGCTGTTTTGATCCTAATGAACTTATCCATACAAGGAAATACACAAGTTTCAGCTTTTTCACCCTTTGCACAATGCAATACAAAAAGAAGAAAAATTGAGAACTTGAGTAATCCATACGAAAACGATTCATCAACACCACAGTCACTTATAGGAAGACAACCCAACCTTACCGGAACAATTGCCGACTTCGAAACCATGCAAATAGACTCGCAACATGAACATCAACAAGAGTTGAACACAAAGCCGACAAACAATTCCACATAAGTCAAAATTGGCTATACCCACTCAGTGTTTATTGAAACTGCACACCATTTTGCCATCGTTCTATTCAGGTTTTCTTTCGTATTTATCGTACATAATTGATAACCTATTCATCAAATCCTCCAGGAACATAATAGTGCCGGGTTCTCTTTCCATACGTCTTACACGCGTGGTTTTACGTACAGTGTTTATCGAAAGATTCTAGGCCATGATAGAAATTTATACACCAGAAAAGAATTCAACACGCAAGCTAACCTCTCGAATACTACTGAAATGTTTATTGCAGAAGTGTGGCGAAACCAGTCTGTTTGCTTATTGGCATTAAATATTTTGACCGCAACTGGAGAGAGAGAGAGAGAGAGAGAGAGAGAGAGAGAGAGAGAGAGAGAGAGAGAGAGAGAGAGAGAGAGAGAGAGAGAGAGAGAGAGAGAGAGAGAGAGAGAGAGAGAGAGAGAGAGAGAGTTTATTTACAGTTGAAGTGAGCATATTTGTGGCCGGGGTCTTTAGTCCAAGACTCTGTTGATTCCGCCCCGCTGTCTGCGCCCTTTCCGCTAGCAAAAGCTGCGTTTCAGGGCAGGAGCTGGCCAGCGTGCTCTCCCACTACCCCGACGTTCGGCCTTTCCTTAAATTATTTCAGATAGAGATACTTATGACGCGGCCCGTAAATATTTGGCAAAGACTGCACTTCTCGGTTCTTTTTCACCGTACTTGCAAACTTGTACACAGCTAACTTACCCTTCACCCTCCTTTTTATAAAACTGACTGTGTTGTTTTCAATATGTTTGCTGTATGCGCTTTATTATGTTCATGTTACCTACGTTTCTCCACATTGCGTGCTTCTTTGTTTTGTTTTGTTTTGTTTTGTTTTATTTTATTTTTATTTGTTTCTATTACGTATTGTATCAATCTGTCATCCCTTTACCCCCTCCCCAGCAGGCGTTCCGGTGTCCGCCACAAGGCGCGACAAATTAATACCTGCTGGTGTCCTTTCGCTCGTCAGTTTACACCAATAAATGCCTCCCCACCTACTAGCGCACCTCAAAAGTCCAGCAAGCCGTCACGTGACCACCCAGCTGGCGAAGCATACGATAGCTACGTGAGCGATCAGCCCCACCTGAAACCTCTTCAGCCACCGCAGAAGAGCAAGAGGAGCCACGTGCTCCCGCATTTCAGGTCATATCGCGTACAGCGCGCGGGGTAAGTGGTTGCCAGCGGCCTATGAGTAGTCTCACATTTCACAGACCCGAGGGCATCTCCCTCGAGAGGCGAGGATCGTTTTACATTGGAGAGCCGTACAAAGGTCGCAGAAAGGACAAACATCCTGTCGACCGACAAAAACGGCTTAGGCAACGAAGCGTCCAGAATTCGCCCCATTTATACAACAATTGCGGTGCGCAAGCGAAAATGCTGTTCGTTGAAAGTACGACAGCCGAGGTGTGAAAAAGCTGAGACGAGCTTGTTGATGAAGTAGCCGATAAGGCCGGACTTTGACAACAACCGCACCCAATGGACTCTATTATTATTATTATTATTATTATTATTATTATTATTATTATTATTATTATTATTATTATTATTATTATTATTATCGCCGTGATCATCATCACCCCCACCGCACTTCCATCATGTCAGCTTGGTTGTGGGTCGAATGAAATACTTGCTTTAAGGAATTTTAAAGACTGAAGGATAAAGAAAAACTGAGCTTACAGTAGATCCGGGCGGAGGAGCAGGGGAAAGAAATGTCCGAAGCGGTGCGCGTCCGTGGGGCGAATCTTCGTGCTCCTTTGCCCTTATCTACTGTAACCTCAGTGTTTCTCTATCACTAACCCTTTTTAATTCCCAAAAGCAAGGTCTTCATTTGCGCCCCAACGAAGCTGACATGGCGCAGCCGACAGGATCGACCAAGGTGTCAATAATTGTCACAATCATCGCGGTCATCATAATCATCATCATCATAATCAAAGCCACTTGCATTCATTTCTAACTGCTCTTGTTTTGCGGTGTACGAGAGCATTGCTAACGATCAACTTTTCTATCTTATGCAGACATAATCGGTCTTCTGGGAGCGTTAGGCTACACATATTGACGCTTAGGTCCCTGAATAAATATATTGAGATCGTGAGTGACAAGCTTAATGTTATTGAGCTGTGGGTTTGCAAATTAAACGAATTGAAGAACAACACTCATAAGCAGCGGCATAACGACAGTAGAGGCTAAAGCTGCGCGAAAAGAAGAATATCGACTGTATAAATCTTTAATTAATTACGTGTTCTGGAAATGCGTACAACTTTTTAAAAGAGACTCTGCAACACCTCAGAAAATTTTTTCACTCTTTTCTTAGCGTCTGGAAGCACTGCAAAAGCTTTAGTTATCGACAGCACGGAGCGGCATTGCGTGATTTGCTCGTCGCAGCTGGTACGCCGTCCGTTTCTGCTATGCTTTTGAGGCTTTCTTTTTAAATTGGCTATCGAATGCGTTCATTGCTGCCACTATAAGAAAGCCGGCCAATGCCCGCTACCCGACTGTAATCAAGCAATTACAGCGGCCAAAGAACGCGAAGACAGGGAAAGAGAGAAAATTATTTTGCAAAAGTTTGTAAGCTATCTGATGGGCATAATCCAGTAATTTTTGGCCGTGGTACTTTGCGATCCCCCAATCTAAGTAGTGGATGTGTCGTTTGACTACGTTTTGCAAGCATTTAAGATTTGGAAAAACTTTGAAACAAATGTTGCACGCTCTTTTTAACATACATTCAAGTAAGAGCGGTATTAGTACTGAGTTACGGTAAGGCCACAATGCTCCGCCTTGTTGGGCGAGTTAATTGCAGCCAGCCTCATGCCTTCCATGTGCGCAGAAGGTTACAGGCAGCCCTATCTACCCTGTACTCCTTGAAACTTTTTAACCGCGCCGAAGGTGACACCTAGCCCATCATGCACGGTCGTCGCCCTAAACAATAGGGGCGAGAGGTCTCACGGCGCGAGATGCGTGCTTTCTGCAACATTGACTACTCTGCAGGAGAGAAAGAGAGAGTACGCGAGCGCTGAAGGTAAAGGTTCGCCAAGGTCGCGCCGCCGTATCGATCTCCGCTCAACGTTGCGGGGCCGCGGCCGCTAAGAAATTTTCCGACGTTGGTTCGATTTTGTTCGCGTCTCACTAAACAATTTCTATTGTTTTACGGTTTCGCGGTGTGAGAAACAAGCAGGGAAATGCTCGCAACGCAAGAACAAAGAGAAGTAAAAATTTATGTGTGTGTATGGTGGGGTGTCAATCGCGTAATAGAGACCGTCTGACAGGACGTTTGACCGTATGCGCTTATTTTGAAGTCAGCTTCATCGCGTCTCGGAGACGTGCGCGACAATTAGCCGGAGGTGTGTGCTGTTAGGGCTAATATTACGTTGCAGCGGACAAGCTATGTACAGGTTTTGTACATTGATATTTTATTAACAAAGCAAAAAATAAGGGAGTATCAGTAGCTGACACCGCGCAGCTAATCCCAGATTTGTAATTCTAACGCTGAGGGGAGAGTGCCTTAACAAATGTGCATGTATGTATGTATGTATGTATGTATGTATGTATGTATGTATGTATGTATGTATGTATGTATGTATGTATGTATGTATGTATGTATGTATGTATGTATGTATGTATTGTCGCGAAGCCGAGGTCTCTTGATGTTGTTCGTTCGGTTTTTGCGTTCTGTGCCCGCAGCCAGGGCTCTTCCTCCAAAGTGTTGTGTGTAAAAGCGCTTCGGACGCGGCTGGGCCCTGGCCCTTCTTCTGAGAAACGGCTCCGGCGCGTCTGTCTGCCTGTCGGCCGACCGGGAGACGACGGCTGTTGGGGGAAGCGAACCCTCGCCTCGGCTTCTCTTGCCGCACGCACTGGCGTCTCCGACCCCCCATTGCGCGCCTACGCGGGCCGCTGTGTTCTTCCGACGACCTTCCCTTTTCCCCTGTTTACTTAAGTGCGTTTTGTCTAACTACTTGCTCTACGCCCGTAATTCTCCAAGCGCGCGTTTTCGAGTCGAAACCTTGTGTCTGTGTTTTTGGTCCTTTTCGCTTTGGCGGGGACATGTCTGATTGGAGCTTAGAAGCGTCTTCCTGATTGGCTGCGGGTGTGCCTAAGACTTGCTCCCGATAGTCCGCACACGCTAGGATGCGCTTTTTCCCCCAATGAGTCCCCCCCAAAGCAAATATAACGCGGCCCCTCTGGCGATTGAGGGCGAGCAACACCAGGAGAGCCGCTTGCTGCCGATCGTCGGGGCCAGACGCCGGGAGCCCTTCGCCCGCCAACCATGTTACGCTAAGTACTCTTAATCTGTTGACTGTCTTTTTCATCTATGTAATAAGTGTAATTGTTTCAAGTTCGTATGTGCTAAATGTCACCAATGTCATCAGTAAAGTAAACAAGTTAACGTTTAAAACCTCTTCGACGTCTCGACTTTTTCCTTCCGATCTTCATGCTACAGTAGCGGCAGTATGTAACCAAAATACTACGTTACAGTATGTATGTATGTATGTATGTATGTATGTATGTATGTATGTATGTATGTATGTATGTATGTATGTATGTATGTATGTATGTATGTATGTATGTATGTATGTATGTATGTATGTATGTATGTATGTATGTATGTATGTATGTATGTATGTATGTATGTATGTATGTATGTATGTATGTATGTATGTATGTATGTATGTATGTATGTATTCCTGCATGCATACACATATGGTAGATATCATTTGGTCTCAAGTTTTTTCGAACAGCGCCCCGTCAGGCATACGCTTATAAACAGTTACAATAAAATAGAATGGCACGAGGACTGTTGCAGTGGCAGTGGGAGAAGAGAAAGGGCATTACATTTGTCTCCCCACGGAAGCTTCACACGCAAAGCTCCACAGTGAGAGCAGTGACCGCGCGTTGGCCGGACCCAGTCCTCGTACGTGAATACCCAGGGCGGGAGGTAAAACATTCCGAAATCACCGCTTAAAGTGCATTCGCCCGTAATTTTGCCATATCACTTTCATTGATATTTGAATTAGTCAATTATTTGAATTGACATCAACGTCAAAAAAACCACCACCACCCTCCTTTTTCCCCACGACCGTTTAAGTTACGCACCTTACGCCAGCGTCGAGTCCTTGATTGACTTGCACCGCAGACGTGAGTCAGCAGAGGCAGGAACTGAAATCAGACCAAATAAATAAACTCTTAGACATACAGTCCGAGTTAACTGCCAGTGTGATCATCAGCACTAGAAAAAGAACAAGCACGCAGTAGTGAGCGTAAAGATGTCCCAACGTGTTACAGTGCCTGGTAGACGCGGGGACAATTGTCATGCATAGGAATAGCTCTCTCACCTCGGGTAATGCCACGTAAGACGGAGACCAGGCTGCGTTTGTTCTTTAATATGAACTTGAAAGCGAACGCCTAAAGGTCAAAATGCGAGCAAAAATAATTTGTCGCGTTCTGTACGTCGAAAGGCCTTTTCAAGAAGTATAACCTTCAGCTCTAATTCTGGATGTGCTCCAGTGAATGTGCTTAGATCACTACACGTACGGAACCTCGTACGCCGCTACTCTGACGCCTAACAAATTGCCACATACTCACAGGGAAGAATGTGCGCGAGATGCGGTATTGGACGACACTTTGTAAGCAGGAGTACAGGTACTTTTGTACACTAATCCCTGGTTGACAAGCATAAATGCCTGTTTTTTTTTTTTTCAAGTGTATTAGGCGTTTTTCACAGGCATTAGCGGAGAAGTTGCGGGGCAAATCAGTGCGGCCCTCAGAACTGCTGCCAGCTCTTCGGCATGTCCTGCGGGCGTGTGTGAACGAGCCCGTATCAGGCTACGCCATACTGATTCTAAATATGGCCCAATGCGATTTTATTTGAGCAAAACGAGTCTGCATCACACGTTCGTATTGCTAGCACACTTCGCACCCATTTCCAACGAAGACTATACCCTGCACAATTACCGCTTCTGTGCACCCTACATTCATCGAGAAGCCACAAATCCTCTCAGTCTCCCAAAAAAATTGAGATTGATTTAGAAATAAAAAATAGTATTTATTTATTTATTTATTTATTTATTTATTTATTTATTTATTTATTTATTTATTATTCACCACCCACACCACAGCCACTTTCCGGGCTATCACATACGGATGATCACATACGGAACGTATGGATGGAGCGCATTCGCCCACTAAAACTATTATCTATTGGTGATTGCGCCACAATGTACCAAAGCGACATCCAAGACAGTCGAAGTACGAGGAACTCAGAATTTAACAATGCAGACAGAAATTCCTCCGTAGGCAACATGTGACCATCAGCATGTGGCAAGTTCCAGTGCCCGATAGTCAAAGGGGAAAAAACTAATTTTGGTTGAAACGGTGCAATATTTAGCGCGTGTTAGCTTCTGGTGTGAATAGGTGATGGTGCTGTAAGCTGCAGATATATGTGCCGTGACGGGAAGCACGGTGATTGAATCAAGGTGCACAGAAATTTTGAGTATTCTGAGCGGCTCCTAGCAGATAATGGAGTCAAATCCACAAGTGATAAGCTGAAAGACACTGAAAAGCCGCGGTCATAGTTGCAACATTTAAAACGCATGACTTTCTTTTGTTTTGATTCTAATTTTGCAACATGGTATGTTTGTGAGGATTCCAGATGAGAGAAGCGTGTTCAAGTGAGTGACGTACTAAGGTTTTCAAAAGTTAAAATCTTAGTTTCGTTCACTGCTACACCCAGAACGCGCTGCAGGTATCAACAACAAGAACAATGCGTATTGGTTGTATTGGTTGAAGCACAAATATGTATCGGTAGAAGCCAGTACATAGGTACTGGCGAATACATATGGAAATATGTATTGGTTGAAATATGTATTGGTTGAAGCGCATCAATTTGCTTCAAGCAATACACATTTACGAGTAAAATCAATTATATTTATTTTCCTCTGTAAAGTAAAACCATTAAACGAGTAAAGCGATAAATGAGCGTACAGCCGATCTGGAGATGTCGTGGAGACGGTTTTTTTACAAATTAACTTTCATTTTCCACGCCTGAAAATATGCACAAAAACTGGAAAAGGAATTGTTCAGGTTTCCAAGACCCCCAGCAACAGTACGTTTTTTTTTATAAATTACGCAGTCGTCAGCGTATAGCCTTATCTGATAAGTAATGTTACCGGGTATGTCTTTGATAAATAGCAAGGAAGCGGCCCAAGAGCAGAGCCTTGTGGTACACCTCAAGTTACGTCATTGGCTTGGAAGGCCATTGAATTAAAAAGCACAAATTGTGACCGATTCAAAAGAAACGTTATATCCAATCAACTAGCAAGGAGTAAGTAATATGCTATTAAGTTTAAGTAAACCTTTGGAATGAAGAACTGTGTCGGAAGTTTTCGAAATGTCAATAAAAATAGTATTTACCTGATAACCTGCATCAATGGAAAAAATAACATTGTACCTAAATTCTGGAAATTCAGTAATTGTACCAAAGCCACGTTCGTTGCCGCGCTGAGACTCACGTAAAACATAATTTGCTTCCAGAAACTCTAATGTGCATCTCCGTATGACGTGCTTTAGAATTTTGCATGAGGAAGATGTCAAAGAAATCGGCCGGCAATTAGGAGCCGAAGTTTTACATGCAGCTTTAAAAAAGGGCACCATTTAGGCGAGCTTTCATGACAATGGAACTGCCTCCGATCATACAGATTTTCGAATATTACTGTAAAATAGCGGCTTGTTCAAAAAGTTCGAACCAGAAATGTACTGGAAATATTACGCGGGCCACAGCTCTTCTTACTTTTCAACTTCGGTTATCAAATTTAGAAGGCCTTATTCAGATAAACACGTAATCTGTTGAGGGCACTCAGGGTTGATTAAAATAAGAGTAGGAGTTTGAAAATTATGGACGGTTGAAGCTGATTCAAAATAAGAATTAAATGCGTTGACTGTTTTCACGGCTATAAAAGAACGACAAAAATATTGCGCGCCAAGCATACAGTAAAGACGCTATCAATCTTCTGAGGAATGACGCATAACTTGGCACACAAAAGTTGGAGAAATTCTGAGAATTGTCTACTATTGCACAAGCATTCGTGCGTCGCTTCTCTGTTTCTCCAAGCTCACGTTTACTTGGTAGCACTAAAGGAGAACGTCAACCGAGAAAGAAGGTTGTTATTTTATTTTATTTATTCATAGTTTATAGCGTGAGGGCGGTGGATGAGACACACCTTTACGATTTCGTGGCAATTTTAGTTTTTCAAACCTTAGTTAATTGCGTGACTGGTAATTAGGGCGCGCTTAGGGCGCTGGGTTAGGTAGACCTTTCAGATTTCGTTATTTATATTTCCGTTACTTACATATATACTACAATTTCTTTTAGTTTCCTGCAGCGGACGACGGCTGCCAGAAATCAATTGCCAAAGCAGACGACTCCTCTCTTCGTCTGATTGCACCTTCATGTTTTTTTTTGTTTTTCCATATTTCTTACAATGATCTAAATGTATATTATCACAAGGACTAAACGTCGTAACTTCACTGATGAAGCTTTCTTGATTAGATAAAATACGTTAAGGTATCCGGTTTGGGTTATTCGGCAAGGAAACCTCACACACTGAAAGCCGCTGAGGCGGTGACATTCCAGTCATTCAAAGGACAGTTGCTTCATGTGTGCGGTACACCAATACATTTATTTATTAATTTATTTATTTATTTATTTATTTATTTATTTATTTATTTATTTATTTATTTATTTATTTATTTATTTATTTATTTATTTATTTATTTATTTATTTATTTATTTATTTATTTATTTATTTATTTATTTATTTATTTATTTATTTATTTATTTATTTATTTATTTATTTATTTATTTATTTATTTATTTATTTATTTATTTATTTGCACACAGAAGCGAAATAGAGAAGTCAAGAACACACCATGGCGGCGTAAAGGTAGCGGTTAATATTTCGTGATGTCGAAATGAAATTTTTGGAATTAAATTGACTCAGGAAAAACGTTGTCGGACCCCACGCAAGGGTTGAAATAGAGGTAATGCTAAGCAGCGGCGGATGCCTGCGAAATATCAGACCTAACGAGAAACGTTCAACGCCTGAATCCCCGCGGAAAACACGTGGTCAACCGTGCGACCATTTCCTGGGGTGAGAGGTGATGAGTGGGAAGCTCGGTGACCGCTAAGAAGACACGATCCTCGCCGCGGACAGCTTCTATGAAGGGCGGTAACCACCGCTTTGCCGGCTTGGGCAAATCGACCTTTACAAAACGTTCCGGTGAAAACCAACGGTGTCGCCTTGTCGTGGCAGCAGCTGTAACCAGAAATCACACCCGCTGCTGCGTACCGAACGAAGCGCAGGGCGAGGAAATCCTTAGTTCGCCCTTGCGTTGCTACCGGGCTGATGTAAAAAGTGTGCACAACGATGTCCACGTTAAAAACAAAAACAAAAGAACTCTCAAGAAACAAAGAACCTGGTATTGTCAATACAAGAAACAGGATAAAATTTCATCGAAGCGTTTACCGTTGTTGTACACTCCAACAGCTGTGTTCGCTTTGTGAATCCGTGTTGTACCTACATCTCTTTTTGTTTTTTTGTTGAGGAAGAAATAGCGCTAAGGGAATTACGATCGCGCTAAGCGAAGGTACACTAGGCGGGCGCTCCGTCTCATTGTTTGATTTAGTCGGTTCATAGGTGTCACTCGAAGTTCGATAAACGGTCGTTCCATGCATTGTGCAAGTTAAAATAAATGGGCCCCTTCCATTCTTCCTGAAGACGAGGCCCTGTTATGCAGCCTCCTTATAAGCCCTACATCCCTTTATTCCAGCACTGGCACCGCAGGGGTTTTGCTTATACAGTTTATACAAGATGTAGGCACCTTCTGTTGTAAGAATTTTTCTCCCCCTCCGCCAACGACATAAATGTATCGAAACCCAATTGATCTGCGCTATCTGTATATTTGAAAATAATCAGCACGTTACAAATCTTATATATTTCGCTGTGAGTACAAGTAGACTACCCTTCATGACTATGTACACACACACACACACACACACACACACACACACACACACACACATATATATATATATATATATATATATATATATATATATATATATATATATATATATATATATATATGTGTTCTCTTTGTTCTCGCAAAGAGTTCTCTCAAAGCAAGTTCTCTTTGCTGAAACGTAGGCCACAATCGTGCTTTTACCTTGTTCGAAGTTTTTCTTCTCTTATATATATATATATATATAAAGAGAGAGAGAGGGGGGGGGGGGGTTGAGAGTGCGAGGCAAGCAAGTGACCTCGTATAAGGGATCCGCTGGTGTAATTTCGCATCATTCTGAACATTTCCCACGCTAAGGAGCAGTGATCAGTAGTTCGGAAAGCTATCTAAAACGTAGTATTTCATCTAAACAGTACGAATTAATTTCGAAGCACAAAGTGACCCGAGAGATAAAGCGCTGCGAAATATCCTACGCCGCAACAATTCCTGAATGTCGTTTTTGTCACAAGAGGACGTTCACACCGCCACCGAGTCCAATAAATCGTCGCCGCGCTCAATATATTCGCGCGCGACCTTTTGCTTTGTGTGCGAGGAGATATCATAACCATACTTGTTTAGAATAGTTTATACATATGTTTGTTTTTCCCTTACCACCCAATGACGTGAATACAATATCATCTCAGTTTAGTCTTTTCTTTCTCCGGCACTTCTCTTTCAGCTTTTCTCCTCTCTGTCTATTTTTCCCGGGCGAAGTAAGGAGGTTATTCTCCGCGCGCTTCCAAAGAAGGCATGCATCAGCACTGACGCATACTGCGTCAAAGCAGCAGTTACTGAGGTCGCATCCAGCGTGCCCTTTCTTCAGCACGCTGCCGAGGCGCGAGCGTCAGTAGCAGCTCTAACTTGTGTTTTTCCTGCGCGTCCTGTTGACACAATCACGACCCACATGCCCTTGTTGAAATATTTGTCGCTAAAAATGCCTAGAAAGCCCGATCTAACGATTAAAAAAAAGGCTAATGTTAGTGTTTGCTTTCCTACGCCCGCATGCAGCAAACAGGCAAATTTTGAAGGGCAAGCAAATAATTGAGCTGCAGAGAGATTTGACAAGACCCTTAGCGATAATAAGGTGTATTCAGAATTACTCAAGGGCGCCAAAATAAAGACATTGGAGATCCACGTAACTTGTTTTCGAGAGGGCAGCGACGGCTCCTGTCAGTGTTTGGAGTGCGATCGTTTTCATTTCAAAATTGACGGACACGAACGCTGCGGGATTCCTGGAACGGTAACGTTTCAAGGTGGAATTCTCGAAGCCTGACGTGCGACATGCGCAGGGCGCTCGCGGTTACTTCAGACGAGCTATAAAAAGACGAGCCCAATTTTTGCGTCATTCAGCAGGAATTTCCCGGCGCAACCTCCTGCACGTGTCCGTATATTTTTACGATTAGGATGATTAAGTAATGAGTTATTAAACTAAGTTCGGTTGGTTACTCACATCGAAGTTCCTGCAGAAATAAAAAAAAACTGTCCCAGTTTACGAGAACAAAATACGGCATTTTCATGGGCACTCCGCCATATTTTACGAGTTTAAAACGAAAGGACAAGAATTAAAACCACAGGCGGACAGAAAAAGGTGTGAATTTGAACCAAATAACAGGCTAAAAAAATGATCAGTATTCTACGGGGCGTCACGACATGTTTGCGTAGGGCCCAACGTCTCCTCCCTCACCCTTTCTTGCAGTGCTTTTTTTAACGTTTAAAATGGTAGCATTCTGACTATTTTTATGATTCTCCGGGATTTAATATTTCTCTATACGATCATCAAGGTTCTCACAGAAACACGACAATCGACGAAATCACCGGTATCCAGATATAAAAACCTGTAAAATTCTCAGAATTTCGCTGCCACTCACTTGCTCTTTCAGCGCTTTTAAAAAAAATTTTCAAGAAAGAAGACCGTGATTGCTGAACAGATATAGAAAGGCTGCAAAAATTCTAAGAATTGTCTAAGCGTTCTTACGTTGCTTCTCCATTTCAGCATCCTTACGTTTCCCTGGCGGCATCGAAGGACCACGTCAGCAAAAACAGTCTTTTGTTTAGTCACCCTGTGCTTTAGATGTTCGCGTGGAAACATTGGAGTACACACACCTTTATGGCGTTGTGATTTTATTTTGAATTTTTACGTTTTGTTTCGGTTTTGAAAATGTCGCGTCAGTAAGCTGGATTACATAAACACGTGGTTTTTATTATTCTTCAGCTTTTCTGGTTTTCCTCCATTGTATGTATGTATGTATGTATGTATATATATATATATATATATATATATATATATATATATATATATATATACAAAGTAGAAATGTAGAAATACGCTCTTCGGAGACTTTATTTCCAACGTTTCGACCTCAGGTCGAAACGTTGGAAATAAAGTCTCCGAAGAGCGTACTTCTACTTTGTGCGTATTCCTGCAGCAACTAAGGACTCCACTTCACGAATATATATATATATATATATATATATATATATATATATATATATATATATATATATATGAAACTCATGAAAATCACGTAGAAATGACATGCGTAAATAGACGAACACGCGGCACGCGGCAACACAATAAGGATATTTACTCACGTATCGGCAAGGGACTTGCCTTCTTCAGAGTAATGTTTACATCACATTACATCGGAAGTAATGTGATGTGAACCTTACTCTGATGAAGGCAAGTCCCTTGCCGATACGCGAGTAAATATCCTTGGATATAGACAATCTAGATTCAAAGAATGTAGACAAATCTAGAAAAAGAGAAAACTTCCACAGAGCGTAGGAATGATATCAGTAAATAGTCGAACAGACGGCAAGAACAATAACAAGTACCAGGCGCCGGCTGCTTTGCCGGCGCCTGGTCGCTCAGTCTCGTGATGGATGGCACACCACCATCGGATAGCTAGGGTGGCAGGTGCTACTCAATTATCACGAAACACTCTGTGCATAGTTTCTGCACAAACAAGCCAACAAACGTTTTGCTCGTGATAATTCGCTTTTCCGGTGTTAAACCTGACCCATTTTTATAATTACGGTTAATATTTCTGTTGTCACGGTTCCTAATAGACAGCAGTGAGATTACATGTGCAACAACTACACACTACAATATCGTGCACATTTCTAGATTTAGAGGATCCATTAAAAAGCAGTGGTGATACACTAGGAAAGCTTGCAAAACAATTCTCTGGATGCCACCATACACTGAAGGGGCCACTGGCCTGGAAAAATGCCACCATAATTCTAATTCACAGGAGGGTGATGTCGAAGAGCTGAGGAACTACCGACCTATTAAGAACTTCCGATTTTTGTAAGATGCTAGCTGTTTACGAGGACATTAGTTAACCGAATAAATAAGACCCTAGATTTTTAACCACTGAGGAAACAGGCTAGATTTAGGAAATGCTACTAGAGAATGCATCAAATTCGTTCTATCAACCGAGTAAGGGACAAGTCTGCAGTGTATAATAAATCACTTAGCTCGGCATTTATAGATTACGCAAGAAACTTTGATTCAGCAGAAACGCCCGAGAGAGCAGAGAGGAGAGGACGCATACACGGACTTCCTGGAAGACATATAATAAGAGTGTGCAGGTAAGTTATTTCTTCACAAGAGTGCGAAGTTTCCTACTAAGAAGGGCGCCAGATAATAAGCGCTACATCACCCAAATTATGTACAGCATGTATTGAAGAAGACGCTTGGCGTAAATTTGATAGAGGGTTGAGATACGAAAATGTGGAGGTAGATATTAAGTTGCACAGCGTACGATAAATAGTTGGAAGCCAATGGGATAAACATTCATCCCGCAGTGAACGAAAAACATGATAATTATTATAGTTAGGATGATGATTATTAGCCAACATGTGACCTCAGAAAGGCAAAAAACCGAATTTAGAGAACGCGAAGACTGTTAACCAACCAATTGCTGTTCCGCACATTGGGGAAACAGAAAAGGAAGCAAAAAATGAGCAAGCAAAAAAAAATAATAATAAACGGACGGAGAGAGGTAGGGACTAAAGTTAAAAGAAAACGGTAAGAACAGAGCGTATGCAGGTGCGTTGTGCGTTATTGCTGTATACATTCGAGTTAAGTGATTGCCACTGGAGTCGTCTGTACTGTAACCCTTTTGTCGTTCGCAAGAAGAGTATAAGCACCTTTTTCTAATTGTGTGCTGGTAACGGAGAAGTCCAGCGACCTAAGATGTTCTCGTCAGATAACAGCGGCCGAGGGGTCAGGCCCCCAGAGCAGAGGAAAGCTGCCTTCTTTCCGATTCAAAACGTGGGCACTTGCCTAGAACGTTGCCGTACGGCCTCCGGCCTGCCGCAAGCTTGCCGAGCCTGACTTGCCGCCATTCCCATGAAGTAGGAGTGTGCATTTGTGAGTGCCACCTCCATGGTGTGGGTCATAGGGGCCGATATGCGCACTCGAGAATTTCTGTCCGGTCAATTTCGACAGCGCTGCCTTCCGAGCAAGTGGGCCGTACAGCCCAGCAGCGTCCGTTGTAAATAACGGTATGAGTGTATTCGCAGCTCTTGGACAGGGTGAACAGGGGGCGGAGAACGAACTTTGGTTGCCGAGAAAGCCACTGAAAGGTTGACATCACGATCCGCTTTGGAAGCACGGCGGAGGAGGCAAAACGTTTATTGCGCGCAAAAAAAAAGGGGGGGGGGGGGTCGGGGGGAGGATTCAAGGATCAAGGATTCGGGTACATGCACATCGCACATAGTTATTAGTACAGAAGGAGGTCCCAAAGTAAAACTGTCGGGGGGACCTCCTTTTAATAAATGCGAAAATATTGTTAAAAATATTTAGGCAGTCGAGGTACGGGTCAGTTTCACACGCTAATGGAATGTGCAAACACTATAACAAGAAATTATGCAATATTAGCTCGCCTCAGTTCAGGAGGCCACGCGAAGCACGGTCATACACGTTTTTTTATTGGGCTGAGTAGCAGTGCGTGAAGACAAAGGCACAGGGCTGACTGGAGTGACTTTCTTTCTTTCAGTTTGGGGCTTAGGCGCGTAATCTCACTTGGGCTCCGTAGTGAGGGCTCCGTAGTGAGGCACCGTAGTGAGGGCTCCGGATTAATTTAGACTACCTGGGTACCTTTAACGTGCGCCAAAATCTCGACACACGACCGTTTACGCTTTTCGCCTCCCCGCGGCAGGGATTAAACCCCCATCCTTGGGGCCCGAATCTCTGCCGTACAACGCCTTAGCCACTGCGCTACCGCGGCGTGCCAACTAGTGTGACTGAAGCGAAGAGTTTTTTCTTTATTATTTCAAATAGTCTATTCTCGGCGCAGACTTCTCTAGATGGTGTGAAGAGCACTACGGATAGCCATGAGTTCCGTAAACATGATTGATTGTACGGTCTAAAGTGCCAAAGATACACCTGGTCTATGTGGCGTGGCGCACGGGAGGTCTCCGGGTTAATTTTGATCACCTGGGGATGTTTACCGTGCGCCGAAATGTCGAGAGATAGGTGTTTTCGTTTTTCGCCTCCATCAGAACAGGAGCCACCCCGGCCGGGGTCGAACTTTCCTCCTTGGGCTCAGCAGCACAGCGCCTTGGCCAATGAGCCACCGCGGTCGGTCACGTCCCATTAACATAAAAGTGGTGCTATGTGCTATCTTAAATGAAGTCAAGGGTTTGACGGACAACCGTCTGGTCGGGAGGGTACATTTGCTCCCGTGCGGGAGCCGAAACGTCTTTTAAGTTTTTCTTTTTCGTTACTTGGTCGGTGCCCTCTTTCTCTCTCAAATATCTTAAATGCCGTAGCCCGGGGCATTCACGTTATAACAGCGCCGGCATGTGACATTAGAATACCTTTCTTTCTTTCTTTCTTTCTTTCTTTCTTTCTTTCTTTCTTTCTTTCTTTCTTTCTTTCTTTCTTTCTTTCTTTCTTTCTTTATTTCTTTTCCTCCTCCTTACATTTCAATAAATCTATTTAAACACGGAACAAACCGACGAACTATTTCTTCCTTTCCGTTCTTAAAGGGACCCTGCAACACTTTCTATAAGCGGTTTCACTCTTTCCGTCACGTCTGGAAGCACTGTGAAAGCTGTATTTATCGCCAGCACGGAGCGGCACTGCGTGATTTGCTCGTCGCACCAGACACGCCTTCCATTTCTGCTTTGCTTTGTGGCTCTTTTTTTTAATTTGCTATCGAAAAGCGTTCATTTCTGCAACTGGAGGAAAACCGGCCAGCAGCCGCTACATGACCTTAGCGATGTAATTCGGGCCGTCGAAGAACGTCAGGACCGGGAAAGAGAGAAAAATCTTTTGAGCGAGTTTAGAAGTTATCTGATGGGCATGGAGCAGCAAGTTCTGGCTGAGGTACCTCGTGAGCCCCTAATCTAAGTAATGGGTGTGTTGGGTGACAACGTTCTGCAAGCATTTAGATTTCAAAAAGAAAGTTGAAGAAAGTGTTGCAGGGTTCCTTGAACTGCTGACTTTCATTTCAGCGTCCACTGAACGAACCTTTCATTCCCAATACTCATTCGCTACGCGCATGGCGGGGCCTCGGTTCTGTCAGTCCTGGCGCGATGGCCTAGGTAGCATAAGCTAATTACAGTCGCTATTTGTCAGCTCCCGACACGTCGTACACGCTGAAGTCCCGCCCGGTGTTTAAAAAGAAGGTCCCCTTCAACCCGAGTTGTCGAAGCGGCACTGCCAGATTCCGAGTCACTAGATCCAAAACGTCACTAGATCCAACGGGTGTGTTGATCCATTCGTGGATGTACTGACACTTTATATCTAATGAATCGGTTGGATATACTGACTCTTTGGCTGTTTTGACTCGTTGGATCAACTAGGTGGGGAAGGAGGGACCGGAGGGTAGTCAGGAGGGCTGAAACCTTTTTACCCGCAACCTTCCTGAAGTGGTATACAGGGTGTCCCAGATATCATGTACCAAGATTAAAAAAGGAGTAATGGCGTAATTTTAAGAAAATGTAGTGCATAATGTCTGCAGTACTGTGGAGAAGAGGGCAGCATTTTTTCGTTAATAAAACTTAACTACGTAATTGTAATTAATTATCTAACTCGAGAAGTACTGTCCTAATCACTAAAGTGTCTATGAGGCTCTTGTAGGTACCCACGAGGGGCATCTAACTGCGGTATTTTCCGCTAAAAACTAATTTCCTACACATTTATTCTGACTGATAAAGACAACCCGCGAAATATGAAAAATACCGTGCGACGGCGCTTCCGCGCGCATTGATGACATCGATCAACATTGGTTTCGTCATTTCTATCAGTTACAGGGGTGCAAATTAAACAGTCGTCGGCACAAGGTTTCATCTTTACAGAGCTTGCAACTACTGTGGGGATATTGTTTATGCAAATTAAAAAAAAGGGGGGGGGGGGGGCAGCACAGATCCCTGTGGGGCAGCGGACAGCACTTTTAAGGAATTCGATGCGCAACGCTTAATGCGTATTTTCTAGTGTGACGTAAATATGCGAATATACAATTTATTACATCTGAGATTATTCGTACTTGCTGAAGCTTAAAAATCATGTTTTTGTGAGGAACTTTATCAAAAGCTTCAGAAAAATCTGCACAGATGATGTCAATGTTTTGGCGAGTTCCCAGAGCTAAATAAAGTTCACTAGATGATTGATTGATTGATTGTGGGGTTTAACGCGCCGACGCTTCTCAGGCGATTAGGTGCGCCGTAGAGGAGGGCTCTCGATTAATTTAATCGACTTGGGAATCTTTAACGTACGCCAAGTCCATTTCTTTTTTCTTTATTCGAACTATGATATCTTCTACTCCAGTTTGTTATCTGATCCAGGAAGCTCGTTTCCAGTCTAATAAAAATAAGTAAATGGTGAATAGTACCGCCAAAGAAACGTAAGCTCCACGGTCTTGAACCTGACGCCAGAAATCCGACGTCGAAATCTCCAACCCTACTCATTAAGCATATCACAGCCTCTTCTCAACTACGTTTCATATCGCGAAGTGAGTTGATATGAGTTTGGTGTCGACCTCATAAGGTAGGTAGCTTTCCAGGCTGCTCTCTGGCGCCGGTGTTATCGAAATGAGTAAGAATGCACGAGTGTTCAAAATAGCGGACGAGTGGGCTCAATAACGTCGAAAAAAAAAATCGTTTTTAAAGCGAAAGCTTTCTTAGTTGGACTGACGGCGTTTTGTCAAATAAACATGCATTTACCCATAGACCGGTTGGTCGACCGAAAAGCTCTGATAAGATCTCTGGACACATCACGCGTGCCTGAAACCGGACTTCCAGTGTCTCAAAACGGTTACCCGAAAGTCGCGAAAAAGGAACGGATCTAGATAAGACAATACACGCATCGATCGTGAAGAAACAGTATAACAGTATACCTTTATCTCGTAAACCGCGTATCTGTATAGGTTGAGATCGTTAGTGGATGCGCTTACTTAGTGGGCGAAAAATGGTCGCGTGGGTTTGGTCTTCATTTGCGGTTTTGATCTCTGAACGTTTCACGATCTTAGATTAAACACACTTTCAGTGAAGGTTGGGCGCACTTCTAACGATAGTATTGACGCACTTTTGACGCAGTTATGATGTTAAAAAGCTTTTTTCGCTTCTCTCAGCTTTCTTTACAAAGGGAGGGGGGTGAATTTTTTGTTCACCTCACCTAATCACTCACTTGCGAATGAAAGCGTGCAAGGTGCACGAAATGCCCGTATAACCCCAAAGAACCGTTAGCAGTTGGCCTTGCAGGCATATAACTTTTTTCTATAGTCTCGTGCAGGAGGGAACAGCTGGCATTACGGCTAATAATCACCCACTAAAGCAGACGCCAAGGAAAAAGAAAAAAAATTCGCCCATTATAAACCCAAATACATAGTGCGCTAATTCCTTCAAAATTTTGATAGTTATTACAATTAGCTGTATTACGATTGCCCTATTTTTTTACTCCCGTAATGTTCCAAGAAACTTGATACTACAACGCCCATCAGTATATAAGGCAATAAAATATCTGGGACTCAAAATAACAGGAGGCTGCCAAAGAGCCGCGCAGATCATCGACAAATCCCTTGCCGTCCTAAAATGCAGAACTTACAGCCCATTCGGCTTCTCACCACGGCGTTTTAAAAGAATGATTAGAGAGAGGAACTTACTGTCATTAGGCACAGGAAAGTTCCCGAAAAAAAAGGAGTAGCGAAAGCAATCAGACAATTCTCGCAATAAAATTATTATACATTGCTATTCAGTGGCACCGCATACGTCAAACATTCGCAATTTGCAACGCATTTCTCAATTAGCTGCTAAAAATCCTGCCCAACATGTTTTTTCGCACCAAAATACAAACCATTCACACCAGTTTCAGTTTCAATAATCACGAGTGTATTGGATCAATTTTCCCGCCAGTGAGAGCTGCGATATTAGTGGCAGTGAGATCGCGGACCAATCAGCGATCAAGCAAGCCACCAGCCAATCAGCGTTAACGGTCCCAAGGTCTTTGGTCGACGGGATGGTAGAAGAAGTATGTAGCTCCAAGGACGTGTCAAGGTCGTTTGTCGACAGGACGCGACAGTCGGAGCTGTAGCGAAAAGTCGCTGTCGCGCTAAAAGAAAAGGCCACCCACGTTTGAACAAAACAGCTCTCACAAAGCCAAACGGAACAATATCTGGCCGGTCGCAACACACGGTCCACGAGGGACGCCATTTTGTGTGTTTCGCATTTTTCTTTCCGCGCGCGCGTGCCCGCTGGAAGAGAGGCAGCGTTGAAATGCCAGTCAAGGTCAAGAATCTCTTTTCTGCCGAACAAGGTGACATGTGAACGCCCTTTCTAGCTCCCGCGCAGCTGCAGGCGCATGAAGAATGTCTCAGCTTGTTTTCTTGCACTTTCTGAATGCGCTGCAGTAAGCGTTCGAGCGAGCCCCGGCGAGCGAGCGACATTTGGCCGACCTTGCTGTCACCTCTGGCA
This sequence comes from Haemaphysalis longicornis, assembly GCF_048455015.1. Lineage (NCBI taxonomy): Eukaryota > Metazoa > Arthropoda > Arachnida > Ixodida > Ixodidae > Haemaphysalis > Haemaphysalis longicornis. Next base: position 68,507,237 of record NW_027526422.1, on the reverse strand, counting down.
TTGAGACGGAGTGCGACAGAACGCTCTTAGGAACAAAGAAAACGCGTCCCAATACGGCGCTCATCATTTCCTAAAAGCGCTATTTGGCGGCCTCTATCTTTTGCGCAAAAATAGCGGGCACACAATCGACGAGTTTCCTTTCTCGTCACTTTGATGGCGAAGGTGCTATTGTCGACACGATACGCCGATACGCGTTTAAAAGGCAGAAACAAAGACTTAAATTGGACGCAAGAACAACTGTTAACCTACTGGTAGAAGTGCGCGTGGCATACGCGTAAGGTTGGTTTTTAGAGAAGATTTTATGAAAAACATTACACGAGCAATATTTCCAATTACTCATTGGTGCTGCGCAGTGCCACTCTGGGAAATTCCTGACAAGCGTTAAGAAAATTTCCTTGTATTAATGCACTTAAATATTTAAAGACAAAGATATAAAATATTTAAGAATATTTTAATACGCTTGAATTTTTTTAAAAATTCCACAATTATTTAATAATAAAGCATCGAAAGGCGTGCATTAAAAGAAAAATGAACCGAGTTTCGCCTATTGAAGTGGCTACAGGGGGCTGTAACTTCTCCGTATAATGATATTAATATGTACTGCTAAGAAAGTGTCAAACGACATTTGGTGTTTAACTTAGTCGCTGCAAGAGCAAGAATAGCATAGGTTGTCATGTATTATTATTGCTTTTTTTATACGCGCTCTATTTTAACCACCGGTGCGAACAAGCCAAATGCTTCTACAGTTCAGTTACTTTTATGGGAGCTGAATGGTGAAGAATTAGTTGATTCCCACGAGGGAAAAAGAATGTAGGGGCTGCTAACATTACGCCTAGGTGCTTTAGGCGTTCGCCTAACACGAATTTTTGGTTTGCTGCAATGGTGTCTAAAATATTCAGCACATTTGAGGTGGTTTCGTCACAAATCTCGCACATAACTAATTACTGGGATAAAAATAAACTTTTAAATGAAGATTTTTGTACTAATCTAATTATTATCTTATTTGACTTATCATGAGAACCATAAAAAAGCTCATAGTTTCGCAAGAACGTTTACGAAAAAAAAAGTAATCTGAATTATCATAAAAAAGAATGGCCATAAGCTTTACGATTCAAATTTACTTGCAAAGTCGTTCTGCCTCCGAACGCAGAAATTTCTGATCTGCATTTCAATTAAAAGAGGCTGAGAACTGCGCGCACGTGAACAAAAAAAAAATAAAAATAAGAACTCACTTTCCTTCTTAGTCGCGTTCTTAAAAGGGAACTTGATCGTCTCATAAAAGCGCATCGAAGAAGACACCTACGTCGACTCGCATTCACTCAACGGGCAGTGTTCTTTTTACCTGTCAGAGGGAAATGCACTTATCAACGTCAAATCTTGATTTACAACGGGAACTCTCCGCGGGGAATCTTTCATTGACTCGGAAATACGACTACGTTTTTTTTATTCAGGTAAACCTAGTATGCTTAGCTAGTAAAGACGACAAGTCGCTATCTGTGAGTAAACCACAAACAGGTGAAACCGCTTTTCTTTGTCGCGTGTCGATCAATTTCTACTGGCAATAAGATGCGATATATTTTAGCACGAACTGCCTTCTGCGGTTTACCGACTGTTCTTCGAGTGCTTTTTGCCTTTCCTGGAAAGCGGACGCTTCTAACACGGATTTGAAAACGAAAACACACTTTTCAGCATTGGGGTCACACGCACGTGCCGATTTTCGGAAGCGGGAGCCGCCCGCACCCACCGGCAACGACCTTCTTAGCTGCCATGCGAGTTCAAACTGCCGTACTTTAGGGAAACATTTTGTCATCTGTTCCAGAGTTTATCAGGAACAAGAACACAACCAGCCGGTCCCTGTTATGAAAACAGAGGGAGGAATAATAATTCCGCAGGTTCTTTCTTGTTTATAGTCTTTTTTTAACATTTGCCCGAGTGGGAAGCAGCTACGGCAGAAACACGACAGCGTTCAGACAGATGTGGAGCACGCACGGAGAGAGAGAGAGAGAGAGAGAGAGAGAGAGAGAGAGAGAGAGAGAGAGAGAGAGAGAGAGAGAGAGAGAGAGAGAGAGAGAGAGAGAGAGAGAGAGAGGACTTTTTTAGCTTTAGCAACCAGCCGCATAAGCGTGGTCGTGTCCTTCGTTACTGGAGCTCATTGCAGTCTGCGCACCCTGCGCTTTAGCAACCAGGTTAACCTGGATAGGCAGGGAGGAGCAGGACAGCAAGATGTCGAATTGCTTCAGGGGGGAAGGGAAAGGAAGGTCGTGGGGATGTCCAGAGCTGAAGTCGCACACTGGGGTGATGGCGCAGAAAGGTGCCAGCTTCTTAAAAGCTTACTTTGAACGTTGCATTGTGGTTCATTCATTCATTCATTCATTCATTCATTCATTCATTCATTCATCGATACATCCATCAGCACAGCCCATTTATGGTTATTGAAGGACAGAAGCCTCCCCCGCTTTGAGAGCTTTAAGGCAGGATACTACACAACGGTGGTCACCTGGGGAGTGGGGAGGATTGTGATGTGTGTTAAGGGCACAGGAAACGTGAACACGCTTCAATATGTATGTTCAAGATCACACATAATTCGTGCCGACATCGACACCGCATGAGAAACTAACGAGGGTACAATCGTCGTCCAAGCACACCGGACGTGTACTGACGTGTATTTGCAGGGGTAGCAGCAAGTGTTCAGACAGCTCGTACAATCATACACTCAGCCTTCAGGTCACGGAAGATGGGGTGCGAGTATCCCATCCATTCAATTAAATGAAAAAAAGACATCAGGTTCTGAAACAGCCCGTACGAGTCGATTACACGAGAACATCGGCCAAATGTTTTTTGATTCTCTTTTTTTTTTGTTTGTTTGGGAGCGGCTTGATTGCCAAGTTTTCAAGGGAACAAAGTTATCATGCGCACTTTGTTTCCCGTCTGTACTACCCATCAAAACAACTGCACATTCTGCCCTAACATAGGGAACCTGCAGAGCGCGCGCCGAAATCGAATCGATGAGAACATGAAAACAAACGGACAAGCGAAGAGCGGGAGTACGTCAACGATGCAAAGCATCACGAAAGGCGATGTCGCAGCCAAGGACCTCGCGGTCATCGATTTTGAGAGAGAGAGAGAGAGAGAGAGAGAGAGAGGAGAGAGAGAGAGAGAGAGAGAGAGAGAGAGAGAGAGAGAGAGAGAGAGAGAGAGAGAGAAGCACAGTTGCTAAGCGTTAAATGGAGACCACCCCGTAGCAATTCCCGAGAAACATATTGTTGAGCGGTTTGTGGTGCGGTCGAACTTTAGGGGTATTGAGGGCACGAGCTAAGAAAACGCGTTAAAATAATAAAATGTAAAACAATCAGATTAAGAATAGTGTACACCCATTCACGATTAAAAGATGGCGCAGAGAAGCTGACCCACATTTGGTGGCAGAATTGCAGAATAGTGACATTAGGACGTAGAATCCATGAATCGTAATGAGAGCCAAGCACTGCTTATAAACGTCATTCCTTGCCTCCTCTTGAAATTCGCAACTACACCATCTCTCCTCCGTACGGACCATCCAGCACTCTTGCTCACGTATCACGGAGTGACGTATCGAGGAGAATGACACTTGCAGATCGTATCAGGCTGTGACGGTAGCCGTGCTTTTCACCAACGTCACATCTGAAAAGTTGCTGTGATGAATCACATTCACCCTCGAAGAGGGGAAAATGCTGTGCCATCCAAGTCAAGCTCAGTCAAGTTTATCTGCTCTTTAGCAACGCGAGGAGAGAGAGGGAGAGTGTAAACGTTTATTAATACGACCCATGTCCGGGTCCGCGCTCTAGGAGGTTGAGATCAAACGACCTCCCCCCTGATGGTGAGCAGGTGCTGAAGGAGAGTTGTCCACGAAGAGGTCGTCTTGTCGAGGTGGGCAACCCAGGCCTCCCAGGAGGAAATGGGATGAGGTAGTGAGCTACGTTGCGGTGTGTGGGCTCTGGGACAGGCCCAGTAAGTGTGTGTGAGTGGGTATGGAGCCGCACACTTGGCAATGTGGTGTGCTTGGATTGTTATGTATTTGATGCAGAGTGTAGTCGTTTAGTAGGGAGTGTGTTTGTGCTTGCCTTAGGAGTGTCGTGTCCTTCCTCGGAAGAGAATCAGGTGGTCTGGGGAGTTCTCAGCGGTCTATTCGGAGTGTTTTCATATACGCTCTTCGTTCCTGATGGCGCTCTTTCCTGTCCTCTGCCGGGAAGTAGGTGGTGTGAGGGATTCAGGACCAGAGCAATTCGTTGCTTCTATTAAGTGCACAGCACTTACGGGGTCGCCTTGTCGCCGTACCTCGCTTGCTGGACCCAAGTAAAGCCACACGGCGTTCTGTCGTCGCGGCGTCCCACAGAGGCTTCGAAAGCCAAGCCATTTATATAGTTATCAGCGTTCAAAACTCGTGAACCGCTGGCGCTTGTCATACATCTCCCCGTTGTTTAGCACAAAGAAAACTGCAGGTGCATTTGAGGCAAAATAGACCTAATTAACCGGCAGTGCCCTCCGTTCATCTAGTTTCGTTCACACCCATTTCCTCCGTTCACGCCCATTTCTTTTTCTCAATTTCTACCAATATGTGCTTAATACGCGTTTGTTCCCTGACCAACTCCGCTCTCTTCTTGTCCCTTAATGTTACATCTATCATCTTCCGTTCCATTGCTCGCTGAGTCGTAGTTATTTTAAGTTGAACCCTTTCAGTGAGCCTCCAAGTTTCTGCCCGTAGGTGAGTACCGGTAAGATGAAGCTGTCATACACTTCCTTCTTCAGGGACAATGGTAGGCTGCCATTCATTATCTGGGAACGCCTGCCGAATGCACTCCACCCCACTCTTATCCTTCTAATTATCTCTGCTTCATGGCTGGGATCTGGGGTCACTACTTGGCCTAACTAGATATATTCGCTTACCATCTTCCACTGCCTCACCACCTATCTCAAACCGCTGTGCTCTCCCGAGGCTATTGAGCATTACTTTAGTTTTCCGCGTATTAATTTTCAAGCCCACGATTCTACTCTGCTTGTCCAGTGCGGCAATCAGTAACTTAGCAAGCCAACGTCATCGGCAAATCTGAGGTCACTGAGGTATTCGCCATTAACACTTGCGCCCACCTGTTCCCCATCGAATGTTCTGAATATTTCTTGTAAACAACCTGTGACTAACATTGGGGAGATTGTGTCTCCTTGTATGACGTCCTTTCTTATAGGTATTTTACTGCTCTCCTTGTGGACTATACGGTAGCTGTGGACCCATTGTAGATATCCTCTAGTATTCTTACGAAAAGCAATACATCCTTTTAACTGCAGATGCCGATACACGTCTGTTACATGCCGCAATGTCTATACCAAAGTCGCCGCCGCCGCTTTGGCACTGCGCTTCTTTGCGCGAGTCCACCCAGTGATTCCCGTTTCGGCCGCTGCTCTGCTTCCGGTCCCACGACTGAGTCTGATACCCGAATCGCCCTGTGCGAAAAGTGCGGCGCCGGCACTCGCCCCTCGCATGCTGCCGAGAATTAGGGCCGCGCAGTTCCTTGCTACTGCAGAAGCGTTAAAGGGTGTCCGCCGCCCCTGAAGAGAGAAAATAAAAATTCACTCAAAGAAAGTGTTTCCATCTGCAGCGCGTCGCGACCCTCGCCCCTGTAGGCCGACTCGCTGAGAGTCCCAGGGTGTCGGAACGAAACGAAAACCGGAAACGAAAAACGAAAAAAACGGAATTTTTGGCCGGAACGAAAACGAAAACATAACGATATTTATTACATCGTTCAAGTGCGAAACCGAAAAAATTTCATTTCGGTTTTCGGTTTGAGTGGCAATTTCATGTGTTTCAGGATGCATTCAATTTACATTCAGCGAAATGAGAAATTGCCGTCGATTGCTTGCATGAAATCGTCTTTCGTCTTGCTGCCTGCTTCCATACTCTCTCCGTTTGTGCCGATAGGCGCGCTGCTGAGGTCCACGCGTGATTGCCACGGGCATCTGGCTTCGATGCAGACGTCGCGGCATTATTTATTTATTTAGTTTAATAAAATACCCCCATTATCCCTACGGCATTGTTTAGGGGGTGTGATACATAAAGAAACGAATATTCTAAAACACGACATAAGAACAAGGAGCAAAGCGTACAACCTTTTGCATACACCACTAGCAGCGCAAAAAGCAGATTACAGCCGCACACTCAATGCAAACCGCTACAAGTCATGTTGCCCTTGTTAGGAAGTGGTGCCAGAGAGCAGCGGAAAATATTTCATAAGGAGCGCGGAAGCAACAATGTCGGGCAGGGCACTCCTATGTATTATAGTATTTTAGAAAAATACGCCTGCAATGCGGAAGTGCGCAATAATTATTCACCCATTTTCGTGCTGTTATCCCTTCGTTCGAATATTTACGGTGGAAGGGGGGGGGGGGGGGGGGGGGGTTGCTGAAGGTACTGATGGTAATCCATTGCTACATACTCGCACACAATATCTTTTAAGATAAAAACTGGGGTTTTCAGTCTTCCGTGAGACCGACCGTTTTAAACTTTCAACAGTAAGATCACAACTATACGAGTTTTTCAAAAATTATATTTAAAAAAAATTATTAAGCATCACTTCATATTCTTTAACGTAATTTCACAATTCTCAATACTTTTTAACAATTTCATAAATATCAATTTTTCTCGCGCAAACACGAACCGTTATGAACCGTTACGAACCATTATTTTTTTCGTTCCGGAGCTGAAACGAAACGGAACTTTTATTTATGGAACGAAACAGAAACCGGAACGAAAAACATTTCGTTCCGACACCCTGGCTGAGACTCCCTACGAGCCTCTACGTAAATGGAAAAATGAAACATTGCAGGCCAGCCATAATAATTAGGAGATACAACCACCAACTTAACAGGCTAGGTTGGCCCTTTTTATTAAACGTTTATTCAATCAATCAATCAATCAATCAATCAATCAATCAATCAATCAATCAATCAATCAATCAATCAATCAATCAATCAATCAATCAATCAATCAATCAATCAATCAAATGTTGACTTAACAAAACTTGTTGAGCTAGTTGGTTCATGCTTATTGGAAAGGGGGCGCTGAGCAGACGAAGACGAAGTAAGACACAAACACCACATACAGGCGCCTGTATGTGGTGATTTGTGTCTTACTTCGTCTTCGTCTGCTTAGCGCCCCCTTTTAGTCTTTCCAAATGTTGACGGTCGCGAAAGATCGCGCCTAAAGCGACACGAACGCCAACGCCGCAAAAATTGAAACATACTGGACGAAGCGCCCTCGCAGAAAGTGCATCGGGGGAGTGTACGACTGGTATATAATTAGTAGTGTTTCGACACATTTCAAGGACAGTGGTTTTACGGTTTTTACAGGCGCGTGCCACGCCCCCGCTGTCGCACAGCGTCTTCCGTTGCGCAAGCACCAATTTGCCAGCTCGAGTTGCGCACTCGTGAGGAGAGGTGCATGGAGCTTTCGCAGAACCGATACCGCAGGGATGCCCTATTGCGCAATGCGCGCTTTCTCGCTAACGGACCAGCAGACCTCCTTGACAGATTCCGCTCTGACGCATTTAAATGCAAAGAGCTCGTATCGTTCGCCGGCTGATGAGGCGAACACATTTCAAAGTATTTTTTTGTAGGAAACACGATAAAACGAGCTGGTATTCGCCAGCATCAAGGCGATTAGCATACCTGTCCACGCTTTGCTAAATGTCTGTCTCTAACGGGGGGCCATTGGTGTGCGAAGCATCGGCGAAAGTTCACATATGTACAGAGGGGGAAGGGCAGTGAAGAAAATATGGGGGAGAAGTGAGGGAGGGAGTGAGGGAGAAGAGAGTGGAGGTATGTCGGCACGGTCGGGACGAAACTGGAGTGTGGAAGTGAATTCAGTTCACCAACCGAAATTTGGGGCACACCGGAGTCCCCTTACTTGCGCCGCCCCCCGCCCCCCCATTCCGATCGGAATGATTTCCTCAGCGCTCGTGGTGTATCCTCTTGTTTTTAAAGCGAAAGCTTTGTTAGTTGGACCGATGGCCTTCTGCCAAAAACCACATGCATTTCTCTATAGACCGGCTGATCGACCGAAAAGCTCTGATAAGATCTCTGGACGCACGGAGCGTGCGTGAAACCTGGCTTACATTGTGCCAAAAGGGTTACCTGAAAATCGCGAAAGGGGAACGATTCTCGATAAGACAATACACGCATCGATCCTGAAGAAGCAGTACAATATCATACCTTTATCTCATAAACCCCGTATCGGTATACATTTAGATCGTTCGTAGATTCGTGTACTCGGTGGGCCCAAAGTAGTATCACGGGTTCGTTCTTCATTCACGATTTGGGTCTTTGACGGTGTGACGATCGATTGGACGCACTTTCTTGGACGCGACGAAGCTTTCCCGCTGCTTCTCTCAAATTTAATAAGGAAGGAATGGTTAAGTCCTTTTTCAAGCCAAATTAACAATTCATAAACGTTCCCAGCAATCTTGGCTCGATTCGCAGCATGAATTCTACAATTGCTGAGCACGAGGTCGCGGGTTCGATTCCCGGCCGCGGCGGCCGCTTTTCTGATGGAGGCGAAAAGCAAAAACGCCCGTGTGTACGAGATTTCGGCGCACGATAAAGATCCCCAGGTGGTCAAAATTAATCCGGAGCCCTCCACTACGGCGCGCCTCATCGCCTGCGTTGCGTCGGCGCGTTAAACCCCACAATCAATCAATCAATGAATTCTACAATTGCAGGTCACATCCTATAGGCCTCCATAAAACTGAACTGTCGCATAGCATCACGTGTCAAAAAAATTTTTTCACGCCGACAGGTGATTTTGGATTCCAGATCCCTTGTAGGATCTGTTTTTGGTTTATCGAATGCTTACTGCACTTTCGTAGCCCGTTTGGATCAGTCATAGTTCCAGGTCGATGCCTACATGTGAGCACGTGGCGGATAGCCGCGCTAGGGTTTTTCTTCCTTTTTTTACTGCGTAGGTATTCCCAGGTGGGTTCAACGGGGAAATCCCTCTGTGCCTCTTCAAATCTCGATGTGTCACACTTTCAGCGCGTAAGAAAATACTATAATATTAAACGGCCCCAAGGCCTTGATATTTTCATTTATGACCGATTGCGTGCCTCTTGAAAAAAGCATTGACAGTGACACAGGTGTGATTAGTAGTGACGTCAACTTCAAAGGTGATTTGTGCACATGATATCGGTGTACGCTTACAAATTATCAGCAAATTTCCACTGGATAATGCCTGTAGTTTTCTCCCTCACTTTGCGCGACAACTTTTAAGATGTACCGTATGAAATACAGACCTTGGAAAATAGCCATAACTGAGTAGTCGTACTTTACATATAAGTCACATAACCTTGGGGACACCTTCCGCAAAATTTCGTTCTTCTTAAGTACTTATTACGCTTACGTTTCTTAATCGGCGTTAGGGAAAGATTCAACAAAACAAGATAATTACGAAAAGGTAAACCTAAAAAAAAAAGAAACGTAAATTTATTTGCAGATGGGTACGATATGCTGGCCAAGATACGGAAATGAGTACGTGAAGTTAGTGTGTCATTTTCTCTATGGCATTGAGTTGGCGGTCGCACACACAAAAAAAGAGAGAAAAAAAAAACAAGCGTGCGCTAAAGAGTGAAAGGAAGGATTTTTCGAACATGCTAAAAGCACGTGAAAAAACAATTCACTCGAAATGTGCACAAAAAACGCCTCTAAGATGCCTCTACGTGATGGATCAGTTGAGAAGAGCAATAATTTTATGTTCGATTGCTAGAGCCCTTCGGCAAAACATTGTGCTACCTGCATTGATTGCGCACCAGAAGAATCCCGTTCGGTCGATTAGGCTTGTCACTAAAAATAACGAACAATCGAAGCCTTTAAATGCGTTTGAAAAGGAGGCAGCGAAATGGAAAGCCCTTTGTCCCAAAATCCTCCGCGTAAACATCGTGCAAGATCGCTCACACAATGCCAAGAGGAATTTGAGCGGTCCGCACAGCCCATATGCGTACAAAGAAAGGTTAGGAAGATGGCACATGAAGGTCGAAGCGAGGAACGGCACTAGAAGCGGCAGGCGAGTGACCTTTGCACTTGTCCTGATAAAATGGTGCGGGCGAACGTATTTGGAGCGCCTAATTAGTGGAGAAAACGAGCCCCGGCAAAGTATAGCCAAATCGCACATCAACGCCTGAATTGAAAGCAATCGCTTTCCGCCCGTTTCGAAGCTGGACATGGTCGCACCGAGCTCTATACGACCGTTCAGGAATGTCAACAGGTGGGGTGCGTCAATGCACGCTGAAGTTCAAAAGGGAAGCAGCTTGCAGCAGGGATGCTCTTTGAGCGAACGACAAACAAACAAACAGTACCTGCTGCTTACTGACGACTTGGCCCTGCATATTATATATATATATATATATATATATATATATATATATATATATACATACGGCGAATTAGAATAGGAAATGAGGGACTCGTTGAAATAAGACAGAAATAAGGGTTAGCAGTCAAGAAAACCACGGAAAGCAAGAGGGGGGATGTTGTAGGTCATTGAAACAGATAAAGAATTTTGAAAGAAAGTGAAGAAAGTTTAGAAAAAATGCCCGCCGGGTGGGATCCGAACCCACGACCTCCAGAATACCGGCCTGGTGCGATGACCACTATGCTACCGGCGGGGCTATCTTCCCCTCCACTTTCTGGGGTATTTATGTTAAGGTACTTTTTGTTTCCTGCGCTTGGGGGTGGTATCCAGCGCCACTCGGACTAGTTGGAGTAAAGGGGACCTTCTTTTTAACCCCCGGGCCGTGACTCGAGTGTCTACGACATGTCGAGAGTGGTCGACTAGCGTTGAACCCTCTTAAGCTCCCTATGGCACCAAGACTGCCAGAACAGAGGTCCTCGCTATGCATGTAGCGAATCAGAATAGGAAATGAGGGGCTCGTTGAAATAAGACAGAAATAAGGGTTGGTCTATCAAGAAAACCTCGGAAAACAAAGGGGAGGATGTGATAGGTCACTGAAACAGATAAAGAATTTGAATAGACAGAAAGAAAGTGGAGAAACAATTCTTTATCTTTCTTTATCCAAATTCTTTTTTTGTTTCAAAGACCTACCACATCCTCCCCTTTGCTTTCTGAGGTTTTCTTGATAGGCCAACCCTTATTTCATATATGTGTATATATATATATATATATATATATATATATATATATATATATAGAATTAAATGTTGCAGTCAAGAAACCCCCTCGGAAAGCAAAGGGGAGGATGTGGTAGGTCATTGAAACAGATAAAGAATTTGGAAAGAAAGTGAAAAAAAATGCCGTAAAAAATGCCCCGAGCATATATATATATATATATATATATATATATATATACACGAGAGGGTAGACACACGTATGAAAACGATGATCGAACTAACGTTTCGACCGGGGTCCGGTCTTCGTGACTCTGACGAAGACCGGACCCCGGTCGAAACGCCTCTCGTGTATTTTTGAAACCGAATCCCGGAACTTATTCATCGCTATATATATATATATATATATATATATATATATATATATATATATATATATATATATATATATTATATATATATATATATATATTTATATATATATATATATATATATATATATATATATATATATATATATTGAAAGGCAAAGTCACGGGGAAGCGCAGACCGTTTATTCCGGCTTCGCGAAAGGAACAACCCGCAGAGACTCCGACGAAGATGACGGTAGCACCAGGCGCGGGATATCAGGGTGGCAGCCGGTGGCGCGTGAATGAAGATGATGCTGATGATGGGAGTGTTTCTAGATGCTATGAATGGGGAGAATGACCACTGTAGCGATCGGTATGAAAACATCGCTCACAATATATATATATATCGACTAATGTGCGCTTGAAGTCACGCTGCTAGACGTCACTCGTTTTCGTCAGTAATTCGTCAGTACGACGACACCGCTGTTTCGTACGCAAAATAAAAGCAAATGAGCGGTACTGCCCTTAGGTCTATCGGTACTCTATTAGAGAAATTCGCGGTATTCTGAAAGGGAGTACTTTTCATACAAAACAGCGGAATTAATCTGCGGACATTTTTGTCTCAGAATTTTGACAGAAGAATTTGGATTAGAACGGACTGCTATACGCGTTGAACTTCTATATGTTCTGCCACCACTGGTGAGGTGTGTCGACATCTGTAGCTGAAAACGAGCGAAATTGTTCGGAATCGTTTCACTGGCTACGCTGGTTATTGTTTCAGCCCCGACATATGCTTTCTACACTGCGCGCAGAATTTAATCGGTCTAGATGTAGCCTTTATAAAGAGCTCGACTTGTATTCCAGCTTGACCTATATCCGTTGAAATAAACACTGTAATAGGTTTTTCAACGTGCCGAACGAGCCAGTGCCTCGACGACCTCGGCGACCTTTCACTGTCTCTTGGAGAAACGGCAGCCGCCTGCTGCGTTTAAGTAGATTGACAACCCCAGCCACGCGTGTCGTGTTTAAAGGCCAGCCTTTGCCGGTGGCTGAACCGCAGCGTGACGCAGACTAGCCAGGTTCGCGGATAGCACAATGTAGGCTCTCAATCCCCCGACGTCAAATATTAGTTCGACCAATACGAGGAAGGCAGCTGCTTGCGTCATGGCACGCAAACTGTCCAAACGACGTCGCATGTTTTCGAATAGTTTTTCACGAGGAAAAAGTAGACGATATTTGTCCCTGGTATGCATAATCATTGCTTCTGGCGTCCCGGTAATGTCCTCACTCAGAAGAAGCTTTAAAGGGACCCTGCAACACTTTTTTCAACTTTTTTTCGAAATCTTAAATGCCTGCAGAACATAGTAACCCAACACACCCAGTAGTTAGATACAGGGGGTTGCGAAGTACCTCAGCCAAAAATTACCGCTCTATGCCCATCAGATAACTTGTAAACTCGCTCAAAAAAACATTTTGCTCTCCTTTCTGGTCTTGACGTTTTTCTACGGCTCGAATAACGTCACTAAGGACATGTAGCGGCTGTTGGCCGGTTTTCCTTCATTCAGTTGCAGCAATGAACGCTTTTCGATAGAAACTTAAGAAAAAAGGCACAAAAACAAAGCAGAAATGTAAAGCGTATCTGGTGCAATGAGGAAATCACGCAGTGCCGCTCCGCGCTGGCGATAATTAAGCTTTCGCAGTGGTTCCAGACGCGAAGGAAAGAGTGAAAGCGCTTGTCGAAAGTGTTGCAGGGCTCCTTTAAAACAACTGAGATTCGGTGTAAATATTCTTTAAAAAATACTGCAGTGAGCCCTACCTGGAAATTTTAAAAACCTTCACGACAAATGTAGTGGCAATGAACGTTAATTTTCAGCAATTGTTATGTTAGACAAATCTGAATGTCTACTACAAACGTTCTCCTAAATATCACCTGAACATTTTCTGGCTGACGTCTGTGACACGTCATTTCGTGAACGTGTGCTCCGGATTTCTACTGAACTCAAGGAATAGTCATAATACGCTCCGATTAGAACAGCATTCGGTCTCACATCCGCACTTCTAAACGCGGGAAAGCCGCACGTAAGGTAGCGGAAAACACTTAAAACGAAGGCAACGATGCTTCTTACAATTCGAAAGTATGGTTGTACAATATAATAACGCTTACTCGTGTTACTTGCGCTTGTTCTCCTAGCTTCCTTTTCCGTCCTTTACAAGAAAATTCGTACCCGGTTTTATCACCCCCTGCTTCCCAGTTGTTAAGGGGACACCGAAGTTAATTTGTCAAACTTCTGTTTCTGGTTGCACAGCATAGACTGGCTCAAATAAACACACTTTTCATCGTTCATGCGATCAATAATGCAGTATCTAATTTACAAAGCCTGAAAGAAGAAGAAAATCCACGCGACATTTGCGGCGGCCGCAAGAACTACAAGAGTGACGATAAATGACGGGGATTCTTCTTGGGATGTCATAGGACGAAGTCCGACATCTTGGAGGCCATGCATACGCACTTGCGTGTGTGCAAACGCTATTTTATAACAGCGAAGCTGTTGAGCAAATCGATATTTCTCGTGTCCGCAGTTAAAAATACAAGAAAATTGCCGAGAACGCGCACGTGAGCGCGTGCCTCGCGGCGTCTGCCCAGCGTCTCCGGCGTACATTTGTCAAGCCAAGCATACACACTTAGGAAAACGAGCGCTACAAACCAGGACAGAAAAAACGAGGAACGACGAGACAGGTGCGCTTCTGTCTCGTCGTTCTTCGATTTTTTTTTTTCTATCCGGGTTTGTAGCGCTCGTTTTCCTTAAACAATGCACCAACAAGCCCAACAGCATATTCCACTTAGGAAGATTGGCCAAGATTGTTAAAAAAAAAAAAAAAAAAACTCCAGCGTTTACCGTAACAGTGGAAACACATGCTCGAAACGAGAAAGACACGTCATAGCGTATGCCCCTCCAAGGTGATGCCCAGTGATTAACAGTCCCCCACCCCCCCAAGAAAAAAAAAATGAAGGAAGCTCACACTTATATCAGTAATTATGGAGTAAAGGTGGTTGCGGCAGCGAATAAGACGCAAATCGGCTGGGCGTAAACCATCATGATGGTCGTGAAGGTTGCTTACAGCTTCGCTACGTTCAAGTCTTACGCGTTAGTGCGAGCTTTCTTCATTTTTCCTTTAAGAAAAAGTTTAATACTGCTGGTAACAAGTATATGGTTCGGCATGCAGTTGCTGTGGTTTGTTGATGAAGGGTTGTTCAAACAAGTTTCCATTCCAACTCGTGCGCCTCAATCTCACTCCCTACACGCTACAATAGCCACGATACAATGGTTCAGCTACGCAACCCCTCTGCCGCAAGATCACAAGGCCCGCATCCCCATCAACATCCGCCAGTATCTCAGAGTAGCTCCCATACCCCGGAATATGCACCCTGTCGACAACACTCACCGAAGAAAAGCCCGCGCCGAGGCGGTACAAGCCCAGTGCAACAACCTTCCGTTCACCCGCTACACCAATCCCGCGCGCCCTGCACAGGCCATTAACGTCGTGGACAAACACGGAAACGAACTAACAGCGACTACCACCCTCACTACCCTCATTGCGTCAGGGGAAGAACAAGCCACTGCCCTAGCAGCCAGCATTGAGGCAGAATGCCGACTCTCAGGCCGCATGTTGCAACTTCCTCCTTGGACGCATTTCCCAACCCGCACTACACATTCTTCGAACCATCAACGCCCTTCCTGAAATTCACATCATTTCGATTCCCGGAAACGCTTCCCTGAAGGGGAACGAACTCCCGCCGCGGCCCGCGTTCATACACGGCGGGCAGTTCTTCAACAGGGTGACTCAGCGGACCAAGCACCCAGACTGTGTTCCCTGCACTCCCGCGACACCGGTATCTTTGCACACTATCATCTCGAACGCCGCAAATTCCCTCCAATCCACCCCCCCCCCCCCCCCCGCCCCTACCCGGGCGAGGCGACTGACTACCTTCCGCCGACTCCAAACAAATTCCTATCCTCATAGCAAACTCCTTCACGCTATCTATCCCACCGTCTACCAATCCACCTGCAAATTCTTTCCCCTGCCCTGCGCCCTGTACCGCACGGTATGGTAGTGCCAACACACCCCATCACTAAACCCTAATTCCCACCCAACCTCCGAGCATTAGGCGGGACAGCTGACAAGTTACGACCCAGCATACCAGCGTCGGCTGGTCCGGAGGATTGCAGCGGCCAGTGAAACCCAGGGCTACCTCGACTGCCAATAGCAGTGACGTGAACATTCGAGTTGCGATGTGATTGGACGATGTTTAAGGTTGGAATTCAAACCAATTTCTTCTTCAGTTCTGAGCAACAACATGCTTGGCTCCCAAGTTATCGTTGGTTGGGCATTCTCAATATCTGAGGAAAGGGCATACCACGCTTCTGCGATATTGTCGGCTGTAGAATGGGGTCAGGTAAGCCTGCCAGTCTTATCTGAGCTTATCGCTTAGAATCACTTAGAATCATAACGTTCACTAGCCGGGGGCGCACGCAGTGGATGAACGTGCTCCACGTCATTGGGGGCACAACTGCGAGGCGTTTAGGCCCCACCTTTCGAGCTTTTCAGGCTCGGCTTTGTGTCGTCAGAGGAGTGTCTGCACCAAGCCAACAGTCGGCTGATTCGCTACTGGGCTGCAGGCTGACGGTGCTTATGTGAACACCACGGTAATGAGAACTCGCTAGTGCGTCAGTGTCCCTCTACACGAGGTCTGCCAAATCGCTCAGGGATCTATGAGGATTGCAGCGCAAAATGGTGAGCGCAGTCTAAAGAACATCTCCTACATGAAAAGAAATCAACTAAAACAGATTCTACAGGGTATACGAACCTGCTATTGCGACGCACTACACGCATTGCTTCAGAAAACGTGTCCATACAACCACAGTTGCCAGGGAGGAAATTGAAGTATATAAATCTTACGGCTAACCGTTCATCTCGTGCAGACTGTTTTATTTTTTGAGTTTCAGCGTTCGACCGCCCTAGATGAGTATTTCTTGACTAACCCTTGCGCGTTAAGCGTGCCCCAAACGCCACAAATATCTTATCACCAGCGACTGGGTTCCTTAGACAAGAGAAGCGATCGCAAAAGTGAGGTCGTGGTGCTGACCGCTGTGCTAGTTCACCCTGTTCAAAAAGTGCTTCTCATACCTTGGTTTTACGCTTTACAATAAAAGTTCCGGTTGATTTTAATTCCTTACAACCTATACCAGCTTCGCTGACTCTTCTCCCGCCTTTAATTGTCTTTATAATTTTTATAGCCTGTCGCGCAGAATAATGCAGCTCACAGCTCTTGTGAAGCGAAGTCACCGAAGCGTCGTAATCCAATATACGTATAGGTGGTATTCACTGGCTTGGCACGCATGCCGGCTACCTTGCGCGTGCGTCGCTGTGCTGTTGCCCAAGTGTCTGTGTTGCTAAGGCGACGCCGTACTGATTACGTCGGCCTCCACGAGATGGCAGTTCTTGCCCGTGCTGGCGACCGATGAAGCACACCACATGACAAAGCGAGCTATTCGATGTTCCAAACTATGCTACACAGAACGCGAAGTAACACTTCGACGCAAAATACTTTTACGTGCAGCACTCTTTGATCTAGCTATCGCCAGACACGGTTAGAATCGTCGCACGTCTATATGGGCACACCGCATTTCGCTTTAAAAACATATTGCTGGCGAAAACAATAAATTTTTATCACGTCGGGGTGCCTTCTGTAAACATCGGTAGCTAAGCACGCAGGAGAGAGGAAAATAACGCCTTCATCGAATTGGGAACTTGGTTCGTATTTAAAGGTGTAGTTCATTGAATAAGAACGGTCGGGTATCTGCTCCTTTCGTTGCAAATTGTCGACGAAAGACGATAGTTGACTGGCGCCCCTGGCAAGTAAATGCCTCCCTTCTCTTTCCCGCTCACCTCTCATGCTGTTCCTCTCCCGCCTCGTTCCTCCCAAGATCACACGCCAGAGGTTTGCTTAAGTAAATTTAAATTTACCGCGTTCCACTGCTCCAAGTCGGGTGCCTCGATGCCAGCGCTGCCGTACGGCGGAAACACGCGTGAATCGAGGCACCCTACTACAACGTTCATAGAGCCACGTTTTCCTACTCCACGAGCGTTCCAAGCGGAACGCAGAACCTATCTAGTGGAGCCTTTCGTTGCTCTTGCCGTTTGATTTTTTTAAAAATCTGCCAGGTAGCGCGGGCAACAGCAAGCGACGGTTTTCTGCAATTAATGTAATATTTCATTTGCTATCGCAAAAACCAAGCATACATGAATTTTTTAATAAAAGCACACTGCAAATATACCTCATGTATTGGTTTTCTGCCTTATATTTGCGTAATCTCTTGTTCTTGTTCAACAATGTTGACAAGCATGAGCATCAACGCCGGACTTAGACGTTTAGATCTGGAAGCGGGTATATAAAACCATTGTGCAATTTTTGTTTCACTTTGGCCGGGTGGCTGAATCGAGCCACAGAGACAGACAGACAGATAGACCAAAATTTCTGCATTTAAGTCGTCCAAGAAAGACTATCGTCTTTAATATGCAAAGCCTTCATCAAAAGTTTTTGGCCACGCCAAAAGTTGTTAGGCCACGATGAATGAAAGTACAAGGTTACCTCTCAAGCGAGATTGAAAGGCTTTATGCAGTAAGCGAAGTCACATATCTTGCTTATTGTCATCACTTCATTCTGCGACAGTTGAACGTTAGGCTTCTGCTTTAAATTTCTTGTGCCCCAAAACAGTTGGCGTGACCCAGAAAGTTTCGACGAGGACTGACATCGTCTAGCTAACTGACGGTCGTCCACACTAAAATGTTGGCCCGGACGGGAGCTTCGTTATTTCTTTTTTGCGAGATTTTGTTACGCAATAGTCATTTGAGAGGTCCGGAGGGCCAAATATTCTATATTCTTAAAAACATCACCATGACATCGTCGCAAAACTATTAAAAACGCGGCCCCATTTTTTCGACACTGACAGAGATTTCTCAACGCCTGTACGGCGGATATCGCTGTTTTCCTTGTTAAAGTTGAGCTACAAGCTCTGGCTAAGCCCTTAGCGTATTTGTTGCCAGAGTAGGCCTCTGTAATTGTGCTTCCACCGCATTTTTTCCTTTCCTGCAGAATTTTTAGCATTCAGGCCATCAGGGGGAAAAAAAAAAGTCCACGTTTCACTTTACTTCGTTTCCTGTGCAGATATTCGGAAAGGCGCAGCGTTTTAGAAGCGACCATTACTAGATTTCGATGCGATTCCTAATTTTTGGATGGTGCTGCTATCTCTCGGCAGCACTGCGAGTTAGTTACCTGGTGGGAGCTCCAAGGACTACGCCATGTGTCGACGAACGGTAGTCCGTAGCTTCGCTAGCACCTGGAAAGAGAACGTGAAAGCGACGGTTGACATTTCAGCGACAAGAGAATCGAACGCATGAAGCATAAAACTGATCCTTAAGACCGAGCAAACTGGCAAACAGTTACCCGTTCAAGCGGCTGAGCCAGCAAGTTCTGCCTTGTTCACCATCGAGACTACGCGAGGGGAAAAAAAGTTAAAAATTGGCGCAGCTTGCACAAGTAGACCTGGGGGTCGACCTAGCTTCTTCCGTTTTTTGCTAAGTTTTGCGAGGTTTTGCTAGGCCCTGCTACAGTACCTATAATGCCCATCTGCGGTGGTGCACCCTTTACAGGCGGCAAATACTTTTTGGTATTTCTTTTTTGCTAACGCCACCAGACCAAGCTCAAACTTAAACAGCTCCGCCGTTAAAAAGTAGGCAACTAATCAAAAAGTGGGCAGTAGAGCGAGCGTATGTGCCCATCGTTGTAACCCAATCACTAGGCAGAAATTAAATACAGAAAACAATATATTCACCGAAATGTGCAGCTGAGCACGAGGACGCGGGTTCGTTTCCCCGCCCGGCGGCCGCTTTTCTGATGGAGGCGAAAAGCAAAAACGCCCGTGTGTACGAGATTTCGGCGCACGTTAAACATTCCCGGGTGGTCAAAATTAATCCGGAGCCCTTCACTAAGGCGCGCCCCATCGCTTGCGTTGCGCCAGCGCGTTAAACCCTTCAATCAATCAATCAATCAATCAATCAATCAATCAATCAATCAATCAATCAATCAATCAATCAATCAGTCAATCAATCAATCAATCAATCAATCAATCAATCAATCAGTCAATCAATCAATCAATCAATCAATCAATCAATCAATCAATCAATCAATCAATCAATCAATCAATTTTGACCGAAATACGGCAGCTTTCGTAGCTATTTCAGCCGCTGTTCTGCTGAACAGCAAACTGTGCTCTATTTGTGTTAAAAATTCACGAACTTGCACTCGGGCGCAATACTTGAATGGCGATGCCGTTGTAGGTGAGCACTGCCTGACACATAGTTAAGTTTCAGTAACAATATTTATTTGCATAGTTGCGCTTCTAGTTCGAATCCGAGTCTTACGGGGCCCGAATTTTGAACGCAACCGAAACTTAAGAACTTCGTTCCCTATGACAACGTTTCAGGCTGTTGGGCTAGGGACTTTTAATAAAAATAGATGCTTAACAACGTGCATTTTACCGTGAAAATGGCGAATGGCGTGAGTGCTTTAGTTACGTAATTTTGTGCGAAACTCTGGCGCCCCTTAAAAAGACCTGTTTCAGTGCCCTTAGTTGATCCCGAGCATACGAAACACCTTTATGTCAAGATGTAGTTGCAGAGCGTTCACCCCAAAAGCGGAATTTTCGAGTGCATGCCGAACGGTGACGATGTCGAGGGAACCACTGACACCGACCGCCTTCTTAATAACGAGTTGAGGTTACAAGTTGCCCGCTCAATCATGCAAGTGACGTGCACGGTGCAATGTTCACGTCGCTTTTGTGTGTTCGAACGACGGCATGGGATTTCGAAATACGTTTGCCAACAATAACTCCTGAACCACGAACGTTTTTTTTTTTCTTTTATCTTTGCACGATTTTGCTTAGCGTTGATATTATTTTGAGTTTACTGTCCCGATCAAAATGCTTACCGATACACCCTTGAAAGCTGCGCTGGAATTATCTTGCTGTATGAATGATTTCGAAGCGAAGAATAAACAATCCCAGGTATGCGTGACCTCAATGCAGCCCGGAGACCGATCTGAGGGGCCATCTAGAACAACGACAAGGGTCAAAGCGTTATTGCCCTTGAAGGATACGAGGTCTCTGCTCAGTGAAATTTCACAATTTAAGCATGGTATCGTGCACTGCCGCCGTGGTGTCACAATACAACAACCGATTGTGCTATTTAGGGCATTTATAATCACCGAAAATGATCCCTGTGGCTACACCGACGCAGGTGACGTCATTCTAATGCTAAGCGTACGCACGCACACACACACACACACACACACACACACACACACACACACACACACACACACACACACACACACACACACACACACACACACACACACACACACACACACACACACACACACACACATATATATATACATATACTATATATATATATATACACAAAGAGATCGAGAACAGCAACAGCAACACCAGAATAGGCTGTGCGGGGTGGCTTGCACAATTTATTTGCACATTGAACTAAAATTTGAACAGCGCTCCTGGTTTAACACTTTGTTCACATCCTAATGACGCGCACATCTTGTGCCAGACGTCACAGTGACGCAAGACTAAACCTCTCCGCAGAAATTTCTTGACGACATGCGCCCGAAGACGCAACGCGTACAGCGTACATTATCGTTGAAAACCTACAGTGTTAACTGAGACATAAAACCGGATAAAATCCGAGTAGAAGAGCGGAAACTTTCCCTGGGCTCGCGCACAGATCTAATCGTATCGGTCTCCGTGTACGCGGAGGTGAAGGAACTGCAGGAAGAAGGGAATCTGAAAATCAACTTTCCATTTCGTAAAATCACCGCCATGATGGCGCGTTTCATTACAGGTCACGTATTGCATAGTAACGATAGAAACGTCTTCTTTCTAAGACAGAAAAAAATAATTTCCGTAGTAAGCAGTTTAGCTAAAGCTTCGTCCGCCGATAAAAAATCTCGATTTATTTTAAGCGTTAAATGCCCCTACAGATTAACAGAACCATAAAAAAACAATATACGATTCTGCAGGAAGAACGAATCATAGAAATACCTTACGCCAATTGAGTTTTCCTTCACTGTTCCGCAACAAGGTAAACGAAAGAAAACGTGGCGCTTCCTCACCTAATTTTTAAAACCCAGCGTGTGAGCCTATGAGAGTAATTGGCGCGATTGGCAGACACCAACAAAAATAAACCGCTCATTCCAATAGCTCGTGGCTTCGGAGTTTTCAAGCATTGCTCTATGATATAAAAAAAAAATGTTATTCTGTGGCGATGCGGTGATTAACAACGATGCAGAAAGAAACCTGTTTTTCAGGAGCACACTTCCAGAATCCAGATTAATGACCGACCGTTTAGGCCTCGCCAAGTACGTCACAGAGCCCTTGATCAACCATAGCATCGAGGATGAAGCCGTTAGTTTGATTTCCGCCAATTTAAACATTACTTCATCCATGACGAAGAAACGCTTCCCGTCAAAAACGCCTGTACAGTTGAACCTCGTTTTAACGAACAATGATATAGCGAATTATCGAGTATACCAGTCTGAATTTAAAAAACTGGTTGGGCACGCTTTATTTCACGGACACTTGTTCTTTTATAACGGAACTGGAACCATGAGAACCGCGCGCGATATCAGATATAACGAAGAAATGCCTGACTCGGAGGCTGAGAAGCTACTCGGGAAAACCCCTCGAGATCCGAAACTGCAGAAATATAACGCCCTTTTGTTCGTGGACAGTGTGGAAAACTTCATTTTCCTCAGCGCTGTGAGTAGCCACCTGATGAAGATCCCATCCTTCATCACATAAATAAGGACGCAGGCTTGTTTTGTCGAGTGAACTTTGTTTTGTTGTAATTTCACGTACTCATGTTCCGGTTCATTGAGCTTGAAATACCAGAAAGGTAAGGGTTAGCTTGTTTTTAGTGGGTTCGAAGCCTTAAAATTACATTTTTGTATGCAGTATTTTTGCGCGAGCCAGATTGTCAATTTTTTATGGCCAATTTTTATCTCTACTGTTACAACGAATATCGTTTATAACGAACTAATATTGCCGTCACGATACTACTTCGTTACAACGAGGTTCGACTGTATCGACGTACGAGCTGTTTGCCCAGTCTTTCGAATAAAGTCAAGTTATATGTTGTCTTAATGTGTCCCTTTAACGCATGTTTCAACAAACGGTAGTAGGATTCTGTGACCATTTGGCCAAACCAGAACGCAGTACAAACGGTCCAGGTTTACGCGATATTCACGAGTAAGCTGTACCGACGTTCGCGAAATTACGACTTCTGGCGTGGTTCCAGCAGTTGCCTCTTTCCTATATATAATGCAAAGCCTTCGATCGTACTAGGAAGACGCCAACGACCTGGGTATCTCACTCGCGCTCCGTGGATTAATGATGGGCCTCGTTTAGTGGATGTGGACATGAACTCGGCTTCTCTGGTCGACACTCAGAGAAAAGTTCGAGTTGGCGGCAGCTAAGAAGTGGCTTGTATGTATGGCCGCGCTAGACTATCAACATTGCGCTTCTCTTAGCAAAGGGTGTCGTGTACGAGGAAAGAATGTCGTGGCGCTGGTGCAATGGCTCTCGGGTACGCAAAAGGAACTGACGCAGAAAGCGGGCGCGTCTTTATCAGTTCAGTGTCGCCCAAGAAGAGCGAACCATGAAGTTCGAAACAACGGTTATAAAATTCCGGCTAGTCGCAGCAGGACACTCCATGCTATCTCATTTCGCTACTGTCCCACGTATTACCATAACGGGATCAGTCATGCTTAGGGAGTTGAAAAACAAACAAACTAGGCATTCACCTCGCCGTCATGCTTATTTAAAACAAAAAATAAAAAGCGAGGAAGGTGTATTTCAACGATGTGAATGCAGGATTGAAGCCAACACAAATAGCAGTTGATTGTTGTTTTGACGGTAGGTCACTGGAATAGTTTAGGAGCGCAGCGTTCTTTCCCCAAACCACACTGGTTGGTCTAAGCTATGTCCGAACCAATACAAAAAAAAAAAAAAACAATAATCTAAGCATGAAAACAAGATCGAAAAGAACACTTACGACTACAAGCCACTAAGGTCGCCGCATAGTACGAATCTAAGTTTGGGCGAAAATACAGTTACATATATCATCCGCCTTCCTATACCACGGAATATGATCAAGCAGCGTGTAAATGATGGTTTGTGTTAAGTTTAGGCACCTCACTTAATTAATGAATACCGCAAGAGAGCTTGGTATCGTTTTGTTTGACGTGTTTCTCTTTATTGTTGGCCTCCATGCCGGTCGGACTGACGTAGTATGCGAGAGGCCCGGGGAAATTCCGCAAAGCCTTCTACACTAACCTTCATGTTTTTCTCGGCAAGAGAGGACGCAAAATATTCGACAGAAGCGGCACTAGCTTTTTAAGTGCAGAGCCCTTTAGGGGTTGGACTTCTCGTTGTAGCTCGCTGTAAAGCTCTATGTCAAGCGAATGCCGGAATCAGGCGGCGCAGCGAGATAACGGACCCAAGTAGATTCCGGCGTACCGACGTAGGATATCGACGTACCGCAGAGGCTTCGAAAACCAAGCGGTTTAAATAGTGATAACCGTTCGAAACTCGTGAACCACTAGCGCTTGTCATACATCTGCCCGTTGTTTAGCGCAAAGAAAACTCCAGGGACATTCGAGGCAAAATATACGTAATTAACCGGCAGCGCCCGCGTTCATTTAGTTCGGAACGCTCGTTGGGTTGGTTTTTAAGACAGTAAGCTAAAAAAAGTGGCAGTGCAATGCCGGCACATGCGGGAGGAAAAGCAAGCACAAAAAGAACAGAACTCCCGCGGGCGCAGTTTCAGGCTGGCGGCACGCGAGCACTTCGACGGCGGGAAATTTGAATTGCATTGGGTGGTGGCAGTGAGCGGATAACGGCGCTACAGCCCATTATGGCGAATCACCGTTCTGCACATCCGACAGCTTTCACGTTCAGTGGAACGGCTTCAATTTTTTAAGGGGGTTTCCCTCTCGTTCGTTTGGTTAATTCAGCGGAGTGGCACCACTGAGTGTTTAACGATTGTGATTACCGCTTTTTGGACGACCGCAACGGACGGTCACATTCAAGGGGTCAAAGGTGTGAAGGGAATATCAGACATTCTGTCTACCTGGGTTCACGTTAAAAATCCCAAGGTGGTCAAAATTACTCCGGAGCCCTTAACTGCGGCGAGGCTTGTCGCCTGTGTTGCGTCGGCGCGTTTAACCTCACAATCAATCAATCAATCAATCAATCAATCAATCAATCAATCAATCAATCAATCAATCAATCAATCAATCAATCAATCAAGCAATAAATCAAGCAATCAATCAATCAATCAGTCAGTCAGTCAGTCAGTCAGTCAGTCAGTCAGTCAGTCAGTCAGTCAGTCAGTCAGTCAGTCAGTCAGTCAGTCAGTCAGTCAGTCAGTCTGTCTAACGCGGTTACAGTGCTCGAAGATACTGGGCGAACTTCCCGTTCGTTCTATGTGTGCCTTTAGGAACTCGGTGGCTGGGCCCAGGGGTACGCCAGTGGGTAGGAGGCCAGGATTTATAGTCGCTCAGCGCGGTTGTTGAAATGCGTGCGACGCGCTGACAAAGCAAGGAATTTTGTGGCGGCGCAGAGCACAATTATTAGCGGCATGGTGTGGACAATACTCTAGATGGGCCGGCCGAGGGCTGATGGTCAACGCTCAGAGTTCGCTTTTATTTGGTCGACTTTTATTTGGGCTGTATGTGTGCTTTGCGGAGTTTTCGTACGACATTTAGCGAGTGGTGTCGTGTGGATTTTGTGTACGCGCCTACGCTTGGTCCTGTTGTTACTGCGGCCAGTCAGTGGCCTATTGTGAGTCCTTCTTACTCTCAGAGTATGACGCCCCTTTTCTGCAGGCGGTTTTTTTTTTTTGTGGTAAAACTCGGGTGTTTTGTATTTTTCGGGAGAAAGGGGGACCCCACTGGATGCGGGCCCTTGCCCGACCTCTTTTCTGTGATCATGATCCGATTGTTGTAAATGCTTAGTGTACAGAAGCTGCACATACTGTACATCTTGCTTCTTGGAGCAGACCGGCGTAAGCTACGTTCCATCGGCCAATGAGTCTTCCATCATGGATCATCTATCGACCGACACCGAATAGGGCCACATCGTAAATTTAACTGTTTTTATACCGATAACGCGTTTTCCATGACCCGTATCCCTATTGATTTTATGCACATTGAATGCCTCAGTGGAAATCAGGCACTCCCTGCTGCGGTTAGTGGTGCAACAAACACAGTCTTTGAGGAATATCACTGCCTTGACCCCGCAGCTAAACGCACAGAGACTTAAATTGTGAGTCGATTCGTCTACTTGCCTTGCGAAGGCAAGTCGCTTTGCCGTTAACAACAATCGTAGTTTCAACCTTCTTGGAAGTTTTCTTTCTTATATATATATATATATATATATATATATATATATATATATATATATATATATATATATATATATATATATATATATATATATATATATATATATATATACACACACAGTAGACTCTCGATAAACGGAACTTCAAGGGACCGGAAAAATTAGTTCCGTTTAACAGAAGTTCCGTTTACTGAGAGAGATGTTCTAAGGTGCAAATTTATGTGCGTCACACTTCTAAGGGCATTTCATGGAACTCTAACCACTAGAAAGTGACTGTAGCTGATAGTTTTCAGAAAGCAAGAAAACTACAAGAAGCGTAGGCACAGCATTCACAAAGTTGATTTGGCAACAATGAGTCACTGTGCACTACAAAATGCGTCAATTATTTTTGTTTGAGTCCTTGCAACTGCATCTTCACGGAGGCTAGAGGCCTCAACCTCGCGAGTGCTTGCGAGCCACCGAATTTAGAAGACGGTAACGTGGTAATGAAGGACGAATAGCACAACGATGGCACGAACGAGGCGACAGGAGGTGAGCCCTGTAGCCTCGGCGTCTAGAATCGAGACCGAACGACTGGAACAAGAACTGCGATGTTGCATTCGTTGCGCTAACACGGCTAACCACTTACGATACGAGGCTTACGAGGCCAACAAGGCTAAAAAAGCATGGAGGAAGAAAAAAAAAACCACGAACGAAACAGCCGGAACCGTAAAAAACTGATTCCCATGCCAGTGGATTTCACAAGAAGTTCCATTTCTGGTTCCGTTTACACGGTGATGCAGAAATTTTAGTTCCGATTACCGAGAGTTTTTTTACGTTATCTGAATACAAAACCAACCAAATTCCAGGCAACTGTTCCGTTTAAGCGGCAATTCCGTTTAAGCGATTTCCGTTTATCGAGATTCTACTGTAAGTATATGCACAAGTAGGTACTACATTTGTGGCTGTCGCCAATACAGAAGACCAAATGTCACTGCCCATACGCAGTGTTACCTCACCTGCTTAAAAGGTCATGCCCTTGTACACGAGCATGACAGCAACCTCACAGATCCTGTCCCCACTGAAGTGCTGTGGCGAACCTACCTACATACGCAACAGTTAGCGGCTGATAGTGTTGTTTCCTTTTCCTATTTCCCTTCGGACGTACTTCCGCCGAATGCAGCCACCAAAGGAGCTAGTTAATGAGAGGCGAGGTTGCCTATCTTTCGGCTTTGTTCGAGGCTACTGAACCGCAAAGTCTGGCAGGCACGTCACAAGTGACGTAAAACACTTCGCTTGCAGCTGCCAGAGAGGATCATTTCGCGCGGAATAGCTTAAGTTTGAAGGTTAACGCGTTGTATAGAGAAGGGCTCTATAGGTGGACAACGTGGAGCCTTATCTGTCTCGTTGCAGGGTTGACCGCTAACGACACCTGCGTTGACGCGAATGCCGCGAAAGCGTAAGTGAACCAAGGGAGGAGGGAAGACAACCAAAGCTTGTCAGCCGTGTTTAAGAGATGATTAATGCTTACAAGTAATTAACGATTGATTAGTGATTGATATATAGTAACTATGTTTTTGTTTTACATTGACATTGTTTTATTATGTGGCGCATTACAGTTTTTACAAAGACAAGGTTTTACAGAAGGAGGTCCCATGACAAAAATCTGACAGGGGGACCTCCCTTAGGTGGTATTACGGTGGATTAAGATGAGTTAGGTGGGATTAGGGTGGATTAAGATGAGCCGGGGTGGATTAAGATAAATTAGGGCGGATTAAAGTGAAATAACATGCATTAATGTCTATCGACGAACCCGCCGCGGTGACTCAGAGGCTCAGGCGTCGTGCTGTTGAGCCCAAGGACGCGTGTTCGATACCGGCCGCGGTGGCTGCTTTCCAGATGGAAGCGAGAAGAAAAAAACATCCGTGTGTCGAGGTTTCGACGCACGTTAAAGATCAACAGGTGATCGAAATAAATCCGGAGCCATCCAGTAGGGCGCGCCTCAGAGCCCAGGTTTAGCTTCGGTGCGTAGCTTCATTGTAGCATCCGTGCGTAGCTTCGGTGTAGCTTCACCTTCACCTGTAGCTTCATCGTAGCTTCGGTGCGTAGCTTCGGTGTAGCTACACCTTCACCTGTAGCTTCATCATAGCTTCGGTGTAGCTTCACCTTCACCTGTAGCTTCATCGTAGCTTCGGTGCGTACCTTCGGTGTAGCTACACCTTCACCTGTAGCTTCATCATAGCTTCGGTGAGTAGCTTCGGTGTAGCTTCACCTTCACCTGTAGCTTCATTGTAGCATCCGTGCGTAGCTTCGGTGTAGCTTCACCTTCACCTGTAGCTTCGTCGTAGCTTCGGTGCGTAGCTTCGGTGTAGCTACACCTTCACCTATAGCTTCATCGTAGCTTCGGTGCGTAGCTTCGGTGTAGCTACACCTTCACCTGTAGCTTCATCGTAGCTTCGGTGCGTAGCTTCGGCGTAGCTTCACCTCGATCAATTTGTGATTGCTTGTGGGGTTTACCACAAGCAATCACAAATTGTTTGAGGTGAAATAAGACGAACTAATGCGGTCTGGGAAACACGTTTTGGGTAAAAGAACAAGGAACAACCCTGTCAAATCTTGTATAATTGCGTATAATGTACATTTATGTTGTTTTCTTTTGCTGTGCTATATACCCCACTCCTGTAACGACCTCTGAGTCTACACTACCCAAATAAATAAAAAAAATTAAGCTGAAGAACAAGTGTTAGTTGGGTTGAAGAACTTCTAAAGCAGTTAAATGATGAGAAATTTGAGATCTTCCCAGCAAACCGTTTATAAAGGCACAACGAAAAGGGGAAAAGAGACTGCACACGCTTACCACAATGCCGATTGGCGTTAGAGCATATAAGTCTGACTTTTGAACTACGTAGATTTCGTACTACAAGGAGTAGCACTAAATTACCCCCCCCCCTTACCCCCCTTTTGCCCCGTAGAATTTGGTACTTGTGTGCGTTAAAAAATATGCGTTAATTTATTAAGAAAGTAAACTTTAAAGACGCTACACAAAGTCTAAGTAGTATACGCCTCCACGTAATTTGTATATTCCGTTTGACGCCCAGTTACAGCTATCAGTAAGATGTCATATCACCATGCAATCAGCACACTTCCAAATTCCTCGTTTAAGAAACAAATATTACGAAATACCCCAAATTCCGGCTGAAATTCGCCAATGCAGCAGTTAGACGAGGGAGCGATGACACCAATCTGCCAGTTTACCGCTACGTTTCCAGGATGATATCAATCAGACGCCTATGTGCATGGCTAGCAGAAATATCCTGTAACCATCGATGCGCTCTCCGGGACCCACTGGCGCCTAAACAACCTTGCCGTTGCGGCTTCTCGCCTGCTTCGCCTCTTCTCAGACCCGCTTTGCATTTCCGCGCCCGAAATCGTGGAGCACATTCTCACAATTGTGTGGCCCCCATAGATGGAAGAGCGCTCGGTGTCCTTACGAGCGTTCAGGTTCCGCGAATTGACCGTCCCTTGTGTCCTTCGAGAGCTTTCGACCTCGCACTTTGGAAATTTCGCTTTTCCTGCACGACTGTGTCCTTCGTTTCGAACTGCAGCCTTAGGAGACATCCGGTATTGTTTTGTTTTCTCTTTGTGCCCCCTCCCCGCCGTGCTGCTGTCACTAAAGGTGTTGCAGCGCTCGCTGCGCACGAGGTCGCCGGTTTGAGGGGATATGAAATTCAGAAATGTCAAGTCATCGGCGCACGCTAAAGCCCACATCAATCCGCAGCTGTACACTTTACGGTTTACCTAAAAGCACAGGTGTACGTTCAGGGCGTTAAGTTTTTTTTTTTTTTTTTTCTGTTGTCCTGCTCTTGTTTTGCTTCGCTAACCCCGGCCGTTCCCTCATCCAAGCTGGGAATATTTCGGGAGAACATTTTTTCGGAGACTCCAAGCATTCCTACTTTCTTTTCGTGAAGGCACAAAAAAATCCTTTAACTTTCGCCTTAACATTGAGTATATGCAAATTTGGTGTTTACAACAACGAACCACGCCACATTTTCTTAAACGGCCAGTTCAACTGAATTTGATAAGCAGCAAAGCAAACCTGCCTCGTGTAAATTGCATTTCCGGTGTGTGTCATCGACAGTGCTCGGCATTTCGTATGAGTGATATATTGAGTTTACAAAAAAAAGCCATGTTAATTTTTTTATATATTATATTAAAACAATAAGCGGTTATATTAAAATAATAAGCGGTTACTAAGTTATAAGACTGCCAACCATCCAACCACGTGAACCAGTGGGTATACATATTTGCGCCCTTCACACTTCCAATGCGTTCCTATTCAGCCGTTAAGACGGCACGATCTGTAGGGCGATTTCATTCCGTGACGGAGAAACGTTTCGTGTCGTATTGCCGAACCACACCCTGTTGATGTGTCATCCTTTTAGGGACTATCGCCTTAATAGGCAGTTTTAGCATATCGTTACCGTGTTTGCGTTACCTTTTACCGTGTTACCGGAAGCCGCTGGCGACGGTGAAGCCTGTGCCGGTAGGTTACCGTTCGCGGTAACTCTCGCGCTGCGCAGTTGACTCCCGCAAACACGGTTTACCGTGTAACGTAAACACGGTAACGATATGCTAAAACTGCCTAATAGAGAGTTATAGCAAATCGGAAAAACGGTTTTGGTACGGTACAAGGTAGCCGCTACGGGACCGTACCGGGAAGGCTCGTTTTAAAGTTATAGCAGACCGTAACTACCGGCCATGCTACCGTGACTGGGAGCGACTTGTGTTGTACGTCGTTTGGCAATTTTTCGTGAGTCTGTGGCGCTTCCTGTGCTGAAATATTAATTTTCAGTTCTCAAAAGCGCTAAAGACAGTATTAGAAAAAAAAAAAAAAAACATCCAACGCCCCTACGGAGATTCGAACTGCGACTGCGTGAACATGGAGCGGCATTTTAACTCTACGCCATTTCAATAGATGGCGCCAGTAGGTCAAGCTCAGTACATAGGGCTGGCTGTTTCTAGTTTTTCGTTGTATTTTTGAGAGTCCCTCGCACTGATACCGCCTGTTCCTCACTCGCAGATTTGTAGACGGGCCCCATGTTGCTGTTAATACTAGTTAAGTAGCCGTATCGCCTTTATTTAACCTAAAAGAAGCTATCGGACATGCGTCGTTCGACGACACAAGCCACGGCAGTTGGGCCGGGACCGTGTTTCGCTTGTCAGAATCGCGTGGATTTCACTTGTTGCAACCTAATTTTTCTTAAACGATCTCATATTTACAATCCGTTCGACTAGGCGTGAGCCAATCGTACGTATCCTGAACTCTTCCAAAGCGGCCGCTCCTAAACTGTTCCAAAGCGGCCGCCCGCTACCGCGCGGCCAAGTCGCTCCGGTATACGGTAGGGTTCTGCGCATGCGCGGTGGCGTCCAGACGGTAGACGTTACCGTACCGGAACCGTTTTTCCGATCTGCTATAACTCTCTAATAGGCAGTTTTAGCATATCGTTACCGTGTTTACGTTACCGTTTACCGTATTTGCGGGAGTAGGCTTCGCAGCGCGAGAGTTACCGCGAACGGTAACTTACCGGCACAGGCTTCACCGTCGCTAGCGCTTCCGGTAACACGGTAAACGGTAACGCAAACACGGTAAAGATATGCTAAAACTGCCTAATATTAGGCAGTTTTAGCATATCGTTACCGTGTTTACGTTACCGTTTACCGTGTTTGCGGGAGTAGACTACGCAGCGCGAGAGTTACCGCGAACGGTAACTTACCGGCACAGGCTTCACCGTCGCCAGCGCTTCCGGTAACACGGTAAACGGTAACGCAAACACGGTAACGATATGCTAAAACTGCCTATTAGAGCGTTTTAGCGTATCGTTACCGTGTTTGACAGTTTACCGTGTTACCGGAAGCCGGAGTTTCCGTTTGCCGCTGAAAACGGTAGGACACGTTTTAGGACATCGTTTGCCGTTTGCGTATTCCGGACGCCGTGGTACAGGTAGCGACATCTCATGAATTAGCCTCAAAGCAAATCACGCATAATTTTGTGGCTCATACCTATTTGCATTCGTTTAAAGTAGCTTGAATGTTTCACTTTTCGGGTGAAGCGTTCACAATCATTAGTTATTATGATAACACTGTAGCCGTCACCTGCAGTAGAGCTCTAAAAAAAACATGTTGGTAGCGACATCTACTGAGTAAAATTAGAATCAAGGTAAACTATAATTTACGCCCGCGATAAATATTTCGGTAAGAAATGAGCGAGATATGTTGTAGTAATTACTCAATAACTACATCCCGTTGCCCAGGACAATTTTGGAGGCGTTAAAGCCCTTTGCGGGTAGAAAAACTTATCTGGACTATTTGATGCAGGTGAGGCTTAGCGTAAGTAGGGGCGGCCATTTTGTTCGCACATCTGAGAAAGATGGTTCGTTTGTCGTGCTCCTGAGCACGAACAACGTGACAAACAGCATCAAGTAAGATTTTTTATCGGCTGTACCAAGCATTATGTGCCCAGCGCTCTGCATTTGCTGTAATCAAAAAGCGTTGGTACTCATCTTCTGCTCATGAAGCTCGCTGGCGACGGTAAAGCCCGTGCCGGTAAGTTACTGTCACGGTAACTCTCGCGGATGCGCAGTCAACCCCCGTAAAACACGGTACACGGTGACGTAAACACGGTAACGCTATGCTAAAACTCTCTATTACATGTTTCGTCCCTACAAGCACCACAGAAACATTGACCAACCGAACAAGTATATTTAGCGCTGGCGGCATAAAAACGCATCAGTGAGGTCACATATCTCCTGGTGTAACCTCCCCTCTCTCCGTATATACGAGGTCTTACAGGTGGCTATCCTGTCAACCGGGGCTCAACGGACTAGGTTTGTGTGTTTCTTGCGGAAGCGGAAGAATATCGAGGCATTTGCAGGACGCGCTCCCTTTCTTTAGTCTTCTCTCCCTTAGTTCGTGTTATTGGGCAAAGGATACCGTTGCAGCCGGAGCTAGCGTCGGATACGTGTCCGCGTTCCTATCTGTAACCACGGCTGAACGACTTTGCTGTTCGGTTGGGCAAGGATAACTAACCGCCATAACGAACGGATACCGCGTACCATTAATGACATCCAGTTCGGCGAATCTAATACAACTGAAGCAGCCGATGTGCTTGTAGTCTCTGATACCATGAAGACACACAGGATTGTCGGTCCGGGAAAAGCAATAAAAAGAATGGGGTTTTTGATTAAAGTTGTACTTCTGAGGCATGAAAGCGCCGTAATGGAAGGCTGCCAGTTCATTTGGACTATCTTTACGGGAACTTAAATTTCGACACACAGGCGTTTGTTCATTTATTGTTTGTTTGTTTGTTTCTTTCTTGCTCGTTTGTTTGTTTCACCAACGACCGAGGAACCAGCGGTTCCCCGCAGGCAGAAATTGAGCCAACGATCTCATGTTAAATATACAAATAGAACAGCCGGCAACTGCCCTTCGTTCGTTAATTGTTCTAGAAGGAGGAGAGTTTCCAAAAACGAATTTAAGGAAATTATTTTCCTAGAAATAACCGTGTTCTCCTGTTTCGGTATTGCAATGTTACAGCATAGCCATGTAGAATACCCTTAGCCCGGATTAGCCATATTCATTAGTTTTATACAACATGTCAATTCCTATATCTTTCTTGGTTTCAGCCCATCGAACAACAAGATACGCCAGCCTTTCGTCGCCGTTTCCTGTGGAGCGGTAGAATTACGTCTGACTACTTGCTTCTTGGGTACGTAACTGATAGCAGCATCGTTTTGGCCCCGATCGGTAGTTACTATGCATGCAAGGAATACAAATTTAACAGCCTCTTAATTTAATCGTAAAACGTCTTATCCAACATAAATGTATGTACGAGCTCTCCTTTTTAATTGCTCGTGTTGTTTGCAAACGGCACGCCATTACGAAAGAAGCGCGGGCATTTAGCGAGCGGTAAGCACCAAACAATAAAGCGGCGTTTTATTATGCAAGAGGAAGCCAACGGGATGAATGGGGCAATATGATTGCTTTATACATAACATAAGCATCTGTTTGAGGAAGTCTTCAAAAAGAACTCAAGAAAGAAACGCGTTACCATACCTCCTCAAGGATAGTTGGGAGAAGCGCGAAAACTTTCCCGCGTAAAAACCGCGTCAAAAGCGCGCCAAAACCTTCGCTAAACGTGTGTGCAACCTTCGCTGAAAGTGCGTCTTATCGATCGTCAAACCTTCGAAGATCCAAACCGCCAACGAAGAGCGAACCCATTCGACCATTTTTCGCGCACCAAGCAAACGCATCTATGAACGATCTAAACATTACGGGTACGTGGTTTATGAGATAAAAGTATGGTATTGTACTCCTTCTTCATTACCGATGCGTGTATTGTCTTATCTATAGAACCGTTCCTTTTACGCGTATTTGAAGTAACCGCTTCGACACAATGGAATCCCGGTTTCACTCACGCGCTGATTGCGTCCATAAATCGTATCAGATGTTTTCGGTCGACCAACCGATCTATGGGAAATGCCACTAAGAAAGCTTTCACTTTAAAAACGCCAGAAAAAAAATCGCATATATTCGGTTGCAATCCCTCACGCAACCAACAAACACACAAATAACCGTTCCTGCCCTGAGACACCGATTTTGTTCGAAATACTGCTCCATCACCGCTTTTTTTTTTTTTAGCCTTGTCAAGGTTGAAAGCGGATGCACATGTTGATGTCATAACAGCGCCAGAAAGGCCCTGTAAAGTGTCATCAAGCGTCTCCTCTTCGTCGCCCACCAAACCGCTTCTTTCTCTGAACAAACAATCCTCAGGCGGGGTAACACGACACGACATGGCAATTTTTCAATTGAAGCGAGCAACCAAGCCACGTGGCATCCCGTGTCCGACACGCCTGTCGGAGCAAGCAGGCGTGACGATGACTGCGCACCCTGTCATCCCCCTCTTGACAACCAGGCGCCTGTATACGTGCTCGGGGAGAGCACCGGGACAACGAAACTGCGTGCAAACGCCTACGAGGCGCACGACGAGCGGAGAAACATGATGCTTGAGATGCGTCGCGTCTTCTTTGAACAGAGCCGGGAGAAGTTCGACACCCTGCGTCGTCCCAAACAAGCATGCGTATTATCGCCGAAAATGGGCGTTGTGATTGCATGTGATTGACTCATTCCAGGGTTTACTGCGCCGACGCAACAACGCAGGCAACGAGGCGCGCCCTAGTAGGGGGCTCCGGATGAATTTTGACCACCTGGGGATCTTTAACGTGCGCCGAAATCTCGCACACACGGGGGTTCTTGCTTTTCGCCTCCATTGGAAAAGCGGCCGCCGCGGCCGGGAATCGAATCCTCGTCCTCGTGTGACTACCTGTAATTAACGATTTTAAAGTGAAAGCTTTGTCAGTGGGACCAATGGCATTCTGTCAAAGACCAACGAATTTTTCCTTAGATAGATTGGTGAACCGAAAAGCTCGGATAAGATCTCTGGACACGCGGCGCGTGCGTAAAACCGAGCTTCCCTTCTGCCAAAACGGTTTACTTGAAAATCACGAAAAAGGACGGTTCTAGATAATACAATACACGCTTCGATCAGGAAGAAGGAGTAGAGTCTCATAAACTACGTATAGGTACATTTAAATCGTTCGTAGATGCGTTCACAATCGTAGCATGGGTTCGTCCTTCGTTGGCGATTTTGGTCTTAAAAGATTGACGATCGATTGGACGCATTTTCAGCGCAGGTTAGATGCACTTCTAGCTTTCACACTTCTCTCAAGTTTCTTTAGAAGGAATGGTAAAGTTTTTTTCATAGGAGTTAGGAATATGTCTACATTATTTATAAAAGATACAATCCTACTGCTCTACGGCTTACATAGAAGCGACATAATAAAAATAAACGTAAACCTGTCGTGCCACGAGAGGCATGAGAAGCCTGATACGTTTTTTGGCCTGAACAGCTATTCCACAAGGTAGAGTACACTGAACGAGGAGAAATTGAGCTTAATACCCCTCCAGCGAGCTTTCGTCGAACGTCCCTGCATATTGAGCCCAACTTGAGATTTTTTTTCGGAGCCGATTTCACTTCGCGCCGCGTCGCGTTGGCAAACAGGCTACAGTGGCCACACCACTGCCTACAAGACGAAAGCCATATCTGACGCACAAGCGTCGGAATGAGGTTGATGTATGTCTACTGTTCTCTTTCTTCAATATAAACGATAGGCCCGTTTGATAAGAATCATAAAGTGGAGCACTCATGAAGCGAAGTTGCGGCGAAAAAGCGGCGAACGACGACGGGCGCTGGGTGCCGCGGCGACGAGAATCAGGGAGTTCGTCGGCGATAGCTCGGATATATCCATAAAGGAAAGTATTTCTTCCGTGTCATAGTCCACTACAATGTGTGGGTTCTAGGCGGGAGAACGGCGTGCGGCGCGTCCCAGCGGCTGTGGCCGCTGTGCGAACTTCGTCGACGCAATTCGCTCCGTGTGGGCTGTGTTCACGGAGCAAGAACTTGCTCCGTGGCCGCGCTTCAGTCCGCAATACAGGTGAACGGAAATCTGCGAGCCGTAATTGCATCCCGCACTCGTTTTTACTTCGAAGGAGCAAACCGGTGCATCTAGCTTATAATTTTTTCTGGAAGCAGAGCGCAGCTCAAAGTGGGCAGAAAAAATTGGCGCTGAGAGAGAGAGAGAGAGAGAGAGAGAGAGAGAGAGAGAGAGAGAGAGAGAGAGAGAGAGAGAGAGAGAGAGAGAGAGAGAGAGAGAGAGCAATGGGTGTAAGGCAGGGCACAGAAAGCTCTTTAGTTAAATAACGAATACGGAAAATGAATAGGCGAGTGGAGGAACGTTGAGGAATGAAACGTATACAGACCGGGGCTCCTTTCCGGTAGCACAGCTTCAGCCTGAGCTTTATGTGCGCCAGATAGGGTGAGATTAAGAATATCCTTGTTGATAAAAGCAATGTTGAAGACTCATCTGTTCAAGACTTTCTGAGCGCTCCCCCTCCCAACAGCCCCCAGATACAGCCGGCACTGATGATCTGAGTTCCTTGATCTACATCATGAGTAGCGCTGCAGCCACTGACGTTTTTAGACTTATAAAAATGCAAATTACAGCGTGTTAAGCTGCGGAAAATATCTCATAGATAAGGTTCTGATGCTGAAGCTCGGCCATGTTTGAGATTGTTGCGTTTGACATGTCTCCGGCCCCAGTTTGAAAACAACATTTTCGTTTAGTTGCGAAATCCTCAGCCTTGTCTGCACATGGTCATGCATAGAAGCCTAGCATGGGGGCTCACGGAAATAAAGTACTACTCGTCGCACACTCCGCACTCACTCTCTTTTAAGCGAGAGAGAGAGAGAGGGGGAGAGAGAGAAATGTTGATTTATTTATTGAGGAGGTTAGCTTCAGCCAAAAAACGAGCTGGCTACTCCAAACATTGGGGTTCTACAAAGGCGTATAGTGACTGCCCTGATAAACCACAACGTAACACAAATCGCAACACAACTGACAACCTTTGGAAGGTGATGCTATCTACAATATAGGCACCCATATAGAGCAACGGGGCCATAATTTGTAGGAACCTATAAGCACGGGAACGTCGTCCAGTAAACGTGTATGTATTTACATACGAAATCTACAGAATTGTCATAATGAAATAGATACACAAATAGTCATCGGTCCACATGACAAGCAGCTGTTTACACCAACGTATCCCTGAGCCAATATATCCTTCAGTGAAATGATTTTTTTCCGTCTCCAGGCCGCCGGAACAGTATATGCAGCGGAACGCGCCGCGGAATGGCAAGCATCCAGTTTCGCTGTGGCAAGCGAGCGCAGCCACCGGACACCACCGCCGCGTGGCCGGCAGTCAGGTCGGGTCAGGAGCCACATGAGCGCGGCGTTTCATCGACGCCCCCACAACCCTCAGAAACAGCGGTTTAGCTGCTCGGACAAGGAGGAGGAGGAGGAGGAGGAGGGAGCGACGGCGTGACGCCGGTGCAACGCGGGAACGACCCGAAGGACGACGACGGCGGAGTCGACGCTCACCCGCGACGTTGTTTAGCGCTTAGCTTCGCGACCGCCAAACGATGCCCGCGGTGGCGGCACAGCGAACAACGCCCCCTTCATCCTTCGATGCCGTTCATCGCCTCGCGCCTTTCCTTGGCCGCCGATTGCCAGACCTTCCTTCCTTCGCCGGAAAGGGTCTTGCACCGACGTTGGCAAGCGCGTCTTGCGAGATGGTTCGCGTCTTCTTCCGGCGCGTCCGGCGACGCTGTGATTGCTACGAGTAACTCGACTATGCCCGTCCCGATATTCTGCCCGGGGGATCCCATAACAGAAGACACGCGAAACTGATATGGTACATACGAGGACCGCGTTTCTTGGATTGGGCGGAGCGCGGGAGTTCCGTTTTTTTATGAGTGCGATGTCAGCAAACTTGTGCGATTCCTCCGAGCGTATTTGTAGTTGTAGCTTGTTTGCTTGTAGTAACGGTACAATGTGCTAGCGCTTGTTTTTTGGAGCTTACCGTCATGTCGCCAAGCCGGAATATTGCAACGTGGCTACGCGAATTGATTTTTATCTTTGGCGCGCCCATCTCCGATCATGAATGCGCGGCCAGGAATTGTTACCGTTAACTGTTATGCTGGTTGATATGGGATGTCCGAATGAAATAAAATATGACAGTTTACGTCGTTCGTACTATTCTTTAAAAATAAGTTTTGGAGAACGGAAACTCCGAAAGCTATAATGCATGTTGTAGCTACAGTTTGTAGTTTGTAAGTCATTGCTTATGATGCAAAACGGCGATCAAGTTGCCTCAGTTTGACAGTCAAAGGAGGGAACGTATTGGGATGGAATGGATGACTTTATTAGGATGTGTTGTGGGACATGGGAAAAGGGAGAGGAGAAGATGGGTCATATAAAGTCTGTTCACTGCACTCTGAAGGTTCACTTAGCACAATATGCACTGTTTAAGTATACGAGGACACTCTAATACGACAATCATCCGGGGTATCCAAACGGAGCCGTTCAGGAGCCACAAAAGGTGTGCTTGGGGGGTCATCTAGAGAGGGTGCGAACGATCCGCCATCATACTACTTTACAGAGACCTCTTTTGAGACCGAATTCTGTAATTTGCCGCAACACTGAGCGGTTGTTCTGACATGCATGGTGGACATGTTCTTCAGAAGTCGTCGGGCGTATACTTGCGTTGTAAGAGAGTGGAACGGCTCCTAATTTTTTTGTGTGTGCGTTCGGTGGTTGTTGCATGGTAAGCATTGCTTGGTCCTCAATAGCCGCAAATTCCATCCTCTTTATCTCTGGGCTTCTTTTCTTCAAAAATCAAATGCAACAGCTCATCAAGATTTCAATCCTGGTAAGTGGCGTTCACTTGAATAGACACAGCGGGGTGGTTAAAAAACAAAGCGGAGAAAAGTAGCGTCTATTTGAACAAGCTTTCAACATCCTTGCGATGCACATGAGGGTGGAATACTTGGATGAGCTTCTCAAAATTGCACAATATCAGAGTCCTTTGATGCATTAAAGGTTGCGCTAGCGCATTAATCGTTTCATACATTCTGCTTCAGGGCTACATTACACGGAAGCCTTAGCCAATGGCTAAAGCTTTACTGTGAGTAGATTGCGGAGCTTAAACTTGCCATTTAATACGCTGTGCTGTGAACCATCTTCCTTGACATATTCCACAGCCCCTCTTATACCTCGTACAAGATACCTCGAAACAATGCGACTACGGGTGCGCAAGGCATTATGATCCGTAGACAACGATCGCTTCTGCACACTTAATCTGCTAACATTTTTTCCAGCACGATTTCCATTCTTTTTCTGTTTAAAACAATGAATATCAAGAACAAGGTGCCGTTTAAACGAAGGATGATACAATTAAACAAATAAAAACAATAATAAATAAGGAAAACGATTTTTGGGCCATAAAACAAGACCAGAAAGCGATACAGCTGCCAAGTTTATACGAAACGGCCGAAAAGTATAAGCAACGTTTATAAGCGGTGCAGGCGAGATGATCCTCTTATTGCTTTCGTGTTACAAGGAGACACGCAAGACATAAAGCGCAGAACACCTCTCTTCCTCCCATTTTTGCAGAAAAATGCCCCTTCCAGATAAGAATCGCGTAGCCTTTCTGATAAATCCGTGGAAAATGTTTCTAGCTGTAACATATGTGTAACCAGGTTAGGAATGCAAAATGACCTTGCAATGGAATGCATCTAAAGGCTAGTAAACTCTAATATCAAGGCTGCAAACTCTGCACTGGATATTTTTATATAGCTTTTGGTTTTTCTGCGGGCATTGTGAATTTCAAGGCGCTTGGAGACAATTGTTTGGAACAATACAACAATGCCGCTAACACGCCCAGGAAAAAAAGAAAGCTGGCAGCGAGCATTGTTCACGGGCTTATTGCGGTTTCTAACTCAGGCGGAGCCATATTAGGCAAGCATATACCAGGAACATGCGCTGTTTTGCAGGACTTGGACCGTTTATGGAGATATGTCCCTATATCTGTACCTTTAATACCTGTACCTATACAGGTAGCTGTACCTATACCTGTACCTATACCCTATACTTGTACCTATACGTGTACCTATATACCTGTACCTGTCCCTATATAATAGCTATGCCTTTAATAAATGCAAAACGAAAAAAAGGAGTGCCTGGTGTATACCGAATGCTCAGTATTGATCTGTCCGCGGCCAACTTGTAATAGATTTGCGTACCTTAAGCAGTGGTTAACGTGTGTGACCTTCATGTGGTAGACGTTAACCCTGGTCGGGTATTCTTTTTTCTTTTCTTTTGCGATAAACGTTAATGGTGGGGAGTCAAGTTGTGTTTGTGTCACATTTGGACGCATTGGAGCGCACGGCGTAATACGTTTACTTTGTAAACTTTGTAATGATGTCACTATATTCCGCGTAACAATACCTTTCGCAAGGCTAAGTAAAATGGAAATAATTATTCATGGCCTGATACTACGTGGTGAGGCACTTTTGAGATTGTCAAACTTGTAGGTGTCTATAGTGTGCGTGCATAACATATATACCGTAATAATTGGGGATTTGGGCTCGCTGATTGATACAGAAAAGAGTGGCAGCAAGCATCCTACATTAAGTTAGACCCGTTTACAGCGTCAAGTTATTTGGATCTTGAGACGGGTTTTTAACGTTACTGAAATTACCAAGCAATTAAGTCTTGTTGTTGCTGTTCTGATTTTTTAAGCCTTACAAGACAACACCTGTATACTTAACCGTGACCCAGAGCCGGAGTTCCTGAATCTTTGATGGAGATGCTAAAACTAACCCTATTTAGCAGTTTCGTTTCCCTGTACAAATTTGGAAATATACAAGCACGTCGGAGCGCCGGTTCTTGCGAATACAAAGTATACCATTTCGCGCTGTCGAGAGGTTGTACACTCACTAATTCAACGAACATAAGAGTTCTTCGCACTAAGTTTCACTTCAGTGCCATGAGGCGACTTTCCGGAGACAAGAACCGGAAACAAAAATAAGAAAGATGTCAGAACGGACCAGACAGGCTTAACGGCGAAATATCCCTACAGCGCTCGTCGGAAGCGACCCAGATATGTTCCTCCGCGCGTAGATATCTAAAACAAACGGCGAAAGAAAGTTTCTACGAATACTAAGTAAGGAAACCCTAATAAACAAAGAAGAGCTAGACAATGGCCTTGCGGGCTTCTTGGTATTCAGCCGACACGATGTTATATTTCACTACAGGCTCAGTGGAGTCTGGGGAACGTGGTGAGAGACAGTTCCGACGATTGGCCATTGTAGGGTTCTCAATTGGTCTTGTTTTTGCTATGTCCGCAAGGGGGACGGAAAAGGGTGGTTTGACATGTCAAACGCAGTGATGGCAACGAAACAGCTGTTGTGGGGCGAAAAGAGAAAAAGATACAACGGGAATAAATAATTGTCCTCGCGGATGAAAAATGTGCGAAAGCTATATAAAGCGGAGCAAAGTCGCTAAGCTTAAAGCTGAAGGGAAAAGGCGATGTTCGGAAGAGAACAAAAGGAAAAGGGGGCCTGCTTCTGACAGGATAACAGACGACGGCGTTCATATTACGCTCAGAATGGGTGTATAATAAAAAGTTTAACGGGCAATATAGCGACGACACTGTTGCCGGGGAATTTCTCGAATGCGCTGCAAAACTTTGAAGCCGCGCTGGTTTTAGGGAAAGCCAAATCAGGATAGAAACAGCGCGTAAATTCGAACCTATGCTCGCAGTCCTTGTTTGAGGCGTTCAAAAAACGAAAACATTCATGTGTGAAAGCGGCCCCGGGGACTCGGCTTAAGGATCTTGTCATTGTCCCTTAATAGAAACATATTTCCCGTTTTTCTTCCATTAGATAAGAAAAGAACGAATAGGCACAAGAGCTTGCGAATAATTTCGGAGATGTGTAGGATGTGATCTTTGCATCTCGGATGCTGCAGGAAATGCGAAAACGAAGGCAATAAACACCACGTTGCTGCCTAATAATGGTAC